>NW_023416288.1:58784013-59515263 GCF_014176215.1 Rousettus aegyptiacus
TTCCATTGCGGAAACATGCCGTATGTATTCATCTAATCTATTATTGATGCACAATTGAGCTGTTTCCTGGTTTTTGCTGTTTACAACCATGCTGTGTACGCATAAGCACCGGGATACATTTAGATGTGTAAGAGTTTCTCTAGGACGGACATCGCTGAAGTGCACATGTACGTATCTTCACTTTACTAGATAATAACAGAATTGGTCTCCACAGTGATTGCACCAATATGCTTTCCTCAACTATATGTGAAAAGTTATGCTGCTCACAAACGTTACCTACTATCAGACTCTTTCATTTTTGCCAGTCTGGAATGTTTCCTGCTGGCATCTGTGATTTTAAGCTGCAGTTCACTGCTCACTAAAGAGGTCGAGTAGATTTTCATGTCTGTTGGCCACTGAGATCTCCAGTTGTATCCAATATCTTTTCCAGTCTTTCCCCCATTTTTTCTATTTGGTTGTTGCTTTCCTACTGATTTGTAGGAATCTTTTATATATTCTGGATCATAGTTCTTCGTTGGAGATATATATATATATTATACATATATTTCCGCTTTGTGTATTTTAGTGGATAGATAGATAGCTAGACCTTCATTGCAAATATCTTGTAATGCTCTGAGGGCCCGGATTTGTATGCTTTTCATGACATTTTTATATGAAAAAATGTTCTTAATTTTACTGTGATCAAATGTACCCATCTTTTCCTTTAGTGCTGTTTGTTTTTTCCTCTAAGAAACCCTTTCCCAACCTGAGATCAGAAAGATTTCTCTTTTCTTAGCTTCTAAAACTTATACCACACCATCTTAGTTACTGTATACTAAGTTACTCTCAATCCTCCAACTTTATTCTTCTTTTTCAAAGGTTTTTGGTCACCCTCGGTTCTTCCATATGAATGTTAAAAGTGGCGCATCGGTTTCTACCCGTTTGTCAAAAAACTTTATGGCATTGAGGCTGGTGTCGCATTGAACCTGGACACCGACCTGAGAAGAACTGGCATTGTAGCAGCACTGAATCTTCTAACTAATGATCGTCGTGTAACTCTCCATTTATTTAGAACTTCTTTCATTTCTCTCCGCACTATTTCTAACGTTCAGGGCACAGATCTTGCACATCGCCTGTCAGTTCGATCCCTCCATCTTTCCCATTTTTGCTAGTTTTGCTGAGAGTTTTTAATCAGGAATGGACATTGGATTCTGTCAAATGCTGTTCTTATGTTTATTGATAACGACTGTATATTTATTGCTTTTTTAGTTTGTTTCTGTGGTACATTAACTGATTTTTAAGTGGTCAAGCAACTTTACATTCCTGGGATAGACTTGATCATGGGGTTTTATCCTTTTTAAACATTACTAGATTGTATTTGCTAAATTTTGTTTAGAATTTGTGAATCCACGTTCTTGAGGGATATTGCTGTATAGCTTTTCTGTAATATCTTCACCTGGTCAAGATAATGCTGGCATCATACAACGAATTGGGAAGTGATCCCTCTTCTTGCTGTTTTAGTATTATTATGAAAGTAGTTTGGGCCTCGTGAACCCCCAAATACATCTCACATATCCCAGGAACAATTTAACTCTGTATAGTCTAAGAACATTGACTCAATTTTTCAAACTAATAACGCTACGTGAAAAAGCCAGTTTCTCCTCGTTACGGTGCAGGCCCAAGAGGATTCTACTTTGAAAGAAAGCGTTGGCATGTGATTTCATCAAAATCTAATACTAGTTCAGTATTCTTGTCAGTATCATATTATAAATTCAATGATCCACTTGTAAAGAAAATGTTCTGAAAATTTTAGAACTGCGTCATGTCATAGTTGATATATATACAAGGATATTTAAATTTGAAGTTGGACTGATTCCCATTCATTGGGCAAAAGCAGCCCATAAACATTTACCAGATAATGTCCTGTAAGAACACAGAGTTCATCTCTATCTCTGACCGCAAACCCCAGAGTCAGATCCCTCCTTGCCTTAGACCCTGGCTCCATCTTACTTGCTGTGATCTGCGGTAGTTTTTAACCTTTCTATGCCTGTCTCTTCTTCTATGAATTAGGGAAATAATAGCAACTAACAATCTTCTAAGTGGGGCTTACTTAAATTAACACTTGTTAAGTGCTTGGAATAACCTATGCTATGATTGCCTACCTTCACCTGCCAGCTACTCAAGCTTTTGGTTTCCTCATCTATAACATCGGTATAACAATACGTACACCTCTGGATAACTGGGATACATAAGTGACATTATCTATACAGAGTTTTCGGCAGGCAGTAGCATAAATCAGATGGAAGTATCTCTCTCTATTTTTTTTTCTTTCTTTCATGGAAAATAGATTGGAAGAAGGCAGTCCAGATCTGATGTGGCAGCTACACCATTTAAAGAATCCAGGATCTTTGTATTCTACTGTTTCCATGCAGTTTCCTTATTCCAACTGGTTGCTTGAGCTCTGGTCATTATATCCACCTTGCGGATAGCAGAGAGGAAGAAGGAGGCAAAGAAGAGAGGTATAACCGTTCACCAGCGGCTAGGTTTACCAAGAAACGTTCTCTTAGAAAACTCAGTTCCCTTGCTTGGTTAGCTGGAATTAGAACTTTGTCTCTATAATTTTACTTCCTATAAAACTTGCTGGGGATTTTTTTCTGAATTAATTACCAGAACTAATCATCTAGTTTCGGAAAATATTTTCCCCCCAAGCAATATTAAAGATTCACTGACAGACTTACTTATCGAACCAGAAAGGTTACCTAAGCGTTTGCTACATATCTAATAGGTTATATGTATGTATAGGCATCTTGCAGTCTATGGGTTTCTAGCGTGGAAATACTATTACGTTATATGGAGGCTGCTCTCTGATATTCATACTTTTGAGGGGCAGAAATTCATGTAAGGATCTGAAAGAAAGCTTCAGACTCCTCCCTGGAAGAATACACCTAAAAATATATGCTCTGAAATGTGCATGTAATGAATTTTTATTGCACGGAAAGTACATTTTCTTCACAGAGATAATACAAAACGTACAATGCTTTATGACTCACTAATTCTCATAAATGTTAAGCTTGGCAAATCGTTTGGATGATGGGCTTTCCTTTTCATGTAACACAAGAGAAAAACTGCCTAAAGTTTTATTATGCACTTCCAGAAGACCTCTGTAGAGTCAGCGAGTTTCTGGGGAGTGTGCTCTCGTTTCTTGACAAAATCTGATTGTTCAAAGCCCTGATTCCGATGAAACTGATGACGCCTGCAGCAGTAGACAAGACTTCTTTCAGGATTTTTGCAAATCACTTGAAATTGATAATGAAATGTGGAGTCTCCTCAGAGACCACACAGTGCCTCCCCCAGCCCCAGGCACTCTCCACCCTGGTATCCTTCTCTGACTCTTTCAGTTGTTGTCATAACTGTAGGAAATCATCATATTTATGCATTTAAAGAATGTATTCTTTGTTTATACATCATACTCAAATCTTATTTATCCTGAGGACCGAGTATTTTTAGTGCTGCACTAAATTTGGAGCCTGGGACAAGTGCCTCACTTGAGTCACCCTCATCTTGGCCCTGGCGGTCAGCTAGCTTGAAACGGGGGCCGGGGAGAGGGAGTATTCACTCCACAGGGGCTGGCAATCACTGCAAATCAGAACCTTCCCTCCCCGCCACCATCCCCAGAACTGATTCTTCAACATTTAGTGACAGATCCCTGCCAGCCATCCTGGCTGCCCAAACCCATGGTCTTTTAACCCCCTCCTCTTTCCTGGATGTTCATGAACTTGCCCTAAGCGAAGAAGATGAGCCCCTCGGAGGACGGAGGACGGAGGACGGTGCCCCCTCTGCACCTCTCTTCAGAACTGGCTGGGCTTTTTTCTGTCAGTCAATTACTTGAGCAAGCCTAACAGTGAGATAACCGTCCTCTTTGTGTATCGCAGCGTCTCTCAACATCGGGTGCTTCTAAGTTCATGGCGTGAAATCATAAGCCCCACTGTCCTTCCCACTGCCCTCGCGGTCAATCTTCCTTGGTGGTTAAATGTAAATATTCTACCACTGTCCTGCCCCTTCTGTAATCATTTTTGGTGACTTTGGCATCCATACAATTGTTGATGCCTCTGATATCTCAGTTAACTGACCCCTCCAATTGCTGCTATAAACTTTTCCGCTCTTTCCTGTGATTACCTATAAACCCACTCTCATTAAATATCAAATGTAAGCACTGCATCTAACCAATGCTTTTAACCCCTTCTTATTTCCTCGAATGTTGCAGCCTGACCCTGCCTGGTCATCTCCTGCTCAAAGAGTTGGTCCCTGACTGCCCTCTCCCACACTTCAAGGACTCTCTGGCTAATATCAGATTTTCCATAGCTTGCCAACCAATTACTGTTCTTCCGTATATCTGTAGCTGCGTAGGAAAGATAAGACTGACTAAAACTGCCTGTTATGTTGCAAGTGAGGCTCCGCCTTTGATTAAGAATCTGCTGAGCGGGTGCAGGCGTCGATAAAATGCTGCTTCTTGCTTACAGCCTCCATGTCCCGTCTCTCCATTCGAGAATCCTGCCACGGGAACACTCTGCTTCTCCATTCCTTGATCATCATGAAGATCTCTGATCCACTAACCTTACGTCATATCACTGTCGTTCACCACCACCTTCCCTGGACAATCAACATCTCGTCCCCCGTTCTTTTTTTATCCAGGTTAGATGCCATGGTCTCTTGCATAATTACACCTTGCCTTCATGCTCGGCAAATAAACTTTTTTATTTGTTCCGATCAATACAGAAGATCAGAGACAGTTTGCGTTCAAACAGAGAACAGTACACATTGACACATTTACAGGTTTTCGCCAGGGCTAAATTAACCGTTTTGACTTTGTCATCGTTCAATGACACCTGGCCCTTCCGAACATCCTACTCTAATCCAGGTAGCATATTGGACACCCTAGAAAGAAACATGCCTTCCAGAGGGTAGGAAATACACCCTACTGTGATTTAGAATGCATGTCACACCGGTGAAATTTTTAGGGGTCCAGTAGTTGAGGCATTCTGGGAAAATATACCCAAATAAAGAAAAGAACAAATTATTACATCTCGCAACTACCACGGTAAAAGCATTTTTGTCCGTGGACACAGCAAGAGTCCCATTAAATTATAATTAAATTTTAATAAGATCTGCCAGCAAGATGAAAATCGCCACCCTGGCTGGTGTAACTGGCCCTGCTCAGCGAGAGGGGTTTGGGTGCTCCCTTGCTCCGTTATAACGAGTGGCAAACCCAGAACAAGAAGGGTATGATCATGGAAGTGTCGGTCAAGACATCGGGTAAGTCTCTAAGATCTCCTGAGGTTATGGGTTGGAGCGAGGAGAATTTTGAATGGATAGTGGAGGAGGGAGAGGATGAGTTCTAGTTGTGGCTCTAGATGAGACCAGCTAGTTATGCAGTCGGTTTCTATACTCAGTGATCATAGAAACAACAACAATGCCCTTCCTGTTGAGTCCAGGTCCCTAACAGATGACTCCTCTGTATAGATCAGCCCGGTCATTCAGGGTGATTATTTCCCCCAAAAGACTAGCTTTTTGGACAGCAATCTCTATGTGAATGAGGATCTTATGAATAAAAAGAGGTGGGCTACTGCTCTTTCGCCACAAAACTGGACCTGGGCTTCTGTAAACAGTGTGACCAGCATTAGGGAGACATTAAAATTCTATTAACTTGGGGCAGATAGCATCAGAATTTACCTCCTATCAATGGTTCTTATAAAAGTCAAATGGAAAAATATCGGGGCTAGTCTGATGTGTATAAAATTCTCCTAGGGGGTACGTTTTTAAAAATCGTTAAAATGGAAAATTACAGAATAGAGTTTAGAGAGATCTGTTTCCTGAGTCATCACCAGCAGACGTAATTCCCAGTCTTGCATGATTAGGGGAAAGACTGGAGGGTGATGGAGCAGAAAGAGCAGGTTCGGGGAAGGACAGAGCATCATGGAGAGAGGTTGTTGGAACCAAACAAAAATTGTCTTCAAAGTTCTTCCAGCAAATTTCCTTCGGCTGTATTTGAAAATAATGTGTCTTTTTACCTGCCAATGAGGGCTGATTGAGTTATTAGGCATCCCTTTATTTGAAGTACTTGAAGCTTTACTATTGAAGCTAATTTTTCTTTAGTGGGTATCTGTCTTGAATTCACTCTTCTTCTAGAGTTTTGCTAAATGACCAGATTTAAACTTGCCCCTTCAATAGAGTCTCGTGTTCTAAAAGTTTATGATCTTCTGTGTGTGTTCTGGATCAAGCTCATGGATGCCTCCTAACCTGAAGAAATGCTGGATTGGGGAAAAAGGCTTGCTGAACCAAACCCATTGTACACAGACGCTGCTCACTACTAGGGCAGGGTGTGGAGACAGCCCGACGAGCTACACAAAGACAGGCTGGGCAACCCCAAATCTCGAGAAGATGTTCTGCAATAAGATTGCAAGCCATTTCTCTGACAGGTACCATCTTGAGAGCAAAAGACCCTGAAAGATACCCGCAGTCCATATGCTTCGTACAAATTAAGGACCAGGTATTGTCAACTTCCCAAAGAGCGTGATATTGGGCTTGGACAACAGATAGACATACACGTACTTCGGGCCCTTCAAAAAGAGAGACAGAAAAGCAAAGAAACCAAAACTCCCTCCCAGGGTACTTATTTGTAGGACGTCTTTTACTTTTGCTAAAACCATTCGCATTTCCAGGCACCACAGGGGCCGTCGAGGTCTCATGCAGCTGTGCGGATCATGGGCCAACACAATCTGAGCGGAAAATTACGACCTCTGAGGCCCTAAGGAAGCTCCAGCGCGAGTTCCAGAGGCCGCAACCTGGGCGCGGGCGGGCCAATCAGAAGCCGCCCGCGCGTAGCGGCAGCCAATCGAAGACCCCGCTGCTTCCGGTCGCGTCCGGGCATAAGGGCCGCATCTGCACGACCGGGGCGCAGTCCTTGCGCCGAACTTTGCGGCTTCAGCAGTCATGGCCGGCCACATCGTGCTCCGCAACGGCGCCAAGATGCCCTTGGTGGGGCTGGGCACGTGGAAGGTAAGGGCCCTGGCGGGGGAGGGGGTGCGTCTCGCGCGGCTCTCTTCGGGCTTCGCGCAGCCTGGGGCGGGAGAGACCTGGAGTGACCGTCAGAGGGCGTCTGGCCTGCGAGGAGCCACAGTCGGGCTTGCCCAGCCCCGCTGGGAGCCGGGAACCGGGAGCCGGGAGCCGAGGCGGGGCAGGAAGGCGGGTCAGGCTCCGGCCTGAGCCCTGGGACCAGGGAACTTGCGTGAGGAGCTTGGGAGCGCCTGCGGAAGGCCGCCCGTGTAGACACTTGGTGGATGGGGACCCCAGGCTGCACCTTGAATCCGAACCCAGCTGGAAAATCACTAAAAGAGCCCGAAGGCAATCGGAAGAAGGAGGTGCCTCCCGAGCCGCCACTGCTCTGGCCCCGGGGACAGAGCCGGGGTAGCCCAGGAGGCGGAGCAGAAAGGGATGGGGGCCGCTGAGCGCCGGCTTTGCTGTCCTCACAGCACTTGTTGCGCCGCCCCTTTGTCTTCCTTCTAAATAGTTTGTCCTTAATCGTTTCCTTTTTTCTCTCTTGGGAATGAGCATCTCAAGGAAGCCCGAGACTGCAGGTAATTAAATTAGGTGGCATGAGTTGACCCAGGCCCCATTCATTTTCATGTCCCCAGACACGCAACGCTGACCCCCTTTATCCAGGCATAGCACTTGGGGGTGTTATGTGCGGGGTAGAATTCCACCGAGAATCTGGGCACAGGTGCTTACCGCCAGTGGAAAAGTCTTAGCAGGCGTCGGTATTAAAATTGTCTCCAGAAACCTGCACACCACTGAAATCTCTAAACAGTGTCCCTAAGAAATGGTTAGGGATGAAATGGATAGCCTGATTATCTGCAAATTAGAGGGCGCAGAGGTATTATGGACACTGGGGCAAAACCCAATATTTTGAAGCCTCTTAGAATTAATTTCGGGTATTAGATACTACTTTACACAGCTATGGCACAGGATTCCCCAGAAACTTTCAGTATGGCCCTGGGCATTGGATATTTACGCACAGACAAGAAAAGACAGTATTGTGTGGACCTTGACAAGGTTCGAGGTAGAACAGAGGATAGTTTTCATTTTTGCCCTAAAACCTGGGTTTCTCATTTGAGAAAGACAGTTCTTTATGAAATGTTTTAAGCCAGAGGTTCCCAACCCCCAAGCTGTGAACCGGTACCAGTCTGTGGTCTGTTAGGAACCCAGCCGCACAGCAGAAGGCTGGCGGCGGGCAAGCGAGTGAAGCTTCATCTGCGTTTGCAGGCGCTCAGCGCTAGCATCACCGCCTCAGCTCCACCTCAGATCATCAGGCTTCAGATTCTCGTAGAGGCACCGGTCCCTTGTGCCAGAAAGGTTGGGGACCGCTATTTTAAGCTATTTGGAGGAAATGATATCCTTATTGTTCTGGGGACCTAATAGACTCAGATGAGGGGGGAATATTTTATGCAGCGGTTTGTAAATCAGCATGTGTGAAGCAACAAGGAGCGAGATGGCTTTGGCACATGTTTTTAAGGGGCCCTGTGCTGCTATGAAGCCTTTGTCAGATTCCCATAAAATGAGGGACGTAGCATTTCACCTCGTTCTGTCTGAGAGCAAGAGGCTTAGAATGTGCTTCAGAAGCTTTCTTGGGTTTACGTACTGACGTAGGGACAGCAGATTCAGTGAGAGCCAGTAGACTCACACTGGCCGGCCTCTGTGTGGGTTGTGTGCAGACTGTGTGTGTTGTTTTGTTTTGGGTTTTAACTCCATGCCTTCTGTTCCCTTTCAGTCGCCTCCAGGCAAGGTGGCGGAAGCTGTGAAGGCAGCAATTGACTGTGGGTACCGCCACATTGACGGCGCTCATGTGTACCAGAACGAGAGCGAGGTGGGGATGGCCATCCAGGAGAAGCTGAAGGAGCAGGCGGTGAAGCGCGAGGACCTTTTCATTGTCAGCAAGGTGCATTTCTGCAGGGGAGCCTGGGGGATAGAGGTGTCATTCACGTTTATCCATCGAGGGCATTAGCTCAGGAGTCAAGTCATACTCGGTGTCTTCTTCATAGAGCTACAGTTATCACTTGGCAGGTGATTCTTCCAGGGTAAAATGTGTTGACTCTAGACCGTGGAGGGCTCAGAGCTTGCCCATTCACAGCTGTCAGAGCCCCAAGCTGATGAGGCCGAGGTCGTGGGTTGGTGCTCCCTCCCCAGGGAGTCGTCTTTGAGGATGGAACTTGGTTCCCATCTGCAGACTGGATGTGCACTGCCGACCGCCCTCTTTTACCTAGAGACTGCTGCTGCCCAGAGGACACCTGCTGGGTGGGTGAGGCTGGCTCCTTGGAAAGCAGCCGAGTGGGAAAATCGCCCTGAGAACTCATATGTAGGGCCTAGGGCTGGCGTGCCGACCTCTTCATTCCGATCAATGCCTTTAGTTTGGACTTGAGAGGTGCCCGTGTCCTGCCTGCCTTTGGAGAGTTAGGATCCGAAATGTGAAATGAATCGCCGTTATCACCACCTATAGCTTCATGGCAACATGGGTCATGGGGAGAGGAATGTGAATCCTTTGCCTTCCAGCCCTCTGGCTCCATGCCAGAACATGGCTTCCAGTGCCGGTGATAAGATGTGTTCTCTTGCTGGCTTCAGCTGTGGTGCATGTACCATGAGAAAAACAGGGTGAAGGGAGCCTGCCAGAAGACGCTCAGTGACCTGAACCTGGACTACCTGGACCTGTACCTTATTCACTCCCCGATGAGCTTCAAGGTATGGGGCATAGGAGTCAGGTGTAACCTGGTACGTGTTAGGCCCTCCTTTATTAGCAGGTTCGGAGTATGTACCTGCTGTGCGTGTGTCTCTACTGCTCAGGGTATAGTCCTTAGAGCAGTAACGGTGGCATCACTTCGGAGCTTGTTAGAAACCAGTCTCAGGTCTCACCCAGGGCTTCTGAATCTGAATCCCAGGTGGCTCAGAGGCACATTACGGAGTTGGAGGAGCTCTGCGCTGGGTCATTTGGTGATTGTGTCATTTACAACTTAGGGATAGCAAAGTTGGCTCAAGTGACACTTCTGCACATAATGCTTGGGCATTATCAGCACTCCCCGCCCTATGCATGTGTATGCATGTGGATTCCTACATTCTCGACACATGCACCATCCTGTCGATGAACATTTATTGGCAGCTTAACTCTGTGTGCACAAAAGGAATTTATTGTTGTTATATCTTGGGCCTTCATTCCAGCCACAACTCAGTTTTGTTTTGTCAGAGAGATGGAAAGTGTGGCTTTCACGCCATTACTCTCTTTTATTGCACAGTGGTATAACAGAGCCTGATTTCATCTTTCTTTTTTTTCCTGATAAGCTTGCAAAGTTCGATAAGGTGATAGTTCACAGGCCAGTGACCCAGCCAGTACCTGGAATCCTGTTAGTGTCTCCTAGTCTTGAGTTCTTACCTCACCCACACACTCCAGCCCATGGTGGGGTTTATCTCACTTACGGAGAAAGGTCCGTCTGACAGTCAGCAGCAACCCATTTGTAGAATAAGCATCTGGGGGTGTCAGGAGTTGTCCGCCTTTTTCTTTTTCACACTGACACACAGATTTGCCCTTGATCATCTTCTCAAAACTTAGCCAAGGACTGTAGAATATTTTTAGAATATTTAGAATATTTTTAGAATATTTTAGAATATTTTTAGAGCTTTGCTTTCAAAGATGCAGCTCCCACAGCAGGTGTAAGAAGGACTATCACTGAATGTCTGTTTTTTCTTTTAATGACAGCCCGGGAAGGATCTTTTCTCATCGGATGAAAAAGGCAACATGATTCCCTCTGATACTGATTTTGTGGACACGTGGGAGGTAAGGCAGTCCCTGATTTGGCATTCTTCTCCCTTGCCGGTTTTCTGTTGTCCTTGTGAGTGGACAAGGTGTAACTGTTCTGCTCTGCCATTTTTTTCACTGCATTTTGTTCTTCTGTCACTGGTTTTGCTCTTCCTGGCTCATTAAAGCCAGCCTTGCTTTTTTCTTGGTGTCTTTTGGACTTCTCAAAAGTCTGACTTGCTGGCACGGGATAGTAAGGGTAGGACCGGTGCGAAAGATGCTTCGGAGTCTTGTCCATTCGGGCACTGTCAGCAGCAAGCAGAGCCTTTTCTGTCTTTAGGCCATGGAAGAGCTGGTGGATGAAGGGCTGGTGAAAGCTATCGGCGTCTCCAACTTCAACCATCTCCAAATCGAGAGGATCTTGAACAAACCGGGCTTAAAACATAAGCCGGTGGTTAACCAGGTAGGCATCCAGCAGGGGAGCCGGTGTGGATGGCAGGCTTCTGTTACTGCGTGATCCTGGCAGTCATTTCTTGTCCATGGCACCCTGGGAGCAGCCAGGAGGCGAGTTTGAGGGCACTGGCAGAGTCCTCGTGTATGATTCAGAATGACAAGGGCACATCTTGTAGGAGAGCGGAGAGGTTGGAGCCTAGCTTGTGATGATGGGTCAGGGTCTCACAGATCAGCAGTTTGCAGACATGGAGGTCCTCAAGCCTGTCACTGTTGATGACGGGCCAGAAAACCCCTTAGGGCCCGTGGCCACAGTACATAGGTAACCAGATTATTTTGTTAGTGTCAAGGCCACCAGCTGAAAAACGGAGAGAGGTGTCACAGCTTATCTGGGAGACAGGACGTTGGTTACACACAATTTCCTATCGAGCATGGGAAACTCCTGTGTGTCCCATCACCTGCGCCCACACAGCTGCCATCACACCTCTCGTTTCCGTTGGCAGATCGAGTGCCACCCATACCTCACTCAGGAGAAGCTGATCCAGTATTGTCAGTCCAAAGGCATTGCGGTGACGGCCTACAGTCCCCTCGGCTCTCCTGACAGGCCCTGGTGAGTTTCCACGGGACGATGTTTTCTTATCGGTGAGTGAGGATTAGAAAAGGCTAAAAAGACAAATTCAGCATCAAGGAGGATGCTCTGGGGCTAATTTGCAGACCTTCCCAGGAGCCTCTTGTTGGGCTTCCTGCTTGGTATTTTTAGTAGCAAGAGACCTGCTCTTGTTCGAAAGGGTTGGGAGTTCATAACGAAACTTCAGATCAGGACGCTGGAGGCTGCCCTCCGAGGTTGATGGGTGTTAGGGTTAGGAGAGCTGGCTGCCGTGAGTGGTGGTGATCATAGCTGCTCACATGGGCCATCATTCCGTCTCCAGGGCCAAGCCTGAGGACCCTTCGCTGCTGGAGGATCCCAGGATCAAAGCGATCGCTAACAAGTACAAGAAAAGCATAGCCCAGGTACGGCCGTTTCCAGGCTCTCGTGACTGCTCCCATACCGTCCATCTTTGTGGTAGGCCCAGTGAGCCAGGAGGAACAGATGACCGAGCCTAGTGAAGCCCTCCCCAGAAGCTCAGCTTAGGGTCCTGGGATGTGTGGTTGAAAGGGCACCAAGTGGGGAGTTAGAAGACTTCTGTGTGGTCCGGGGGTAGTAGTTAGTACCTGCCCCACTGCTTCCCAGGCCGCTACGAGGGTCAGCAGTGGCCCCGGCGGCTGAAAGCCCCTGTCTGCACAGAGGAGCACGCTTTATCAGCAGCTGCACAGGTCACTCTCTTCTCTCCCGTGGTGGTGAGGGTGGTCCGCAGTGAAGGGTCTCCTTGCGAGTCGTACTTCTAGGGGACACGGAAGCACGTGGCATGGAACCCGAGTGCAGGGCGCTGGGGCCAGACCTGGACGCCCCGTTGCTGGGCGTGACCCTGCCGTCTCTGCACCTCGGTTTTCTCACACGTGAGGTTCTGCAGTTTCCCCCTCCAGTTATGGATGTATCTAATGAAGTGAGGCAGGGACAGAGTTCACGGCGTACGTGACACTCGGCACATGTGTTCACAGGTTCTGATCCGGTTCCTCACGCAGAGGAACTTGGTGGTGATCCCCAAGTCCGTGACACCCACACGCATTGCTGAGAACATTCAGGTAAGGTCCCGCCTGGTCGGCCCAGGTTTTCCTGCACAGCGCGTCTCGTCCCGTCCCTGCAGGGCCTTGTGCGGGACCCCAGCCCTCTGTCACCTCTCAGCAGGCGCAGTGAGTGCAGCGAGCACACTGCACACTGAGGACGGTGGCTCCGCGCCTGGGTGGCCGTCCCGCGCACTCCTGTGCCGAGGCCCCTCGGTGACCGCGAGGCCCTGAGAAATGTGATCCTCGAGTAACACCGTGTGCGTTTGCACCAGGGCTTCGTTAGCCTGGTGCCTCAGTTTCCCATCTGTAAAGCAGTACCTGTTTTGAGGGTTGTCACGAAGGTTAAAAAGATCCATCAAAGGAAGGGCTGCCCACGACGCCTGGTGCGTTAGTCAGTGCTCAGGACGCGCTGCTGTCCTGTGATCGTCCGTGCACTGCGGACCCTCCGGGCCATTGGCCTGCCCAGCACTTCTGCCAGGACTCCACCCCACAAAGGGCAGAGCAGCAGGGCTGGTGTCGGGGCCCCAGCGCCGTGTGCCTAGGGCAGGTCCCACGGCAGGTTCCAGGGCGGGTCGGGGTGCCTCTCACCCAGTGGGCAGGGTCGGGGGGTGGTCTGTGCGGTGAGGGGCAGCAGGAGTGACTCGCGGCTCCAGGGGTCCTGCTGCCGGGGTGCTCTGCCGGCCAGGGCCATGCCCTCTCCACCGAAGCTTTGGTTCCAAGCAGCGGCTCCCAGAGTGAGACGCCGATTTTGCCTAGTCCACTGGCCGCAGGCTATGGCTGTGACATGTGTCATTGGTCGCCTGGGAGCCTGGGGTGAGGCCTGGGGAGGCTCGGGGAGGGGAACATATGGTGTAGTAGGGGAGGATTTTTCCTTCTTCAGATGTCTCAACTAATTGAGATAAAGTGGTAAAACGGACGGCCTTGGGAAACACATACCGTGCTAGAGACTGATCCTTTGTTTAGTGTTTTATCTTTCAAGGTGTTAGAAAAGGAACATTTTTAAATGACTAATCTCATAGCAATGCGTTCGTTTCGCATCTTGCTGTGTAGTCCGTGCACATTTTGGCACAGCTGTGACCACAGGTCTGCAGCAGACTTTGCCGGCACGTCCCGCGCTCGTCCGGCTCCCAGGGCGCTGCAGGCTCGGCCACTGCTGCGTGAGGCCGCCGGCCACGTCCTCCCCAGAAGGCTGAGCCTCACGCAGATGGTTCTTCTCCTGTCTGGCCCTCTCTGTCAAAACCACATGTGGCTTCTTAGGCCGGTCTCACATCCCTGACCACAGCCTTCCGTCCCCAGCCGGAATTCCAGCTTCCTCTGGCCTCCCGGAGCGCTTTGTGCAACGTGTCTTACACAGTGCGCAGTTAATGATTCCTTGTGTTATAGCTGTCGCCCTTCCTTTGCTTCATTGTAAACCGAGGCAAAGACGTGTCTTACCCACCATTGTGTTCCCTGGTGCATGTCACAGAAGTGCTTAGTGGCGGTCTTGGAATGAACTCAATGGAGTCAAAGGTATCCTTTTGCGTGGAGGCTCTGGACAGGAAGGGCTGTTACGGTTCCCAGGCAGAACATATGGCGCCTTCGAATAGTAAACTCAGTCGAGTCTCGCTCCCCCTGTTCCCGCGCAAGGCAGCTGCTTAGCAGCGTCCTGCACAGAGCTGCTGGGACGGTCCGTGTGAGCTTTACTTGCAGGGCTACTGGATGTGTTTTTCCTTTTAGATTTTTGACTTTGAACTGAGCAGTGAGGATATGACCACCTTACTGAGCTACAACAGGAACTGGAGAGTCTGTGACTGGAAGAGGTGAGCGAGTCCCGGGAGGGCATCAGATCCTGCAGAGCAAAAGCCTGAGTCCTGCAGGCCGTGGCGGCCAGTGCTGCCGTCACAGCGCTTCTCACGCTGGCGCATGGCCGTGCGTTCCCATCCAGGTGAAGCAGCAGACAGTCACACATCTGTCAGCTGAGCTGCACACCGCCACGGGGCCGATGCCGGGGGCTCTGCTCTAGTCTCTTCTCCCGGCCCAGGTGCGGTGTCGGCCTGGCCTGCAGTAGCCACAGATTTGGGCATTTAATTTTCAGATCTTAGTGACTCATCTGAAACCAGAGGATCCCTGGTGGTTCCTGCCGCACCTTCCTGGGAGAATGTGCCTGTGACTCTTTATGTTATAATGTTACAAAGGGGTTTAGTAGAAAGACTGTGGTGCTCAGGGCTTAAGGTCGTCCCGGCTCTGTCACCGATAAGCCACTTGCCTCTGAGAAAAGCGCCGTGGCCCTCTGGCGGGCCGTCGCCTACAAGCCCGCCGCCAGCTCCTCGTTCACTGGTCCCTCGCATTCCCTCTGATTGGCAGTTTGGAATCTGAAGGAATCTGACAGTAGGCTGTTTATTTTTTCTTCCTATCAGTACAATAACTAAATGAAGTTTAAATTCCTTTTCTGCTTTGAAGAAGAAACGTCCCACTTTTCAGTGGGGCCTGAGAACCTCCTCTGTCACTGTTGTTATTGCCTGAGCTCGCTACTGTTTCTACTCTGTCTCTTTGAGTAGTTGGTCACTCTTCTAAGCAAAAGTCAAACATTCCCTAAGACAGGGCAGGGCGACAGCTTTGTCTCTCCAGCCTCTGCTCTTTCAGCAGCTAGCTCAGCGTGGCATTCTGCGTGGCAGATCCACCCAGTGTGCCTCTTGGGTGATACTTCTTCTGTGCTTCAAGTGTGGACATGCCTGGCGAGCATGTCGCTGTCACACCGTGGCCTCCGACTCAAAACAGGCCACAGAGTTTACCACTGGCAGCCCCAAACCAGGGCCCTTCCTGAAGTCCCCGTTCGCGTTAATGCTATTTAACCTGTAGACATTAACATCACTGGGATCTGGTGGGCAAGAGAGAGGAGGCGGGAATGAATCATTCTCCGAGTTCCATCCCTTTTGCTTTGAGAATCTGTGTCGTTCATTCGGTTCCCTTTCCCGCCCCACCGCTGACACAGGGTATTGAAGTTTTCAAGCGGTTTCTAATTGGTCCCTTTACAACTAGACTCTTTCCACTCTCCAGTGCCATTCTGGACACAGCTGTTGGATAATTCCGTGGGGACTGGTATTTCACGGGGATAGGTCAGGGCTAGAATGGGGAAGGAGAAGCTGTCTCCAGTATACCCCGGTCCCCCAGGAGGAGTTTTCCTAACCATACGTACACATACACATACGCTGCCTTTTTTGAGCACTTATCATGATACCAAGCTTCTGTGGCTAATGGCAGGTTTAATAGGGTGCAAAAAGAACAAAAGCAGACCATGGGGAGCTGTTCAATATCTGAGTAAGGGTCACATGCCCCAGGCTGGGTTCACCCTGGGCCTTGCACACTCTGCTCAGCCAGGCTTTCCAACGTCGTCGCCACGGCATTACTAACACAGGTGGGCTGCCCCCAGGTGCAGACCCAAGACTGGCAGTCTCAGAACTGACTCTTGCCTCGGGGGCCTCTTTCTGCCCAAATCGCGAGAGTCCTCATTTCTGTCGTTTTGCAGTTGGTTCCATTTGCAATCTCTTCTTACATAGTTAACCTGTTCCTCTTTACTCCTGGCAGCTTTGCCGCCCACAAGGATTATCCATTCAGAGAAGAGTACTGAAGCGGAGGCTGCCTGCTCCGCCCCAGTGGACCTGCTGCCGTTTTCCCGCCTCATTCTTCCTGGTCGTAGCATAGTGTGGCCCGTGTCCCTCAGTGGCGGGTCCGCGACCTGCACGTGCACCGGCAAGGCCTTGGCCACGTGGTGTCGCGTTAAGGAGCAGTGTCATATCCATTATTAGAATTCTCTTCCATCTTCTTTGCTGTCCTTGTCCAGCTGAGGAAATACAACCCTGACATCCTTTCTGACTAACTTGAATCTACAAAGTGCCACTAACAATTGGATTTTGACCGTTTGGAACTATAATCCTTTCAGCCAGACTTCTTGCCTCCAATAAAAACTTCTGTGAGCTTGATGCTATTTGTCGAAAGGATCCATCGCCTTCCATCCCATTTGACCTCTGTGTCGTCGATGCCCATCAAGCAGGCCATTCAGCTCTGCAGCAGGCTCAAGGACTTGGCACCTTTCCCTGGAGTGGGGACCCCTCACCCCGGCACTTCATCCGTTTAGCCTTAGGGTGGCGGATCTCACCTGGCTGTACATTGGGGTCACTCGAGGTGCTTTAAATGTCTAGACCTTATCCACGGTGGTGGTCTGGTCCCAGGGTGGGGACTTGCCAGGACATCTCGCATTTGTAGCCCCAGGGGATTCTAAGGGGCAGCCAAGATGAGAGCCACAGCATTAGGGCCAAGCCGGGACATCAGTGCTTTTGTAATTTCACAAATGCCTGTGTTCCTCCCGCCTGGGAAGGCCAAGCCCTGTGTCCTCAGCAGCGCCCCTCACAAGGGAGTGCTCTCGAGCTCGGCGTTCTGACCAAGGAAGAAAAGCATCAATAATTGGTATCTCGTCAGCTCGTGCTGCCACAACAAAAGGTCACCGGCCAGGCGCCTTAAACAGCAGCAACATATTTCTCACAGTTCTGGAGGCTGGAAGTCCAAGATCAAGGTGTCAGCAGATCTGGTAAATGCTCCAGTCAAATCAGACAATTTGGTTCTTAAGGGCAGCAAGCCTCAGATGTGGGATTAGACTGCCGGAGGCACGATTACCTCATCCAGGTACAGAGGGCAATGCTAAGTCATGGTGATGGGGAAGCTGCCGACACTTGCAAACACAGCCCAAAGTGCATCACCTCGGATAAAGGTAACAGAGTGCATACCGAGACCCAAGAGAATGAATAAAAACAGAAACAAACAAGCTATTGAGAAAGTCGGGCCTAAATATGATTCAGATGAAATCGAGAGGCTACTTGGGTAAAAATTAATACAAAAAGCAAGTTCTGTTCAAATATCGGACATTCGATTATGAGCATGATAATGTGTCAGGCACTGTAGTGGATTGAACAGTGTCTTCAAAAAGTCCATGTGTACCCAGAACCTCAAAACGTGACTTTATTTAAACAAGCTCTTTGCAAATACTAGTGAAGATGAGAGCATACTGGATTAGAGTGGGTCAGTGGATCCAATGAGTGGTGTCCTTGTAAGAGGCTTTGTGAAGGCGGGGGCAGAGATTGTAATGAAGCTACAAGCCAAGGAATCCCAAGTATTGCTGGCAGTCACCAGAAGCTAGGAAGACAGGGAAGGATTCTTTCCTAGAATCATGAGAGAGTGTGGCCCTGACAACATCTTGATTTTGAACTTCTAGCCTCCAGAACTGTGAAAGAATGTTTCTGGTATTTTAAGTCATCAACTTTGTGATAATTTGTCATTGCAGCCTTAGGAAAACTAATGCATATACTAAGAAAGAAAGAAAAACTGGAATAATCTGAATATTGCTGTTCATAGGAAAACAGCAAAGGTTATGAATTCAGCTTATTAATGAATATGAGAGCCATTATCTTTCTTTAATTTCCAGGATCCTTCAAAAATTGAGGCGGTGAGGTACAGTTTTTCTGATTTTAATAGCTCAAAGCACCTGGGAGGCCGACATATAGGCTGTCTTTGAGTTTGCTTCTCACCTGAGCTGTTAGCATCTCTTGGCTCATGGAGAGTGGTACTGTGGCCATTCTCCTCCACTCATGCTTCTCTGGCCTTTGAAAGCTATTCTGGTAGAGAGCAAACCTGAGGACTATGGTCTATCACCAAGCCCTGTTCAAATCATACTTAGGAAGGAATCGATAATGAGGAGAATGCAGCTGTTTCTAGTATAGACTAGAATAAAAGCAAGAATAACTAGGACTTTTTGTTTTTGTTTTTTTAAATACAACATTTTCCCATATCAGCCTATGTATTTACCTCTGATTAGATTCAAGTGAAACAAAAAAGTCGTGTAATTCATTAATAGGAACGTAATTATTTTATCCTATAACCTAAGCTCTTTAATCAAGGAAATCATAATTATAATTATATAAAGGAAAAAAATTTTTAAAGTATGTTAAAAGCATGCAAAACCAATCCCATAGATTACTTATGAGAGTATAAATGAATAGGAAGAATATTAAAAAGGTGTATCAGTCAAGGTCCAGCCAGAGAACAGAAACCACTCTAAGCTTTGTGAAGTCATGTCATCTGGGGGAGATAGAATCAAGGTGGAGGGTGCCTGGCAAGACCTGGGACCAGAAAGGAAATGTGACTTCTTTCGGAGTTACATTCAAGGTAGAAAGTGTGGGAGAAACACTTGGCTTCTCCCTTCCTCCTATCCTGCAGTCACCTAATAGCAACTCCCATTGACCATCTGCTAAGCTATCTGGCTAAGAAGCCTGGGAAATGTAGTTTGTAGACCCCCCGCCATGCAGAATAGGGGACTTCAGGGCAGGAAGCAAGTGGGCAAATGACCAGCAGAGGAAGGAATTGGCGCCTCACCAGCCTGAGGATGGGTGTCACCTGTAGGAAGTAAATCAGAATATGGATGGGGAGGGGTGCAGAGCGGTCCTCCACTATACTGTTTACCATTGATTTCATTAATAATGTTTGAAAAATGTTTGAGGCCAATATGGCAAAACGTTATGTTAAATTTGTAAGGTGGGGAGTCAGCTGCTCGTTGTATTATTCTCTGCATTTCCGTGTAATTGGAATATTTCGTAAGAAGAAAGTATCATAGAAAAAAAGTTCCAGATTAATTACTGGCAGTAGTAAATATTTTCCTTGTTCAGACACACCTCTTCCCCACCCCAGTAGGTGAACTGAACACTTCATAATTATCAGACAATTGCCAGCCCTCCGCTCGATTTTCTATCTCCCTTCCTCCTCGTGACAACCCTATGCTTTAAAAATAAATAAAATTAAAAAAAGTGTCTTGGGAGAGTGTCTGGGATCATAAAGCTGGTAAGTGGTGGAGCTGGGATCTGAACAATCTCCGAAAGACAAATGCTTTTGTCACTGAGCTATAGGATTTAACTGAAGAGCATAGAAAATTACCCGTTAACAACATGGACAGGATCTTCATATGCTAATATTCTCCACATATTTATTTAGGATTTGGGCCTTTGACCAGTCGTGTTTATAATAAATTTTTAACATTCTTGTGAGCTCCTTAAAAAATAAACTTTGTGATAATAAAGTGATACCTATTCATTATAGAAAAGTTGGAAAATGTAAAAGATTATAAATAAGGGAATATAAACCACCTATATTCTCACCAGTCAAGATCACATTGTCAGATGGCTGTTTTTCTCCAGCCTTTTTTCTGGGTGTATATATGTTTCTAATACAGTGTTAAACTTACTACGATGAAACAAATTTTTCTATAGATTTTTTAAATTCTTCTTAAAAATTTTTGACATTTTTAGTGGTTGTAAAAGATTCTATTTTATAATCTATTATTATTTATTCTATCATTTTTCCTATTCTCAGACATTTAGGTTATTTCTAGTTTCTATTATAAATAAATATATTTTAAGGAACTATGAGTAAAGCATGGGACACATTTTGGTTAATTTTAGGCTAGTTCTCCAGAAGTAGGATTGCGTGGTCAAAGAAAATTTATTTTGGCTTATCACATGAGATATGGTCCAAAATTGAAATTTTTTTTAACCAATACAATTTATAGAATGACACATCCTCACCCCGCTGTTTGTGATGTTTACAGAGCATTTATATTTTTATTTTCTAATATTACAAACGTCATATACATACAGTGTATATATGCTCTATAAAAATATCAGTAGAGAATATAGAAAAAATTATGCAAGAAAATGAAGACCATCCGTATACCCACATTTAGAAACCACCCCTTACACTATACCCTTTAAATAATTAAAATGGATCATGCTTTATTTAGATCCATCGAGGAGTTCCCCCTGCACTTACAGTGACATACAGCCTTCCAGTTGAATAAAACCTCTATACACTGTCCCTTTACTGCCTCGTCTTGTACCCTCTTCCTCTGTTTATCATCGGCCACCCTTGCAGGCCTCCTCGCTGTTTCTCTCGGATGCCAACTTCTTTCCTGTCCCAGGACATTTGCATTTGCTTTCCCCTGTGCCTGAAATCCGCTGGCTCTTAGCAGGGCTGCCTTCTCTCTTTATGTCTCAGTTCAAATGTCTCCTTCTGATGATGCCTCCTTCCCTGGCCTAAAATCGTTTCCGCGAAGGGGAGAATTGGCCTCTTGGGTTTTTTCCCCACCCATCGATGTTTTTCCCCCTCTTTTCTCTCTGGCTGCTAGTAGCCATATTGTCTAGTGCTTTTTTTTTTTTTTTTAATCTTTTCCCCACAATCAGTCAATATTCCCCTTAGTGGTCACCTGATGAATCTATGACCTGGGTTATGTACACTGCTGAAGTCACCCTTTATTGTAAGATAGATATTGGAAGGATAATCTTTTTATCATTTATTATTTTCAAAGAGAGGATGGTTTCTCATCCCTTGCTTCCTTGTCTTCCGTAGTGATACTTAAAGGAAACTCCTGGAGCTCAAATTCCCAGTTCTAGGGTTTTTCGGTGGTCATTACAAGCATTGTCCTTGACAAAGAAAGCCTGCAAACAGCCACAAATGTGTTTTTTTCCCTGAGTACTTATATTAAAAATAGTAAGTAGAGGCCGCCCTGCTGCCCTCTCCCTGCTCCTTCGGACCAAGAAGCTATCTTTGCCAAACTGACTTACAGGGGGCAGGGGTGGCTCAGAAGAGTCACGCATCCTAGTCTTAAAGGAGATTCACTACCTCCTCCCGCAGAGCCATGACCTGGAAATCTAAAGTGAGGCGTCACGCGCCGTGATTTAGGTTCTCGTGCCAGCTTTCCCGCCATCAATGGGGTCTATCGCTTAGCCTTTCTGAGCCTCGGTCATATGAAAAATGACAACACCGTGGTGGTTCTCAGCAGACAGAAGGGGAGCACCCATCAGAATAGCCTGGAATGCCTTTACGGAACACATGTTCTTTCTCATTCCTCGTGGGGAAAAAAATATATTCCAGGGTCATCTTAAGACACCCACCTCCCAATAATAATACAGGACCGCGAATGCCCCTACCAATTCTAAGATATAGTCTCAAGCACTAGCTCTGCAATAGTAACCTGTGTTCAAGATGTTACAGAATGAACTGACCATGCATTTCAGACGGTGACCAGCAGGGAGAAGCACATACCTATGTACATAGCTTTCCCGACAAATGTTAACAACCGAACTGGCCCTCAGGTAGTGTTTCCTGGGGGAAAACAACCAGCTTTAATGAAGTCGACTTGTGCATATAAAATTTAAATCCATTTATAACGATCTAGAACTCAAGCTCAGATCCAGAGCTAGACCAAGGCAGTGTTCAGAAGGAAGATTTTGTCTGTGACGCTTACCCTTTCCTGGTATGCATTCCCCATTTTGCTTCTCAAAGTAAGGTTGTGGGACTGGCAGCATCGGACTGAAATATGTCAAAAATGCAGAATTTCGGGCCCCAACCTCAGACCCACTGAGTCAGAATCTACATTTTCACAAGATTCCCGGATGATTCATGTCCACATTGAAGTTTGGAAAACACTAGGGTACCCGCCTCCTAACTACATCCACGTGCAACCCAGAAACCCTCCCCGTTCCCTGTGCCCGACTTCTCCACCCCCTCACCGGCACGCCCTACCACTCCACAGATGTTTCCTGCTGGTGCTGGGCTTAGAAAGGAGAGGGTGGTTCCGGTGGCCCAGAAATGCCTGGGTGACTCGGAGACCGCCCCCCCCCAACTGTGTTTCCAACCATCCAGCTGTATTTGTCTTTGGGTAACCACTGAGTGGGGGAACATGGAGACGAGATGCCCCCCAAAGAGATTAAAACCTATTAACATCGACAGCCCACTGTCGCAGAGTTGGTTTGCGTAAATGTAGAATATATGTATTTTTGAGTATAAAACTATTGCTTTACTTATTTGCATGTGGTAGTTAACTCCTTGAAACAGTGAAAGAAATAAGCCGGCACCTATGTCACCACAGGCCTCACGCCTCGGGCTTCTTCCTGGTTGCTCCATGCCCCCTCTGAAGAAGGATCTTTGTCTACAATGACTCCTCTGCCTGTCTTACTGTTGAAGTGAAAGCAAACATCAGGCAAATTTCTCTTGGAGAGTGAGTGCTTGCTGGATTATTCCAAGGATTTGCTTTTGTGCAGAATAAGGGATTTCGAGGAGTAGCTTCAGAATTATTTGAGCGAGAGAAGGCTGCCTTCCCCAGGACCCTCACATGGGTCCGTGGAGATGGGTGCCGGGCCCCAGGGTTGTGAGAGTCCCTTAGGGAAGACCAGCTGTCACCGTGGAAGCTGATGGTGATGATGTGTGAATCTTGGCGCCAACCTGGTAAACCACACAGCCTTTCTGAAGGCGCCTTGGATGGAAGAAGCCCCTCAGGAGCGAGACACTCTGTGCTCGGATAACAGATGATGGAGGGGCAAATGCCTGCTGAGTGGATCCCCCCCATCCCCACCCTTCATGCATTTCAGTCCTGCCTTTATTCTTGGCCTTAGTTTTCCTTCCTCCCTACCCCTATTTTTCCCCATAGTGGGAAGGAAACAGTACAAGACAGGAAGAAGCTCCCTGAGTTTAACCTCGAATTCCCGTGCTTAAGGAAGTCCATGCAGGAGAAGAGAAAGAACTGATAACCAGCCTGCTCCAGATCTAGGCTTGAAGGTCTCCAAATTAGTGTATTTTCTAACTTTTTTCCTTTTCTTCTTCCTCCCTTTCCTCTCCATCCCTCTCTTCCTTTTCTTCTTTCCTTCCTTCCTTCCTTCCTTCCTTCCTTCCTTCCTTCCTTCCTTCCTTCCTTCCTTCCTTCCTCTGTGTCTCTTCATGCTCACACTGGGTCCCTATGCTAAGAAACAATAATAATATAAACTCTTGTTTTCCCTATGCTAAGAAACAATAATAATATAAACTCATGTATCAACATGACCTGCCTTTATCTGTAGTTTTCCCCAATCCCTCCTCTCTCCATGCCTCGCTTCAGCTTCAGGTCTGCCAAACCCAGACCCAATCCCCAAGGGTGCTATGTGCTGGGTGGAAAATCACTGCTTGGCTATCGTCATGGGAATATAGGCTATCACCCATAGGAACATAACATTCTCACAATGAGCTTTCTGCTTCTGTAACCCTGCTTGCACACCCGACAGGTAGTGAATAGAAGAAAAATAGACCTTTGTGTTCAGACAGAATGAAGAATGGGGTTTGGAGAAAAATGCTGTACCTCTACATTTCGGGGCTGCTTAATTGGGGGTCTGCATACCCCTGGCAGACCCAGCTGGCTGAATAAAGGGTGTGTTTCCTAGAACTCACTGAGTTCCGGTGGTCCGTGTGTCTTTCGGGGGCTGGCGGCTACAACATTTGGAGGCCCCAGCGAGATCTCAGGGAGTGGCCCTGGGATCTAGGACCAGACCGGCCTCCGAAGCGGTTGCTGACCCTGTTACGGATTCAGAGGGGTGGCCAACCTGAGACATTCCAGGGCCCTTGAATGCCGTGACGGGGTTAATGCAATCATTAAAGACGCAACTTTCAGGACACACTCTTTGTTCCTGGTCCGGACAGGAGTCTGGAATCTCTGAGGCCTCAGTGTCTGGATAAAAGGTACCTTTCTGTTTCTGTTGACCGGTCATTTGGGGGTCCGTGGAGAGACTGGACGCAGTCATATCTCCCGGACCGTGGCCAGGCCGCAGGACGCCGCCTCCTGTCCCCTGTTGTCAGGATCTGTTTATTGTCTCTGGTCTTGTCTAGGTTGTGAGTAGCGGACTTCTCTGGGTCCACCCACACCTCAGTAATTGTTCTTGTCTGAGTGTCTGTTTTGTGTTTTGGGGGTTTTTTTTGAGCAAGAGATGGAGGGAAGCCTGAGTTCACAGAAGACACCCTTGGGGTGTCTCCTGTGACATTTCAAAGAAGGGTTTGTAGAGGGAGCTAACAATGGCATAAAGTTTTCTCCAGGCAGAATAAGAACACTGTGTGAAGTTGAGTGGCCATCTTTTGATGTAAACTGGCCTCCGGAGGGCTCTTTTGACAGGGGTTTAGTGAGGAATGTTTGGAAGATTGTCACGGATCCTGATCAGTTTCCCTACACGATCAATGGTTAAACCTTGTTCAGAACCCCCTCCCTGGCTCCACCCGTGTGCCCTTTCTCTAGGGGCGTGAGTTTTAGTTGTGGGCACCCCGAAACATGCAGCAACTGAATCTCCAAGACGGCCCAGTCCCTCAGTCCTCCAGTCTCCACCAGAGGACAGTGACCTTCCCCCGCCCTATAATTTAGGACGACAGAGGCCAAATAGCACCACCTCACCTCCTCAGACGGGATGGCCAGCAGGTAACCCCTGTGGGCCTCCTGCTCCTGCTCCGGGCGGAGCACCAACCAATACCACCACCCCAGCCATCCTCCCCTTGTGAGAAGCACCACCCCAGGGGCATCACACAGACAGGCCCTTTATGGTTTACGTGCCTTTTCTTGACTAGCCTCCTGTACAACTGGAAAGCACAAAATCCTCCTTTCTCTGAGAAACCCCAAGCATTAATGGGACTCTTAGAAAGTGTCTTTCAGACTCACCGCCCCATCTGGGAAGATTGCCAACAGCTTTTAATTACCCCCTTGACCTCAGAAAAATGCGGAAGCATTGGGACTGAAACGCAAAAGATAGCTGTGGGAGGGAGGAGAGTTGAGGAAGTAGGGGAACAGACTGAGGAGGAATTTCCCTCCACCCGCTCAGACTGGGGACACAATTCTCAGGCAGGGAGAACGGCACTAGATCGGTACCACCAGATTCTAATGGGGGGAATCAGGATGGCTGCTCGCCAGCCAACTAACCTTTCTAAGGTAGCTGAAGTTATACAGGGAGGGACCTCAGGAATCCCCTGGAGCGTTTCTTAAATGAGGCGTACCGGGTATACACTCCCATTAATCCTGAGGCTCCTGAGAACCAGCAGGCAATTAATATAGCCTTTGCTACTCAGGCAGCCCCTGATATCTGGCGTAAATTACAAAAAATTAGAAGGTTTTTCAGGGATGAACCTGTCCCAACTTGCTGAGATAGTCCAGAAGGTGTTCAACAACAGGAAAGCACCGGATGACCCCAAACATATGGCTAAAATCCAAAGCTACTGTCATCAACCCAGCCAATCTGTTGCCATACCCAGACCCCGAGACACCTGTTCATGACTGCACAGATTTCACTGACGCTGTGTGTTCCTTGCGGCCAGACCTCAAAGACTCCCCTCTGCCTGAGGCCGATGAAGTTCTGTTCACGGTCGGGAGCAGCTTCATGCAGGAAGGAAGGAGGTATGCCGGGGCAGGGCGATAACTCTAACTGGCACCATCTGGTCACAAGCTCTTCCCCATAGTACTTCTGCTCAAAAGGCAGAACTCATCGCCCTCACTGAGACACTAAGACAGGGAAAGGATAAGGCAGTCATAATATACACTGGTAGCCGATACGCCTTTGCCACTGCACATGTACACGGAGCCATCTACAAGGAAAGAGGGCTTCTGACTTCGGCTGAGAAGGACGTTAAGAAGGAGGAGGAGATCTCAGCCTTACTTGAAGCCATATAGATGCCTAGGGCTCTGGCTATTCATTATAAAGGGCATCAAAAAGAGAATAGTGCTGAGGCTGAGGAAAACCAACGAGCCAATACAGAGGCAAGAGCAGTGGCCACAAGGCCAGTGGGGCCCCCACCACATCTACTGACTGTTGTCCCTTACTCAGAACTGCCTCTGTCTCCGACCTATTCGGCGGAAGAGAACATATGTTTTCAAGACAAGGGAGCCACTAGGAACCAACAGGGGTGATGGACGACCCCTGATAGAAAAATCGGGCTCTCACGGCCCCTGGGAAGGACTCTCCTCCACCAGCTACACCAGACCGCACACCTAGGGTGAACTGAGATGCTCCAGAAGGGAGAAGAACCGCAGAAGAGATTGCTTCACGATACCCGGCTGGTGCCCAAGTTAATCCAAAGAAGGGGAAGATTAAAAAAACCTAGGCATAGAGAAAGAAGAACTTACCCGGGGGACCACTGGGAAGTTGATTTCACTGAGGTAACCCCGACTATCGTGGACTGCAATTATTGCCCTGTTTTTATAGACACCTTTTCAGGATGGGTAGAGGCCTTCCCCACCAGGAAAGAGACTGCCTTAGTAGTTACTAAGAAACTACTATAAGAAATCCTCCCTCAATTTGGTCTCCCTGGAACTCCAGGGTTGGATAATGGGCCAGCCTTTGTAGCAAAGGTATCACAGCAACTGGCTAGCTACCTAAATTTGCGATGGAAACACTACCGCGCCTACCGGCCCCAGAGTTCGGGCCAGGTAGAGCGAATGAGTCGGATCCTAAAAGAGCCGTTAGTCAAGTTAAGATTAGAAACTGGTGGGACCTGGGTAGAACTTCTCCCCTGTGCTCTTCTCCGAGCCAGGGGTCCTCCATATGTTAATGGATTCACCCCATTTGGAATTCTCTTTGGAAAACCCCCACCTTTAGTACCTTAAATAGAAGGAAACCGGCCCTTCAAAGTGTGCAGAAGGAGATTTGGTCCCTGGTTCGTGCTGCCCACTCGGCCCCGGGGGACGAACTTCCCCCTCAGTTTCAGCCTGGGGATTCTGTGTGGATCCGGAAGTTCACTCCCAAGGGACCAGAAGCCAAAAAGAAAGGCCCTTTCGCTGTCTACTTGACGACGCCCACTGCAGTTAAAGTGGACGGGATCCCATCATAGATTCATCACTCCCACGTGAAGGCAGCACGAGAGTGGACAGCTCAGGAAGACGGGCCCTTAAGACTAAGACTCAAGCGTACATAAGTTACATAAGTCTAACCTTCTGTTTCTTCCTTTTTTCCTCTTTAGCTCAGGCATTCGACCAGCCACAAACAAAATCAGAAGGGGAATTAATAACTATGTTAACAACAATACACAAGGTCTTAAATAAGACCACCCCAGACATAGGACAAGATTGCTGGTTGTACCTAAACCCACAACCCCCTTACTATGTCAGGGTACGAACTCCCCTAAATGTAACTGAGCTCAGAAGGCTAGAACATCAAGTCAATTCACTAACAGAAGTAGTCCCCCAAATTAGAAGAGGTTTAGATTTATTATTCTTAAAACAAGATAGATTATGTATGGCTCCTGGTGAAACCTGTTGCTTCTATGTCGATAACTCTAAAATAGTTTGAGAAAGTTTACGACTAGTACAGAGAAATTTAAATGCCAGGGAAAGACAGAGACTAGAATCAAAAAACTGGTTTCATGGGATGTTCAATTGGTCACCATGGCTAACAACCCTTCTATCTGCTGTAGCTGGACCTTTAATCATCGTCCTCCTCTTGTTAACTTTGGCCATGTTTCCTCAATTTCTTGTTTGCATATATTAGGAAAAGAATTAATTCTATTAGACTTTTAGTATTACAGAATAGAGGCTATGAGCAAATTCTGCATGAAGAATCAAAGATTTGATTGTCTGCTAAGGCGAGTGGGGAATGCGGTGGCTGAGAAATGACTGCTAGAAATTTATTACTTGCAGGAAATTACTGCTTGGTTATCACCCATGGGGACATAACAATAAGCTTTCTGCTTCTGTACTTTTGCTTGCACAACTGACCTGTGGGTCAACAGGTAGTGAATAAAAGAAAAATAGACCTTTGTGTTCAGACAGAATGAAGAATGGGGTTTGGTGCTTAAAAACCCTGTACCTCTACATTTGGGGGGCTGCTTAATTTGGTGTCTGCATACTCCTGGCAGACTCAGCTGGCTAAATAAAGAGTGTGTTTCCTATAACTCACTGAATACTGGTGCTCCGTGTGTCTTTCGGGGGCTGGCGGCTACAACAATAACAGCCTCAGAAAGCAAAATGATGAATCTGAGTCCTGTCAATCTTAGTTGTCAATCAAGGCAGCCCATTCCTCTAGAAAAGTCACTACCCACAGCAAAAAGAGATAACAGCCACAAAGGCTTTGTTTTCAGGCCTTTTGAGCCACACTTCTCTCGCTCAGGCCTGCTTTCACGTCTGGAAGTGTACTTTCCCTTCTAATAAAGCTTTTCTTTTATACTGAATATCAGCGTCTCGCTCAATTCTTTTTTCGAGACATCGAGAACCTGGACAACGCACCAGGAGAGGAGCCCACTCTCCGGTAACAGAATGCCTAAACCTGCAGTCGTGGCGGTGAGTGTGGGTTCTTGGGAAAATACAGACATAGAAAAAGACTGAGGCCATGGATGTTGAATTATTGGTAGGACATCAGAGATGCTTGGTTACTTGACACTGGTGTGCACTGCCATCAGCATAGCAACTCTGGCCACTGAACTTCAGAATCTAACTGTCAGCATGAGCATATTTCGCGTAGACAAGTTACGCTTAATTTCGTAAAGAAAATTAGAGCCCAGTTTAGAAAGCTACGTTTAGCGTTTGTGCCATTCGGTGTTGTATTCCAGAACATACGGAAGGCCCCACACACTGTGGGGAACTCATGGCTTTTGTTTCTGTGTCTCACATTGCAACTTTTTATTGTTATCGAATCGCCCCAACAAGATGGCAGACTCTGCTGGCACAGGCGCAATATAGTGCTCTCTGTATTCTCCGGGAAGTGTCACTTGGCGTGTGTAGGAAAGAACATACCTACAAGCCAGGGGGAAGAGAAGAGGAGGCAGCCACGATGATTGGGCAGCACAAGCATGGTCCCCCTGTGGCAGCCTGACCCTGCCTGGCCATTTCCTGCTTGAAGGAGTTTGTTCCTGATTGCGCTCTCTCCACCTCAAGGACCCTCCTGCTAACATCACTTTTCTCATAGCTTGCCAACCAATTTATGTTCTTCCTTATCTCTGTAGCTGTGTAGGAATGACAAGGCTATAAAACTTTCTGTTATGGGACAATCGGGGTTCAACCTTTGGATAAGAATACACTGAGCCAGCATCAATGAACGCTCCTTCCTGCTGATAGCCTCGGTGTCACGCCTCTCTGTTCGAGAATCTTGCGAAACCACCACCTCTCTTGGTTTTAATGTCTGCTTGGGCCACGAATAGTGACATCCTCCATTTTGACAACCAACTTCAGCTTCCATGCCTGCCAAAGTCCTCTCGCCGTCTAGGTCTGTACTCCATGTCCCTTCCCTGTGAAGCCCTTCCCAGCCCCTCCAAGCAGAGTCCAGGAGTTAGTCACTAACTGCTTGCGCTTGCTCAGCATTTTACTCAGATCTGTGCTGTAGTCAACTGTCTCTGCCATTCATCTGAAGCTTCCTAAGAGCAGGAACCAAGCACAGTTACATTTTCCCTGCACAGTTCAGCCCTAATGTTGTTGGTCGACATTATTTTGAAGAGGAATTTCCCACTTAATTGGCCAACATTTCTAATCAGGTCTTTTTTTTTTTCTGCTACTGTAAACATACCTGCTGCATAGGCCCAAGATATTGGGGTCAACTGAGAATTCACCCTCCCCCTAAGAAATATTGCTTTTAGTGTTTAGACAGATGTATCACCACCCTTTAAGGTGTATTGCTTTGGCACTAATTAGAAAAGATGTAATGCTTTAGTGCTTATTAGAAAATCCCATGCTCTGTAACTTCCCGGAGCCCATAGCAAGGTTGAGGTTCTGTAAATCAGCCCAAGCCAACTATAATAATGTGGGTACAAAAGCAAAATTGCCCCTAAGCCCTGAGCCCAAATTTTCAGAGCACTAGCTCTTCTGGGACCGCCGGCGTAATAAAACTTCGTTCTCTTTCTCTCTGGGTTACTGACTGGATTTTCGCTGCTCTGATTTTTGGAGCTTTTGGGATTTTTTCCATAACATTTTGAAGAGTGAATGAATGAATGAATGAATGCTGTTCCCCAGCAGGCACAAACGGGAATGAGACCACAGACACTATTCCAAGATGATATTTAAAGGGTTTAGCGAAGGAAACTGGGAAGATGCTGGCAAGGCATGTAACTGTCCATTCTTCGACAGCAGAAGCGCTTGAGGTAGAAAGGACTTGTGCTTGCCCCCCCGCCCCCGCACCCCCCAGTTTTACTTTCTTTATTGAAGCTCAGTGTAAATTCATTTATATTTTTACAATTAAACATCGTCTACATTAACGTTTTTATAAATGAAGCGTTACTGTACTTTAATAATGCTTCATAAAATAATGAAGAGATTGCCTTATATGTGTATATTGTCAAATGTACTCTTCATTATATGTCTTTCATTGTTTAATTGTACAAATTCTCTTTGGTGATTTTATTCTGAGACACTCTCATGTTCTATCTACTTAAGGCGATAAAATCCGAGCTTCCTTATGGGCACAGGCTGTGCTCACATTTCGTAAGACATCTCCATGGCTCTCTTCATCACTAACTTTTAGAGCGTTCGTCTTATGAGGCAGAACAAGGACACCATGTCCAAAGTCATGTTCATGGACAAGCAGAGCACATTACCATAAGAACTGCTTCACTTCTCCCGCCAGTGCCAACCTCCAAGTAGATGCAGTTATCAGGTCTTTAATGGGAAGAGCGTGGTCGTGTGTGTGGCTAAGAGCTGACTTAGAACCACTTGGTACTCTCCTGGATGACCCCAAGACTTGCTGAAGTGGTACTTTGTTGGGTCCTTGGTGTTCTCACGGTTTTGCTGAAACACCCCACACAGAGGGTGAAAGCAGGTTAGGCCTAAGAAAATCTGCAGAGCCTGGGCCTGGAGCTAGAAGTACCCAGCACAAGTGAGAACAGGAACAATCCGAGAGATGCTGGGAGACAAGCCGAGCTGCTCGCCAAAGATGGAATCTGAAGCTGAGGACGTTTTTACTTAATCAAGGACAAGTTGCCCCCAGTGACCAGAAAGACTAGAGGACACAGAAATATTACTCACTCTTATTATTATAGATGCTGTTATTATAAGACATAGCCACTCCAGTTTTAAGATGTGTACATTTAGCTGGCCGCCTCTCTGCAGGCCACAATTTGATCATCTGTAGATCAGTGAGTCACACTAGATAATATCTAAGTTTCCTTCCACCGATAGTGGATTATGATGCTTAGAATTTGAAAAGGAAGGATGAGATTTATGGAGATATCAGTAAAATTGGATAAAGTGAAGGGAAAATGTGACAAGAAGCAACAAAGGAGAGATGAGCTTAAAATTCTTGAGTAAATATGATGGGGTCACTTGTCAGGACTAACTCTTACAAACCATCCTTGTTTGCCTAGTACTGTGGGGCTTGCTGTATCACAGGACTTGGAGTTTTAAAATCAGGAAAGCCGCAGGTAAACTGGAATGAGTTGGTCATTTTATTTTTGACCTCAAGCGCCCCCAAAATAATATCACATGGACTAAACATAGGAATGAGAACTAGATAGTTCAATACAAATATTGGAACTTGATAAAGGACATGTGCTCTTGTAAGGAAGCATATTTAATAGAAAAATAACAATATATACCAATAATGGAAAAAGCACACCTGAACACTAACTCTGTGATTCCCAGAGACTATTCACGTGGACATTAAAGAAGAAATAGATATCATATTACTCAGGGAGCATGCTTCCAAAAGCCCAGGCCAACATGTCGTATGTTTGAGAGTTTACCGAGGCAAACAGAGGGCTTAACCAAATTCTAAGATTATCAAGCAAATTCTAACGTTTCTAGGAATGAGTGCTTTTTGTTTTGATTGGAAGAAAGAGGAGGGTAAGTTTTGCCTCTTTCGTGTGAGGGTCAGGATGGTTGTTTTTCAGGAGCAGCCAGAGACCAGGCTTAGAGAGCACGGCAGTGTCCTCTGTCACCACCCTGGCCTTCTGCTCTGCATCTCCCGTTATGTTGAGCTGGTTTGAGCCTCTTTGAAGGAAGAGGGTAGAAGGAAAAACCAAAGACGTTTGGGTGAGAGATTTTATAAGACTTGGGGCTCGAACGGTGATCCCGCAGCATCCGGCATCAAAGTACAAGATACAGGGGGCAGGGAACTTGCTCCCCACTGTATGTGGAGCCCAGCTTCCCTCTGGCACCTTGCGGACTGGTGGCTTTGGCAGTATTGGGAGATGTCAAGCTCCCCAAGGATACCGATGCTGTCAGCAAAGGCAAGAGTTTGATGCCCTCAGGGCGCTCCATGAAAAGTGGCATTAAGAATACATATATGCACATACATATATATATGTATGTGTATATATGTGTATATTTATATACATATATACATACATACATATGTATATATAAAATTTTCTGGCTTGCCTCATTTGATCGTGAAAAATGAGTTTCATTTCGTTCATGTTCTTATACCTGCGATTTGTTTATATTATTTTCACCTTGGTATTCCATTGCGGAAACATGCCGTAATGTATTCATCTAATCTATTATTGATGCACAATTGAGCTGTTTCCTGGTTTTTGCTGTTACAACCAATGCTGTGTACGCATAAGCACCGGGATACATTTAGATGTGTAAGAGTTTCTCTAGGACGGACATCGCTGAAGTGCACATGTACGTATCTTCAACTTTACTAGATAATAACAAATTGGTCTCCACAGTGATTGCACCAATATGCTTTCCTCAACTATATGTGAAAAGTTATGCTGCTCACAAACGTTACCTACTATCAGACTCTTTCATTTTTGCCAGTCTGGAATGTTTTCTGCTGGCATCTGTTTGTGATTTTAAGCTGCAGTTCACTGCTCACTAAAGAGGTCGAGTAGATTTTCATGTCTGTTGGCCACTGAGATCTCCAGTTGTATCCAATATCTTTTCCAGTCTTTCCCCCATTTTTTCTATTTGGTTGTTGCTTTCCTACTGATTTGTAGGAATCTTTTATATATTCTGGATAATAGTTCTTCGTTGGAGATATATATATATATATATATATATATATATATATATATATATAACATATATTTCCGCTTCGTGTATTTTAATGGATAGATAGATAGCTAGACCTTCATTGCAAATATCTTGTAACGCTCTGAGGGCCCGGATTTGTATGCTTTTATGATATTTTTACATGAAAAAAATGTTCTTAATTTTACTGTGATCAAATGTACCCATCTTTTCCTTTAGTGCTGTTTTTTCCTCTAAGAAACCCTTTCCCAACCTGAGATCGGAAAGATTTCTCTTTTCTTAGCTTCTAAAACTTACACACCATCTTAATTACTGTATACTAAGTTACTCTCAATCCTCCAACTTTATTCTTCTTTTTCAAAGGTTTTTGGTCACCCTCGGTTCTTCCATATGAATGTTAGAAGGGCGCGTCAGTTTCTACCCGTTTGTCAAAAAACCTGATGGCATCGAGGCTGGTGTCGCATTGAACCTGGACACCGACCTGAGAAGAACTGGCATTGTAGCAGCACTGAATCTTCTAACTAATGATCGTCGTGTAAGTCTCCATTTATTTAGAACTTCTTTCATTTCTCTCCACACTATTTCTAACGTTCAGGGCACAGATCTTGCACATCGCCTGTCAGTTCGATCCCTCCATCTTTCCCATTTTTGCTAGTTTTGCTGAGAGTTTTTAATCAGGAATGGACATTGGATTCTGTCAAATGCTGTTCTTATGTTTATTGATAACAACTGTATATTTATTGCTTTTTTAGTTTGTTTCTGTGGTACATTAACTGATTTTTAAGTGGTCAAGCAACTTTACATTCCTGGGATAGACTTGATCATGGGGTTTTATCCTTTTTAAACATTACTAGATTGTATTTGCTAAATTTTGTTTAGAATTTGTGAATCCACGTTCTTGAGGGATATTGCTGTATAGCTTTTCTGTAATATCTTCACCTGGTCAAGATAATGTCAAGATAATGCTGGCATCATACAATGAATTAGGAAGTGATCCCTCTTCTTGCTGTTTTAGTATTATTATGAAAGTAGTTTGGGCCTCGTGAACCCCCAAATACATCTCACATATCCCAGGCACAATTTAACTCTGTATAGTCTAAGAACATTGACTCAATTTTTCAAACTAATAACGCTACGTGAATAAGCCACGGTGCAGGCCCAAGAGGATTCTACTTTGAAAGAAAGCGTTGGATGTGATTTCATCAAAATCTAATACTAGTTCAGTATTCTTGTCAGTATCATATTATAAATTCAATGATTCACTTGTAAAGAAAATGTCCTGAAAAATTTTAGGACTGGGTCATGTCAAAGTCGATATATATACAAGGACATTTAAATTTGAAGTTGTCCAAAAAGTCATTTCTTGGTTCACAAATCTAAAAGCAATGTGGATTTTCAATTTCCAAGTAATTTTCACTGTTTTTCAGTTTCAGGTAAGCTTTATTATAATTATGCAGCAGACATGTTGAAATAAATGCACAGTTAAGTTAAATGACTATTGAAGAAGGACTCGCCAACTTGAACTAAATTTTTTAAACTAAACTCTAACTTACAAGTTTCACAACACTTAAAATGTTTAGTTCATGTTTATAAGTGCAGTTGCTTATGCATAACCCAATTTATATTTTTACAAGTTTGCAAAAACATGTACATATACATTATGTATTAAACGTCTAGCAGATTAAGATCAAAATTCTGCAATAATTTATAAACGATAAAAACTTATTACCACTGAAACTATCATATTGAGCAGTCTAAATATTTGCTTTTGTGATACTATTTGACAAAAGCTCAAAAATCGATTTCTCTGCTTTTTAGTAGTGCTATAATGTTTTGAGTATTCTCAGAAAAGCCAAGTTTATGGCATAATTCACATCTCATTCTTAGTGATTGGATAATAATTACAATATTTTTTAGTAAAAGATAAAATTGTCTATTCCCATTCCAAAAGGATCCTACTTCCTAAACCCATTTTGCTATCCTCACTTGTTGCTGACGATTTCCTGGTTGGCCAGTTTCCATGTATCTCTCAAACAGGGCTATCTGATTTTTTTCAGACACGGTCGTCTGATTTTTCCTCGGTAAGGCTGCACTTCGATGCATTCAATTACTTTGAAATTTTTCTCACGTAAATTTCTCCAACTCAAGCCTTCAAATTTCTACTAATGTAAGAGAAAGGCTTCTTTGGAATGCTGGATCCCCAAAATAACACCCAAACAACCTGATGATAAGATAATGTTAAACTTATGACAGAGAATGTGACCTCTGTGGAATCTCAGTAGCATCTGGAAGGGGAAAGTAGGAATATTTCCTGAGATTGTTGATGTCTGTGCTCCCCTCCTTGCCTCCTCCTCCATCTTAGAGAAAGAATCCTGTTGGTCAAGATTTTCTACCAGGTTAATGATCAACCTCTGAGAAGGAGACAGAGTGCTACAGCTTCACATGGCACTGGTGGGAGCATTCAGTCCAGGAGGGCGCATTATGGAGCCTGTGTTCAAAATTCCAACCAAATACTGCAATTCAGCCCCGTCAGAAACAAAGTTGATGCTTTGATCTCCAAATGCCTGATTCTAGAGTCTATGGCTCGATGTGTTCCCAACTCAGGAGAAGAGCAGTCACCCTCACACTCCAAGAGAACACGATTAATACGTGTTGACTATTATTTTGACTTTTAGCTGCCCAGAAATTTTTATGATATTTTTATGAACATTTACAGATAAGTGTTTACCAAGCAAGATACTCTGATACTCTTAAAATAGAAACTTTGCTACTAAGGTTAGCTCTCTTTGAGAATTTTGTATAATGGACACTGAAGAGAGAGTTTTTTTGTTTGTTTGTTTTGTTTCGTTTTTTTTTTTTTTTTTTTTGCAAATATTGGCTTTTGTTTCTACCTCTTTAAAATCAACATCCTCCTATGATGTCAGCATTGGCTACGCTTCGAGGGTGATGAGTTTTAATGCCAGAGTTAAATCGGGGCCACCAGGGCTCATATCCCTGAATCAGGAATGATTCCCATTCATTGGGCAAAAGCAGCCCATAAACATTTACCAGATAATGTCCTGTAAGAACACAGAGTTCATCTCTATCTCTGACCGCAAACCCCAGAGTCAGATCCCTCTTTGCCTTAGACCCTGGCTCCATCTTACTTGCTGTGATCTGCGGTAGTTTTTAACCTTTCTATGCCTGTCTCTTCTTCTACGAATTAGGGAAATAATAGCAACTAACGATCTTCTAAGTGGGGCTTACTGAAATTAACACTTGTTAAGTGCTTGGAATAACCTATGCTATGGTAGCCAGATTGCCTACCTTCACCTGCCAGCTACTCAAGCTTTTGGTTTCCTCATCTATAACATCGGTATAACAATACGTACACCTCTGGGTAACTGGGATACATAAGTGACATTATCTATGCAGAGTTTTCGGCAGGCAGTAGCATAAATCAGATGGATGTATCTCTCTTTTTTTTTCTTTCTTTCATGGAAAATAGATTGGAAGAAGGCAATCCAGGTCTGATGTGGCAGCTACACCATTTAAAGAATCCAGGATCTTTGTATTCTACTGTTTCCATGCAGTTTCCTGATTCCAACTGGTTGCTTGAGCTCTGGTCATTATATCCACCTTGCGGATAGCAGAGAGGAAGAAGGAGGCAAAGAAGAGAGGTATAACCCTTCACTAGCGGCTAGGTTTACCAAGAAACGTTCTCTTAGAAAACTCAGTTCCCTTGCTTGGTTAGCTGGAATTAGAACTTTGTCTCTATAATTTTACTTCCTATAAAACTTGCTGGGGATTTTTTTCTGAATTAATTACCAGAACTAATCATCTAGTTTCGGAAAATATTTTCCCCCCAAGCAATATTAAAGATTCACTGACAGACTTACTTATCGGACCAGAAAGGTTACCTAAGCATTTGCCACATATCTAATAAGTTATATGTATGTATAGGCATCTTGCAGTCTATGGGTTTCTAGCGTGGAAATACTATTACGTTATATGGAGGCTGCTCTCTGATATTCATACTTTTGAGGGGCAGAAATTCATGTAAGGATCTGAAAGAAAGCTTCAGACTCCTCCCTGGAAGAATACACCTAAAAATATATGCTCTGAAATGTGCATGTAATGAATTTTTATTGCACGGAAAGTACATTTTCTTCACAGAGATAATACAAAACGTACAATGCTTTATGACTCACTAATTCTCATAAATGTTAAGCTTGGCAAATCGTTTGGATGATGGGCTTTCCTATTCATGTAACACAAGAGAAAAACTGCCTAAAGTTTTATTATGCACTTCCAGAAGACCTCTGTAGAGTCAGCGAGTTTCTAGGGAGTGTGCTCTCGTTTCTTGACAAAATCTGATTGTTCAAAGCCCTGATTCCGATGAAACTGATGACGCCTGCAGCAGTAGACAAGACTTCTTTCAGGATTTTCGCAAATCACTTGAAATTGATAATGAAATGTGGAGTCTCCTCAGAGACCACACAGTGCCTCCCCCAGCCCCAGGCACTCTCCACCCTGGTATCCTGCTCTGACTCTTTCAGTTGTTGTCATAACTGTAGGAAATCATCATATTTATGCATTTAAAGAATGTATTCTTTGTTTATACATCATACTCAAATCTTATTTATCCTGAGGACCGAGTATTTTTAGTGCTGCACTAAATTTGGAGCCTGGGACAAGTGCCTCACTTGAGTCACCCTCATCTTGGCCCTGGCGGTCAGCTAGCTTGAAACGGGGGCCGGGGAGAGGGAGTATTCACTCCACAGGGGCTGGCAATCACTGCAAATCAGAACCTTCCTTCCCCGCCACCATCCCCAGAACTGATTCTTCAACATTTAGTGACAGATCCCTGCCAACCATCCTGGCTGCCCAAACCCATGGTCTTTTAACCCCCTCCTCTTTCCTGGATGTTCATGAACTTGCCCTAAGCGAAGAAGATGAGCCCCTTGGAGGACGGAGGGCGGAGGACGGTGCCTCCTCTGCACCTCTCTTCAGAACTGGCTGGGCTTTGTTCTGTCAGTCATTTACTTGAGCAAGCCTAACAGTGAGATAACCGTCCTCTTTGTGTATCGCAGCGTCTCTCAACATCGGGTGCTTCTAAGTTCATGGCGTGAAATCATAAGCCCCACTGTCCTTCCCACTGCCCTCGCGGTCAATCTTCCTTGGTGGTTAAATGTAAATATTCTACCACTGTCCTGCCCCTTCTGTAATCATTTTTGGTGACTTTGGCATCCATACAATTGTTGATGCCTCTGATATCTCAGTTAACTGACCCCTCCAATTGCTGCTATAAACTTTTCCTCTCTTTCCTGTGATTACCTATAAACCCACTCTCATTAAATATCAAATGTAAGCACCGCATCTAACCAATGCTTTCAACCCCTTCTTATTTCCTCGAATGTGGCAGCCTGACCCTGCCTGGTCATCTCCTGCTCAAAGAGTTGGTCCCTGACTGCCCCCTCCCCCACTTCAAGGACTCTCTGGCTAATGTCAGATTTTCCATAGCTTGCCAACCAATTACTGTTCTTCCGTATATCTGTAGCTGCATAGGAAAGATAAGACTGACTAAAACTGCCTGTTATGTTGCAAGTGGGGCTCCGCCTTTGATTAAGAATCTGCTGAGCGGGTGCAGGCGTCGATAAAATGCTGCTTCTTGCTTACAGCCTCCGTGTCCCGTCTCTCCATTCGAGAATCCTGCCACGGGAACACTCTGCTTCTCCATTCCTTGATCATCATGAAGATCTCTGATCCACTAACCTTACGTCATATCACTGCCGTTCACCACCACCTTCCCTGGACAATCAACATCTCATCCCCCGTTCTTTTTTTATCCAGGTTAGATGCCATGGTCTCTTGCATAATTACACCTTGCCTTCATGCTCGGCAAATAAACTTTTTTATTTGTTCCGATCAATACAGAAGATCAGAGACAGTTTGCGTTCAAACAGAGAACAGTACACATTGACACATTTACAGGTTTTCGCCAGGGCTAAATTAACCGTTTTGACTTTGTCATCGTTCAATGACACCTGGCCCTTCCGAACATCCTACTCTAATCCAGGTAGCATATTGGACACCCTAGAAAGAAACATGCCTTCCAGAGGGTAGGAAATACACCCTACTGTGATTTAGAATGCATGTCACCCCGGTGAAATTTTTAGGGGTCCAGTAGTTGAGGCATTCTGGGACAATATACCCAAATAAAGAAAAGAACAAATTATTACATCTCGCAACTACCGCGGTAAAAAGCATTTTTGTCCGTGGACACAGCAAGAGTCCCATTAAATTATAATTAAATTTTAATAAGATCTGCCAGCAAGATGAAAATCACCACCCTGGCTGGTGTAACTGGCCCCACTCAGCGAGAGGGGGTTGGGTGCTCCCTTGCTCCGTTATAACGAGTGGCAAACCCAGAACAAGAAGGGTATGATCATGGAAGTGTCGGTCAAGACATCGGGTACGTCTCTAAGACTTCCTGAGGTTATGGGTTGGAGCGAGGAGAATTTTGAATGGATAGCGGAGGAGGGAGAGGATGAGTTCTAGTTGTGGCTCTCGATGAGACCAGCTGCGGCACACTGGCTGCAGTCTGTCCTGTTAGCTGCCGCAAGGGGCCCCTCGCTGAAGGCCTTGTCGCCCCAGCTGCTGCAAGTCCCGCTGGCATACAGCATTCAGCAATCCAATCCTCGAGAGATTTTCTCAGCTACAGAGAGCCACCTTGCCCAGTGTCACAGAGGTGGCTCATATCGATGCCAGATAAATCTTACGGTATAGTCTGAACACTTGGCCATCTCAGTGCAGCAGGGGGCATCTCTGGTACTCCCGCAGGGAGCGCCCTCTGTCCACGGCTGCTCCAGTCCCTTCTCTCTCGTGGGTGTTTATCCCAAGGGCTCTCCTGAATAAGCACCCTGCGTGCTAAATTCCATCTCGGAGTTCGCTTTCCGGACAACCCAACCTGTGACACCACCCTAGACCAGGGTCCCTTCTATCCCCTACATGGACACAGTCGGCCACAGACTGCTCTCCGTCTCCCTCCTTGCACCCTGGGTCTCTCCTACACACTGCAACTAGAGTATTCATTCTAGAGTGTACATCAGCTCATGATACTCTCCTGTTAAAGATGTCCAGTAGTTTCCTGTCACATTCGGAATGCAACCCAACTGTCTTGTGACGGCCCTTTGCTGCTCTATGTAATCTGACCTGTGGCTGCCCCCTCCCCCTCCCATTTTAGCTACAACTTCATTTCCTAGGGACGTCCGAGGCACTCTCTCGGCTCCACCCACGCACGCTTCTTGCTTCTCCTATCACTCCGCCTGCGCCCCACCCCATACACACAAACCTACTCCCACCACTCTCAGGCGCCACACAGGACTCTTCCCGCATGCGGGAAGGCGTCTCCCTGGGTGACACACGGCTCATGCTTCCTCTCCATCCTCTTTGTCAAGGCAGTCAGCCCTGCCCTCATCTCTACCTTTAGCATCTCTTTTGTTTTCATCATATGGTTTATCAGTACCGCACCAGATATTCCACTGGCTTGTTTTTAAATGTTTACTCTCTCCCCGCCGCCCCGCCTACAAACGAGGCTTCGTGTGGTCAGAAACTTGGTTCTGTAGAACAGTACCTGTTGGTATCAAATATTTAGTAAATATTTGTTGGATAAATTAGTGGATTTCTTGAATGAATACCCGTCTTCCATAAAGGTGCCAAATTTGTTAATACCACATGCGCTTTGCCCGTGTACAGAGATCTGTTCCTCTCGTAGATTTTCTCAGCAAGGGCATGGGTCTGCCCATTGAGGATGAAACAGGAGCTGGCAACCAGGAAGTTGTCAGGCATCTCATCCAAGTCCGTGCTGATGGGGAATGACAAGCTGCTCTGTGGCCTGCTTAAAAATAACAGAATCTGTCTTAGCAATTCTGCAGGTTCACTGGGCTTCACTCTCTCTGCTGCCACCAAACCAGAATCCCAGCTCAAGAAGGTGACCCCTCAATTTCATCAGTAACCTATTCATAACTCAGAGCGCAGGCGACGTATTTACTTGAGTTGTGAGGCCCACTCCCCCACACTGATGTATGGGGAAATCTCCCCTCTTGCCACCAGGCATCCAATGCCTCGTCACTCAGAAAGAAGAAGCCACAGGTACTAGAGGTTCTCGGCCACAGAGCCAGCATACGTCAGTGTGCCCCAGCAGCCGTGAGGGGTGTCACGGTCATTGGTTTCTACAAATAGGTAATTCGTGAATAGCGTAGGCATTTCTTACAAAAATGGTCTCAGAGTTACCTTGTTAGAAGGCTCCCCTCACTCATCTGCTGTCTCTTAAGCTTTCTTGGCTGGAAGATAAAGGGGTGCAGTGACGGCTGCAGGGGTGGAAATTGTGTAGATGCACGCAGACGCTCACGCACATTCTCGTGCATGTGCTATGAAGAGTGTGGCAGTCACGCGTTATGGCAGCGTGGATAACGATTGCTCTGTGTGAATAACTCCACCCCGGTGGGTTGATTCTTTTTTATTTCGGTGCTCTCAGGCATTGTGCGGCCAGTGAGTTATTTGCCTCCATGCGCAATTTGAGGAGGAGTGGCACTCAAAATCTCAGTAATCAAGATAAATTATATTTTATGCAATATCCGAAAAATATCAATTAATGCAATAAAATTCAGGACAAACAAAACATCAACATTTCAAAGGCAGGCCACTTACTAACTTCTTGGCCTTGGGCAAATTACTGAATCTCGGTTTCTTCATTCCGAAAATTGGGAAAGGAATGTCGTCAGTTGTCTTTGCCAGGAAGTTGTAAGGATCAAGTCAGAGAATGTATGTGAAATGCCTGATATACAGAAGGCACCCAGAAAAGACTGGATGTTATTATGCACAAAAATGGAACAGCTATGCTAAAAGTGACAAAATCTCTCTTTCCTTCTCTTTCTCTTCTCTCTTGTCCCTTTTTTATACACCAGTGTCGAAGTGGAGTGTAAATATCACCACTTCTCTTAATAACCTTTGCCATACAAACCTCATTTGCAGCCAAATGTGAATAAATATTGACACACTGGAGCCAGCTCCCCAGCAGAAGAGTTCCGTGAGCCTTAAAAGTCCATTCCACTCCATTGCAGTGGCTGAGGCCTCTGTCCTCTTCCTGTGGCTCTCGCATTGAAAAACCTCGTCAGAATACTCCATTTTTAGATAGTTATGCAGTCGGTTTCTATACTCAATGATCATAGAAACAACAACAAAGCCCTTCATGTTGAGTCCAGGTCCCTAACAGATGACTCCTCTGTATAGACCAGCCCGGTCATTCAAGGTGATTATTTCCCCCCAAAGACTAGCTTTTTGGACAGCAATCTCTATGTGAATGAGGATCTTATGAATAAAAAGAGGTGGGCTACTGCTCTTTCGCCACAAAACTGGACCTGGGCTTCTGTAAACAGTGTGACCAGCATTAGGGAGACATAAAAATTCTATTAACTTGGGACAAATAGCATCAAAATTTACCTCCTACCGATGGTTCTTATAAAAGTCAAATGGAAAAATATCGGGGCTAGTCTGATGTGTATAAAATTTTCCTAGGGGGCACTTTTTTAGAAATCGTTAAAATGGAAAATTACAGAATAGAGTTTAGAGAGATCTGTTTCCTGAGTCATCACCAGCAGACGTAATTCCCAGTCTTGCATGATTAGGGGAAAGACTGGAGGGTGATGGAGCAGAAAGAGCAGGTTCGGGGAAGGACAGAGCATCATGGAGAGAGGTTGTTGGAACCAAACAAAAATTGTCTTCAAAGTTCTTCCAGCAAATTTCCTTCGGCTGTATTTGAAAATAATGTGTCTTTTTGCCTGCCAATGAGGGCTGATTGAGTTATTAGGCATCCCTTTATTTGAAGTACTTGAAGCTTTACTATTAGAGCTAATTTTTCTTTAGTGGATATCTGTCTTGAATTCACTTTTCTTCTAGAGTTTTGCTAAATGACCAGATTTAAACTTGCCCCTTAAATAGAGTCTCGTGTTCTAAAAGTTTATTATCTTCTGTGTGTGTTCTGGATCAAGCTCATGGATGCTTCCTAACGTGAAGAAATGCTGGATTGGGGAAGAAGGCTTGCTGAACCAAACCCATTGTGCGCAGACGCTGCTCACAACTAGGGCAGGGTGTGGAGACAGCCCGACGAGCTACACAAAGACAGGCTGGGCAACCCCAAATCTCGAGATTGCAAGCCATTTCTCTGACAGGTACCTTCCTGAGAGCAAAAGACCCTAAAAGATACCCGTAGTCCATATGCTTCGTACAAATTAAGGACCAGGTATTGTCAACTTCCCAAAGAGCATGATATTGGGCTTGGACAACAGATAGACAAACATAGTCTACGGGCCCTTAAAAAAAAAAAGAAGGAAAGCAAAGAAACCAAAACTCCCTCCCAGGGTACTTATTTGTAGGACGTCTTTTACTTTTGTAATAGCATTCTTATTTCCAGGCACCACAGGGACGGGCGTGGTGTCCTGCAGCTGTGTGGATCATGGGCCAGCAATCTCAGCGGAAAATTACGACCTCTTAGGCCCTAACGAAGCTCCAGCGCTAGTTCCAGAGGCCGCAACCTGGGCGCGGGCGGGCCAATCAGAAGCCGCCTGCGCGTAGCGGCAGCCAATAGAAGACCCCGCTGCTTCCCGTCGCGTCCGGGTATAAGGGCCGCATCTGCACGACCGGGGCGCAGTCCCTGCGCCGAGCTTTGGCAGCCTCAGCAATCATGGCCGGTCACATCGTGCTCCGCAACGGCGCCAAGATGCCCTTGGTGGGGCTGGGCACGTGGAAGGTAAGGGCCCTGGCGGGGGAAGGGGTGCGTCTCGCGCGGCTCTCTTTGGGCTTCGCGCAGCCTGGGGCGGGAGAGACCTGGAGTGACCCTCAGAGGGCGTCTGGCCTGCGAGGAGCCACAGTCGGGCTTGCCCAGCCCCGCTGGGAGCCGGGAACCGGGAGCCGGGAGCCGAGGCGGGGCAGGAAGGCGGGTCAGGCTCCGGCCTGAGCCCTGGGACCAGGGGACTTTCGTGAGGAGCTTGGGAGCGCCCGCGGAAGGCCGCCCGTGTAGACACTTGGTGGATGGGGACCCTAGGCCTCACATTGAATCTGAACCAAGCTGGAAAATCACTAAAAGAGCCCGAAGGCAATCGGGGAAAGGAGGTGCCTCCCGAGCCGCCACTGCTCTGGCCCCGGGGACAGAGAGCCGGGGTAGCCCAGGAGGCGGAGCAGAAAGGGATGGGGGCCGCTGAGCGCCGGCTTTGCTGTCCTCATGGCACTTGTTGCGCCGCCCCTTTGTCTTCCTTCTAGTTTGTCCTTAATCGTTTCCTTTTTTCTCTCTTGGGAATGAGCATCTCAAGGAAGCCCGAGACTACAGGTAATTAAATTAGGTGGCATGAGTTGACCCAGGCCTCATTCATTTTCATGTCCCCAGACGCGCAACGCTGAACCACTTTATCCAGGCATGGCACTTGGGGGTGTTATGTGCGGAGTAGAATTCCACCGAGAATCTGGGCACAGGTGCTTACCGCCAGTGGAAAAGTCTTAGCAGGCGTTGGTTTTAAAATTGTCTCCAGAAACCTGCACACCTCTGAAATCTCTAAACAGTGTCCCTAAGAAATGGTTAGGGATGAAATGGATAGCCTGATTATCTGCAAATTAGAGGGCGCAGAGGTATTATGGACACTGGGGCAAAACCCAATATTTTGAAGCCTCTTATTAGAGTTAGGTTCGGGTATTACATATTACTTTTCACAGCTATGACCCAGGATTCCCCAGAAACTTTCAATGGGCCTGGGCATTGGATATTTACGCAAAGACAAGAAAAGACAGTATTGTGTGCACCTTGACAAGGTTCGAGGTAGAACAGAGGATAGTTTTCAATTTTGCCCTAAAACCTGGGTTTCTCATTTGGGAAAGACAGTTCTTTATGAAATGTTTTAAGCCAGAGGTTCCCAACCCCCAAGCTGTGAACCGGTACCAGTCTGTGGTCTGTTAGGAACCCAGCCGCACAGCAGAAGGCCGGCGGCGGGCAAGCGAGTGAAGCTTCATCTGCGTTTGCAGGCGCTCAGCGCTAGCATCACCGCCTCAGCTCCACCTCAGATCATCAGGCTTCAGATTCTCGTAGAGGCACCGGTCCCTTGTGCCAGAAAGGTTGGGGACCGCTATTTTAAGCTATTTGGAGGAAATGATATCCTTATTGTTCTGGGGACCTAATAGACTCAGATGAGGGGGGAATATTTTATGCAGCGGTTTGTAAATCAGCATGTGCGAAGCAACAAGGAGCGAGATGGCTTTGGCACATGTTTTTAAGGGGCCCTGTGCTGCTATGAAGCCTTTGTCAGATTCCCATAAAATGAGGGACGTGGCATCATTTCACCTCGTTCTGTCTGAGAGCAAGAGGCTTAGAATGTGCTTCAGAAGCTTTCTTGGGTTTACGTACTGACGTAGGGACAGCAGCTTCAGCGAGAGCCAGTAGGCTCACACTGGCCGGCCTCCATGTGGGTTGTGTCCAGACCGTGTGTTTTGTTTTATTTTGGGTTTTAACTCCCTGCCTTCTGTTCCCTTTCAGTCGCCTCCAGGCAAGGTGGCGGAAGCTGTGAAGGCAGCAATTGACTGTGGGTACCGCCACATTGACGGCGCTCATGTGTACCAGAACGAGAGCGAGGTGGGGATGGCCATCCAGGAGAAGCTGAAGGAGAAGGTGGTGAAGCGCGAGGACCTCTTCATTGTCAGCAAGGTGCAGTTCTGCAGGGGAGCCGGGGGATAGAGGTGTCGTTCACGTTTATCCATCGAGGGCATTAGCTCAGGAGTCAAGTCATACTCGGTGTCTTCTTCATAGAGCTACAGTTATCGCTTGGCAGGTGATTCTTCCAGGGTAAAATGTGTTGACTCTAGACCGTGGAGGGCTCAGAGCTTGCCCATTCACAGCTGTCAGAGCCCCAAGCTGATGAGGCCGAGGTCGTGGGTTGGTGCTCCCTCCCCAGGGAGTCGTCTTTGAGGATGGAACTTGGTTCCCATCTGCAGACTGGATGTGCACTGCCGACCGCCCTCTTTTACCTAGAGACTGCTGCTGCCCAGAGGACACCTGCTGGGTGGGTGAGGCTGGCTCCTTGGAAAGCAGCCGAGTGGGAAAACCGCCCTGAGAACTCATATGTAGGGCCTAGGGCTGGCGTGCCGACCTCTTCATTCCGATCGATGCCTTTAGTTTGGACTTGAGAGGTGCCCGTGTCCTGCCTGCCTTTGGGGAATTAGGATCCGTAATGTGAAATGGAATCGCCGTTATCGCCATTTATAGCTTCATGGCGACATGGGTCGTGGGGAGAGGAATGTGAATCTTTGGCCTTCCAGCCCTCCCGCCCCGCTCCAGAACATGGCTTCCAGTGCCGGTGATAAGATGTGTTCTCTTGCTGGCTTCAGCTGTGGTGCACGTACCATGAGAAAGACAAGGTGAAGGGAGCCTGCCAGAAGACGCTCAGTGACCTGAACCTGGACTACCTGGACCTGTACCTTATTCACTGGCCGATGGGCTTCAAGGTAAGGGGTCAGGAGTCAGGTGTAGCCTGGTACGTGTTAGGCCCTCCTTTATTAGCAGGTTCCGAGTATGTACCTGCTGTGCGTGTGTCTCTACTGCTCAGGGGATAGTCCTTAGAGCAGTAGCGGTAGCATCACTTGGGAGCTTGTTAGAAACCAGTCTCAGGTCTCACCCAGGGCTTCTGAATCTGAATCCCAGGTGGCTCAGAGGCACATTACGGAGTTGGAGGAGCTCTGCGCTGGGTCATTTCGTGATTGTATCATTTACAACTTAGGGATAGCAAAGTTGGCTCAAGTGACACTTCTGCACATAATTCTTGGGCATTATCAGCACTCCCTGCCCTATGCATGTGTATGGATGTGGATTCCTACATTCTCGACACGTGCACTATCCTGTCGATGAACATTTATTGGCAGCGTAACTCTGCGTACGCAAAAGGAATTTATTGTTGTTATATCTTAGGCCTTCATTCCAGCCACAACTCAGTTTTGTTTTGTCAGAGAGATGGAAAGTGTGGCCTTCACGCCATTGCTCTCTTTTATTGCACAGTGGTGTAACAGAGCCTGATTTCATCTTTCTTTTTTTTCCTGATAAGCCTGCAAAGCTCGATAAGGTGACAGTTCACAGGCCAGTGACCCAGCCAGTACCTGGAATCCTGTTAGTGTCTCCTAGTCTTGAGTTCTTACCTCACCCACACACTCCAGCCCATGGTGGGGTTTATCTCACTTACGGAGAAAGGTCCGTCTGACAGTCAGCAGCAACCCAATTGTAGAATAAGCATGTGGGGGCGTCAGGAGTTGTCCGCCTTTTTCTTTTTCACACTGACACACAGATTTGCCCTTGATCATCTTCTAAAAACTCATCCAGCTACTGTAGTTTAGAATATTTTTAAAGCTTTGCTTTCAAAGGTGCAGCTCCCACAGCACGTCTAGGAAGCGCTGTCACCGAGTGTCTGTTTTTTATTTTAAAGTTCGGGAAGGATCTTTTCCCATCGGATGCAGAAGGCAACATGATTCCCTCTGATACTGATTTTGTGGACACGTGGGAGGTAAGGCAGTCCCTGATTTGGCATTCTTCTCTCTTGCCAGTTTTCTGTTGTCCTCCTGAGTGGACAAGGTGCAACTGTTCTGCTCTGCCATTTTTTTCACTGCATTTTGTTCTTCTGTCACTGGTTTTGCTCTTCCTGGCTCATTAAAGCCAGCCTTGCTTTTTTCTTGGTGTCTTTTGGACTTCTCAAAGGTCTGACTTGCTGGCACGGGATAGTAAGGGTAGGACCGGTGCGAAAGATGCTTCGGAGTCTTGTCCATTCGGGCACTGTCAGCAGCAAGCAGAGCCTTTTCTGTCTTTAGGCCATGGAAGAGCTGGTGGATGAAGGGCTGGTGAAAGCTATCGGAGTCTCCAACTTCAACCATCTCCAAATCGAGAGGATCTTGAACAAACCGGGCTTAAAACATAAGCCGGTGGTTAACCAGGTAGGCATCCAGCAGGGGAGCCGGTGTGGATGGCAGGCTTCTGTTACTGCGTGATCCTGGCAGTCATTTCTTGTCCATGGCACCCTGGGAGCAGCCAGGAGGCGAGTTTGAGGGCACTGGCAGAGTCCTCGTGTATGATTCAGAATGACCGTGACACGTCTTGTAGGAGAGAGGAGAGGTTGGAGCCTAGCTTGTGATGATGGGTCAGGGTCTCACAGATCAGCAGTTTGCAGACATGGAGGTCCTCAAGCCTGTCACTGTTGATGACGGGCCAGAAAACCCCTTAGGGCCCGTGGCCGCAGTACATCGGTAACCAGATTATTTTATTAGTGTCAAGGTCACCAGCTGGGAAAAGGAGACAGTTGTCACAGCTTATCTGGGAGACAGGACGTTGGTTACACACAATTTCCTATCATGTGAGGGAAGGGACTGAGCATGGGCAACTCCTGTGTGTCCCATCACCTGCGCCCACACAGCTGCCATCACACCTCTCGTTTCCGTTGGCAGATCGAGTGCCACCCATACCTCACTCAGGAGAAGCTGATCCAGTATTGTCAGTCCAAAGGCATTGCGGTGACGGCCTACAGTCCCCTCGGCTCTCCTGACAGGCCCTGGTGAGTTTCCACGGGACGATGTTTTCTTATCGGTGAGTGAGGATTAGAAAAGGCTAAAAAGACAAATTCAGCATCAAGGAGGATGCTCTGGGGCTAATTTGCAGACCTTCCCAGGAGCCTCTTGTTGGGCTTCCTGCTTGGTATTTTTAGTAGCAAGAGACCTGCTCTTGTTCGAAAGGGTTGGCAGTTCATAACGAAACTTCAGATCAGGACGCTGGAGGCTGCCCTCCGAGGTTGATGGGTGTTAGGGTGAGGAGAGCTGGCTGCCGTGAGTGGTGGTGATCATAGCTGCTCACATGGGCCATCATTCCGTCTCCAGGGCCAAGCCTGAGGACCCTTCGCTGCTGGAGGATCCCAGGATCAAAGCGATCGCTAACAAGTACAAGAAAAGCATAGCCCAGGTACGGCCGTTTCCAGGCTCTCGTGACTGCTCCCAGACCGTCCATCTTTCTGGTAGGCCCAGTGAGCCAGGAGGAACAGATGACCGAGCCTAGTGAAGCCCTCCCCAGAAGCTCAGCTTGGGGTCCTGGGATGTGTGGTTGAAAGGGCACCAAGTGAGGAGTTAGAAGACTTCCGTGTGGTCCGGGGGTAGTAGTTAGTTACCTGCCCCACTGCTTCCCAGGCCGCTACGAGGGTCAGCAGCGGCCCCGGCGGCTGAAAGCCCCTGTCTGCACAGAGGAGCACGCTTTATCAGCAGCTGCACAGGTCACTCTCTTCTCTCCCGTGGTGGTGAGGGTGGTCCGCAGTGAAGGGTCTCCTTGCGGGTCGTACTTCTGGGGGACACGGAAGCACGTGGCATGGAACCCGAGGGCAGGGCGCTGGGGCCAGACCTGGACGCCCCGTTGCTGGGCGTGACCCTGCCGTCTCTGCACCTCGGTTTTCTCACACGTGAGGTTCTGCAGTTTCCCCCTCCAGTTATGGATGTATCTAATGAAGTGAGGCAGGGACAGAGTTCACGGCGTACGTGACACTCGGCACATGTGTTCACAGGTTCTGATCCGGTTCCTCACGCAGAGGAACTTGGTGGTGATCCCCAAGTCCGTGACACCCACACGCATTGCTGAGAACATTCAGGTAAGGTCCCGCCTGGTCGGCCCAGGTTTTCCTGCACAGCGCGTCTCGTCCCGTCCCTGCAGGGCCTTGTGCGGGACCCCCGCCCTCTGTCACCTCTCAGCAGGCGCAGTGAGTGCAGCGAGCACACTGCACACTGCACACTGAGGACGGTGGCTCCGCGCCTGGGTGGCCGTCCCGCGCACTCCTGTGCCGAGGCCCCTCGGTGACCGCGAGGCCCTGAGAAATGTGATCCTCGAGTAACACCGTGTGTGTTTGCACCAGGGCTTCGTTAGCCCGGTGCCTCAGTTTCCCATCTGTAAAGCAGTACCTGTTTTGAGGGTTGTCACGAAGGTTAAAAAGATCCATCAAAGGAAGGGCTGCCCACGACGCCTGGTGCGTTAGTCAGTGCTCAGGACGCGCTGCTGTCCTGTGATCGTCCGTGCACTGCGGACCCTCCGGGCCATTGGCCTGCCCAGCACTTCTGCCAGGACTCCACCCCACAAAGGGCAGAGCAGCAGGGCTGGTGTCGGGGCCCCAGCGCCGTGTGTCAGGGCAGGTCCCACGGCAGGTTCCAGGGCGGGTCGGGGTGCCTCTCACCCAGTGGGCAGGGTGCGGGGGCGTGGTCTGTGCCGTGCGGGGAAGCAGGAGTGACTCGCGGCTCCAGGGGTCCGGCTGCCGGGGTGCTCTGCCGGCTAGGGCCATGCCCCCTCCACCGAAGCTTTGGTTCCAAGCAGCGGCTCCCAGAGTGGAACGCTGATTTTGCCTTGTCCACTGGTCGCAGGCTATGGCTGTGACATGTGTCATTGGTCGCCTGGGAGCCTGAGGTGAGGCCTAGGGAGGGTCGGGGAGGGGAATATATGGTGTAGTAGGGGAGGATTTTTCCTTCTTCAGATGTCTCAACTAATTGAGATAAAGTGGTAAAACGGACGGCCTTGGGAAACACACACCTTGCTAGAGACAGATCCTTTGTTTAGTGTTTTATCTTTCAAGGTGTTAGAAAAGGAACATTTTTAAATGACTAATCTCATAGCAATGCGTTCGTTTCGCATCTTGCTGTGTAGTCCGTGCACATTTTGGCACAGCTGTGACCACAGGTCTGCAGCCGACTTTGCCGGCATGTCCCGCGCTCGTCCGGCTCCCAGGGCGCTGCAGGCTCGGCCACTGCTGCGTGAGGCCGCCGGCCACGTCCTCCCCAGAAGGCTGAGCCTCACGCAGATGGTTCTTCTCCTGTCTGGCCCTCTCTGTCAAAACCACATGTGGCTTCTTAGGCCGGTCTCACATCCCTGACCACAGCCTTCCGTCCCCAGCCGGAATTCCAGCTTCCTCTGGCCTCCCGGAGCGCTTTGTGCAACGTCTGTTACACAGTGCGCAGTTAATGATTCCTTGTGTTATAGCTGTCACCTTTCCTTTGCTTCATTGTAAACTGAGGCAAAGACGTGTCTTACCCACCATTGTGTTCCCTGGTACATGTCACAGAAGTGCTTAGTGGCGGTCTTGGAATGAACTCAATGGAGTCAAAGGTATCCTTTTGCGTGGAGGCTCTGGACAGGAAGGGCTGTTACGGTTCCCAGGCAGAACATATGGCGCCTTCGAATAGTAAACTCAGTCGAGTCTCGCTCCCCCTGTTCCCGCGCAAGGCAGCTGCTTAGCAGCGTCCTGCACAGAGCTGCTGGGACGGTCCGTGTGAGCTTTACTTGCAGGGCTACTGGATGTGTTTTTCCTTTTAGATTTTTGACTTTGAACTGAGCAGCGAAGACATTGCCACCTTACTGAGCTACAACAGGAACTGGAGAGTCTGTGACTTGAAGAGGTGAGCGAGTCCCGGGAGGGCATCAGATGCTGCAGAGCAAAAGCCTGAGTCCTGCAGGCCGTGGCGGCCAGTGCTGCCGTCACAGCGCTTCTCACGCTGGCGCATGGCCGTGCGTTCCCATCCAGGTGAAGCAGCAGACAGTCACACATCTGTCAGCTGAGCTGCACACCGCCACGGGGCCGATGCCGGGGCCTCTGCTCTAGTCTCTTCTCCCGGCCCAGGTGCGGTGTCGGCCTGGCCTGCAGTAGCCACAGATTTGGGCATTTAATTTTCAGATCTTAGCGACTCATCTGAAACCAGAGGATCCCTGGTGGTTCCTGCCCCACCTTCCTGGGAGAATGTGCCTGTGACTCTTTATGTTATAATGTTACAAAGGGGTTTAGTAGAAAGACTGTGGTGCTCAGGGCTTAAGGTCGTCCCGGCTCTGTCACCGATAAGCCACTTGCCTCTGAGAAAAGCGCCGTGGCCCTCTGGCGGGCAGTCGCCTACAAGCCCGCCGCCAGCTCCTCGTTCACTGGTCCCTCGCATTCCCTCTGATTGGCAGTTTGGAATCTGAAGGAATCTGACAGTAGGCTGTTTATTTTTTCTTCCTATCAGTACAATAACTAAATGAAGTTTAAACTCCTTTTCTGCTTTGAAGAAGAAACGTCCCACTTTTCAGTGGGGCCTGAGAACCTCCTCTGTCACTGTTGTTATTGCCTGAGCTCGCTACTGTTTCTACTCTGTCTCTTTGAGTAGTTGGTCACTCTTCTAAGCAAAAGTCAAACATTCCCTAAGACAGGGCAGGGCGACAGCTTTGTCTCTCCAGCCTCTGCTCTTTCAGTAGCTAGCTCAGCGTGGCATTCTGCGTGGCAGATGTCCACCCACTGTGCCTCTTGGGTGATACTTCTTCTGTGCTTCAAGTGTGGACATGCCTGGGGAGCATGTCGCTGTCACACCGTGGCCTCCGACTCAAAACAGGCCACAGAGTTTACCACTGGCAGCCCCAAACCAGGGCCCTTCCTGAAATCCCCGTTCGCGTTAATGCTATTTAACCTGTAGACATTAACATCACTGGGATCTGGTGGGCAAGAGAGAGGAGGCGGGAATGAATCATTCGCTGAGTTTCATCCCTTTTGTTTTGAGAATCTGGTCCTTCATTCAGTTCCCTTTCCCGCCCCACCGCTGACATAGGGTATTGAAGTTTTCAAGCGGTTTCTAATTGGTCCCTTTACAACTAGACTCTTTCCACTCTCCAGTGCCATTCTGGAAACGGCTGTTGGATAATTCCGTGGGGACTGGTATTTCACGGGGATAGGTCAGGGCTAGAATGGGGAAGGAGAAGCTGTCTCCAGTATTCCCCGGTCCCCCAGGAGGAGTTTTCCTAACCATACGTACACATACACATACGTTGCCTTTTTTGAGCACTTATCATGATACCAAGCTTCTGTGGCTAATGGCAGGTTTAATAGGGTGCAAACAGAACAAAAGCAGACCATGGGGAACTGTTCAATATCTGAGTAAGGGTCACATGCCCCAGGCTGGGTTCACCCTGGGCCTTGCACACTCTGCTCAGCCAGGCTTTCCAACATCGTCGCCACGGCATTACTAACACAGGTGTGCTGCCCCCAGGTGCAGACCCAAGCCTGGCAGTCTCACAACTGACTCTTGCCTCGGGGGCCTCTTTCTGCCCAAATCGCGAGAGTCCTCATTTCTGTCGTTTTGCAGTTGGTTCCATTTGCAATCTCTTCTTACATAGTTAACCTGTTCCTCTTTACTCCTGGCAGCTTTGCCGCCCACAAGGATTATCCATTCAGAGAAGAGTACTGAAGCGGAGGCTGCCTGCTCCGCCCCAGTGGACCTGCTGCCGTTTTCCCGCCTCATTCTTCCTGGTCGTAGCATAGTGTGGCCCGTGTCCCTCAGTGGCGGGTCCGCGACCTGCACGTGCACTGGCAAGGCCTTGGCCACGTGGTGTCGCGTTGAGGAGCAGTGTCATATCCATTATTAGAATTCTCTTCCGTCTTCTTTGCTGTTCTTGTCCAGCTGAGGAAATACAACCCTGATATCCTTTCTGACTAACTTGAATCTACAAAGTGCCACTAACAATTGGATTTTGACCGTTTGGAACTATAATCCTTTCAGCCAGACTTCTTGCCTCCAATAAAAACTTCTGTGAGCTTGATGCTATTTGTCGAAAGGATCCATCGCCTTCCGTCCCACTTGACCTCTGTGTCGTCGATGCCCATCAAGCAGGCCATTCAGCTCTGCAGCAGGCTCAAGGACTTGGCACCTTTCCCTGGAGTGGGGACCCCTCACCCCGGCACTTCATCCGTTTAGCTTTAGGGTGGCGGATCTCACCTGGCTGTACTTTGGGGTCACTCGAGGTGCTTTAAATGTCTGGACCTTATCCACGGTGGTGGTCTGGTCCCGGGGTGGGGACTTGCCAGGACATCTCGCATTTGTAGCCCCAGGGGATTCTAAGGGGCAGCCAAGATGAGAGCCACAGCATTAGGGCCAAGCCGGGACATCAGTGCTTTTGTAATTTCACAAATGCCTCTGTTCCTCCCGCCTGGGAAGGCCAAGCCCTGTGTCCTCAGCAGCGCCCCTCACAAGGGAGTGCTCTCGAGCTCGTTGTCCTGACCAGGGAAGAAAAGCATTCATAATTGATATCCCGTCAGCTCGTGCTGCCACAACAAAAGGTCACGGGCTGGGTGCCCTAAACAGCAGAAACATATTTCCCACAGTTTTGGAGGCCGGAAGTCCAAGGTCAGGGCCATCGGGCCACTGCCAGGGCCCTCTTCCCTCTCGTAGACAGCTGCCTGCTTTCTCCCTGTCTTCACATGACAGAAGGATGAATGCTTTAAAAGAGCTTACAAAAGTAAAGGGCCCTCTCCATTTTTTGTCATCTTTTTTAACCTACAAATGTTGCCGCTTGTTTTCATTAATAAGGCTTCCTCATCCATAATTAAATCGACAAAGGCCAGGAAATGGATGGGTTAGAAAGCGTTGACTTCAGAATCCAAGATGACAAGTTGCCTTGTTGCTCACGTCATCAGATGATGTTAGCCCCTGATTTAGGTGGCATTAACTGCTTTGCAGGTTATCCACGTGTAAGTCGTTGAGCAGAAGCGGTTGGTAGGCCTCACCCAGGAATGTGGGAGAGCATGCGGCTCCAGAGTGGAGGTTAGGGGTGCACAGAGCTCACCGGCTCACTGCCTGCCAGCCTGGGCCTGGGCGCCCCCTCTCCCTGGCACCCGCTGGTCACAGTGGTCCCACTCTATTCCAAGTTAAACTGCAAACCTCTTCAGTTACCTAAATCATTAAGAGCAGAGTAGTTTCATTTTAAGCTATGTCAAATCCTCTGTGACCTGGTCTCCCCCTGCCCGCTTTATTTCTCTAGTTAGTCAAAAATTAGCTCAAAAAACACTTTGAGAAAACTTTGAGGTAGTCCCAAGAGGAATTTTTTTAAATCAGCTGCCTGCCTTCTAGATCCCTGAGTAAGAGCATATCAAAACGAGACTAAAAGTCAAACAAGATAAAAGGCCCTGCACTAGCACTGGCCCTGCTTTCTAGCAGACTCAGAGGAATGTGTCCCCAGGAAGGAGCCTGGCCTTCGGAGTGCGAGGAGGAGGAAGCGAAGGCCTCCTACAAAGGACTGTTCCGTAGTTCAAAGATAAAATAGGATCATTGGCAGCCGTTGGCCTGGCGCTGGCACGTTGCTGCTGGAATGTGGCATGAGGGAGCAGCAGCTGAGGCTGCTCTGGGGCCAGCTTCACTCCACCCCTGACACTTGATCTGGAGCTGGAACTGAGACACAGCAGGCTCTCCATAGAGAGAGGTGCCATGGAGTGCCCGTCTGTCCCTCCTACCCTTAGTGGAACTGAAACCCGGTACCTTCTGGGGCAGGTTCCAGCCCAGCCTCAAAGCTCAAGTGGACTCAGCGTCATGAACAAAGTGACCCTCCAAGGGCCCAGGTCGGTGGGGGTTACAGACAGTAGTGGTGCTGGCCCCGTCTTTGAGGAGCTTCATTGGGGCCTCCAAATACTTTCCATGAAACAGTTGGAGTTTTATTAAAACAGTTCCAGCCCAGAGGTAGAATTGTTACTAAGGTAACGAGACCAACTGAAAGGAGAGACTAAATATTGGATCGTGTGGGTGGTTATGACCCGCACTTGAAAATCTCTGAGCACTGCTGTTTTCAAACAGCAGCTTCTCAAGGGCCGACTTCACAGGGCGAGGACTCAACACCAAGCCCTCTGTGTTGACACAATTCCCAAGCGAACTGCCTTCATGCAGAGTCTGTGGCGCTGGCCTGCAGACTCTGTGTGCTGCCCAGTGGGAGGAGCAAGGCCCAGGGAGGCTTCCCAGAGGGACTAGAGGGACCTTCTTCGGGGACAGACAAAAGCTGTCTTTGGAGACGGTCTTTGAAGGACTATTCCTAGAGAAACTGTCTTTGTGTGGGTGGTCGGGCTCTTTGGGATCCAGTTCCAGGTCACACCTAGTCTTTCTGTCCCTTGAAGGCATTTTCTAGCTCTGCTGCAGTGAAGCCCTTTGGCTTCTAAGATCTCCTTCCTCCCTTCCCAGAGTTTGGCTTCTCGGGTCCTCCTCCAGCCCGACTCTCAGCTTAGCCCTATGGAGCACCAGTTTCTTCCTTGCCCTTCGGTCTCCAGGGCCTAAAACAGCACCTGGGCGCAGAGTAGGCTGTCAGTGTCAGTTGCAAGAATGAGTGAGTGAATGAACAAAGAGCTTCCCTCATAACAGCAATGAAAAACTCAGTGTGAATCAACGTAGTTCAGACCCAGTTCTGAAGAGTGGCCTAAAACACATGAAAGAGTGGCGAAGGGTCTTATAGATAAAGACAGACCGAGTCTTCATTGCAGCTTTATCTTCCTAATTCATGAGCCTGGTAAATTATTTTACCTACCAGCACCCACTTCCTGGGGCTTTAAAATGCCTTTCTCCTTGCAGTCACGGGGATTAAATGAGATGATGAAGGTACAATCCGTACCCCAGGCCTCACATACGACACTTGAGACATGCTATTCATCATTGTCAAAATCATCATCATTATTATAATCAAAGGTCAGCAGCAGAAGCAGAGCCTCCTGTCCCCTCACGGCCAGCAGATGGTTGCCTGTACGTCCACAGGAGCAGTGCTTTGTCTGTGGCCTGACCTCTGTCCAACCCCACTCCCAGGAAAGGCAGCGCCTGGCCTACATAGTCAGCAGTGAGCAGCACGCTGGTAACTTCTGTTTCCAACCTTGTTGAGGACTGTGCCTGCTGGCAAGAAGAACGAGCCCTGCAGAAGACAGCCCATGTGTTTGTAGGGAGTATTTTTTTCATACCGATAGACAAAATCATCAGTTAGGGGTCATTTTATCTGATGTTTCCCTAACCCAGTGTTTTCCAACCTATTTCCGGTAGCAGACACCTTTCTTCAAATCCTGCACGGGTTGTCAGTATATAAAGCAGATAAAGGCAGAGCTGCTGCAGTGGCTTAAATGGGGGAAGAGTCTGGGAACCAAGCCAGTCAGTACGTCACACACACAGTTCCCCAACCATGAGGGCCCTGGAACACAGTTTCAAAGCCTTGGGATCCAACCTTTTGTTTGTTTATTTGTTAACAACTATAAGCATTGTTTTTTGTTTTTTTTTTTTTTTCCACACAGTTGCTGGAGTTCGTGAATTCTCGAGTGGCTTAGCCAGGTGGTTCTGGATGTGGGTCTTTCATGAGGTGGCAGTGACTATGATGGCAGGGAATCATCATGCGCAGGCTTGACTAGGCTGGAGGGTTTGATTCCAGTGTGGCACGCTTGGTCACAGGCAACTCAGTACTGGATGTTGGCAGGAGGAGGCCTCAGTTTCTCACCACAGGTACCTTTGCATAAAGCTGCTGGCATATTCATGACATGGTGGCTGATTGTCCCTGAGCAAGTGACCCAAGAGGGCACAAAGTGGAAGCCGTAATGTCATTAACCGATCTCAGAAGTCACACAGTGTCAGTTCCACCAAAGATGGAACCTAAGCCCCTGGGACACCATGGGGGCTGGCCACCACAGTCTGTGAACCCAGAACTGCATATTGTTTAGAAAGCCTTTCAGAAGTAACTACAAACATGCAAATGGTATTTCAAAAGAATATATGTTCAGATTGGCGTGCCCCGGCCTAACGGCTGTTCGGTTTTACAATAACAACAAAAATTGAGGATCAGAGAGGTCGAATGACCCGACAGAGCTCACAGAGAAATTTAAGTAAAAATTTAAAGCCTCTGGATTCTAGTCTATTGCATTACATTAAAATAGTATTAACGATGACTTTCCATTATAATAAAAATTATAGCGACTTCCACATGTATACAACTTTATCACCAGGTGATCAAGTTTAAATCGACAGAGAGGTCATGCTAATAATATGTGCCCTTGGCATGCTGTGATGAAAATGGCAATTTACCTCTATGATCTTCCTCCCCCAAACCAAAAAACTCTAGTCTAATCATGAGAAAACAGTAGAGGAATCTGACGTAACTGAAGAACATTCTACAAAATAGCCAACCAATACCGATACTTCTCAAAACTGTCCAGGTTAAAAACATGAATAGTCTGAGGGGCTGTCACAGCCAAGAGGAGACATGCCGACTAAGCGTATGGGATCCTGACTCAGAAAAAAAGGACATCAGTTAAAAACTAAGAATGCTGGAATAGTCCAGACTTTATTTATTTATTTGTTTTGATGAGAGTTTATTTGAGCCAAACTGACAACAATATGCCAGGGAATAAGATCTCAAATGCTTCCTGTCTGGACTTTAGCTAATAATAATTTACCAATATTTGCTACCGAATTATGCCAAATGTGCCATACTCATATAGTATGTTAATAATGGAAACTAAGTGTGGAGTATATGAGAACTGTGCTATGTCATCAAATCTTCTCTGTAAATCTAAAACTATTCAAACACAAAATGCCTATTAAGAGAAAACCCTTATAAAACACTCAGAAAGAGCTGTTTTTCTTGACAAACAAGTCTGCCTAGATTACTTACTTGTTTTTAAAATAGTCAACCTTTTCTTAGATCAAGTAAACAAAATAATTAGCAAGGGTGGGTCTGAACAACATAATTATTAATCTTGTTCCCCAAGAACACATATTTCTAAGCACATGAAGAAAATTTATGAAAACCAATGCTATGCTAGACCAAAGTACTGGCCTCAACGAATTTCAGTGAATTGGTGTTATATGGATTATATTCTCTGATCACACTTAAGGAAAATTATAAAACGGTAACAAAAAAATTAACTAGAAACTGCCTCCCCACAGACACATATTTGGAAGTTTTAAAACAGATATGCAAATAACATAAGGGTTAAAGAGGAAAAATAACAGCAAACATTATATAATAGCACTTTGTAAGTTAATCATGTCTCTGGCAATATTTTATAGGTGTGATATGTGTTTTTAATCTTTTGACTAACCCTCGAAGGTTGATCCTATTGTTATTTCATTTGTAGATGAAGAAACTGGCGCACAGAGTGGGTAGACAACCTGCCCAAGGTCACACAGTGGCTAGAAAATGGTGAAGCTGGGTCTGCAAGTGGGCGATTTGACTCTAGAGTGCCTCCTACTATAAAATAGAAAACACATGCAGAATGGTAAAAAAAATAATAATAATAACAATAAATAAATAAATAAATAAATAACATATCAGAACTTTTGGGAGGCAGCCAGAGCAGTACTTAGGAGTCTTATAACTTAGGAAGTCTATAACCATTAACAAAGCTGAATAACTAGTTAAAAATCTTGCCACAAAGAAAATACCAGACTGAGATGACTTAGGGGACCATTGTCATGTATCACGACATTCTAGATACAGACAATGCCAATCCCACAAGAGCTCTTCCAGAAAACAGAACAAGAGGGAATACTTTGAAAATCATTTTATGCAGCCAGCACAACCGTGATACCAAAATCACCAGCACACTGGAAGAAAGGAAAATCACAGATCAATCTCATTGAAAAACACTTCTGCAAAAATCCTAAACGAAATATACTTAGGCACATTCAATAATGCATGTAAGAATCATCATTGAGATTTTATCACAGGAATGCAATGTTGATTTAACATTAGAAAACCATTACTGTCATCCACCGTGTTAATAAATTAAAAGTATATGTATGCATTCAAATAGAAAAAAATTTGATAAATTCAAAATCGTTTCATGATAAAAATATTTTGGTAAAATCAAAATAGAAGCAGATTTCTTTACCTCGCTAAAGGGCATCTACTCAGACATCTCATAAACCTGTTGTGGCATATTCTCATGGTGTACAAACTACAGCTCCATGCTTTTGCATGAATGAATCTCAAAAATAGAATGCTGAGTCCAGAAAAGCTAGTCGTGGAAAAATACAGTAAGATTCCACTTACATCATGTTCAAAATATGCCAAACTAACCAGTGCAGTTTTAAGGACGTAATCGCACTTTACAAACTATAAAAAATGATTTATGCAAAATCGCACTTTACAAAACTATAAAAAATGATTTATGCAAAATTTAAAGGCGGGAGTTGACAATAGCAAAACAACAAACAATCTGATTAAAAAATGGGCAGAGGGCTTGAATAGATACTTTTCCAAAGCCATATAAATAGCCAACAAGTACATGAAAAACTGTTCAACATCACTAATCATCAGGGAAATACAAGCCAAAACCATAATGAGATATCGCCTTATATCTGTTAGAATGGTTATTATAAAAAAGACAGATAAATGTTGGTGAGAATGTGGATAAAAGGGAACCCTCATGCACTGTTTGTGAGAATGTAAACTGATGCAGCCACTACGGAAAACAGTATGGAACTTCCTCAAAAAATTAAAAATAGAACTACCATATGATTCAGCAATACTTCTGGGTATGTATCTAAGGAGATGAAATTATTATTTCAAAGAGTTATTTGCACCTTCGTGTTCACTGCAGCATTATTCACAATAGCCAAGACAGGGAAACAACCTAAGTGTCCATCAATGGGTGAATGAATAAAGAAATTGCAATAATGAAATATTATTCAGCCATAAGAAAGAAGAAAATATTGCTTTTGTGAACAACAAGGGTGGACTTTGAGGGTGTTAAGCGAAGTTAAAGAAGTCAGACAGAGGAAGACAAATAGTATATGATCTCACTTATATATGGAATCTGAAAACATTGAACTCACAGGAAGTGAGTGTAGAGTGTGGTGTTTGCCAAGGGCTGGGCAGTAGGGAAAATGGAGAGATGTCGGTCAAAGGGTGCAAACTTTCCGTTGTGAGATGGCTAAGTTTTAGGGATCTAATGTTCAGGGTGCTGACTGTAGTTAATGAGTCCATACATGTTGTATACTTGCAAGTTGCTAAGGGAGTAGAGCTTTAATGTCCTCAGCATAACAAGGATGACAGAAGGTTAAGTACAAGAGATGAAGGAGGGGTTACCTAACCTGACTGTGGTAAGCATTTCCAAATACATATGTGTATTAAATCATCACAGTGTACACTTTAACCTTACACGATGTTGTATATTGGCATTTCCATAAAGATGGGCAAGAGACAGACTCAGGCTGCAGAAACAGATGCAGGTTAATGTTATCGCAGACACACACACACACACACACACACACACACACACACACACAGATGGGAATTAGGGTGAGGTTTGAGATCAAGGAGGGACGTACAAAGGCTTTTAAGGTACCACTTTTTAACGTGGGTTCTGAAAACGTATTTGTTTTATTTTACTCCATCAAATGGCATACAGATATTTTATATACTTTCTGTACATATACGACAAATTTCAAGATAAAAAGACATGTTTGCTGGATAAACGGATGATCTCACCTAATCCTTACAATAGTCTCGAGCGATATCATGATTTTCATTTTACAGTCGATGAGCTTAAATCAAGAATAATCACGGCTAGTCGCTAGTCGACAGTCCTACCTTCCGGTTCTGTGACCTTTCCCCCAAATCATGCTTAAACTAGTTTTTCTGACTCTTTCTGCTGCTATCTGATTTAGACACAGAAAATTTAGAGTGCCCAACTGCATGTTATCGAGCAAAATTTTTGAAAGTAATCATCTTTTAAGAATCAGCGTTCTCTCCTACTTTCCTTGGTTTTCTATCCTGTGTCATGAGATTCACTAGTGAGGAACAAAGTAGGCCAGAGTTGCAAGCCAGGCATAGTTGCAGTGGTATTGGGAAGTGAGAGAGACGGACAGACCTGAGACAGCAGATTTTAGAAGAGAATTCTCAGTGCCTTTTATATACCTACTAGATAGCTGGGACCCAAGAAGGAAGGGTGAGCCTGGGGCCCAGTACAGACGTCAGATGCATTTTGGTGGAACTGGTGCACAGGATCAAAAGGGACCCGAAAAAGAGGACAGTCCCCATGGCTCAGCAGAGCAGGCAGCACAGTAGGCCTCCCGGCACGGGACAAGGACCAACCGCCAGAGCACAGGATGGCTGCGAACACACTGCCACTGCACTGTGGCCCTTGGCCTGCTTCAGAGGCTCCCGGCCAGGACCTGGGCACAGAGGAGAATTGTGTGGCCTTCTCTCCCGGTCAACAATGAATCAGTAGGTTTCAACAAGAGAGTTGACTCTGGCGAGGCTCTCAGGTGTCACGTGGCTCCAGCTTTCATTATGCTGGACTGGGCAAGTGACTCTCAGAAGGCCAGCCAGACAGTTGGTGGAACAGCCAGGATTTGAACTTACGTTTCCAGGTGTTTACGTCGTGTGTTCTTTATCTATAGGTCCCCTGCATAGGCGTCGCCTCACCCTGAACTTGTCAGTTTGGAACCCCTAAACCGTCGACTTGTATGTAGCCTGATCTGGACTAGAGGCTAGACTGGTTTGTCATCCAGTGGGAAGCAGGGGGTTCAAGATGCATTTCTGAGGAAGCCTGGGTTTGTACACAGGGCTGAGGGTCAAGAAGGTGCCAGGAGTAGGGGTGGGAAAGGTAGGGGGTGGGGTATGTGGGCCTCCTCTTTCCCTCCCTGCCCACCTCAACCAGAAAGCATTCCTTCTTATCTATTTTGTTTGTTGGAAATGTGTGTAAGATTTCATCTGTGACAAAAGTGTTCCGATCTTAAAAAAAAAAAAAAAGTCTTAGAAAAATTAAAACCAGGAAATGGAGAACCCACATGACTCTCTCGAGGTTCTCTCTGCTCATTTTCCAAATTCTAGTACCTTTCCATAAGTCTTCTTGGAGACCTAGTTACACGTTCGGCTTTGTGGCATGTGCCAGAGGCATAGAAAAGAACGTCCAGCTTCCGGTTACAAATTTACCAACGATTCCTAGATCAGTCACTTGGAAGAAGAAAGCATTCTCCCTTAGAACCAGTTTTATAAACAATACTTCAACTTGCCTATCTCAGGCACATTGTTTTTATCGTTCTATTTAATTGCTTATCACTTCTTGAATGTCCTTGAGAAGGGTTGCAATAGGATAGGGTGATATGACTTTGACATGTACAACTTGCTAACTTCCTGCCACGGTAATTGGGATGATTTCTTTCTCTGTGTGCTCTAATTCAAAAGCTTTCCAGATTATTCTGTGTAAGGTACGATAAGGCAATGATTTCATCATGGTGCAGTGATGGAGGACAGAACAGTACATCCTGGGTTGAATATTTCTAAGTTGACCACAAATTGTGTAAATTCTGTTGGCTCCTGGGAGTTGCTGGAGGGCAGGTGATATTTCTATGAATAAGGAGGCAGGTGAAAGGTTACTTAATAAGAAACGTTTAAAGAGGGAGTATGTGAGAATAAACTGAGAGGCCCCCACTATATACAGAATTCTAATTATAATATTAAAATGCTGCTCGGATTGGACAGGATATATCCAAACAGCGGGTCTCTGGCCCCGTCCCTGGTCTGCCGGCCTTTCCAGAATATTCCCAACAATGCTGCGGTGATCTGGGCACAGAGGACTAAGCAAAGAAGGCAGAAGGCACCTAGTTCACCAGTTCATTCTGTGTGAGCAGAAGAGACTCCCTGTTCTTGTCCTCTTATGCTGGAAGCCTGGTGTTTGTTGCCCCCCTGCTGGCACACAGGAGTCAGTGCCAATGTTTCTGTAACACTTGGTACCAATAACCACGATGCTATTCACAGAACTGTCAGTGGAGGGCTCATAAAAAAAATATAGGGCACTGTCCTAAGCATTTTACATATATTACCTGACCTAATCCTCAAAGTGATTCTGTGAGGTGGGTGTTATTACTCCCACCGCAGAGGAGAAACTGAGTCACAGAGCAGTCGTTTGGCTTTTGCAAAGTACTTGCTGGTAAACAGCAGGCGTGGGGTTCAACATGGACTTCAAAGTCCACATTCTGAGCCACTGTGCAGATTCACTTTCCTGCCGTATACGCTGCCGTGTTCCGTCCGCAGAGACAGGTGGCAGGCCTAGCCTGCCCTCGTATCCCTTCGGTCAACCTCCCACATCATTTCCCCCCCGCTCCTTGTCCCCATCACCAAACCTACGACCATCGCAATCTTTTTCTTTTTCTTTTTTCTTTTTTTCCCCTGATCTTTGTGCAATTGACGCCCCCTCCTGCTTGTAGCAAAGGTTCGCCCTGGTGCAGGGGTTCCGACAGTGGGGTCCACAAGAGGCCTGGAAAGAAGTCACGAGGTCTAGGAACTCGGACAGGGAAAATGCGGCATTCTATTGTGAACACGGAAAACATACAGAAGTGGTGCGATTTTGTCACTAATGGAAATCTTAGAAATTTCTATATCACATTACCATTGTTAACAGATATCTCAGGACATCGATATGCTCATCATTGCTTTACAAGTACGATAGTTATTAAACCTGCCACCTGACCTGTTATTTAATTATTAATTAGAAGTGTATATATTAGTATATCACAAATTTGTTTTCTTCGAATATTGTGTTAGCACTCTTTAAAATTATGGAATTCTTTTGTAATCCTGTACATTTTACTTCATGCCTTAGAAATTTTTTTCTTAGAAGGAGTCCAAAGGCCTCTGCAGCCTGCCAACAGGGTCCTGGCATGAAAAGTGTTTGGAACTGCTGCCCTTGAATCCATGCCAGGCTCGGACCCCCGACCCAGATCGCAGAATGCAGCAGTGACCAGGGAAGGGAGCGGTTATGGTATTCCAGATAGGATGACCACGTGGTTTATCTGCCAAACCAGGACACTTCTGGGTTGCTAGAGCAAGTGTAAACTGGGACATATGGTCGCCTGACCCGAATAGCATGTGCCAGAGCCCGCCGGCAGAGATTGAAAGAGGGGGGTGAAGCCTCAGAAAAAAAGAAGACAGGAAGGCGCTTCGGGAGGGCATACAGTCACTGCTGCAGCCTCGAGTTTATTTAGCGCAGCCTTTATATAAGTTTTTGGATACAATAGCGAAGCACAGAGTACAATACGATAGGAATGCTGGCATTAACATAAGTTCCTAAATATCCTTCCCTCAGGGTATGAACATCCTTTTCTGGGCTGTAAAACATTCCACTATCTTAAGAGGATTTTTTTAGGAGGCAAACCTCCCCTCCAGGGTTGGTAACGTTTAATTCCACACCCTGCTTCCTAGAACCATTGTTTAAGCAGTCTCGGCAGTCGCTTCATGGCTATCAGCTACGGGACTTCTTCAGTGTCTCTTAATGGCTCCCAACAAGCATGTATTCTGGAAACAAGAATTAGGTAAGAAAATACCAGGTGATTAAATATAGCTAGCAAACATCAACATAAAACTCTGTCAATATGGTGCTAATAAAACTAGATTATCTCCTAAAATCCAACCAGAGAAACCAAAGTACAACTAGTATACAGTATACCAGCTTCAAAATTTTTCACAATTATCCAAAAAGAAATAATTATAGCATGTAATAATAATAATATAGCTAATACTAACATACCGCTGTCTATCGTAGTAGGTATGTGGTATTATTATCTCTATCTTACGGATGAAGAGGACTTGCCTGACGTCACACAGCTGGAAGGAGGCTGAGCCAAGCCACACATCCACGTGCACGGGCTGCCACATCTGTGCCACCGACTCCCCGGCCTCTTTGAGACCTCGTAACATTTGGAATTTTCACAATGCACTTAACAGTGTTGAAGCTGCTTTTATTCTAGGTGACCCAATCCGGTTGCTTGAAAGCAATTCCCCAGAGTAGATGCGGAAATCTGGAAGGTTCCATGGAGCAACAGAAGTATTCCTTTGTGAATCCTAAGATGGGAGTAACTCTCGCCCCAGGCATTCATTCACCTTTTTTTCCTTTGACAGCAACCCCTGGCTCCCCGTGAGAGGCAGCACAGGGCAATAATTAAGAGCATGGGCTTGAAGTTCAAATCCCAGGCATCTGCTGGCTGAGTGCGCTTGGGCAAATCATACAGCCTTCTGTGGCTTTGGTTTTCCTATCTCTAGCATGGAAATAATGATAAACCATCATAAGTAATGGTGAAGAGTGAATGAGCCTAGAAAACACATAATACAGGGTCATAATTATTATTATCACTGTCATTTTACCACTCTCTACTTGAACTGTTTTGTCCCCAAACTCGTCTCTCTTTCTGATTCCGAGTATTCACATGTGTTCTGTCAATTTTAAACTTTATTTCCTCTTCAACTGTTTTCGTTATTCTGTAGCTATCTTTGGGTGACTATTATCACATTTGCTTATAACAGCATTTGCACCAGACCCCATTTTGCTGATGCAACGTAAACTTTGACAACTGGAAGTGAGCACAGGGCCCGTGCTCCTGCTCCCGTAATTACCACATAGTCTGGATTTGCCCACTCCCTAACAACATTTGCATTTCGCTGAGCCGACATGAGTTTTTATAAGTTAAGGGGTGCCCAGAGAACGCTTCAGTAAGAACAGAATTGACAAAAAATGCGATGGATCATTTATCACTTTCGTAGAAACAAGATGAATTTCTGATTTCAACTAAAAACAAAACTGCCAGGCTCTAAGACAAGAAAAATGTAAATGGTACAAAAGAAAGCTAATTCAGTATAAAAAGGGGAAGACGCAGCTTGGGAAATGTTTATATCAATTTAAAAAGGGAGTTAATAAATATGTTTTTTAAGGTCAATTTTTAAAAATATTTTGGTTGCATCCTCCACAAAGAAAAAGAAGCTTCCGTATCATGACCCCATACATACTCGTGTCGAAACAAAAGTTTCACACACAAAAACCTGACAATGCATGGAATGATATTTTAATTTTATTCTGATAACATTATCAGAATATAATTTTTAAATATTTTTGTTCTATTCCATTGTAATTTTTTATTTTAATGCTGGTCACGAGCCACTTAACTTCATAATCTGCTAGTGAATTGTGACTTTCAGTTTAAAAAGCGGTGATATCAAGAGCTATTAAAAATACATTGTTGGATAAAGAACATACATAGATATTTCTATGTACAGAGCAATTTTTCCACAACTCTTAAAATATGGAAAAACAATTTTTAAAATACAGCAAAATCTCAGCCTCAGTACTCACCCAATATCTACAAATTCTAAACAATGATGAAATACAATTTTCACTGATTAAGTTAGCTAGAATTAAAAGCAATAATGTCTAATACTGACGACATACAGTGAAGATTTTTCTTTAATGCACTTAATTATTTGTATTCGACTTAAATACAAAACAAATTTGAGGTGGTTTTGTATACAGAGCTTGCCAAACAGGATGGATGGCAGAATAATCTATTATTGCAATTTCGTCTGAGGCACAGTTTGGCAGCACATTTTTGGAGTCATAAAAATGTTCACACCCAAAAGTAATTCCACTTCTGGGAAATTTGCCCCAATGAAGCAGTTCAAAGAAAAAGAAGAATCTCTGTGCACGACTTTATATATTGCTACTTAAGTAGAAAGAAATGAGAAGCTGTCTAAATAGCCAAGTATAGCACAATATTTAAATAAGCTGTCCTACATCATTCAAAATATTTTGCAGCCAATAAAATGGTAATTACGATTATGAAGTAAACGCTTATGCTAATAAATGCAAAAGTTATCAAACAAAACTCTATGTGTGTTCCGGTTACTGTGGCTGCATAAAAATTACCCTAAAGCAACCGCAAATTTAATAGTGAAAAAGCATTGATTTAATATTAATTAAATAATAATAACTCCATCTACGACCAATTCTAAGCTCTTCCCAGAAATGTGGTTGCCTAAAGCAGATGAAGTGTAAAGGACTTGTGGAGACAAAAGAGAAAAATCATGTAGAATTTCAAATTATTCCTCCAGGTAAGCTTTTCAATCTCTATCTCCATCCCAACCCTCTTCTGAGCTCTCAAACTTGTCACCACTGATGCCAAACTTGCACTTGAACTTTACCCTCTCCCTTCCTAGATTCTGCCCTCCAGCCAGGAACTTGTCATTTCTCTGCTATGCCAGGGTGCCTTAGTCCCATGGGCCTTAGCTCATGCCGCACCCTCTGCCTGGTGCTCTTTGTTCAAATACAGCTGGGTAACCGGCCCCCCTTCTCCTCCTGCCCACCAGGGCTCATGGGCTTTGGCGAGCGCCTCTTCCCACTGGTCTGTGTACTGCTTGAGGGCCTGGTAGCCCACTGAGTATGCAGATTACCTCTAATCCTAGAAAGCTACTACACCCCTCTAGTTCAGGAGTTTTCCAAGGAAGTCGTTTTGTTTATTTTTGCATCTCCGGGGCCAACCCTTGAACAGAAATGAATCAAACATCCCTGTAAAAGGCGTTCATTCCAATGTCCCAAGAGCAAAGCTATATTCTGTCCTCTGCTGTGCATTTGTCTTTCTGCCCCTCAAGTCCAGTTCTGACCTGAGGGGAAGTATGGTTGAATGGTTCGGTGCAGCGTGGATGCTGGATCCAGACTCCTGGGTTGAATCCGGCTCTACTGTTTGCCAATAGATCCTTGAGCGAGTTACTTCACCTTTCCGTACCCCAGTTTCACCATCTATAAAATGAAGGAAATAAAAATGCCCGTGTCTTACAACATTATGAGAATTAGATGAGACAATTTGCCAGAACCACAGCGCTGCCTGGCATGCGGTAAGCGCCATGAACATGCTGCGCGCTCTGGATGGCTGTCGGCTGGAATGATGACTCCTCCTCTGAGCTGCTGCACAGACAGCCCCTTGCACTGGTCCCCAGGCTGTGCTCTGCCTTTCTCATGCCTTCGCAAGTTGTCAGCCATATGGTCACTCCAGGACCAAGACTTCCTGCACATGGCAATGGCAGAGGCAGTAGACTAGAAACGTGCCTCATCATGCTGGGTGTGCTCTATCTCGGTGGTGACTGACTCTCCCTTCCCCATCCCACCCCCAGAACAGCCTCCCCTCCTCTCTACCTGTCCAAGTTGCCCCACCCTCTCTGGCCATGCTTCCTCACAGTTCAGCTCTCAGAAGCCTCTTCCTCTGGGTCCAGGATGCTCATGTCTGTATCACTCACATGGGAACTGTATGTGAGAAGGTACCAGGATCCTTGATGCTAGCAGGTCCACGGCCAAACCCACGAAGACCCCATGAGATGGCATAGCATGGACGGATGGAGTAAGATCAAGACTTGGATGAGACTTAGCCCTCAGATATCTTGCATACTATCTGGGGTTAGCTGGGGTTAGCTTCGGGGTAGCTCTGAGAAGAGCTAGATTATTCTATTTGTGAGCCAGACTCTGCCTGATGGGGACTGTTGACTTGCAGCACATCTCGGCCAGTCATTCCCGATCTATCCCACAGGCAAACTTGGCTTCCAAGGTGCCTGATACCACATGGCCAGCTCTATGGCCACCCACAAGCACCTTCCAGCTTGACACCCTGGGTCTTCATGGGAAGATACTTCACCTACCAGAAGGATGACCAGGTGGGCAATAGGGTCTCTACCAGATCTGTCACTCTGTAATTCTGGGACTGATTTGGAAAGTGGCACCAAAAAGGACCTGGTCACTCAAGACTCCTCCTCCAGCGCTCAGCTTTGGACAGGGTCTTCATGGCAAGTCCAGGGCTGGGCTCATCTCGGCCCCAGGAAGGGCAGGGGGCCACAGAGGAGAGTGGGAGGGAAAGATACCAAAGGACCAAATGGAGGGGGGTTGCGAGCTGGGCTCTTGTTCAGATTTGAGGAGAGAAAAGCCGTCCCACCCACTCCCCCTCCCCCCCACCCCGACATTGATCTGTGCTTCGACCACGGTGGAAATCTACATTCTGGTGGAAAGGGTTTTGTTTTGTTGTTTTGTTTTCTAGGAACTTAGTGTGCTTTTGCTTTTCTAAGTTCCTGAGGAAAAAAGTTTCTTTTGGAAAATTCCAACCTGGTCTCAGCCAAGCAAAAGGAAAAAAGGGATTTTTCCACAAGGCGCTCTGAGTCGATAGGGGGACTCAGAGCCCCCAGCTGACGCTTGTCTGAAAAGCTGTGAAGAACCAGAAGCTGTATCAGCAGGAAGAAGAGCTTGGCCGGGCTGGAGCGGAGGTCAGCCCGGTGACACCTGGCTCTTCTCTCCAGCATCATCTCACCCTGGACGGGGAGGGTTCTCACACTCCACCTCGCCATTGTAGGACTCAGCACTTGGGGTTCACGTGAACACTGTCATCCAACGTATTTAATCAAGTAGTGGGATAAATGCACGCCATCGGATTCTGGGTTCCAAAAAGAAAAACGTCTGACAGGACTTGGTCCCGGGTATCTTGGGATACCCATTTGCCTCTCTCTACCCCTGAGAGGCACTGTGCTTTGGTAAGTATTCAAATGCTTTTTAGAATTGAAATCTAATTTGCTTAACGTGAAATTCGCCATTTTAAAGTGTACAGTCCACTTAAGTGGCTCTTAGTATATTTGCTGTTCCCTGGGACTTCTTATCTGACATCTGCTGGGAGAGGGAGGAAGGGAGCTGGTGCTGGAAGTTTCCCTGAGGTCACCAAGGCCACTCTGGTGAGAGCCTAAGGGCTGACCTCCGCCTGGGGACACAGCAACACCCTTCTCAGGAATCTCTGAGGAAATCCTGTCTGTGGAGCTGGAATCCTACCATTAATGGGACAGGTGGGTTCTTGAGGAAATTTTCCCATGCGTCAGGGACAGCAGGGTCAATCCTTGAGGGGCTGGAGACCTCTGACCCTGCGATGAAGCCATGCCCTGAGGCTGAGCTGACCAGGTCGGAGTGGCGAGCAGACCCCAGGACCAGTCGCCCCAGAGAAGAGAGTCCTGGAACACTGGTAGAGCCCTCGGACTCACATGGCCCAACTCCCATCTCTCAGAGACGAGGACACTGAGACCCAGAAACCGCGAAGTCGCGTAACGTGGCAATGGCAGGCCCAAGGCCAGAACGCAGCCTTCTGACTCCGGGCCCGTGTCCTCTCTGCCTGGCAGTTCATGCAACGGAGAATATTCACCGAAGTCCCCTCCTGTGGGCCAGGAACCTCACTGGGTTCCACACAGGGCTGGCCTGGGAGTATGCCTGCCGGCCACATAGTCCTAGCTCTGGGACCAGGGAGGGCTTCGAGTGAACACCACACCACGCCCCGCGGAGGGCGAAACTTCAGAAGGAAGGCCTCAGAGAGAACACTCCCAGTAAGGCTTCGCTGCCTGCCCAGCAGCTGGGCCAGAAAATTCTTTCCTGAGAGTCACTCTAGCCAGCAATTCTTGCCCCAGCCCTGGTCTTTCCTCTCTGGCTTTAAGTTAGTGGCGGAAGGTTTCTTGGAGCAGAATGGTTGTTTGTTGAAACTGGCTCATCCCAGCTCATGAGAGCCTACTGATACATTTTCAGGGATTTTGTAAAAACAAGGTTCATTAAAAAAAAAATTAATGATATAAACACAATTAGATTATATTAGAAACGAAGTTAATGAATCCTCAAAACTCATCACTTCCTAATTATCGTGTTACATTTTACTATTATCTAGGCTCTCGGGGTTATTTACAATTATTTCTATATGTGAAATACTGTAAGATGTTGTGCTTCTCCTCTGTGTTTCCTCGAAAGAGGCCACAGGGGGAGTATTTACACCGCTACGAACGAAGGTTTTGTTTTGTTTTTACATTGCCCAGCCATCGAAAGGTCCATACTGTGCACGGCATCCTCAGATCGGCACACGGTTTGCACATAATTCCTGAGCTCCCATGGGGTGGCTGCACCCCATCAGAAATTGCCGAAAAGGACTGAGCAGGGGAACAAATTAGAGCTGCAAACAGGACAGGTCACAGGGAGGGGCCTGAAGGGAGACGGAAGAAGAGCAGGTTAAAAGGAAAGGTGTACATGCTCGGCTCCTTTTTCTCTCTCTCTCTTCCTTCCTTCCTTCCTTCCTTCCTTCCTTCCTTCCTTCCTTCCATTCAATCACTTATTCATTTCATTCATCAAATATTTGGAATGTCCACTCTTTGTCAGGCACCTTGCTAGCCTCTGGGAGAAAACAAATTTCAGAGGGAAAACGATTTTCCTTCCAGCACGGTTTTCTCTCTCCTTGGAATTAAATAGAGCGCATTAGAGCCTAGGAGTCTAATGTTAGAACTTATGAAAAGGAGTGAAAGCAGGTCTCAATTTTGATGTAAGGGTTAAAGGTCACGGAACGTAACTGAATTACCCAGTACTAAAATGTATGGGAAGTGCTCGAGTTTAAGCAACTTAACTCGGACTTGATTTAATGAAAAAAGAAAAGGATCTTAAAAATCCTCTCTGTCTAGCAAACAAAAATTTCCATTTATATACTTGTTCAATTGCACAGATAGGACTCATGTGAGTATGAGTGTGTATGTGTGTATCAATCAATTCAGGATTCCCTTCTCCTTCAAGTTTCTATCTCTTTCTCTTTTTATAGAATGAGTTCAATGAGCCTTTCTGGCTCCTCGTTCCTTGGCTTCTGGTCACTTGCTGGTGCCAAATTTTAACATGCTCCAGACTCGCCCAAGGTATTCGTTAAGAACACAAACTCCCAGTCACTATCCCGAGAGGTTCTGACTCAGTAGGTCTGGAGTGGGTCAGGAATCTGCACCTTTACCGGGCTCTCCAGGTAATTCTGAGGCAGGTGATAGAAGAACAGCATTTGCAAAATCCTTCCTTGTGCCACTGACACACTGTAAGCAATACTCTATTTGTTATCTCTCTAGAGAGGATTCATTTCTGTGGCTCCATTCCCACTCCCTTGCTTGCTGCCCTTACTAAAACAGTTGTTTAAAGTTTCCTCTGTGTTAGCGTGCCGGTCCCTGTGAGCCGGCGCCATCAGCCTTGTGCTTTAAAACGCCAAGCCTTCGATCAGGCGGTTCCAGGTATCTAACTCTGACCATAATGAAGTTAACGAAAAGCCAGCAGCCAAAGCTGTCATTCTCAGTTTTACCACTGAGTGGCGCCATTGCTCCACTTTCCATCTCCTCATCAGTTGGCCCACAGTCCTGAAAGTTCCTGTTTATTTTGCTGATGACTTAGAGGGAATTGGTTGCTGTTGTTGTTGTTGTTTTGATCTGTTTTTAATCCTCTGTTACAACCTTTGACTCAGATAGACAGCCAGAGCTGCCTATGAGGAGCCTGGAAAAGGGATGGCATCTCTTTTGACCCTCACTAGTTTTGGGGATACAGTTTGGATCGAGTTAAGGAAGACGGCCCCAAAGCACCCGCAAAGAGCCGGGTTGGTGACAACCAAGTTGGGAGAGGCTGACTCAGACCTCGATCGTGGGGAGTCATTTCTCTGCCTTCCCACCAGGCCCTTAGGCAGAGAGATTACAGCTCTGGTGCAAGAAAGAGGGCGGATATGTGTTGATCACCCCCTGTGTGCCAAGCGCTTTACATGTCACCTCATTAATCCTCTCGATAATCCTGTATTTTACTTCTCTCAAGGGGAAATGGCAGGCCTGAGGAAAACGAGATCAGATCTCCCATTTTTTTTTTTTTTTCCTGAACGCAGCATCATCTCTGTTCATTCGCTGATCAAACATTGATTACCAAAGCAGATTTGCGAGCACTTCTGTGGGGGCTCAGGCCACTGCCTACACTCAGGAAGGAAAGTCCTGCGCCACCAGCTGCTGAGCAGTGGACGTAGAGTAATTTACCGCCAAGGGCGGAACAGACGAAAAACTAAAGGAGAGGAAAGGAAATAAGTACTTTCGAATAAACGGGCAAACATAGTCCCATTGGTAGCTGAAATCAATGAATGAGCTCAATGAGCACGCCCAGCAGCCCACCTCTCCTGCGATTTCCAAGGACGTCTCCTGTCCCTCTCACACCTGCAGACTTCCACGAAGGCTCCACAAGCCACTGGCAGGGTGTCCAGCCGGAGCCGTGGGGGATATACCAAACAGATGCCGTCCTCACTGCCTTGACCCATCTCGTATGTCCAGAGAGGGCACAGGCAGGGCGGGGTTCCAGGTTAGTCAAGGTACAAATTTAGGAAGCGTATAATGTCATGAGGGGAGTAATTAATAACAGGTATGATCTGGCAGGAAGGAGCTGTGTCTAAACAAAACTCTGTGAAGTAAGGAGTAGAGAGTGTCGAACTGAGGCCAACTGAGGAGGGAAAGCACCCCCCCGTGGGCCTATTGGGGCTGGCAGCCTCATTTCTTATTTCGAATGCCTAGTGGGCTCTTCCGTCAGCCTCCCATATTCCCAGCCAGCCATCTGACCCCATTGCGAACCGCACCTGAGACCACATCGTGTCCTTTCCCGAATCAGTCACGTTATTCGCAACCCTTTCCTGCACCTTAGGCAGCTCTACCTTCGAGCCTGCCTAAACACGGCAAAAAGGGGAAGAAGACCCAGCTCCCCAGCGAACCGCTCGGTGACATGCAGCTGAGGGACTATTTGATCTAACTTGCTCCACATTAAACCTGCATATGAAAGTCACCAGAATTGCAGCTCCAAAGGGGCTGTGCTGTTGGGCTCTCCGCGGCCACTCGCGGGCTCCGCGTTTGCTCCCACGTCATGGTCCATCCAGGTGTGTTGCCGTCCTGTGGACCCGGCCTGTGTGAGCCGGCTGTCGCGGGCACGTCCGTTCACTTGCACCCTCGCTCAGCAAAGCACGAGTGAGGGCCCACTCTGTGTCCCGCATGCATCACGCGGTGTGCATGACAAGGGGGCCTCTGGTCTCGTGGAGATTAAGTTCTAGTGAAGGGCGACAGAGACTAAATGGAGGGGTGAACAAAACGCAGGCGGCGATGAGAGCCAGGATGCGGCGGGGAGTGGCTGAGCACGTGACCAGGGGATTCGATTCGGGCCGTGCGATCTGTCTCCGGCGACCATGCAAACCTTCCCCAAGAGCAGCCTTTGCTAGATTCACTCGGCTCTGGCTTCTGCAGGAGGAAAACCAAGGGGCAGGCATCAGGGAAGATGGACAAGGCCATTGCTTCTCGGTGCTGCTGCCGGTCCATGAGTCAGAGGAATACCGGGTTCCTAAAGGCATCACCGCCATGGCCCTAACGGGTGTGCAGATGAAGCCAGATATCGGAAACAGCCTGCTGTCGCCCTGGGCCGCAGACTGTGGCAGCTACAAGAACCCAGCCTTCCTTCACGGATGAAAGGACAGAGCTGGACAGGTGGCATGCCTTATCTGACGCCACACAACTACCCATCAAACATCTGCTTTCCTGGGACCGCTTAATTTCTGGAAAATGAAGGGACGGTATGGAAAAACTCACAACAAAATTCATACCCGGGGCATAAATCATCTCTTCGTCCAGCGTCTCCATCCTGCATGCGCGCTTGTCCATTACTCACTTAGTAGGCGTCTCAGTTCTCGGAAAGAGGGACCACATTCCCCAAACTTATATTACAGTAGGTTGCTATACCTGCTCGATTTTCTTATTAGTTGCTGTCGTTACCCTCTTACTGTGCCTAATTTACAAACTAAACTTTATCCCAGGTACGTAGGTATAGGAAAAAACACAGTATATATAGGGTTCAGTACTACCCGAAGTTTCAGGCACCCACTGGGGGCTCGGAGCATATGCGCTATAGGATAAAGGGGGACCACGGTGTAGTTCGTTCTCCACACACCAGCCCAGAGTGACCCCTTGGAGAATTTAATCCCATCATGCTATCCGTCAAATTCAGGAGGAAATCGGAGGCCCCAAGGCAGGGCCCGGAGCTGGTGTTTGCTGGCCTCTGCTCCCTCCAGGCCCTGGAGCTCTCGCTCTTGCACTCTGCTGCAGCCAGGAGGTGTTTTGCGAGTCCTAGAACAGAACGCAGCAGGCACACTGCTGCCTGCCTCGGGCGCTCGCAGATTGGTTCCCACAGGCCAGGGCTGGTTTCTTTTTTTTTTTTTTTTTTTTACCCCAGAAAGCCCCAGGGCTGGCTCCCTCACTTTATTTAGATCTTAGTTCAAAGGCCACCTTCCCTCACTACCTTATTGAAACTCTCCCTCCCTTCACGCTCTACCATTTTACTCTGCTCTGTTTTGCTTTCTAACAGTTTTCACCACGTGTTATTATTTTATAATTTTTCGGTTGTCTCGAGTGCCTCTCTCTTCCATGAGAACATGAGCTTCCTGAAGGCAGGAATTTTCTATGATCTTTTGCCCGCCGTGGAATCCACGGGATTCTCAGTGTCTTATACACTGCAGACTCGATAACTGCTTGGTGAATGAGTACATGTGTGAACGAACGTGTTGACCTGAATAAAGAAGTAAATTGAGCTAAGCTTAAAAATATGAGCTTATTCAGGAATAGCCAAGAAATTGCAATTTGGGATGAGCAAACCGTGGCAAGCTACAGGCTAGTCCATTGTGGATATGGGGTAGGTTGTATTTATGGATAAGAAATAAAAAGAGGGGACAGTCTAGGTAGAGTCGGTTAAAATAAAAAACAGAGACCAGACTTTGAAATGCTCCCAAGCAGACAAAACCTGTCTAGTCACACAACCAAAGCTCAAACTAGCCCATTTTGAGTGACCAACCCCACCTGGGTCATCTCCTACTCATGCCTCTGTCAAAAAACATCCCAAGGTTAATATGAGACAACCCCTGACCGACCCCTCATCATCCAAGAAAGTTCCGACATTATCAATTTTCTGTAAATCAAGCATTTACAGGAGATCAGTCTCTTAGCCCTTAATTTTTGTCTTCCTGAGGCCCATGCATGAGATTCTCCTCTTTATATCCATCCTCTAGTTCCATTTTAGACTGAAATTCTTCCACAAATGAATAAATGAGTGAGGAGCAAAAGCTCGTTCTCCCCATGACATACACTGGGCTCTGAAGGAAAGTTTTTTGTCGGGAGACAAGCCCCAGCCACCCTTTGCCTCTCTGGCTGCAGTGGGAGACCTGTGCTCATAGCCTCATTCCTCTGCTCAGAACCTCCTTACGAAGCTGACCTTTCAGAGACACCCGGGAAGCCTGGTCCTTGAATGCCAGTCGGGGGCCCGATCTAACACCTTTGTGAAGGCTTCCCATCTCCACCTGACTCTGAGCCTCTCTCCCCCCTGCCCAGCATGCTGGCAAGGTGGGCTGGCTTCCCCTCTCCTGCTCACAGCTTGCCACCTTTGCACTTCCTGTTTGGGTTCAGGTCAAGATCGGCTAGCGGAAGTAAGCCTCTGTCCTAGACTAGATAGCTTTGCTCTAAATGTAAATTGCTGATAACGAGGAGGAAGAATGTTGAATGCAAGGTGGGAGAGAAGGAAGGAGGGGCCAGGGAGAAGTCATATGTAGGCTGACAGTCTCCATCAGACTCTCGTAGGGCTTCCCCTTCTCTGGTAATGAAAGTAAACTCACACCCCCTCGGTCCTCCCAGGGGTGGAGGGGTGGCTCCTGATGACATTCCTTCACTCTTCGGGTGTCCTGGTTGGGTCTCCAGGTTTCCCTCTTCAGATGACGTTTCCTGATGAAGGCAAGGCCACCACAGATTCCATTTCCTTCTCCTTCAGGTGATATCAAAGATGATGCTGAACGAATATAGCAAAGGAGCATCTTATCAAGCCTTTGATTCTGAAATGGAGTCCTTCATAAAAGATCGGGCATGTCTAGAGACCAGGTAACCGAATCTTGCCATTTAATGAGGTAACAGAGGGGCAGAGATGCTAAGTAACTTGCCCGTGGTCATGCAGCTGGTGAAGAAGGGCATAGCTAGGACTTGAAATCTCCTGACTCACTATCCAGCTCAGCTCTGCAGGACTAAGATGCTACAAAGGCAGGTTCTCCCCACTTGGAAGTCTAGTTCCCAAATGTTCATGGGCTCACTTGGTCTTACAAATAATTTCCCAGAATGGTCAAAGGCAAACATACCCATTAGCCGATGTTGTTGCTTAAGGGTCTGTCACATGCACTCCAAATTATCATCCTCTTCCTCTCCCCTTCATTCTTCCCTCCGACTCTTTTCAAATCCACTACCACTACCGAGCTTTCCAATGACTATTTGGAGTTTGGGCGTAAAGGCAAGACTCGTATCCACCTGACACCGGTTTATAGTTGGGGGTTATTTCCGCTCTCAGACTCAGCACCTTCCCCTCCCTTAGGGCCAGCGACCCCTGGGAGCCACATCTAGCCAACCAGGCCAGCAACTGAGAACTCCGGCTCTTAATTTGTGAAGCCTTCTCCTCCCGGCAGTGTGGGAAGTGGCCGTTGAACAGATGGCATCACGTGACTAAGCTTCTACGAAGCCAGCAATAAATTGCATTCCTGGAAAATCTATATTTCGGTTGTCACATTATTTACATTTTTCATTTATTAATCCTATTAGGAATAGTCCCTCCAGGAGCAGAATAAAGGTGGAACAGAAAAAAAAAAAAAAAAAAAAAGCAAGACAAATAGGCAACTCTGAAAAGAGCACCCCATTCAAAGGCTGGCTGTTTCTCTGGGGCACAAGGATTATATATCACCTGCGTGCAAAAAGGACATGTGATTTGGTGCAGATATGAGGACATCTGCAGCCCCAAGTGCCGTCTGAATAGCCACAAAGACTCCCACAACGTCTCAGCCTAAGGGATCTATTCTTCAAGGGAAGCTGCAGCCAAACATCGCTTTGAAATTCTGGCGATAGCCCTATCCAACGCTTCCAGATTTTGACAGGATAAAACATGGTCAGGAAACAAACCGACCGAAGAGCAAGTGGGCCTGGGCTGTTCAGTGGTATGGCCGATGGTAATGAGCTTTCAGTGGGCGAAATACGCACCTGAATGCATCATTGGCCACGCGGTGACCGTTTCTGCCTTTATTTGAGCCCAGACCCTGGCTCGTGGTTAAGCTCGGGATTCGGGCTCCCCACGAGGTCCTCATTACTGCTTCATCATCTGTCTAGGAGTCGCTGCTCATCCTTTCGGGACCAGCTCTCACGCTGGTTCTTCTCTTACAGAATTCCAGCCTCTGCACCTCCTGTACATTCCTGTCAAATTGGGCTTCATTTCTTTCCCCTAATGTTTGCTAGTCCTCCGCCTAGTTTACGTCCCTCATTGGATTGTTAGCTCCACAAGAACCGTGATTGTTATTCGCCCTTTTTTATTTATTTATTTTTTTACCATCCCATGGTATGCAGTAGGGACACGATAAATAAGTGATACCATCGCAGAAGGTGACAGTCACCATATTTTTTGCTTGTTGCTAGTTTGAGTTCTGCTTCCTAATTCTTGTATTGCAGAGACGGGGAAAAGCTGCTATAAAGCAGATACACATAAGAGAAGGGGAATTCGTTCTTCTCATTCGCCCATATGCTGTGGTCTCCTTGGATTTCGAGAGACCGGAAAGGATCTTGGCCAATTAAAAAAAAAGAGAATTAAGAAGTGCAACCTGTTCTTTGAATAGAAGGTGGAGGCATAAGTTTCCAACGTCACAATTTTTTCACCTCTAAGATGAATAATAATTCCTGTTCCTACTGCCTCATAGGACTATTGTAAGGCTCAAATAAGATAATACGTGTATGAAAGCTCTTCGCTGGTAGGAAGGCATAATACGGATGTAAGGTGTTATTATCCTTTTAATCTTTCTAGTCTCATAATGGAGAGAATTTTTCAAAGACAAATTGGGAGCTCATTTCGGTCTCTCAGTTGCCTCTTGCTACATGATACTCATGACAATTAAATGCTGCAGAAGAGTCTGGCTACCTTCAAATAAACAGCAGTGTGTGCAATACATTTGTCAAGCCTCAAGCGCTGCTGAAGACTGTCAGGATTCTTCTTCGGGCCCATGGGACTCATCCGCGGGCTGGGATGCCAATTTGCATGAGAACACCGCAGATGCCATTCTGGGTAAGACCTTTATTTTTTGTGTTCCAGTTTTCTGCTCCTACTGAGCCACTCAGGGACATTCTGTAGGAAAGCATGGCCACTCCTTGTGATCATGGAACTCAAAGCCCCCTGAAGCAAATCCAAGGAGTTCTGCCCAGACCCTCCCATCCCTTTTGGGACCAAGAGACCCATTCTCCCAGATGCTGGGAGTCAAGGCAGCTGGTGGCTGTCAGGTGAGTTCCAATCAGGGCACTGCCTTCAGCCTAAGAGAGAGTCTCTTGTCCAAAGCCGCATCCCCTCCTCGATCTGGTCCCTGAGCCATGATGGAGAGTGGTGGGGGAAAGACCTGGCTCTCTCCTCTCACAGTGGGATGACCCTGAGTGTCACCTCACTTCGCAGCTCCCCAGAGAACCTGCTGAGGTCTCTGAGGTCATTCTATTGCTACTCAGCATCTCCCTTTGACCAGTCTCATGTCTCTCACTCCTCACAGTGTTCTTGGAAGCATTACTTCATAAAGCTCCTGCATGCTAATACCAAAAAAATTCCACCTACGACATTTGTCGAACAATTTTACTGTGAATATGTGACTGGTCTGCAGGGATATTGGTCCTCGCAGCCCTTGGAGAAGCTAGGTGGGTCCTCTGTCAGCCTGTGTCCCCCGGTGGGTGGCTTTGGCCATAAGTAGCAATCTCCATTTACTCCAGCTTGTCATACAAGCATTATTTTCTCAGTCCCGTGATGCGAATGAGGTTGGGAACCCAGAATGTTGTGTGTAGCACATTCAGACATAAATCTATTTTAACACAGCGTAGTTGCCTTTCCAATATCCATTCCCTCTCTTCCTTACTAACGGAACCCCGATGTCAATTCCAGGCAGTGATGTCCTCAGCTGACAAATAAAACAGGACCTATTTCCCAGCCTCCTCTGCAGCTGGGAAGAGCCGTGCACACAGTCTTTGCTCCGTGGAGAGAAGCAGAACCGTGCCGGGTCCATAAGGTGAGTATCACACATTCGTACGTTACTCTCTTCTTTGTCTTCTTGCCTGGAACAAGGATGGGAGGCTGGTGATCAAGAAGAAACCCACGTGCCGAGTGGAATCATCATCTATTTCTGCACTAAAGAAATGACCCCCAAACTCAGAAGCCTGAGACACATTCATTATTTCACAGTTTCTGTGGGTAGGAAATTAGGAGGGAACGGGGTCACATTGATGTATTTCCTTGGTCACCCAGCTCAAACTTGGTCTAATGTGGGCAGGAACTGGACAAGGATGTAAATAGCAGAAATTGGGGATCATGAAGCCCCTCCTTGGGGGCCGTCTAGCACTGTCTACTCTCTAGCCCAATGACACACACCCATCCCACATCGCTCTCTCCCCGAATCTCTGAAAGTCTCATCCTATTACAGCATCAATGCACAGTTCAGAGCCTGACCATCTAAATCAGGTCCAAGTGTGGACGGGGCACAGCAGGTGTGGTTCCTAGCAGCAACCCCTCAACTCGTGTGTTCCCTGCAGCCCAGCATTTAGGTCTTCCAACTTGCACGTGAATGTGTCACGAAAAAGGGAAAAGAAAGACAATTTGGCTCTCTGCTGTTTCGATCACCTCTCTACCTCCCCGCCCACTGAGCGCTAACACTAGAGCGTGTGCGTGAACCTGTACGTGCACAGGCACGCATATTTCTTCCCCAGACCACATCGGATGGGTGTGCGTGCTAACCAGATGAGCATGACAGTGAAGGCGGCAGTCAGGTGAGAAAGCTAGGACTGATACTTTTGCAGTGAGAGCAATTTACTCGGGAAAACGGAGCTCACAGCTGGTTGATCCAACTGGTGCGAAGTGGGAATCCAAACTCGTTTCCAGCCCTCCCTGGAGCTCCCCCTAGGAAGCAGTGATGAGTTCGAGACCCGGGGCGGTGAAAGCAGGGACCGGGCGAGAAGCAGGGTCGAAGTTCACAGGTCAGCAGTACATCCCTCTTTTTTCCACGTTCCAAGGGGTCATCTCTCTGATTTTTTTTTTTTTTTTTTTTTTTACAATGCTGACTAAAAGACTCTATGTTCTGCAAAACGAGGAGCACAGAAACACCTCTTGAGAATATCTCTTCAGTGGCTCAGTTGCTTACCTGTGGCACATGGTTGGCATTTGCGTTAATGTCTGGTAACTCCCTCAGGTGTGGCCTGCTGAGCACTTCCTTCACTGCGCTATCACTTTTAAGAGTTCTAGAAGGACGAGTCCAGACACAGATATAAAAGCCGGCCCTGAGTATGACTCTGCTGGCTCTACTGTCTCTGCAGAGGGACAAAGAGATCCGATCACTTTCTGCATTTTAAAATTTCATTCTACAAAAATGAACCTCAATAATCAACTGAAACTCACTTTTCTTTTTCAGCGGAGACCACCAAACCGGAACTTGAGGTTCGGACTTGTTCATCCCATTACCCCGGTAGGAGAAATTTAAAAGCATATATAGCCAGAAGCTGGCGCCAAACCATCTTGGGTGTCAGTCTCCATACGATCTCAGTTCCTTGGTTCCAGTAATTTCCTCCACCTTGTTCCATTTGGCCAGGCTTTTGTCATGAGCCCCAGTTCCAACTGAATCCTAGTCTTGGTTCCAAGGACTTCAGCACATCCAAGATCGAGATAACATGTTAGCCTGCATTCTCGAGGATTGATGGCTCATTTTTGAACCCAGATTTCTGAAGATAGGTATTGCCTTCTATGTGGCAAGAGTCTCCGCTGGTGCCTACTTGTCCCAGCCTGATCCTTCTTCCCTCCACTCAGGTTTCTGGGAACTCTAACTGTTCCCAGCTCAAGGCCAATGTACTCTCTACTGTGTTCCTCGCTTGCCAGTCACTGATGAGAATAATGGCATTCATGGCTAGAGAGGACTCCAAACATCATCTCGTCCAACCAGTCCAGCCCGCTTTGTCTGACAATAAACTCGGGGAATCATTCAAACAACTCCTCCCATCCAGAGCTCGCCCCTTGTCATGCTGAGTAAGAGTGACTTAAAATTAAACGTTTCTAAAAATGTCTCTTTGTACCATGGGCATGCCACCCTGAATATGCCTGACCTTGTCTGATTGCTGAAGCTAAGCAGGGTTGGGCCTGGTTAGTACTTGGATGGGAGACCACCTAGGAAGACCACGTGCTGTAGGCATTAAAAAATAATAATAAAATAAATCAGTAAGTAATAAAATAAAAATTCCTCTCTGATGTCAAGGGCCAGGGCTGCCTTTGAGGTCCAGAGATGATGCAATTTTTTCAGATTGTTTTAATAACTGTCTGGCTAATGGGTAGAGGAAGCCTGGTCATTATTGTCAGACATATGCAGTCAAGTTTCAGACAGCAAAGAGGTGACAAAGGATGAGAAGGAGGCACCTCTACATACATCTGACCTTCTACAGTGACAGCTAGCTTGTCCTCTCTGAGAATGGACATGGACACCCCGACTGCCTCCTAATTAGGTGCCAAGATGAGGCCATCTCCTCAAATACCATCGAGAAGTCTCTTGGCTAAACAAAGGGGGCCTATGTTATGGCTTTTAATTTTTCTTTTTGGGGGATGATCTAGGAGTCTGTGGATCTGAGCTGGTCTACACGACATTGTAAGATAGAGTGTCCTTCCTGGACTCGCAGTCAGCTAAGGAGCTATGAACAAGCCATGGGAGCAAGCTCCCATCTCCACCCAAAGCCTTGGAGCCTCTTTGCAAAGCGACTCCTCTCCCAGACCTACTCCTTGTAGGTCACCTTGTCCAGGCTTGTAGCTGAACATCAGTCCTTGACTCAGTTCTGGTCCAAGGACTCAGGTGCTTAGGCCAGGTTATTTCTGGGTTATTTATCAAAGCAAGTATATGGAGGTAGCTCACCAAATAAGTTTAAATTACTTAGTTGTTCAATGACATAAATCCCTGGGGAGGGGTGGGGCTCACCCGAGACTTTCAGAAAGGTTAGGGGGAGGGGGTGGCGAAATTGTGCAAGTCTCAGTCAGTGTGCTGACTGTCACCAGGCAGAGCCTCGATGTCTGGGGGCCAGAATATTCCAGTGAGACCCCAAGCCGGAAGAAGACTCTGCAAGGGGTTCTGAGAACTGCAAGCAAGCCCGCTCTCTCCCACCCCGGCACAGGCAGGCCCCAGAAATCGATGGGGTGCACTCAGCTACGCAGAACGCACAGGGAAAGGCAATTGCAGAGGGAGAACGGGCCTGATAAATGCACTGCAGTCTTTGAGAAGATTAATGTGTGGACAAGAGGAAACCAATGAATGTAATTTATTTAGACTTTCAAAAAGGCTCCACACTAACGGGCATTTTTAAAAGTCGCCGTGGAATCTGGGTTTTAAAGGGCTAGCTTTCTGAGGTTAATGCCAGCGAAGACACTCACATTTTATCTTGCTGTCACTGCCACAAAATATGTATGGCCGGTGACTTTTACTCTATATGGCGATTTCTAAGCAGACGCTCACCTCCTCTCGCCCTTCTAGAAGTGACCTCTTGCTCTCTTCCCTCCGAATTCCCACCTTGCTCCTCTCCTAACACGTCCTCCCTTCTGCGTAATTCTCTGTGTGTATTTTACCCCCTGACAGTCTGGAACCCGCCCCAGGAGAGGGACAGTGTCTCATCCGTTTTTGTAACTTATATAGTGTTATGACTAATGTTTCCGTACCCTGAGTCAGAGGAGACATGGCGACTTCGGACCCGATAGTCTTAACCACTACAGTTTACACCCGGGGGTGTCGCACAAGCACCTCAAATTCCGCACGGCCGGTTCTGTGGCCGTCATCCCCCAACCCCGTCACACACAGCTGCTCTTCCTATGTCCCCTCGTGGTTAGTGGCACCACTCCTCACCCACCTGGCAGTGCCCAGGCCTCTTCCTCTCCACTGCACCTGCCTCCGCCTGGGCTCTCGCTGCCGCACCTGCGTGGCGACACAGGTCAAAGTCCTCAAAGGTCCAGGCCAGCAGGCAGGGCTCTCCACGTCCGCTCCCCAGTTCCGCAATAGCCTTATTCTTTGCACCACCCTCTGCCCCGCCTGCCCAGAGCTGGAGCTGCCAGGTGGGGACCTGCCAGGCAGGGACCCCTGCTGGTCCTTCGACACATCTCAACAGCTACTGCCCCTTCATTCCCTCGCTTCCTCCAGCTTCTGGCTATAGTGAAATCTGAACTGTCTTTTAGATCTCATCTCCACTCAGGTGCTGTCTCCTCTGAGAAACTCTCTCTGAACCCCTAGTCTGGGTTTATTGCTTTTCCTGTGTGCCCATTCCTTTCTTCAGCAAGGAATTCTTGAGCAGCCACTATGCGGCAGGTGTCGTGTTACGTGAGCGTGAGATAATAGTGAACGAGACAGACGCAGTCTCTGCTCTCATGGAGCTCAGCATCTGATGAGCGGCACGGACAATTCTACAAGGAAATTACAAAATATGTCGTGTGTTCCAATGACATGGGTGGACTTCGAGGTTATTATGCTGAGGGAAATGAGTCAGACAAAGAAAGATAAATACCATACGATTTCACCGATATGCGGAATCTAAGGAATAAAAAGAACAAACTAATCAAAAACAGACGCACAAATATAGTGGACAATTTGATGACAGACAGAGGGGAGGGGCGTTGGGCAGCTGGGAGAATGGGGTGAAGGGTTAAAAAAGTACAAATTAGTGGTTGATAGTTGGTCACAGGGATGGGGAGCACAGCATAGGGAATGCAGTCAGCATGAATACGTTGGCTAGGTGGAGGGCCAAGGGAGGGAGGGTGTATTTGGGGGGATCGTTTTATGAACTATGTGGATGTTTAACTAATGTACTGTATACTTGCAAGTAATTTAAATAAATACATTTAAAAAAATTCTAATGGATGTTACCAAATCACCTACCAAAAAATGTTACACCAATTTACGTGCTATTTGTTTATTCACTCAATCATGCCCTTCATAAATACTTGTGAACTTAAAAAAGATATATATATATATATATATATATATATATATATGCATACGTGTGTGTGTGTGTGTGTGTGTGTATAATGTTAAAATAAATGTCCTACTTCTGCCCCAGGGCCTTTGCGTATACTCTTCTCGCCCCTTGGAACTCTCTCTCCTCTTTGCCTAGTACTCCTCTAGATTTAAACTCAATTCCCCAAGCTAGATCGAATCCCCTTCCTTTATGCTTTTATTATACTTCGTACCTCTCCATCAAAGCATTTAGCACAACTGTAATTTCATATTTACTTGTGTCACTGCTTGATTCATGACTCCTAACTCCTCTAGACTATAAGCCTTGCAGGCACAGGGCCATGTTCAGTTTGCTCACCTAGATAAGCCTGGCATAATAAAAACTCAGTAGGTATTTGTTGTATGAAGCAGAGTGATAAGGAAATGAATAGTAAAAGTATTCAACCTGGTTTAAGGACGGTCAGGCAAGGCTGCCCCAGAGGAAGTGATAAATCAGAGACCTTGAAGGGAGTATAGGAATCAGGCCAAGAGCAAGTGAGCAGCGAGAGTGTTTGAGGCAGTAAACACAGGCTTGAGATGAAGGCCTGGTATGTTCAAGGACAAATTTCCAAAGGAGTTAGAAGGCCTGGTATGTTCAAGGACAAATTTCCAAAGGAGGGTGCTTTCCTTCCCCCGCCCAAGAAATGCATAAGAGAATCTACTAGGAACCAGGAAGAAAAATGCTTATCTACTTATGCTGAGTTTTTAATCTAACTGAATAAAAAATAAATTGATTTCTATTTCTTCAGGTTGAAATCAGGGACTCCATTCGTCAGAGGGTCACTTGCCATGCAAAGTCCGTGATCTATTCTGAAACAGGAATGCCCGTGCCCTAGTATGCAGCTTCTGTGTGTCTGTCACATGAACTCAGGGATTATATCACTTATTCCAAACCAACTCTCTCTCAGTGAAACGTGGCTTGAAGAGGTTCCTGCAAAGAAGTCACAGATCGAGGTGATGTTAATAACACAAGCACAAGCGAACAAGAATTTCCTTCTGAACTGACACCAATTCATACAAGCACTTTGCCTGCCACATTGTGAGACAAAAAAAAAAAAAAAACACACAATGATTTAATCAGACATGACAAGAAGTTTAGTGCCTAAAGAATACTAAATTAACGACAGGTCATTTTGAAATATGGATTTGCCTCTTCTGTTGTTAGTGTCGAGTCTCGCCCTATTTACAGTTCTTTTCATCTTCATACATTAGTTAAAGGTGATAATACATGTGTACAATTTATAAATAAATATACATACCCTAGAGAGTGTTTATAAGCACATACGTACATATGTACTGGAGCCTGGATGATTTTGGCTTATTCATTTGTTGTTCTCTAACTGAGGTGTGCAACCCGGAATTTGGAAACGGTTTCATCAAAGAGCTGAAGAAGGTCAGCACAGCAGAAACGAGGAGCAGCAGATGGTAGTGCTGAGAAATCGAGCTGAAGAGGTAAATGCGGAACAGACCCCTAGCATAGTTTTTATCATACTATTTATAGTAGTTGAGCTTAGGGGTTCTTAGCCTGGTAGCAAGGGTTAAATTCTACCCAGCCGTTTGGGTATATGAGTATTTCATGGGGATGATTCATAACCATTATATAATTCATAATTCTCTAAAGGTCTGTGCCTTATTAAATGTTAAGAACTATTGATTTAGTTAATGGTCTGCCACCCCCACCTAGACTGTACTCCTTGTTGTCAGAGACTCTCATCTTTATGGCCATCATCATAAGAAATACGAAACTGGGTCTCAATAATCATTAAATGAATGAATGATTTACCCATTCTTCCTCTTCCAGCTTTGAAAGACAAAGGAATCAGAAAACCACATGCGGCCTAATGCTGATTCATGGGAGGGGAGTTTTGTAGACTTTATTCAGCATAATGCTTATATTACATACAGATACTAGTCTAAGTCTGTCGGCAACATTAACTTTTTCAGTCCTTGTAATAGATCTGGAGGAAGGTGCTATAATTGTCCTTTTTTTAGACGGTGAAGCTGAGGTGCAGACAGGTTAAGTGGCATGCTAAGGTATATAGCTGGCGACCGTCAAACCCAGATGATCTGGCTGCAGACTCTGTGCTTGTGACCACTGCAAGACCATGGCAAGACCTGCATCTTGGCTCACGTGGTGAAAGGGTCAGAGTCATCCGAAGATGCTCAGTATAACCTGACAGTAAAGACAAAAGCTCCCTTATTCCTTGGGAAAGAACGCCCTTCAAAAGCAAAACTGGGAGAAGCAGAGTTAGGTTTGAAGGACTTGGGTTCATGAGGCTACGAATGATAGAGCTTGAGCGGATAGCTCTGCTTTATAAGACAGCGAACTGCTCACAGAGCTGTGAGATTGTATTTAACATTTTATTATTGAAATTCTCAAACATATTCAAAAGTGGAAAGTACAATGAACGTCTATGTACCCCTCACCTAGCCCAAACAATTAACACGTGGTCAATGGCATTTCATTCATACTCTCATTCACTTCCCTGCGTTACTATCTTTAAGTAAACTCCTAATGTCACGTGATTTTATAATAGACTTTAAAATAGTGTATCACTCACTTTGAAACTGTCTAGAATCAAAGTCAAGAGATGCGAGATCGAGTCTTCAACAATTTCCTGCCGTTTCCTTGGGCAGTAACTTCTCTGAGCCTCACTTGCAAATCTGTGAATTATGGATGCTAATACCAGTTTCAGAGTATGGTTTTGAGGATTTGATAAGTCAACACACATGAGAGTCATTTTTAAACTGGAAGGTCCTGGTTGAACTTCAGTGTAACTCTGCTTCCATCTTGTCCCACCACGAGGACTGGGATGATTAATTTTTTATGTGTCAACTTGCCAAGACTATGATGACCAAATATTTTGTCAAACACCAGCCGAGATGTTGCTGTCAAGATATCTGTTAGATGTGATTAACATTTACAATCCATCGACTTTAAATAAAGCAGTTTACCTTCCATAATATAGGTGAGCCCCATCCAATCAGTTGAAGGTCTTCAGAGCAAAGACAGGTTCCTCGAAAAAGAATAAATTCTGCCTCCAGGTTGTAGCATAGAAATTCTGCCTAAGTTTTCAAGCTTTGGACTCAAGGCTGGAACATCATCTCTCACTCAGATTTCCAGGCTGCCACTTACCTATTGATTTTTGGACTCGCCAGCCCACACAATCATGTCTGGCTTCCAACTGGGATTAGCTCATGAGAGTCAGCAGCAGGGGCTTGGAGGGTGAAGGGAGAGAGAGGTTGGGGTACTTATTCCCATGTTCTCTCCCGGTAGGTTGTTCCTGGCTGCCGTACATCTCTACCAAGATGGTCCTCTCCACTGCCCAGGCTCAGCATTGCTTCCTCCCTCTCCCTCCAGGGGATGGGGTGATGATGCCCTCCCCACATTATTCCCAGCCCTGGGCACTGTCCCTGGTGTCATCCTCGCATTGTGCCCACATCTTTGCAAATAGTCCCTTTATTAAGTTTTTCTCAATTACCCAGGTTGAGCGCTCCATCTGTTTCCTACTGGGACCCCAAATGATGCTAGAGAAAGCAGCCGAACAGAGACTTGAAGCCGGGTATGTGGATTAAACATATTCGCTAAGAATTCTACTGGGAAACTTCAAGTGCTCATCAATATCACTCTTCCTGAGTCCCCAAACTGTCACGCTTTAAGCTCTCCAGTTCGCTGGGAAACTCAGCCAATACTTTCTCCACATCCTTCATTCCCTTCCCTTCCTAAAGCATCTCCAATGAGGAGCTATAGTCAGCTCCCTCAAGCTTGCCCTTGACCCTTTACTGCATCTTGGCAGGGGCAAACCAGCTCGCCCTCTTCCCCATATTATATCACTTTATCGTCTTCCTTCTGCACCACTGGCATCTGATGCTTTCCTGTCCCCTGAGCCTTGCTCCCTCTGGGAACCGTGAGCCTCTGAAACCATCCCCCATCCACTGTAATCATCTGCCGTGCACCCGCCCTCACAGACATACAAAAATATTTCAGTTGTTTAGATCGTTATTGTCACTTTTCTTTTAGAAGTGCTGATTCGCCGGTTTGGCCATTTCTGCGGCACTACACAATTAATGTCCACCCGGAGCTAACCGGATATTCTTTTATATTCTCCACTAGTCCCCTAGCGTGGCTCCCACCACCCCTCACCCCCATAAATACTTATAACACATCTAATTTTACCAGGAATCTGATGTTATATTCAGAGCTAGTCACAGTCTTTTCTTTCCTGGCAGGTTACTAGAAAAAACTTTGTTTATAAACGATAAAATAAAATAAAAATGACCTCGATTCACCAGCACAACAGTATGTGTAAATTTCGCTTTAAATAATTAAAACTGCGAATAAAGTACAAAGCAGCCCTTCTACCTTGCTAGAACAAGAGACGTCCGTTTTAATGAGACATCGATACGATGTAGCCATTTTGATGTTCCCCTGATTTCATTAAAATGGGATTATGCGTGTAACCACGAGAACAAACCCAAAGACCAAAAAGTACAAAAGCTGCTTGAAAGCTAATTAAAATGGCCTTCAGGATTCAGAGGGCGGTGTAAGTAAACACCATCTCCCTGCCAACCACCCTCTCTGTCACGAACACACAGTTTGGAGTCGGCCAGCGTTTCTGCTTGGGATGTTTATAACTCAGCTGGTTAATGGCCTGTGGACATGAATATTACCCACCCCAGAGTCATCAGTCAGCTGGGGCCATTTTTGACATCCCCTCCACCCAAACCTCCATTAAGCCGTGGCATCTTGAAATGGGGAACATCCTTGGAGCAAATCTGTTCAGCTTCGTGACGAGGATTTTCCGCTTCATAGTTGTGAGAAGCCTGGCACAAGGCTGTGAGTTTCTGGGAACCCTGGCTGAAGGGCATAATAGCAGGAACTTGAGCATCCAGTCTGGCCTGAGCACCCCAGCCAGAACTCCTGACCTGGCCTGAACCCCTGCATCCAGCCTGACTCCCCACCAGGATGATCGCCCACCTGCCCTGACCCTCTCCACCTGACCTCACTCAGGTGGTAAAAACCAGAGGACCACGCAATCCTCACAGCTTTTAAGAAGAAAGTGGCTTTTCTTTCTTTCTTTTTTAATTTTTCAATTAGAGTTGACGTATTATTTTGTATTAGTTTCAGGTGTACAGAATAGTGGTTAGACATTTATATAATTTACAAAGTGATCCTCCCGATTAGTCTAGTAGCCACCAGGACCCATACATAGTTATTACAATATTACTGACTGTATTCCCCATGCTGTACTCTACATCCCCATGACTATTTTGTAACTACCAATGTGTACCTCTCACTCCCTTCACTTTTTCCCGCATCCCCCCAACCCCCCTCTCATGGAGCAACAACCTTCAGTTTGTTCTCTGTATCTACGAGCCTGTTTCTGTTTTGCTTGTTCATTTAATTGGTTCTCTCGATCCCACATACAAATGAAATCATATCGTATTTGTTTTTCTCTCTTATTCATTTCCCCCAGCAAAATACCTTCCAGGTTCATACATGTTGTCGCAAATGTCCTTTCTATGGTTCAGCGATGTTCCATCGTGTATATGTACCACTTCTCGATCCAGTCATCTATTGATGGGCACTTAGGTTACTTCCGCATCTTGACTGTTGTAAATAACGCCGCAACGAACGTAGGGGTGCATACATCTTTTCAAATTAGTGTTTTGATTTTTTTTCAGAAAAATATCCGGAAGTGCAAGTACTTGGGTCATAAGGTAGCTCCGTTTTTAACTTTGCGAGGAAACTCTAAATTGTTTTTCATCGTGGCTGCCCAACTTGCACCCTGCCAACAGTGCACAAGGGCTCCCTTTTCTCCACATCCTCACCGGCACTTGTTGTTTGTTGATTTATTGATGATAGCCATTCTGACAGGTATGAGGTAAAAACTGATTTTTCTTGGTCCTTGTCAGCCATTAGCTTCTATACCTTGGGAATCACTCAAGAACAGTAGGTGAGAAGTAAAAAACGATGCCCAAATTAGCCTCTTTGGGACACATCTCACTATCCTATTCTCTAAGCTTTTTCTCTCAAACCCCTGCCCTCATTCCTTCACTCACTCTACCCTTCCCCTCAAACCCACTCAGAAAGAGGGTAACAAACAGCCGAAGGAAAGAAAGAGGTTTTACATGGAAATGTTTGCCTTCCCAAGTTTTCCTCTCTGGAATTAAACAGCAAGGCCATGTAGGAGGAAGTCTACGGGGATGGTCTGTTCTTTCTCACTCGTCTTTCTTTGCACATCTTAGGAAGGGCTTGAGCATCGGGGTTGGGTAGGGCTGGGCACCACTTGCTAGTAGATAACTTTGGGATTGTATTTAACCTCTCTGGGTCTGCAGTTCCCCATCTGTCAACAGGGAGAACGACAGGGCTTAATAATGGGATAACTATGAGGATAAGGAAGTTAATAAATGGAGAAAAGCTTGGGGCAGAACCTGGAACAGATCAGGTTTTCTTTTTTAAAATTTTTATTTTTTTCAATTATAGTCTGCGTACAATATACATGCATTTCAGGTGTACAACACAGTGATTAGACATTTATATAACTTATGAAGTGATCACCCCAATAAATTCAGTACCCATCTGACACCATACGTAGTTATTACAATCCTACTGACTGTATTCCCTATTCTGTACTTTACATCCCCATGACTATTTTGTAACTACCAATTTGTATCTGCTGCCTTATCTTCTAAATCGCTGATTCAATCCTTCGCTTCATCTAATCCGATAATTCCTCCCTAGGTATTCTTCATTTTAGTTATTGTATTCTGCATTTCTGACTGGTCCTTTTTTATATTTTCTATCTCTACTCTTATGTTTCCTACCTCTTTGTTAAAGTTCTCACCGAATTTGTCTACTCTTCTTCTAAGTTCATTGAGCATCCTTTTAATAAGCATTTCGAACTCTACATCTGGCGGATTGCTGGTCTCCATTTTGTTGAGTTCTTTTTCTGGAGCTTTGTTCCATCCTTTCACTTGGGACGTGTTTCTTTGTCTCCTCATTTTGGCTGCTTCCCTGTGTTTGTTTCTATGCTTTAGGTAGGGTTGCTATGTCTCCCAGTCTTAGTGGAGTGTCCTTATGCAGTAGGTGTCCTGCAGGGCCCAGTGGCACAGTCTTCCCTGGTCACCTGAGCTGGGTGCTCCAGGGATGTCCCTTGTATGGACTGTGTGTGCCCTCCTATTGTAATTGAGCCTTGGTTGCTGTTTGCATGTCAGTGGGGGGGGGGGGAGGGAATTGACCCTCGGCCGATGAGCTGTGATGACTGGCCATGAGCCGTGGAGGGGCTGTTGTGCAGGGGCTGACCCTGCAGAGCAGGATTCGCTTTAGCAGGGCTCTGGTTTCTGCCCTGTCTGCCCTTTGGGTGTGTCGTTCTAAGACGTGAGTCTGGTTGGTGCTTCAGCTCAGACCGAAGCTGGCCACTGGATATGGAGGCCAGGGCCTCCTGTGAGGGGCCCTGCCACAGACTAAATTCAGCTGCAGCCTGTGCCCTGCTCGAGGGCACCTGGCATGAGCCACCAAGCAATCTCAGATGACCCCCACCCACACTGGCCTTGGAAGTAGCTCAAGAAACCAAGCCACAAACTGAGGCCAGCTGCCACTAATACTGGTCTTGGGGCTACTCAGCAAGAGGTACGGGGCATACCGAGGCCAGATGCTGCTTGTTAGGTTTGAGGAATCTTTAAGAGTCTGCTGCATGAGTCAAGGCAGGCCGGTTGTACGGGAAATCCCCTGGAAGCAGCTTGGGTGGGCGCACACTTTGGGAGGGGCGAGTCTCGGGGACTCACGGGCCCGGGCAACCTGTGTGAGCCAGGTTGGTGGAGACTCAGATACAGCAGCCACCGGCGTCTGCACGTCTGCACCCCGGGCAGGGGAGGGCTCAAAACAGGACTAATGCCCTCTGCCAGCACTTCTGTCTGGGAGAAAGCTGCCCCTGCGACCTCATCCTGAAGCCAGACAAAACATTTCCTCCCCGCGTGTCCCCAGAGCCTTTCGAGCTGCCTCCCCAGCGCTGGAGCTCAGAGCGAGTGAGACCATCAGTGGTAAGTCCTCGCGCAGGCCCCAGGAGAGGAAGTTCTGCTCCTCTCGCAGGCCTCCGTCTCGCTCGGCCACAATCTCCACTGGTTTTCACAGCCAGAAGTGTGAGGACTTCTCTTTCTGGCACTGGAACCCTGGGCTGGGGAGCCCGGTACAGGGCCAGACCCCACGTTCTTCTTGGGGGGACTTCCGCAGCTGAGATATTTCTCCTGATTCTCAACCGCCACACACGACGTGAGACCGGCCCATTCGTGTCTCCCCCCCCACACACCATCTTGGGGTGGCCTCTTCTGTGTGTCCCCAGTTATAGGACTTTTGTTCAGCTAGATGTCGGGCGACTGCCAATGATGACTGCTCTGTAGTTTTGTTGTAACTTTGATGTGCTTGTGAGAGAAGACAAGCTAAGTGTTTACTTACTCTGCCATCGTTCCCGGACTCAGACCGGGTTTTCAGTCACATAAAAAACACCTGCTATCTGGCCGAGCCATGACAGGTGCGCAGGATTTACATTTTCTATGAGACCAAACAAAGCTGTAGAAGGAGTGACAAGCGCGTTCTTTTTTTTTATATTTGGGGGAATATGGCAGGCTGAATAATATCCCCCTGAAGATGCCCACGTTCTAACACCCCAAACCTGTGAATATGTTGCCTTTCAGTAAAGAAGAGATTTTGTGGGTTTGATTAAATTCAGGCTCTTGAGATGGGGAGATTATCCTGAATTAGCCAAGTGATATAAGCGTCTTTACAAGAGAAAGGCGGGCGGATCAGAGTCAGAAAAAAGGTCATGCGATGATGGAAACAGAGGTCAGAGTGTTGTGGGGCCACAACACAAGGGATGCAGGTAGCCTCTAGAATCTGGAAAAGGCAAAACAAACAAACAAACAAACAAAAGATTCTCCCCTAGAGCCTCCAGAAGCAACACAGCTCCCACTGACCCATTTTAGACTTCTGACCTCCAAAACTGTCAGAGAATTAATTTGTGTGCTTTAAGCCTCCGAGTTAGTGGTAATTTGTTTCAGCAGCAATAAAAAAAAAAAAAAAAAAAAAAAAACAACGTGCGGGAAGCAGCTGCATATAAGAGAATACGAAAGCGTATGAGGAATTTAAGAATCAAAACTAATTTCTCTAAAGGACTGATCTCGAAGACAGGGAAATGATGAAAACCGCTTTGGAGGAAAAGCTTTGCCGCTCAGCGGCATGCTCAGAAGGCAAGGAGGGAAAAGGGGTCCGTTCCCTGGAGTCCAGCCCACTAATGGTGCAGAGAGCCGAGCATGCCTTTCCCATAGATTGTATGCTGTTTATCTCTGTATGTCCAGAGCCCGGAGAAGCATTAAGCACAAAGTAGGTGCTCAGTGAGGACACGTGGGATGGGTCGAGTGGCACGGAATGGAATGGAAGAGAACTGGGGCAGAGGCAGAGGTCCTCCTGGAAACCGCAGAGACTGCGTTGCTGGCAGCTGTACAGACGTTGAGGCCCTTCTGAGCTTACAGAGCCCTCTCCTTGCAGAGGGAAGGGATTGGTACTACAAAGGTCAGAAAAGGTGGTTGGCGGAACCAGTTTTGCTTTCTTTGTCAATAGTTCCTGAATAGTTCTGTAGTTCCTGGCTGCACCTGCCCTGGGCTACAGACCTATCTAAGTTTATCTGGGCCCTGATGGGGCACAGACTTTTGGGTTTAATTTGCAGGACCAGGTAGGCTGCACAGGTCTGATTTCAAAGACAAGGGACCTGGACTAGTTTGTACTGATGGCATCTGGGGGTCTCTGTGTCCCTTTCCTTTATCTGTATCTGTGACCTACCTCTGTTTGGCTCAGAGCTGCATTACACACAAAGTTAGCCCATTCACTCATTTCCATAAGAAATCTAATCAAACCAAGCATTTTGTGGTTTTTAACACTATTAGTGAAGATGAACCCCACCATGCAAAGCAGATCTCCTACCATCTTGTTATCTTACTCTCTTCTTTCCCTTCTCCAAGGTAAAATAAAAACATAAAGTTTATCTTATGCAGAATAACTTTGGCTCTTCCTCTGAAACCTTGGCACCAGAGAACAGCTATGATTCAAAGGAATTGACTACCCAAGTGAGCTTATCCAGGCATTTTCTTCAAAAAGGCAAGTCTCTTCCTAAGATAAATCCTTGTGCCAGCTACTAAGGGGATAGCATTTTCTTTTTCATCCCCGCGTTCCTGGGAACTGCGGTGGAGGAGAGAAGGGCATCTGTCACCCATCTCCTGACCCAGACACCTGGTGCTCATGGCTGAGTTCAAGTCGCATCTCAGAGAGCTTTCCATCATTGTCTCCACAGGACTCTGAGAACACAAGACACAGCCATACTGGTCCGGCAGCCCTGCACTGGTGGAAGACAGTGCCAGGAGCTTCAGAAATGCCACACGACTCCCTTGCTCAGTTATGTAGGCCTTCGAATCAGACAGCAGCTGGTGGTAGCCATGGTGGTGATTTAGGTGCCGAATCCAGGCCTGGATGTTGCTTTTGGAGTTGGCCCAATCATCCGATAAACAGGAAATGGAAAAGTACAGGTGCCACTGTAGAGCTAAAATAACTAATGCATGGAATTCACACGAGACAACCAGACAACCGTACCCCCAGGGAGCGTTGAAAGCTCTGGGAGGAATTTGAGCATTAAAAAGATTAACTGCCCTAGGTTCTCAGCAGGAGATGGCGGGGGTGACCTACCAGGGATCTCTCTGTCAGAATTCTGTAACAAATGGGAAATAATCCATAAAACGAAACGTGTGCTTCGTGAATTTGTCTTCCATGGCACATAGCAGTGTGACTTGTCTTGCTCAAGGTTATTTAAGAATAGCTTCAGAGCGAGCAGGAAAGAGAGCTTGGCTGACCTGCCCCTCTCTTCCCTTCTGTATGGCTCTCCCTTTTCCCTCTCTCCTTTGTCTCTGAGGGACACAGAGATGGAGACAAAGATTCTTTTTGCTGATCCAGGAAAGGGCAGAGACAGTTCTATCCTTGATGAAAAATACTCCTGAATTTTCATAAGAACTTCCTCATCCCTCCATCTTTCTCGGACCTCCAAAGCAATTCGATTGATACATATGAGCTAAGATCTTGGGACCAACAGAGAAGTGACGCTAGAAGCTACTTCTGTAAGGTTAGAAGTCTCGTTACTATAAATCTCAGGTCTAGCCAGTGGCTTTATGGCCTGCTAAATCATAAAATCATTTTTACGAAGTGCGAACTAGAGCCCTTTCTTCAATCTTCTCCGCACTCCTTGTGTAGTCATCAATATCCTTCCAATCTCTTTAAGCTGTAAATAGATGAGCCACAAATTGGGAAAGATAAGAAATATACAGGAAGAGAGCTGAGAGTTCAGTGCTATTGTAGGTTTTACTTGATGTCAACATTAATTTGTTTCATCTAATGATCTGCACGGGAAGAGGCATAAAGAACATAAGAAAATTTGTGCTCCTGGTTATAATTCTTGTACTTGAGTTCATGGGTACCTTTCAGCAGCTTCCATGGAGACCTTTTTGTCTATGCCTGACTCTCTCCCAGTGCTCAAGGTCATTTAAGCATTCCCCTATGCGCCATGCCCTCAGATAGAGGTCACCCTGGTGTAGCATGACCCTCTGACCTCATACCATCTTCCTCCTCATCCCCATAACTGCTGCATCCTCCCTAGCACACGGGAATGAGGTTCTAATTGGCTTCTCAAAGGCTGGATGCTTTGACATCAGCATCTTTTCTTTCTCCCAAAGCTAAATTGCAACTTCTTCTCTGGACCATTGATTCTACCTGCCTTCTCTTCTTTGCACCAAACTTCTATAGATTTTCTCCGCTGTGAGTCATTAGTATTTCTAAGCAGCACTAATATCTGTAGTTTTCCCTTCATAACTATACATTATTTAATTTTTAATTTTTTTTATTCTCACTCTCCCCCACTATACACATGCATACAGTAAAAATATCAATACCCAATATTTCACCTGGTAGAATTACTTTTACTTACACAGTTATGCATTTTCTACTACTCTGTGATAAGAAATTTAGACTTACAATGACTATATTCTCTCCTACCAAGTAGTATTGGCCACCATTTGTTGAGATCTGTGTAATCCCTTACATAGAAATGAGGAATTTAGGAGTCAAGAGCATTTAAGGAAATTGTCTAACATTAAGCTGCTAGTAAATGGTGGAGCTGGGATTTATTTCACGGTCTTTTTGACTCTAGAATATGTTTTCTTAACCCCTGGCCCAGTTATAATACTATTTGACATCAGTACTGGCACCACTATTTGGTTGCTATATCACTTCTTCTATACTTCTAGACTCGCCATCTTTCCATATAATACTTGTAATTTGGAGGGAAATGGGGGAATCCTTGCGCACTGTGTCCAACCTTTACATGTTTAGCCCCAGGTATCCTGGGCCTGGTTTGTCCCACCCAACAATCTCCCCAGACCACGTTCCCCATCATCAAAACTCTTATCCTTTCCTTCAGATGTCATGTGAAAGCAACTTGTTTTATTTCTAGACTGTAAGTATAAAACAAACCTATCCTTTAGAATCATTCTAGAGTCACAGTAGAAACTGTAGTGTCTGTAGTTGGTCAACAAAGTTAAAATTTGAGCATGACCTTCTCAAACATCCAGGCCTGAAAATGAGAAAAAACTATGGGCTGAAAAATAAGCAAAAGAATTTGTAATGGCTCATGCACACCAAATTCCTTTTGTGATTAAAATAGTTATTTTTAAAAAAATAAATAACAAAATTCAATAAATACACATGATCCCGCTTGATTAAGATCCAAAGATAGCTTTGTTGTGGGTTTTCACTATTTTTCTTGGCTCATATTGAGGGACACAAGAACCATTTATCCCCAATCTGTCTTTCTATTATTTGATTTAGAGGTCTGTGCATCAAAGAGACAAACATATCTAGACCTGGGGCTGAGTAGGTATGAATTCCAGATTGATGGCAATTAGTATTTCAATAAGGTATCAGGGTGACTAATGTTCTTTTTATATCGATGTCAGTCTGCCCTCGAAATGGCTTCCCTTCTGAATCTAGACTCTTCAGATGAATTTGATATTACTAGAATATTTCTAAAATGTTCTTCGCCATTCCCACCTGCTCTCTCCAGATAAACCTTATTGGCAATTTCCAAAACATGTCCCATCAGAATATTGATTGGTTTTTTAATAAAGGGATAAACCAATTTAGGGAGAACTAACATACTTATAGTAGTCTTGTTGTCCAGAAGCGTGTATATGTCTCCATCTTTTTAAAACTTAAATCTATAAGTGGTGTAGTATATTTTGCTGTTTTATCTCCCCAGTTATACGCACTTTTTTCCTTTTTAAAAGGTGAGTTCTGCTTTTACCTCTTCTATCTCATTCCTTGAATTTTTCTAAGATTTGTTTTATTCTTATTATTCTCTCCCCACTGCTCCCCACCCCAAGAACAGGAAAAATGGTTTGAGTGTGTGAGTTTATTAGAGCTTTAGCTGCCTTCCATTAGATTTCATGGCTTCATAGCTGATCTGTTTTCTTATTTTCCTCTTCTTTTTTAATTATAGTTTTGGTATTCCATTTGATTCAACAATAGCTTAATTTTTTAAAATTTTATCTTAACTGATTGAGAGTTTAGGTTTATTTCTTTAAATTTTTATCATTTGGGGGGTAATAGAAGATGTGACCAGAAAATAATAATAGAAATAATACCAATAGCTAACCTGTACTGAGTGCATATTATGTGCCAACTTCTGTAACAAGCTCTGTAAAAATTCATTTACTTCTCACAACCCGTAGATGGTAGCTGTCATTAATATTCACGTTTATAGATTAAGAAACCAAGGCGAGTGAGCCAGGATGTGACCCAATGCTTCTGCATTCCATTTGGAATCCTCACAGTAATGTCCACTCGTCTGGATTATTGATTTGTCTCAGAACCTCGTACCTGCAGTCTGCTTTGGTCACGTTGCACAGAAGCGTGATAGAAACTCTGTTTCCGGTTACCAACGTGGCAGTGGTTCTATGAATGACCGACCATTCCTGTTGCCCTTATGTGCGCTCCTGACCTCATCAAAGACTAAGGGGCGTGTTAGAGTCTCGGTGATCATGCCTTCTCCTGATCGTGCCTGGAACAAGTAAGCCTTTCACATCTGGTGGATGTCTGCCCCGTCCTTGAGCCCATTCGCCACTGTTTCGGTTCTGTCCTCCACTGCCTCCAAAGTGAATTCTTAAAAATTATTTTTTAAAAAGGAAACAAACGAAAATGTATTTTGCCTTTCTGTTTCCCCACGAGCCCCCACCTGTTGCTTTTCCATCTCGGTTGCTTCCCTCGTTACTTTATTCTGTTCCGCAGAGCCCACGCCTTCTCACACAACCACTTACAACGTCAAATCGCCCTCTGGAAGTTTCCTCGGCTCTCAGAGATCTGTCCTCCCACGAGCCGTGGAAATTGCACGCTTCTCTCTCCCCATGTTTTCTCTCTCTCCGTGGATTCGAAACTTGGTGCCTGACAAAAGGCAGGGCCTGGGAGCATCCTCAGCCTTGCTCTCTGCCCCCTTTCAGCTCTGCGTTTGGCTTGTGAGCTAATGTGCATGACCCCTCCCCCAATTCTCAGGTCTCCAGGGTATTTCTTATTCGACTTCATGGAACAGAGATGAGACCTCTGTTTCTCCCAATGCTTGACTTTCTGATACTCTGATTGGTGAGAAGAGTAAAAGGCAGTGCACACATGCGTAATGATGAGCTCTTCCTGTCTCCACCTTGGCTTCCAACAATTTTTCTCGAGAGCAAACCCAGGACTCTGTGAGTTCTGTGGGAATGTTTGTACTTTTGTTCTTATGATAATCTAAACCAGTTATTATTAAGATTAATCTGTTTCATTTGCAATGGTAAGATAGTTGCATGAAACCAGATTTAGGTTTTTTTTTAAAGTCACAGTTCTTAAAAATATCATCAGTCATTATTAACATGATTAGCAAGATTGAATTAGATAAAAGTATTGTATCAATGTCACGTTTCCTGATTTTGATAAATTTTTATCGTTATAAAGAAAGAAAGTTCTTTTTCTCAGTAAATAGACATTGGAATATTTATGAAAATGAATAAGGGCTGCAAACTACTAAGAAATAGTTCAATAAATCTGTGTGTGTTTGTGTGTTCGTGTGTATAGGTAGGTAGGCTGGTAGACAGATGATAGACATACAGATAGATAATGACAAAATGGAGCAAAATGTCAACTATGCGTTAACAATTGGTGAATCTGGGTAAATGTTATATGAGTTTTTTTTTTTTTATGTCGTGCAATTCTTTTGTAAACGTGAAATTATATCAAAATGAAAAGGTTTTTTAAATGTCATAACTTTCATGGACCTTTATCCACTAAATGTTCTAGGAGTGTATAAAAAAACTTTTTTTCATTCAAGTTGAGAAACACCAATCAATCCTCCACAGTCCCACTGGGTTGATCATGGAATGGACCAATTTTAGAAACTACAACCATTTTGCTTTACTGCTTGAAATGTTCCAGCATGTTCTGGCGCCTAGTCTGGCCTACACAGCCCTTGCCCAGTCCCAGCTGCGGTCACTCCTTGCCCTTTACTTAAAAACATTTGCTACTTGTGGCTTCCTGGGAGCACCTTACAGTTTTACCGTTTGTGACTTTGGCCAGGTTATTCACTTTGTGCAAATTGCCACTCCCTGACTCACCCTCCTCACACACCCATCTTTAACTGGATAAACTGTTAATCATTTTTTAAAACCCCAAATCAGGTAGCTCCTCCTCCAGGATGCCTTCCTTGAATCCTCCGAGGCGAGCTGTGTCCACTCTGGACTCCAGTAGCCCTCTGGGAGACCCTCCATCATAGCCCTCTTACTGTCTGTGTCGCCACCAGCCTGTGACCTCCAAGAAGGCAGAGAAGTCTGCCCTCTCTGTGTGTCCTCCATGCCTAGCACAGTGACCGGAGACAGGGAGGACATTGAGTGACCTGAGGAGTAGAGAAGCTTAGCAGATGGCTCTGTTGGTGGGATCCTGCCATGGATATACAAAGAGAACATGGCTGCTTTGTGATGAGTAAAGTTTCTACATTTATGTTTTCTGGTGTGAATAGACTATTAGCAAGCATTATTATTACAGCACAGATTATTATCATTAATGAGTATGCTACACATCTGTGCAGCACTCTATAGTTTATAAACGATGTAAGTTGCGTGAGGGTCTCAACCGTCTTTACATCCATTTCTGTATTTTTCAGCCCAGCAACGTTCCTAAACACCGTAAGTGTCCAATAAAAGTGTGCTGAATAAATAAATGAACAAACAACTTTTAAACATTTCATTAAATGCTCACATATAAAACCCAAAGCCAGGAGAGACCCTGGCTATAAACCTGTTGATATCACTTACTTAAAGGAATGGGCTATTTGGAGTCAGAGAGGATGACCTGAGATGACACACTTAGTAGAAACTCTTTGAAGAGGAAGGATGATGATGGAATTACCTGAGCCCAAAACAGGTGCTAAGATAACTCTTCTGAATCCTGTGGATTCAGCAAGGGGTTAATAGAAGTGTTCAAGTAGCATAGATAATTAACAGGATTAAATCTCTACCTGTCAATTAAGCCAATATATTTGAGCATAATGCTATTTAATTCTGTACCAGGAACAGTGCAATAAATCAAAGTTTACAGATGTCTTCAGCAAGCCCTTGATGGATGAAACACTGTAACTCAGAGGTGCATAGAAAATCTCAAATAAGATAACCTCCCATGTGATTAATATAGCTGTCTGCACTGGCATTGGCTCCAGAAGGTTCTAATCCAAACATGTTTAACATCACATACTTTATTGTGACAGATTCAGACACCTGAACTAACTAACCAGGCAAATGGTGCTTAATTATACTGACTCATTATGGACCTCAGCAATAAAGCTGGAACACAGAATTATGTGTTCATTCCCTTCACACGCAGTCATATACAACATAAACAGCGCAGTGTCCAGAGGGCATTCGAGGGTCTGGTGCACTAAGCACAGGCTAGAGGAGCAATCTGACTCCTCTGAGGGACATTGTCCTTCTTTCTGTTCAGTGATGCTTGTCCACAGGCCTCATTCTGACTGGCCAGCAAATGCCTGTTACTGACCACGCAGGGAAAGAGGCAAGTGAACATGAGGGTCTCTGTGAACATTTCCCAGTTGGAAAACAAAAAGAACTGAGATCGAAGTCTTTTTATTTTTTTATATGCAAATGATGGTACCTACAAAAGTACGTGCACATGACCGGAACTTCGTTAAGAGGCTAAAGCAAATGCTCCTCAGCCTTTTGTATTTACTCTGGACTGCAATTCCAAAAGCATGGTCTTCTAAACAGGTATGCAAGTGTGAGTTATCAGACGTGGGCTGGAAACCTCTAGGTATAACACTCAACTCCCAGTCCTGGTTCTAGGCTGAACTTATTCATAGGGGATCTCTCTCTATCTCATATGAGCGTCAAAATGTGCACAATCAGAGCGGATTTTTTTGGAATAGGATCAAGTCGGTTGACTCCATTTACTATCATGGCTGACCATGTGGCGTGAGTCTTGGTCGTTGCTTGCTGACTGACTGAGAGATCGATACCTCGTGCCAAATGTTGTGTAAAGACGGAAGCTGGAAGCATACACTGTATCAGTTAGGATAAGCTAGATGATGCTACAGTAACAACAGGAATTTCTCGGGGCCTTAACCATAAATGTTTACTTCTCACGCTCACAAAGTCCTCTTTGGACCTGGAAAACTCTCCAGGCTGTGTGTTGCATGTGACGGCTCGGCAGTATCTGGTACTTTGCTCCTGTGGCTCTTTCATCACCGGCTTCTATGATCGCTATGGCAGGAGAAAAGAGGGCTGGAGCTTCTCACCCCAGCACAGAAACATTCAGCCCCGACATGACACTCCACTCACAGTCCACAGTCCACCGGGACTAGTCACATGGGCTACCTAACTGCAGGGAGAGCAGGGACATGTAACCCACTCATGTGCCCCACAGGAGGTTAAAAACTAGGTATGGGTGAGCACCAGAGTCCCTGCCACGCCTACCAACATGTGCCACACCCAACAGGCCTTCTAAATTGTAGAATTCCGAAAGGCATTACCCAGTCCTGCTGGTGAGAATCTGAAGGGAACTAGAGGCCTTTAATAAAAACGAAAATGAACTGGGACTTAGAATCACTCCCATAATGACTTTTGTCTTAAATGACTTTCAAAGAGCTGCTTTCAGTTGTCTGCCTTAACCACTGTCTTCCCTGTGACTCCTGATTCCCTGAGCTCAGTGCCCTGTAAAGAAAATAGGATCAGGGGAACAGCAAAGGTAAGATGAACCTGGACCTAGCTTGAGTGGGAAGGGTACTGGCAATAACGTACCTAAGGACATCAGACGTCCCAGACTTGGAAAAGCTATCTTCGCCTAGGCAGGCGCTGCTCCCGATTCTCCTAATGACAAACCATGAAATGCCGTGAGCAGCTTTGTGAAAGGACGTAATGGGATATGGTAGATTTTCCCTCCAAATTTCTCAATATTTGGAGCTAAGAAGCTGCTCAGGAAAAATCACCCTCTGGTCTTGCGAGCTTCATACTCGAAGGAGAGCTTCGCTAGCCAAGTCCTTGAGACGCAGCCAAATAATCTCGAAAACGTCACTTCTGCTTGATACTTATCGGCATCACATTGCACCCAAATCTTTGAGTTTCTCTGTCAATCTTTGTTTTAGGTTGTTGATAAAAGTTCAAAATAACGTCAGTTCTCTCTACGAGTCAGGAAATTTCACTACTTACGGCTGTCCTTCTAAAGTCGCTCAATGTGAGTGTGCGAATGAGCAAGATGGAGCCGGTGAGGGCAATTCCTTTGCCCCTAGCCCACCACATTCCGACCTCCTTTTTCTCTTCTTACTAGCCCCCCCTCCCCAAGGGTTGACTGCTCAGAGTCTGGGACACGCATTGAGCTGCGCATTAGCAGGGTATGGGATAGTCTCATCTAGAGCCAGCAACCTGGGCTCCACCCTCTCTCTCCCTGATTCTTGGGGACTCGGTCGTTCATCAAGGGAGTGAAAAGCTGGCAGAAAAAGGGGCCGACCTTGATCGCTTCTCCCGCTGCAAGTGGCTCGCTTTGTCACACAGTCTCTGTGGTCCAGGAATTAGACCAAACACTCCCGAAACAAACTCTAAAAGCCATCTATTCTATATTTAGGAGAAGTTTATCTGCCGGATATATTGCAAGGATCTAATACAGTGCCTGCCACTTAATAGCTGTTCAATAAAACAGTTTTTGAGAAAAAACCCGAGGAGAACACTTGGATTTGCAGCTGATAATTTTTTCCCTCTCATAATTAAAACAGACCTTTGAACCTCAGCAGCACTGCCAACTTGTTTTGTGGCCTTGGGAAAGTTACTGAGCCTCTCCGAGGTCAGTTTTCTTATCTATAAAATGGAAATGATGACATAATAAAGATAATACTCCACAGTGTTGTTGAACCAAATGAGATAAAGTATATAAAATTCCCAATAAAGAATCATAGTAATAATTCTATGATAATTACGATAATAAACCTTAAATGCTCTCTCCACCCACTTTCCATAGTTAATGGATTTGACTGGAGCATTTTTTTTGGTTACTCATTCCTAGGAACAGTGGAGCAGTAGGGCTGGACCAATGATTGTGAGTTGTCCCCAAGCTCTTTGTCATTAGAATTTCAGTTCTGTCATGAGTCATCTGGTAAATCAAGTCAGCGATGTTTTTTAGTCTTTATTTGACAAAGGACTCCCGGAAACAATACCTTTTTAAGAAAATTTAATTATTTTGAGGTAGGCACTACGTCGATCAGAGATCAAAATGAATGAAAAGTCACACCCTGAACAGGCTCCACGCCTGGTCTCTCCCACCCCATTCCTCAGCTCTGGCCTCCTCTGATAAGCATTTTTATCTTTTTCTTACATACTTTCTTTTCCCCCTTCCCTATGCAAAAGGTAACATACTTTATAAAGTACTCTACACCTTGCTTTTATCACCTAGCAATATATTCTAGGACTCTTCCAGCTTAGAACATACAGAGGGTTTTTTTTTGTTTATTTGTTTTGTTTTGTAAGATCACAGGATTCTACTGTGTGGAGTCACCTTGGTTTTTTTAACTAATGCACTATTATAAATATGCTGTTTCCAATCTTTTTCTATTACAAACAATACCATGATAAATAATTTCGTACGTAAGTAATTCATGTGTGGGCAGATGATCAGGAGAATAAATTCTCAGAAGTAAGTGGTTTTGCTGGCCCAAGGGGTAAATGTACTTATCATTTTGAGAGATATTGCCAACTTGGTCTTTATATGAATTCTACCATTTTCTACTCCCAGCAGCAATGTCTAAGAGTGTGAAACAAGCATATTTAAAGCAATTTAACAAAGGATAAATGAGGATAAATAATGAAAGTAAGCAGAACCGTGGGCGAGGAGCATTGGTGCATGTAGGCTAAAATTGCATTATTTATTAGAAATGGGAAAGTTGTGCATTGGTTGTACTCAAGATGGGGAGGTGAGATTTATAGTCTAAGTGGCTCTTATACCACTGTCTGTAAAAACAACAGCAGCTTGTGTGTGTGTGTGTGTGTGTGTGTGTGTGTGTGAGTGAGATATCACAGTCTACAAAGCCTTCTGTATATATTAGCTCAGTTTGATCTTCAGATCACTGAGAAGTATGGAAGGCAAATAGCATTACTAATCTTACTTATAGAAAGTTCGAGAACTAGGCCACAATGAAACAGCTGGGTCTCAGAAGCTCTGGGACTTAAGCCCGGGTCTTCTGATTCCAGATCCTAGGAGAGAATCTGGCTGGAAGCAAAACACACCGCCCACAGGTAGACAGTTTACCCCCCACTGGCACCCCCATGCACCCACTCATCTACCCACTAACTCGCTGTTTTTCTCACTCTTCATGCTCTAGCAAGAAACAATGCACAGCAGACTTAAGTTGGGGAGAGTGTGATTCTCTGAGGACTCGGTCCAGGCGGGTTGTTCTGGCCGGAGTCACAGCTGTGTGCTGTGCACCTCCTTCCCTCGTGTGCTGTGCACCATCCTCCTAAGACAATGAGTCTGGAGAGCGTCACAGCTGGGTCACCACCTCAGCCCCATTCCAGCTGGCAGAAATTTAAGACAAGTAATTTTCTTTTAAGAAACTCTTGCAAATTTTGTGTGTGGGGGGGGGGGAGGGACAAATTGCAGTCTGCCGCACTTACCCCAGCGAGTTGCTCGCCAATCCCATCTCCTTGGTAATTCTGCCAAGGGCACATGCAATTGGGTGAGGATAGCGGGAACTCAGAGTACTAGGGGTGACCGTACGCATTATCAGAAATGCAGGAAGCAGCATTCGCAGCGACCAGCTGTTCCCAATGTGCCAGTGAGAACAGAATATAAAACACAGACTTAAAATTCAGTCCAGAGATGCTGGATTGACATAAGAAGGGACTGCCATATTGGAAGGGTTAAAATATGCAAGCTGGGATATGAAAAAAGACTGTAGAATCATCTTTCCTGCAGGTTCTTGCTGAAGGCCATTGTTAGTGATCATTTCCACCTGGAAACAGGAAGCTGAGTGAGGTGACCCCTTGAACTTGCTACAGATTTATGATTTTTAGTATTCTGGTCCCTAACAGGCTTGTCATCCCTTGATATATATATATATATACACACACACACACACACACACATATATATGTGTGTATATACACACACACATACATATACTTAAAAAATAATCTGTAGAAAAAGAAATGATACTGGGGAGAAGGCAGAAATCAATTCCTAGATAATTCTACTTTCATGTGGAAATTTTCTTCCTTTTATTTTTCTGACTTAGACAATCTGCATGGAAACTAACTCGCCGTTCATTCGCTCTTGTCATTTCCCTTTGTGTTTGTATGCTTGTCTGCTCTGCGACATGACAATCAGTCACCGCAGTGGTGACTACATGTGTTAAGAATAGAGAATTTCATAATTCCAGGTGTGGGATGACTTGCTACATCCTGAGCTGATAGTTTCTGTGATGGTTTTGGCTCTTCAGCTGCTCTTGTAAGAGAAGGAAAGCTCTCCTGTTGAAGAGAATTCCTCCGATCGATCTTTTAAAAATTTATTTAATTCTTTTCTTATTCTCAACTTAGATTCAGTGCCCTTGTAAAGTCACTGTCACTTTTACAGCTGTGACAATTCCAAATGTTGACACAAGATTATCTCCTGGCTCAGCCTTGTAGAAAATAAGATGATGATATGCATTCACGAAAAAAAAAACATCAGTTTTCCCTTGGCTGTTACCTGACATCTGGCAGAGGCCTAGAAGGTAACTTATTTCAAGGCTGCAGGCAGACCTCTGTCTCTCCCAAAACATATTTCCCAATCAGCTGAAAATTTATAATTAAACGTTCTCTCCTTAGTCACCTGCTGAAAGGCAAAGGCAACCTTTGAGTCTTCATCTCGGCCCAATTACCTGGAAAAGTTACAGGGAGTAGGGAATCAGGGATAGGCTGGGAAGGGAAATGCATGAAACACAGGAAGAGAGAGAAAAGGAACCAACATCCCTTTTGGAGAGTTTTCCTTGAAGGCGAGAAGAAGATATGGGAGAAGCCGGTGGCCCATACATCTCGCCTCTGTCCACGTGACACGACCTGCAATTTGGTGGCAGCGCACACACAGGATGATGGCTGAGCGTCTGTCCTCTTAAAGGTTTTCTCTGGCCTCACACTAGGAGCACAACTCAGCTTACTCATGGGAAGGCCGGAAGTGCCAAGGAATTAAAGCCCCAAGAAGCAACCTCAAGCTAATAAGGGGGAATTCGATGGGTCAAAATCTCAGCTTCTTCATGCCTCGGTAGACAGTCCTAAAGTCTTACCCGTGACCCCGTGACTACGTCACTATTCACTGTCAAACTTCCTTGGAATGCTCGGATTATGTTCGATAAGTGCATGTTCACGGTCAGCTTTCTTTTAGATGCTTTACTGTTTGAGCAATGAAGTCTAACTTCTGGTTAAACTTTCTCACGCTTAAGCTCAGGCTAAATGTAAAAGATATTCGTGAAGTGCGACTAAAATTCTTTATTCTCATTCTCAGTAAAATATGAGTAAAAGTGAGTATATGTTTAAAAATTGAAATTGTTCATTTTGTGATCAGCGATTGAGTCCAAGAAAAAAAAAAAAAACAACATTTGAGTGTTCCTCAGGTCTGTTGGAGGACCCGGTGGGAGCAGGTCCCGGTCCCCCACAATGACAGCCCTCTTCTTAACACTCCCTTCGTTGGCTTTTTCTCCACCCATCTCACTTTCTCCCCTTTTGGCCATGCTTCCCAAGGTCACTTTCTGATACCCAATTCCTTGCTCAAAGTTTGCTTTTGAGAGAACTTCAACCAAGACAGCGTGTCTTCTCAAAACAACGACTCACCCATGTCCCCCCATGCTACCTACCGCCCTCCACTGATTTCTCACACGTGCTGCAGAGGAAAGTCTGCTTCGGTCACATCCGTTCCTTAGCTGGTCCATATGCCTCTCTGGTCCCAGCTCCACATCTGTCATCAGTCTTGTCTTCCCTTGAAGAATGTCTTAGCCTTTCTTCCTGTCTAAGCCCTTTAAGACCCATAGGGCTGGCATTGGACACTCTCAGCTAACAAAGTAGTTTGCCGACACTGCGAATTCCTGGTGGGCTCATGTCATCTACTTTTCCTCAAGACAATCTCTCTGTTTAGATGAAAGTCTCTGCCAGTGATTCCAGCAGAAGATGCAGAAAAGAAATGCACCCCTGAGTTAACCGATGACCAGTGGCCCCTCTACAACCTCAAATGACAAATCCTAGTAGCAAAGATACCTGCATGGACATAGCAAGATGAAAATGAGGGGGTCATGCAAGGGGTGTGCATGACTTTCTTAGAAGAAGCAGTAATGGGTTCTGATTTTCTACCTTAATAAAAGTATATATTTCACAGTCTTGCAGAATAGAACCGTAACTTACGCTTCCCAATTTATATAATTGATTTAACAGTTCTTTCATGCTTTCTACAAATATCTCTTTCTTCCCTAGGAAATTGGTCATATGGTGGTCGGAGTGGGTGGTTCAAGGAACCCTGAGTATTTTCTTTTCTTCGAGTTGCAGGACAGTGACTGCCTAAATCGTTTATTTGGCACTTAGCAGAGGCCACCTTGCGTTTTTAATTCCTTTTTCTCTCCACGAAAGCCCAGCTTCCCCCGGCAGGCATCTTGCCTTGTACTTCTCCCAGGATCTGATAATTGCCAGTCACCTAAAAATAGAAAATAAGTTTTTCTTGTTATTGATGAGAATGCTGACACTTTTCTGAAATGTAAAATTCTCTGCCTCTGTCGGCGGAATAGGATCTCAGTGAATGCATTGTGCACCATGATAGTTAGACACTCTGAGTTTAGATTTTCTTGCCTTCTTCCACAGCATCAGGCCCTTAGCCAGCTCTTCTGGTACCCATTTGAATGCCTCCCCCTTTTCCACCCTACAAGCCCCTTCCCAGTTCCCGGATTATAATCTGCTGCATGCTAGGAATCCAGTATTCCAGAGGGGATTTGGCTTGGTGTGCAGAAGGCACCAGGAGTCTACCTTTTGTTCAGCATCTCCGCGCTGGACATACCCAGTGCTCAGAGACTGTCCCTCGCATACCTCCAGGCTGGGGCTGTCAGTTGCAGAAGGCCACTATTCCTACATACACAGGGTCTGGGCAGAGCCTGGTCAGTGCTAAATGAATAGTTGACATCTTAACAGACAGCATGAGAAACTTTCCGGGCACAGCTGTGATTCATGCAACTTGACTCCCAGCCTTGGTTTTCCATGATTATTCCCAAACCGGAAACTTAGAAGGCAACTCACTTCCTCAGAATCAGAAACGCCTATCGATCAATGTCAGCTTTGTCCACACAGGACAGCCTTCTTCGGCAGTCCCCTCTATTTGTTAACTGTGCTTTGGCCCACGGCTGTGAAACCTTGTCCCTTACAGGCAGCCATCCTGGGTCCACCACAGAAACTAACTGCAGCCTGTGTCCTCCTTGAGCTGCGCGGCAGCATTAACATTCACATTCCAATGGAGGGGGAAAAGAACATAAAATGCATTTTTAAAATGTTTGCTATCTCTTTCTTTTCTCCAAAGGAATTATATTGGTTGTACAGGCAACCTGCCATTGCACAGAAAAGAAAAAATAAAAAAAGCCCGTCTAACTGAACAACCGATCTTGTTTGTAATTCAGGATCTTGGGAAATTTGAGTGGATCATTAGTGGGCATTGGGCTTCTCAGTTTTAATTGTGTTAGTCGTTGGAACACTTCATACAGAAATTCCCTCCTGCAGCATCAAAACCCTCCCGGTAAAGCTCATCCGGCAGAAGAGGGAGAAGCAGCTTTGGTTCTATGCTGATGGAAAATCCCAGGGAAGTTCCATCTTTGTGGATATTTTGAGTGTCACAGATGCCAGGTCAGAAGCAACCTGGGAAGTCTGAGCTGCCAGCGTGCTCGGAGTGGGGTTGGTGCAAAGTTTCTGGAACTGAACGAAGTTGGCCGAAGACTGTTCCACATTAGCAATGGCCCAGCCCAGGAGAACCATCGAAAACTGCTCTGAAAACCAGCAATTCCTGGAGAGAATTCAGCAGCCGTTTGGCAGTCTAAAAGGGTATGCGTGCATAGCAGATACTTTGTGAATTTAGTGGTAGACCAAAGTCTACCACTAGGAGATTCGGTAACTACAAGACTGGCCAATGGGTAATATGGTGCCTCAGTTGTACTTTGTGTGGACAAAGATGAGGCCAGTGTTGGGTTCTCCTTGGGGCAGAGGCTTTACCCACATTCATTGACTCTCACCACCGCTCGGGGTGGGTTCTGGGATAGGTGCCCTTTCCTCCCATTTTATCAGTGAGTCTCCGGATATGAAACCAATCTGCCAAGTAATAGGAACCAGCTAGTAAGAATTGGAGCCAGCATTAAAATCTATGAGATTTCAACATATACATTCTGTGGAAAATGCCTATTTGGAAATGCAGCTTCCAAAGATAGGAATTCTTTGCTGGGGGTGCTGATCAAAATATTTAGCCACCCAAATGCCAGGGTACTGACCAATCAGAAGGGAACCAGTAGTAAATCATGTGAACAACCGTACGGGTGGATATCTGCTGAATTCCTGACCCTCTCCGTCAGTCCGTGAATGAGATCCAGAACATTCTGAGTGATCGTAGAAGAATGTGTAGATGATCGCTGTTTTATTTTAAATAATACTTTTGATGACAAAGCAATGTAGATTAATTGTATAAAATTACAAAAACGTTTTAGAGTATAAAGGAGAAAATAAAAATTGTATGTAATTCACACACACTCCCGCCATAGGAAAGGTCTTGCCTTTTTCACTTCCCATGTCATTTATAGACATCGCTGGTGGCTTCACATTGATGGCTGCTTAATATTTTTATTTTAGGGATGTAATACAATTGATTTGATCTTCCTCTTATCGCAAATTTTGAATATTTCAAAGTTTTAATTTATATAAATAATGCTTTGATACGTATCTCTGTGCCCGAAGCTGTGTTCGCCTTTAAGTTTATGTTCTTAGGAAAATTCCTAGATGATCACAGGACTACCTAATATTATAAACCCGGGCTCTAAGCTGACAATAATTGTCTCAATCCACTTCGTCAATGGGGAAAATTCCCCTTCCGCTCAATACAGTTACCGTCAATACTAATCATGATCACCGTCATCATTATGGCTATTACCTTTGTGTTATCTCTCACCTGAGACCGGAGCACATTGCATCCCGTCCCCGCACTGCTGTTAGGATGAAATTCCCTACCCTTCATGCGGTTCACAAGGCCATGCGCGAGCTCACCTTGTCTTCCCCTCTGTCTCATGTCTGGTTACTCTGCCCTTGAACTTTATTTATGCTCTAGCAACATTACACGACCTGTCATTTCCTGAACAGACAGGAAGGTCTACAGGCCTCCGTATGTGCAATCTCTTCCGCCTGAAACCCTTTCTTCACCATCAACACCCAACCTCACCTCCTTCACTTCTTCTGGAAGAATACAGAATTCGACACCAAATGACCTGAATTCTGGTCCAGGTTCTGTAATTATTTTAATTGTGTCTATTTCTTTATGTTTCACTTCCGAGATCCCTTCCAAGTCTCAGATTTTTCTAATCGATGCCTCCGTATTTCTGTGCTTGGCAGTGTTTGGAAATGCTTAAATATCACACAGGATTTCAGTCCTTAGGCAAACTTGTGAGGGACAAAAGACTACTCGAAGTGATCCACACATTCTCCCATTTGTGTAAATGCCAGAGAAAGGGTTACTACCACACTGTTGGAGATTAAAAAAATAAAAATGCTTCTGGGGCGGGTGAGCCTGTCCTTGGAGTAAACCATTGAGCAAAGGCCCCTGGCAAGAAGTAGCTTTGCTGTGAGCCACAGCCAAACTATCATCTTCATTATAGAATTCACCCCTCCCCCAGAGCGCTAGAGGATCTATAAGACAGGCGGGTGCTCAGTAAAACTTGTGGGATGGGATGGGACAGGGTGCACTCATTTCCAGTCTGCGTATCACCACCATGCTTGGCCGTCATTCTTTGTTCAGAGAATAAGTCTCTTAGTGCTTTTCTCGTGGTATCACTGTTAATACTTTAAAGAATCACGTTAGCTCAGTATACCTATGACGTGCCTTTATGTCCAAAAGGTGTTGCCATTAGTCCGTGCAAATGGAGTCTTAGCCTTTGACATTTGACCCTTCACCCAGGAGGAAGAAGGGAGAAGGAGCTAAAGAAACTCAGGGGCTGAGCTGGGATTAGCTTGCACAGCCCTTCTGAAACTTGGCTCACCCCCCACCCTCTGCCCATCTTGGCCTCCTGTCGTCCCAATGAGTCGTCATCTTCTCCCTCATCTGGTAGGTTAGCTGTCCTATGCAGCATGGGGCTTTAGTGGCTAAAAAAAGTTTCCCACAGTTCACCACCTCCACCTTTCACACGAGATCACGCCTTCCTCCCCTCCTGGGTCCACCTGTAGATTTCTAATGGGAAAAGAAAAGGGGAGCACATAGAAATGCAGGAAAAGAAAAGAGAGGAAAGGAAAAAAAAGCCGAAAGGGTGTCCTGGAATCGTTTATCTAGCTTGGAAGCAGGAGACTGAAATAAAACCGACGGAAGGATAATTCCACGCCACCGACCCCGTGTCCAGTCTCAGATTTCAAATCTCCATTATGCGCATGGTTGCCGGAAGCAGGAGCAATGTAATCTGTACGTCATGTCATGTGGATTCACTTTCTTAATTGCGTTTTTTATGTGCACTTGAACTGAATTTGGACTTGACCTTATTAAACAACAGGGAATCATCACAGGTTCTTAGTCAAGGAGAACAGTTGAATGTAGCAGCTTACATTTCGTACCTGCCAGAATCATGGCAGGGAGCGAATGGCATGTTCCGAAGGGCGTTCGAAGAAAGTTCATTAAAGAGATTGTGTATGATGGTGTGTGTGGCGCATAGGGAAGCCGGCAAGGAAGAGTGCAGGAGACCCAGACCGGTTACTGCAACTTGGACCGAGCACCAGCTCTAGGAGACAAATGGCTGCCTGCCGGAAGCTGTGGCCTTTGGTAGTAAGAACCATAGTGCAACTGGAATGGAGAGACCTGAGGAAATAACACTCCCCTCTCTTTTTGCACACCAGCTAGTCTCCTGCGAATGCGGCCCATTAGCTGAATCCAGTGTGAGACCCAGTAACAGGGCAAGAGAACCCATGGACACCGTCCATTCAAGTTGGCTTCCCAGGGTCGGAGCAGGGTGGGGAAGGGAGGTGCTCGCTGGGCAGAGACTGAGAGAGAAGATCTAGTCCACATGGGTGTGGCGTGTTACGATGTCCAGAGACACAGAGGTCTAGATGTAGATATACGTGTTTAGACAGAGATCGATTTTTAAATCTCGTTGGGCTCTCACGACAACCCCGCAGTGTTTTCACGTTTTTCAAATGAGGTAACTTGGGCTCTCGGAAATCAAATCATTGATTGACCCAGCTAGAAGTGGCAGACTGGGGACCTTGATCCAGGATTTTGACCTGTACAGATGTCACTCCCTGCCTCTTCTCTTTCCATGCTCTCCCTCCCTTCTCCTCCTCTAAGGTTAGCCTTGTCCTTCACATCTAGTTCAAACCCGTTTGAATGAAGTAACTCCACTGACCCCCTCCCTTTTGACTGCTCAGAGAGCCTGGTGTTCAATGGGACACAACGCAGCAACTATTTGTTCGTCGACTTTGGCTTGTTCCAGGGTTTTGGGCCTTGAGCTCCAGAGTCTGTTTTCCTAAGACAAGATCAAATAGAACATTCCTTCGGATGTCAATATCCGACAGCTCTAGGCACAGTCTACCACTAAGCAGGTGGTCAATAAATACGTCCCAAATTTAAATCGGCAGAGTGAGAAGGCAATCAGGAACACGTACGTGCATGTGAGTGAACATACATGTGTCAGGCAGGGTCCGATGCAGGAAACAGAGCCACTCTAGCCGAAAGGGATCAAAAACAGAGAATCAGGTGTTTCCGAAATCAATGAGCCAGCAGAAGTAAGGGGGCCACCTTTAGATTCTTGTTTTCATGATAAAATTACTCTAGCCGTGATTCAGGAAGCTGTTACTGCTAATGACACCTCACACCTCTCAAGTAGTGACCACACACTGGGACATGGAGATGGAGTCAAGCCACCACAAATGTTCACCTCTGACCTTCCAACGGCCACCTGGCAGGCTTCTCCACCATTCAGGGAAGTTCAGCACAAGTGCACTAAACTGCATCTGGAACCCCGGCTCTAAGGAAGAATGGGAAAGCAGGTTTTGGCCTCCCCTTTCTTGCAGTATTGAAGGAAACGTAACCTAGGAGGGGTTGGCAGTGAATTCTGAGTGCCAACGGAGCACGTGCAGCGTGTGACAAGGAGTGTAGCGACTGTGTGCTGCCACCGTTCAGAAGTCGAGACAGCGTAGCCGTGGCTAGCTAGCTGAGTGGCAGCAGGTTCGGTGAAGCAAATTCTTCTGGGGTATTTTAGATGGAGCACTTTTATTCCAATTGGTGAAATTTGATGGGGTCTTCCATATCAGCCTTGGAGGGAAGTGATGTCAAATAAAGACAATCCTTAGCATGAAGGGGTGTGTGCAGAGGACAGGCAACCCGCCTTTCCTGGGAGCCAGCAGGGGGCTGGGGCCAGCACACCAGAGGCTTCGAGATGTTTGAATCTGTGTCTTTTGAGCACAATAGCTCATTCTCAGTCTCCCCCACCTCCCCAAGCTCTTTACTGCCACCCTACCCCCCCTCCACCCCCACACACCCTGGCCACTGTCTCTAGCCTTTCTTGATCAACAGGGCCCCCTAGTGGGATAGCAAAAAACACTCGCGTTTTCTGTCACATAGCACCAAATTTGTTCGGTTTGAACTCAACTTTTGCAAGAGGGAAAAACCCAAATCTAAACTGGGACAATGAGCCAGTTGGAACCGTGACCGTAACACATAGCCCCTGACACCAGGGAGGCCCCTGCCTCTCCATCCGATGTGCTGGGCTGACTCCACTTAGACACGTAGAGGGTGGTTCTCAACTGGGGACTGTTCTGCACCCTCCACCTCTAGCAAGTTTGGCAGTGTCCAAGATATTTTTGACTACCACGTTTCAGGAGGGGGCGCTGCTGGCATCTAGTGGGTAGAGGCCAAGGATATTGCTTAAACATTCTACAGTGCACGGGACAAAAAAGAGGTATCTGGTCAAAAATGTCAATAGTGCCTCGGCTGGAAAATTCTGCCTTAGAAGTAGATGGTCCCCCCCCCAGAACGCTCCTTAGGATGTCACCAGGCTCAAACCCTCTGCATTGCTCAGTTCTCCTTAAACCCAGGCACTGGGAGATACAAAAAGGAAGAAATAAAGATCCACAAACCTCACACCCATGAGGATGGCCACTATTATAAAAAAATTTTTTTAAAAAGGAAAATAACAGGCATTGATGAGGACGTGGAGAAGTTGAAACCCTTGTATAAAATGGTGTAGGGTCCTCGAAAAGTTAAACGGAGACTTTCCAGATGATTCAGGAATCAGTATATACCCAAAAGAGCTGAAAAACAGGGCCACAAACAAATACCTGTACACCAGTATCCATGAAAGATAGCCAAAAGGTGGAAACAACCCAAATGTCCATCAACAGAAGAACAGATAAACAAAATGTGGTCTATATATGTTATGGAGTATTATTCAGCCTTAGGAAGGCGTGAAATTCTCATACGTGCCACAACATGGATGAACCTTGAAAATGTTAACGCTAAGTGAAATAAGCCAGACATAAAAGAACAGATATTGTGTGATTCTACTATATGAAGTACATAGACTAGGCAAATTCAGAAACGCAGAAGGTAGAATGGCGGTTGCCAGGGACCAGGAGATGGTGGAATTGGGAATTGTTGTTGAATGGGTACAGTTTCTGTTTGGGAAGATGAAATCGTTCAGGAAACGGATCGTGGCGACGCTCACACAACATTGTGCATATTCTTCTTAATGTCACTTGGAAATGGTTAAAATGGTATCTTTTATGTTATGTCTCTTACCATACTAAAAAAAAAAAAAAAAAAAATCCCACAAACCTGACATTCTCAGCTCTTTTAGACCAAACAGTAGCCACGGTCAGCAGGCTCCCTAGCTTGCCAAGACCCTCTGACAGTGACCCACAAAGGCCCAGAGCTGTGTTTGCCAGGACTTAGGCCAAGTCATGACACATTAGTTGAGGATTCGCCGCATGCGGCTTTGATTACCCTGAGCTCGAATGGGATTTCCTGGGACCGAGGACGACCGGCCGCCATGTGGCTGCTCTTCAGCTCCCCAAGAGGGCATCGCATAAAAGCCTGAAGTGTGCTGTGAGCGGGAGCTCCCTGGAAGCCCTTTTGGCTTCCACTGCAGAGTCAGCAGGACTGTCTTTCTGTGGGAAAACAGATAAGAGGATCAGAACTTGCAGGAGGAACGCGGACATTGCCAAGTCCTTCTGGCTGTCTCCAAATCTCCGCCGCACCTGTGATGTGTCAGCGCTGCTCGAGTTAAGACGCGGCACCGTGACTCATCATGGCCCATTTCTCTGTGGCACCTCGCTGTCCGTCTGTACGAGAGCGTGCGGGTATGCGCATGTATGCATGGGGGGCTTATTTAACATTTTCCTCTAAGCTAGGGATCTCGGTTTGTAGAACACAGGGATGATAAGGCCAAGGTTGTAGGTTTCATTCTAATTATGAACTGGTTACTGTTACACAGTTTTAGGTCACAAAGAGCATCTTTGCTGGCCAACTGGCACAGGAAAATGGGTAAAGGACTAGGGATGACTCCAAGGAAGCCATCCACACCCAGCCATGTGCCCAAGGCCTCCAGGAAACAGATGTCTTTGTAAAGCAGTGAGTGGTGCTGAAGGACCCTAGAAATACCCCACTGGCAATATTAGTCCCGTCCCATCGACTGAATCCTCAAGCAGCATGATTTTATGATTCTTTTCTAAGTTGCAGGTGGTATCCACCGTGTGCACCCCAAACTATTCCCTGCGGCCTCTTTGGGTCCCAACTGTGAGGTGTTGGAAGCCAGTGCACATGGTTCCTTAGCCGTCAGGACTGGGATAGGTCTATGTGACTAGACCGGCGCCTGCAGAATCCACAAGGCATGACCAGCCGTGCTAGAGTTATGACAGCATTCTCCTCAGACAATCACAGAAAAGAATTTTCAGGGTGGAATTGAGTACAGGGTCACAAAAGCCATGGGTTTTCATGGATGTAGTGGTAAAGTCATACTAGGCTACATCCTGGGGTCCAGCAATGTCCCTGTCCATTGCCTACTTGTGCAGGGTTTATGACACTACGAGAAACACCTAGTGGCTTGAGTCCCTTCGCTATAACTCCCCATCCAAAATTCAGTGTAGTAATTCCCATCTCTGTTTTTGTTCATGTTATTCTTCCTAAATAGGATGCCTCCCCTATCATCACCTCATTATTCAATTTCTCCAGTTTCTACCCATCTTTATGCATCCTGCCTTTTTAAGCAAGCCATCTTATAAACTGTTTTCTTCTGGAGCTTCTTACTTGCAACTCCACAATACGACACTAGGTGGCGGTGTCGCGTTGCGCTTTGCTAGCCCGGTTTCCACTGGGAACTAAGTTGCTGGGGACCCGCCAGCTGTCAGGCGCTGTGCTGAGAGCGATCCCTGCACGACCTCACTTAATCCTACAGTGACCCTAGGTATTGCCATCCCCATTTTACAGATGAGAAGACTGAAATTCCAAGAGGCCTAAGTAACCAGCCCAAGATCACACCACTCATGAGAAGCGGAGCTGGAATTTTGAACCCAGATCCGGCTGTTTGAAAAGCCCACAGTGTTTGCATAGAGTTTTGCTTTCAGGGCAGAGTTTCCGGAAGAGCCTCCTCCTCATTTCTGTGCGGCGCGGCGCAGCAGCGCGGTTCGCCCTCCCGTCAAGGCCCTTGTCTTGCTCCTGTCCAGCTAGCTCACGCTGGAAACGAGAATGCCCAAATTCCCCTGTCCTGAACCTCCCCACGTTCCAGGCCATGTGGGACTCGCAGAGGGGGCTCCATGCATTTTGATGGCTTGACTGGCATGTGCTCTCAGCGGGTGGGTGGCGGGCGCGCTTGCAGAAACTTTCACTGGGGGCCGGCAGGGGGTGGGGGCTGCCAGATACCACTGTAAGGAGGAGATGGGTGGGGCTGTGTGCAGTGGACGTGTCAGGCCCGAAGCAGTTGTGGGTCCAAGTTGGAGGGGCGATGTTGCCAGGGAGACCCAGCTAAGCATCCAAGTCAGGGTGAGCCCCGCAAATGGCAAACGAGACTCTGGAAGTCAGCTTCTGGTAGTGGCTTCTGATCCTAGGAGGGGTCTCCCGAAGCCAGCCCCCACACATTAGGCCATCAATTCTAGTTGAGATAACCCACAGCTCCTGGTGCGCCTTCTTTAAAAATAGTCCATGAATCGGGATGGCGATGCCAGGAAATGCTGCCGTGCTAGGGAAATATCATTAAAGCTACCAGTGCTTCTGAAGAAGCTGGACTGGGATTTAGCTAGAATTAGATGACAGTATAGATGGTGATTCCTCACGTCCCTTTTGAAGTAACTGAACCCAAGGAACCAGAAGCAAGAAGAAGAGGACTCAGGTGAGTCCGGGGGCTTCGAGGAAGCTCTGATTAGATCCGACCTGCAGGCTCCAGAACCTGGCTATAGTTGGACTCCACCTGTCTCTGGACAATTCACAAAGCCCTTTCACGTATGGAACCTCACTCAAGTTTCATAGCAGGTAGGTTTATCATCCCCGTTTTATGACTGAGAAAAACAGAGGCCAAGAGACCAGAACCACAGAGCCAATGGGGAAAGGATCCGGCTCTGGAACCCAAGCCTTTCAATTCCAAATATCTCCCCATTTTTTTTTTAACAGATCAAAGTCAAATGATAGAAAATAAGATCAACCCCGGGAGTTTTTATAAACCCCAATTTTTCATTTTAGAAGATTATTTTGTGATTATCTCCTTCCTGCTTTTTTTCGGTATTAAGATGTCCTTTCTTTATGACACGATGCTGATTGTGGATGGTAGATCAACGTTTTTAATTTAAGCCCTACTTGGCAAGATTTAAAAAACAAACAAAAAACAAATAAACACAACAACCCTATGTTAGCCCTAAAATTTTATATTGGAAAGTTCTCTGGTGTTTGACATTTGCAGGCCTGGAACCAGCAGCCTCTGCCGCACGGGGATCACAGACCACACCAGCGAATAAAACAGTTGAGAACGCGAGAACGCAAGGACGCCGGGGTCACAGCCAAGTTCAGGTTCTCAGATTGTCCCTCCTGCAGCCCGGTAGGCATCCTGGCCCTGCGCAGAGAGAGCGGCAGCTTCTCTCCCGTTCCATGGCTACATGTCATCCTTGCTTCTAATTCAGTCTCATCGTCACCTCACAGGTGTCAGTGGTGAGGAAAGGGACGCCACTCAGGGCAAAGAGGCGATACCCTTCTGGGGCTGCTTGGGAGAGAAAAAGACCGCCATGTTTCTTGAGCAACTTTGCTATCTAGAATATTCAGTTGTGCAAAATGGATTCAATATGGCTCCATTCAGAGGAGAGACTGTTTGCGAACCACCAGATCTCAGCCTTGTATCATCCACACAGCCTTGGCTGTACACCTGTCAATGTCTCCTCTTTGCCTACAGATTAAAACGCAAAATCCTAAACTTGGATCAGTCTCACGCAGAGTCTGGCCCCATTGCCCTTTCTGGCCACCCACCATCATTCCACATTGGAGAATGGCTATCTTATGTTATGGCTAAGTTTCAATCAAGCCTTATGCCTTAAGAGTCTGCCCAGCTGTGAGTAGGAGTGACTTCCTCTGATGAACGTAGAAAAGCTAATGAGGACACATACTACAGAGACCCTCCACACCCCAAGTATGACAGGTGTTAGAGTGTTCCTGGCATCTGAATCAATTAAAAATATATTCCTCACTCCAAAATGTATGGGCATGTATCGAATTAGCAACTCTCTTGCTGCCAAGAGAACTTTCCAGGTCTATTTTTAAGTTGTAACACTTTGACAATTAAAGTCATTTAAAACTCGTTAAGCTCTGAGAAACCTTGAAACGGTGAATGGAGTAAATTTTTTTAGAGTTTTAACAACAGCAAAAAAAAAAAAACAGTATCTTTGAAAAATCTCTGAAAACATCACTGTGAAGGTGAAAATGGGGAAACACAGTTACTGTCAGATCCATTTTTGAACAGTTGTGTCTGTTCCTGGCTGTGTGTGATGCTTATTTAACTGGGCACTGTCGATTGTATACCGTCTAAACGGCCCGTGGAAAAGAGCGTGCAAGCACTTCTTGGTGGGTTGTCACGGGACAGGGTTTGTCAAGCCTGAGTCAGAAGACTCGGTCCATCTCTCAAAGTCTACATCCACTATTATTTGGGGGAAGCTTGCATCAACTTCACTGATCGGGGCAACGCCTTCCCATTTTCGATGTCAGATAAAAGGAGATCCATGTAGCTACGTCACTTCTAAGAGTAAATACCATGCAGCTGATGTCAAGAGAAACTGGCAAAGTTAACCCCCTTGTATGACACTCAGGCAACCCACCTAAGGGCACAAGCCAAGGTCATCCCTCTGCCTTTCTGTCCTGTGCTGATGGGGTCATCAGTAAGTTGGCCACGGTGTCCTCGTGACAACTCGTCTTAAGAATGCAATTGAATCTAAAGGGTCAATTCAAAGACTTACTTTGTCTAAAGCTTCCCACGGTCAAGAGGAGAAATGCTTGGGCCAATCTGCTTTATGGCAAATCAAGAAGTGATGTCCTCTGGAAGTGTCCGCTTTTTTGTGATAATGTAGCATTGTCAGGTTTACCAACACCACCGTGCCACCTTCCAAACCAGACTGGGCACGTTACTGGCAAAATTACAAGATTCCCTTTATAAATAATCCTCCGTTCACTTTGTGTGAATATTTACATATATCCGGGGTTGCGGATTACCCTGAAAGAGAGTATTTATACGTATTCTACATTCCACAGGACTTAGCACTGTGCCTAATGCCAAATAGGTATGTAATCAGTGTTGCGTTAGCTTGTAGATGGGGTTTAAGTCAGCACAATGTAGAATCTTCTGTGGGCGAACACCCTAAGAGAATGTCTTATGATATTAGAGTTTCGATATATAGAAAATATTGCTGACACAGTGTCCCGAAACAAACGGCCTTTTATGTAAGCATGCAAGAGGAACTTTGAAGATGATCAGAGGAGGTCCATACTGGTGAAAGAAATGAAATCATTTGACTCCACGTGGCAGTTCCAGAAATATAAGTTACTCCCAGAGCATATATTCCCTGGAACGTTCTAGTTCTAGCATGCCCTAGAACAGGTTGATGGGTTCTGGCTGCAGGGTGAATCCAGAGAGGCGGACAGAGCAGCTGTAGCACCAGGCACATGAGTGTGACTGTCATGCACCTATAAGGTGTTGTGTCAGCACTGAAAATGTTTCACTATTTTCATCAACCATCGCCGAAAACGGCTGCTTGTCACCTAGAGAAGAAATAATAATACCTTCATGAGTCTTCATGACATAGAGATTATTTTCAGAAAAGGAAGCCTTAGAAATATGGCAACTTGCCTAAGCTGGGTAGAATAATTGTCTCAAAACCAGGATTTCTAACCGCATCACTTTAGATCACCTGATCCCAAGAAACTTACTTAAACAGATCAAAAGAGCAATGTGGATGTGAACGTAATTCGATGAAAAATTATCTTGCTTGTTAGTAATTTTAGTGCATCATGGGGTTGTTTTAGAACCTTTGTTACATTTCTAGGGAAGTTTGTCAATTTTTCAGAGTTCTTTGGGGGAAGGTTTCAATGCTTTTGTTCTTTACTTATAATTTATTCCTAATGGTTCCCAGTCTGCCTTATTTGTAGTTGGAACAAATAGTCCAACCACAGATGATGTGTAAAATCAACCTAAAAATCTTGGCTTCTATGCTAGCGTACAGAGGATTTCTCTCTCCTCTCTGTTCACTCACCTGTGACATTCTGGAATGTGAGTCCCCAAGCTGTACTGGTCTCAGCTTCCCCTCACTCACCCAGGCTCAGGCTGGAGTCCCAGGAGCCGTGGGAAAGACAGACCCTCTGCTCAGACTTGTCCCTCCACAATGATGGATGGGGGAAGCAGCCAATTGCCAGCATGTGCCCCTAACACCAAATATTAAGTGCCACATGTGCTACCAGAAATTAAATTGTAAAGCAATAAAAACACCCATTCCCTTTACTAATTTCAGCTGTAGTCCAAGGCAATCTTTTTTTTATCCTAAGCAAGATTTTATATGCTTGTCCTTCTAACCCTATCCTATTGCAATATGTGTTACCCACACAACAACACACACAACACACACATTTCAAGGTCCAGTCCTCATGTGACAAAAAGGATTTCAAAATGAAAGAGAAACGAGCAAGGTAGATGGATGAGCCTCCAGATCTCAGGGGGACTGGCTAATGTTAATGCCGCTTGGAGACCGCCTCATCATTTAATGAAACAGAGAAGAGAGAGAGCATTTGCTATTCTAAAAAGCCACAAGTCAGTGAATGCAAATGTGCCCTATCCAAGAAAACCAAATTAAAGGAACTGCTGGGAATTCTCTGCATAGTTAAGCAGAACAATTTTTCCCCCTTTAAGGCCATGTTTACCCTTCAGAAATCACATACCCTTAAGCACAGAAATCGAGAAATGCATCATTTGCAAGAAGGATGTGTTACATTAGCCCAACCCTGTCCTTCAAAGGAAGAAACACAAAATCCATCATTGCCCCGATAGCTCTGCTGCATGGTGCAGCTGCAGAGAGAGAGAGAGAGAGAGAGAGAGAGAGAGAGAGAGAATGGGCTCCAGGGCCCACATCCTACTCAGCTTCAAGGCGACAGGTGTCTGGGGCAGACAGAGCCTTGGCCTCTGCTGCTGCCCCCCCGGCCACGCTCCAGCCTCAAGGTAGTGCAAGAGACTCCAGACCAGATCAGCGCCCTTTAAAGCCAGAGAAAAGTAACAGATAAATGAACTGGTACGTGGAGAGCTCAGTCTCCGTTCCTGAAATTTGCCTCTGGGTCAATGGCAACGATTGATTCAAGATGTATATTCTTTGCTGGAACAGCTAAGGGAATTTTCTTCCAACCGTTCTGTTCTGTCTTCGTCTCCAAACAGCCCATGTTGGTTTAGGTTATGGAAATGCACTCGGCCTAGACAGAGCTAAAAGGGGAGGGGCGCGAGGATTCTGAGATCTCACAAAGAAACACAAACCCGACAGACCCAGAGCAGCGCAGGCCGGGGTGTGTCCGCCTCTCTCTGGGTCCCTGACTCTGGGTCTGTGTCTCCTCTCGTGAGGGTTACTCCTTGCTTTCTCTGCATTCTCTTCTCTGGCCAGAGAGTCTTTCCCACAGCTCTTGGAGTACCTGTCTCCCCTGCAGGCAACCAGCGGGGACCAACCCCACCTCTGATTCTCAAGTCCAGATTCCTAGAAAACAGAAACTAGTGAACAAAAAGAACACACCCCCTGCCGTCATGGAATTGTAACGTAATAGAAATGACACTACCCCAAATAGGCTCATAACTTTATAAATTACGAAGTGAGATGAAGTGGGGTGCAGAATATAGACTGCTGTGGTAGAGAATATTGGGGGGTGTGCTATAGACTGAATGTTTACATCCCCCCCAGACACTGAATCTGCCAGCACCTTGAACTTGGACTCCCAGTCTCCAGAACGGTGAGACACAAACCTTTGTTGTTGATAAGCCACCCGCTCTGTGATATTCTGCTGCAGCTGCCTGAATGGACTGCAGTGGTGGAAGGCATGGCCACTGGGGATGCTGGCAAGTTCTACTCTGAAGGAGTGACATTGAAACTGAACCCGGAACAAAAAGTAGGCATTAGCCGTTCAAAGGGGAGGGGAAGGACGTTCCAGGCCGGGGAACCCCATGAACAAAGGCCCCAGGGCGGGAAAGAGCTGAGCTTGTTCGAGGGCCTTAAATGTCACCGTGGCCAGCGGTGAATGAGGGTGAACCAGGATGAGCCACACTGTATCGGCATCATCTCAAGGTGATGGGATTTTATGGCAAGTGCAGTGGGAAACAATGAGCTTTTAAGCAGATGCATCATTGTTTGTGTGTGTGTGTGTGTGTGTGTGTGTGTGTGTGTGTGTGTGTGTTTTAACAGATCGTTCTGGCAAGAGCGTGAATTGATATCCAGGAAGCAACAGCAGAAGTAGGGAGGCTTGTGAGGAGCCCATTTGAGGGGTCCAGAGGAGAAGCTATGCTGGCTTCTTAGTCCGAGGTGACAGCAGTTGAGATGGAGAGAAGAGAGGGATTCGAGATGAATGTGGAAGATAGAAATGACAGATGTTGGGGATAGATTTTATGTGTATGTGGGGCGGGGGAGGGCGAGGTAAAGGGCAAGAGCAAAAATGCTCCCCAGATTTCTGATCTGAGCAAATGTGCAGATGCAGGTGCCAGTAAGAAGACCAGAAGCCTTGGAGCAGGAGCAGGTGGGCCAAAAGAAGTCGCTGTTCTAGACATGCTGCCTCTGAGACATCAGTGTAGACTTGAAGGATAGGCCTTATGAATCTATGAATCTAGCACTCATAAGAGAGGTCTGACCGAGGTGATGCACTTGAGAGCCACCGGGATGAAGAGAGTTATTTAAACCCTGGGAATGGGTGAGGTCACTCGAGGAGAAGGCACAGAGTGACACGAAGCCCAGGCCCAGCCCTGAGCTGGGACATCTCCAACGTCAGGAGCAGAGGGAGAGGGAAGTCGACTCGAAGTCTGTGGGGGAGGGAGTGACCGGGGAGGAACAGGGACAGGCTGGTGATCAGGCTGTCACAGAGCAAGGACATGGAGGGGATCGACGGCTGGAACAGAAGCTGCCGAGTGATTTAGTCGCCTGCGCCAGCACCGAGCCCAGGCCCACCTGTGAGGGCGCGGCTCCTTGGTGCGACAGGCCCCTCCAGCACCGAGCGAATCAGCGAATTGTGGCTCTGTCCCCATTTTCCTTGCCGCCCTGTTCTGTTTTACATCTCCTCCCATTCACCTTCGTCCTCGAAACTCCAACTGTGAACCGTAAACATCCCGTCATTCTTCCACCTGCCTACCCATCCATCCATCTGTCTCTCTGTCCGTCCTTCCATCCAGGGCGCAGACTTCCCGCTAAGGAACAGGGCGCATGGGAAGGAGCCCTCAGTCCCCTTTCCTTTCATTTTTTTCCTCTTCCTTCTCTGCTGGCTTTTGTTTTCTGGCTCTGAAAAAATTACGTGAGATTTGCTTCGTGTACATACAATGATATTCATTCTGGTATTTGGTCTTGGTAAGGAAGCTCCGATCCACATTTAATTATGTTAAACTAGCATTAGTGGTAATAGCGTGATTGAAACAATCTTCCTTCCAATGAACGGGAGGACTATTTCTAGCTTCCGAATTGCCCACACTGTTTTCACACAGGCTAGACTGTCCCTAACCCACCGAAAACCTACTTTCCCTCAGTTTGCTCGGTTTCCTCCAACATGTGCATTTTCTTTCGGCCTGTCAGCAGGAAAAACCCTTATGCAGCAAGACCTTAAAGGTCGGCATCGTAGCTTTACGAAGACTGATGAGGCCACTTTCTGTTGCTACCCTTGCTGGTGAGCCTCATTCTCTCCTTGCGGTGCATGGCCTGTCCTGGCTTAGCCAGCACCCCGGTCCACGCCTGATGCCCGCCCTAACTGCTGCCACCAACATGACGAGCTCTCCCCTTCTCAGCAGGGTGCTTCTATCTGCTACCACCTAGATTTCCCGTTTTCTACATCATTTATCCACGCAGCTTTGGAATGACAGTAGATGTCACTCGAGCCTCCCCACGTAGACTCACATACTCCTTAATGACCCTCTGTGATGCACACTAAGACAATACCAGACCTTCTACTGCGTCAGAATTCACGTTTCACCAGTTTCTCCTCTCTATCCCTAGACTATTTCGAAGCAACCTGCAAACGGTTCTTTCAGCCCGTACCAGCTACAGCTCCTGCCCCTCCCCTTAGCCCATTCCAGTTACGCTAAATCCCGCCCGGGTTTCACAAGTTCAGCATCTTTCTTTGGGTCAGTGTCTCGCCCAGCGCTCAGCTCTTTGACAGTCACTCTTTCCCTACACTCTGAGCCAACTCCATCAGCGGGCTCGCCTCGCACCCACTTTGGAAGTAGGTAGAGGCATAAGTCTTTAGAAAGTAGACTCCAGGAGCGTGTGTTTGCTGTGGCAGGTGATGAATTAGGGGGATCAAACTTCCAGCGAGTGGGAGTTGTTAACACTGCAACAGCTCTACTAAAAAGAGGTTCCACGTGTCTTTCTCTGGGGGAGGGGGGGCGGTTTTCAAAATAAAATGAACCTGCCTCAGATGATTTAGGGGCACAGATTATATAACTTTTCAAAATACCTTCCAGTCCTGAGTTCCAACTATTCGCCTCTCCACGACTCTGGCCTCTGATTTCCAAAGCACGAGCAAAGTTCTGCTGTGATAGACCACACCTATCTGTCCCCACTCCAACCTGTGTTCTCTGTTGCCCCGATTTTATTGATGGAGTGAGGTGGACTTTTTGTAAACCCATCAAAGACATATCTGGGGCACACTCAACCTAGGAACCTGGTGTCCTATTACTTCTTTCCCTGAATAACAAGTAGGCATCCGTTTCCATACGTGACCATGTCCTGGGGTTGCTGGTTTTCTTTACTCAGTCTTTCTCCGAGACACTACAAGTCTCCTGAGAAATAAGGAAGCCATGGAATTCCTTGCTTCCACGGGTAGCTATGAACCCAGAAGCACATTTCTATGAGGCCTCCTGAATATAAGAGGCAGAGAGGACTAACTCTCTCCAGCTCCACGCAGGCGCGTTGTCTGGATTAACTGGGTTCGAGCTACTCCAGCAATTCGCTTGCTCCCCGCACATTACCGAGCCCCCGCTCTGGGCCAGGCCCCGTGTTGGGGAGACTCCCAGCGACAGAGGACCGCGTTGGTGGGGCAGTGGTGAGCACGGCTGCCTTCCACAGATGTGGCATGTTCTGTAAGAGGGGACGAGAGAATACAGGGAAGAGGGAGAGGGCGCAGACGCTCGGGTCCAGGCACACCTGCGCTTCTAACCAACCCCACCTGTGCCTCTTCACAGCTGGGTGGCTTCGGGATCTGCCAGCACCTGGACCTTGGACTTCGCCGGCCGTCAGAACCGTGAGAAATAAACGCTCGTCGTTTTGTTTTTTTAAAAAATAGTTTTACATCCTTGCTAAGCCTTGGTTTCCTCCTCTGTGAAAGGAGGATAAATGTAAGATTGTGGCAAGGGTTGCGTGAGCAAATGGACGTGGTGCTCGACCGGTGGAACCAGTGTCCAGGGCGTGTTAAACCCGTGACGACCATCCCGGCCCCTGCATTGAGCCGGGCTGTTTTGTTTGCCGTATGCCCCAGTGCAGGATTGCATTCCAGAGAAATACAAATTCTTCTGCAGAAAGATTTTAAAGGCAACGTGTCTTTCCCTGAAAGCGTGTTAAGGAAGCAGAGAGCCGGGCTCCCCGACCAGGCTCCACACCTTTGTGGCTTCTCATCCAGACCCCACCTCTCCACCCTTCATAACCCACCCTGTCCCAGCCTCTGGGTCTCACTCTCCTCCTCCCCCTCCCACCCCCATCTCGCTTTCTCCAAACCAAGAAACCTCCGCGTGGGAGTGTCCTGGGTTGCTTTTAAGCTGTGCGAGGCATTTATTGGCATTTCTAAAAATTGCGGAGTCTGTTGGCTTGAGGGAAGTGGTTTTTTCCACCCGTGTAAATCAAGTCACAACTTGATTTACAGGAGGAAATCTACAGGAGAACCTGGGAGGATGGAGGAGAAAGTGGAAGGCGAGTTTTTTTCCCTGCTTTGCAAGACCGAGTGGGCGCTTGGCCTCCCCAAGCGGCGAGGGAATCACTGTTCCATACGTCCTTCCCGGTGGGGGGAGACGTGTCGCGTTTCAGCTTTCTGCACAAGCTCTGAGAACGCAGCGGCGCATCCTGCACCTCCCTCTCTCTGGACATGAAGAAGGACGCGTCTGTTTCTCATTCAGGCAGAGAGACGTACGTGTGTCCGATCGAGTCACTGGTCATCCAGACTCCACACTTTGAAGCCGGGCTGATTTCCCCCAGGTGACACCACATCTCCAAAGAGGAACAAGGCACTAAAGGATCTGGATTCTAAACGGAGTCGATGTGCAGTGAGAAGCTGCCCCGGAAGTCCCCACGGGGCGCCAAGGCCTCTCATGGACCACTGCGAGAGCAGGTGTCTGAGGCACATCCAGCAGCAGTCCTCACGCGTTAAACAGAGCCTTCTCCATTAGCCCTGGCTGTGCGTTTAGTCAGAGGCATTCCATGGGGGCCTGGGGATGAAAGGGGCCTGACGTCACCTGCGTGTAGGCCATGGGTCGGGGAGCTTCACGTATGTGATTTTCCTGAACTCTCGGAGTACAATTGCTAGGTTATGTCATCCCCTTTTACAGACGAGGAAACCAAAGCTGTAGGTTTTTAAACAACTTCGCAAGGTCACAGCCCCTAGCAAGAAGCAGAGGCAGGGTTTGAAGCCAGATCCATCTGATTTCAGGATATCTGCTTTTCCCATAGCTCCATGGAACTTCCCCTTCTTCAGTGTTTTACAATAATATTAAAGCCCATTAACTTGTGTGGATCGACTTTACATATTCCTAAATTAAGGCTTGATGGAGAAAACCTCAAGACAAGCATTTTCACGGAAGAAACAAAAATCGCACATTTTGAGCTCAGTTAAAATCATCAACCACCCACGACTCAAAACACCACCCACACTCCGACACTTCCATCTCTGGATTTATTTATTTCCTGGGAGTGTTCAGAATGAACAAATGATCATGACCTCTCAAACGGAGGAGGAGATTCTTTTCGGGGGAACCTATGGTACAGGCCTCACCCTAGCACAGGACGAGGGATGTTTAAGACCGTTCTCTGAGGCGGCCACATTGCGTACGTGGTACCGAGGGGTACCGAATGATGGAACCCTGTCATTCACCATCTCAAGAAACAACATAAATCTAACTGTAATTTTTTCCCCCCACAAAATGTAAAATCGAACAGCAAACGAACCTAATTTCTTCCCTTCTAAAGCACGTTGCCCAAATGGACTCCCTTTGTTCCCCCAGCTAATGAACTCGCCTCACTGTCAGGTGAAGGACTGGAAAGAAAAAAAAAAATCTTTGATTAAAAAGAAAGAAGAGGGGTCACTTAATCATTACCTGCCTCGCCTGGATGGTCTGCAGAGTGTCTGAGGTGGCTGGCTCTATTAACGCTTTCTTTCAAAAAAGGTACTTCTTAACTGGCACCTGGTTTTTTTGTCCTTATATTTTTAATTTGATCTTCCCAGACTGCATCTTGGGTCTCTAAGAAGATGGGGGGACAGCGGGGGGAGGCGGGGTGGACTCTCCAAGAGATGGAATAATTGCAAATTGAGGAAAGTCAAGGGGCTTCAGAATCATCTTATATCATTTCCTCAGCTCCTTGTCGGCGGGACCAAGAGGTCTGACCTTACTTGCTGAGTCGTTGGGCAGAGGAAAGCCTTCTGCAAAAACGAAGCAAAGTATCAGCTCTCTGAATACACAAGGCAGAGTTCAGAAGATGGCAGAGGAAAAGCCAGGCTTAAATGTTCTGTCGCATAACTTGCAATGAGTCCCTGGAGGTTTCGTGTCTGTGGCTGGTCCACCCCGGATTGCCCTCGGTCAGCCGATTGCCCTTGAACTCCCTGCCAGTGTAAGAAGCCACTTCGGAGGCTCCTAACGTGGCGAACAGCACATGATGGCCTCACTTCCCCCAGATGACAACAATTGTCGCTTACAGTTCTGCATCTAAAATTTCCTGTGAGGCTTCCGCCAAGGACTCTCTGCCACCCCCCGGGTCCCCCTGTATTGCTATCTGGCATATTGTTGACTCTGTTAAAAAACGAAAAAAATGATGCTGACAGCTGCCAATAAAGGAACATGAGTGGAGAAACCTTGGAATCCTCTTGGTACATCAGCAAATTGCAAGTTAAGGACAATCATTAAAAACTTAGATTGGAAAACACATTATCAGCCATGCACAACAGCCATTAAGAATCTTAACCAGATGGAAGGCAGAAAAAACTCAGCAGCAAAGCCTCCCTTCCACCCTCCTAGCTACTTGGAACCGTGAAGCGCGCAGCCAGTTGAAGGATATATTGTCCAAACAACGTGCGCCAGAGACCTTGGGTTCCTGTAACTAGCGGCAGAGGGGAGTTAGCCCAGTTGTATAAATTTCCCTATAATGAGATCATTATTTTATACACTTACTCAATTCTGCGTGAAGAGTTTCTTCATAATCCCTTTATGACTTTCTACGAGTTTATGTAGGAGGCGAGGAGCTTATAGACGTAAAACTTGGATTCTGAGAGGAGATGCTCAAAGGCCCCAAGGAAGGTCTGGAAACTCAGGAGCTCGGGATTTAAATCTGGCTCCTGCAGTGTGAAGTTTTTCCCAAGTTATAATTTCGTGCCTCAGTTTTCCTATCTGTACACTGGAGAGCAGACCACGAGGACTATTGAAAGGGTAAGAGTTTTAAGAGATCAAAACCATGCAGTTGATAAGGTCCCTTTATTCTGAGACAAACCCACTTTGGTAATATGTGCTGAGTAGATACCGTGGGAGGCCAGGAATTGACCTAGGTACTGCTGGCGATATAGCATTGAGCAGAACAGCTAAGTCCCTGTCCTTAAGGATCAGTCTACATTCTAGTCAGAGGAGAGAGAAAATAAACCCTAATAAAATGTAATGTAATATATGATATAATAATGTCAGGTATTGATAGGTACGCTTCAGACATAAAGGGGCTGGAGGAGAGGAAGCGGGGAAGGTACTGCCCTTCTAGCCAAGGTGGCCAGGTACGGACGGCCCCTCTCACAAACCGGCATTTCAGCAGAAACCTGAAGGAATGAGGAAGTGACCAACGCGGCTATCTGAAGAAGGTGCGTTATAAACAGAGGGCGCAGAAAAATGCAAAGGTTCACCCATCACTCGGCATCACAATCAGAAGAGACAAAGCTTTGCCTCCTCAGGTGGAGGCCGAGAAGGCTGAGGTCCAGAGAAGGGCGGAGACCCCGCCACACCCTCATCTGGACAGGCGCCGGATTAAGACACAAGAGGTTCGGCCACGGTCCTGCCGACCCCATCAGGCCACCGATGACCTAAGACAGTGTTCAGACGTCGGTGGGGGCTGCCTTCCGCGGTTTGCCGAGACCTGTATTTCTCTGGCTGTGACGATCCATCTACATTTTGTGTGTGTGTGTGTGTGTGTGAAACGGAGGGTGGACGTGTGTGCGCCTCTGCAAACGTCAGTGGCAAGCTCCGCGGTCTCACTCGTAAGTACAAAGCGCCACTCTTCCCCGCCCACACTGTGCCCGTGAGGAGGCGGCAGGCAAAACGAAGCCAAGGCCTTGCACTTTATACGCCGAGTGCCCGTTACCCTCTCGCTAAATGTTATTTTTTTTGCAAAGGCTTTTGCTAAATTACAAGCCACTTGACAGTCTGAATATACCCCACTGTAGTGTGTAAATTATACTAAGCCGTAAAATGTTTCGAGGTTTCTCGGGATAGGAATAGGTATAAAATTACAGTCCATTATTATTATATATTTCTTTTCATTACCCTTCGCTATATTTCTTAGGTCTAACCGAAATAATTCTTACTGGGCTGACTGTTTACAACCTTCTGATATAAGGAGATGCGCCCCCCCCCCCCGCCCCCCGAATTCCCCCAGGTCATCATTTACAGGGCTCTACCTATTCGGCTCTTTTAATCTTCCTTCAGAAATCCCATTCTCCTCCTCCATCGCTCTGGCTGCCGACCCATCGCTCTGGCTGGTAATGAGATGCTCAGAGCTGAGTATGGCCCTCCAGGTGGGGCCCTCCAGGTGTCGTCTGTTACTCTGAGGGTCGCTTAGCAGGTCCACTTCCGTTTCCTCCTGGTCTTCACATTTCATTCCAGACGGGAAAGCACAAAGGGGAACAATGGAAACGTGACCCAGACTCAGAAACCGGGTCCCAGGAGGAGATGCGACAAAGCTGAGCCCTGTTCTGTTTACAGGCCAGAGGCAGTCACTGGAAAATGGGGTAGAGAGGGCAGGGAGCCGCTTTCTCCTCCATCTTCGGCGCCAACAAAAGGACAGGTTTGACGCCTCACCGGGGACATGTCATCTTAAGTGGCATTAAAACCTGCATGGGGCTGAGCTTTCTGGGTTCTCCCTCCTTCTGGAAGTCGCTAGAAGCCCCCTGTACAGTGACGTGAGGCACAAGGAGGGGTATCGCATTCCACGAACCCGGCACCCTGCTCTTTCTCACCCATGCGCCCTCACTGCTGCACGGGCCCCTTCCTCTCCCAAGCCACGGGGAGGCCACTTAGAGGCCCAGCTACTCACGCACTCACCGCGATCTGGGATTAAATGCGTTTTTCCATCAGCAGGACGATGGAAAGGGGAGACCACATCACCGGATAGTGCGGGCGAGTTCTTACGCACCAGTCACACCTCACTGGCAATTTTGTTAACTTTTCCTCATCTTGTATACAGGCCCACCTCTGCCCCGTGTATAACATTTGTCACAGAGGATGTATCTGACAGACGCTTGGGAAACGGCCCAAAATAGCGCATTAGAATGTTTTTTAGACAGACAGCACTGGGCTCGTCACCTCACCCTCACACCAGCCCTGCGCTTTGGGGTCGGTTACTCAACCACTCCGAGCCTCGGCTTCTCATGTCTAAGCCAGGACTATCTCATTGGGGATTCGTGAAATGCGAGAGGGCACAGGTAAAGCCCCGATACGTAACAGGCATTCATACAATGCTAGCTTTTCTCCCCCGGAGGAGACACCTGTAACGGTGGCTGGCTCTGGTAGACCTCACAATCTCTCAAGCTTACAACATTTCTGTAATCATCTCTATTTAGGGAGAGTTAGTGTTTGAAGGGGGGAAAAAAGAATTCAAACGCAGTTAGTCAAATCCATTAGCTAGAAGTTCACAACCTACCTTTGATCTGCCATTTGCAGAAAGGCGGTGCCAGACACTTGAGGGATCTTCTCCCTCCCTTGATGCGATGCTGGAATTTAACTCCCATTAACGTTACAGGCATAATGAGTCGGCATCAGGGGACACATACCCTCTAGTGCTTAATGAACACAAAATAAAACATTTCCTTTTATCTTCGACATCTACCAGAGTAATTTGAATAATGATATTCATATTCATGACTCATAAGACCCTTCCATCAGCTCAGTATTGTCACTATGTCTCCTATGGAATGCCAATAAGTTCATGAAGATCCTTTAAATGGTATTGTGGTATGGAAGCTGCTGCAGGTGACTCGTGGGGTCCAGGTCAATGGAAGGTCTACAGTAGCTGCATCTTTCTACTCACACCAGTGGAATTGGGTGCCCTTGAAAGGATAACATCCAAATAGAGTACAAATCGCTTTTGATTGAACAGGGATCATCTGCCACCCGATAGGATGAAAACAGGGCAGAGGAAATAATAAAGGGTGCGAGGTTCTGCAGTTGCACAGCTGGGACTGGAAGGGACAGTCTCGGGAGTTTAAACAGGGCCAGGGACCAAGGAGGGAGGGGTCAGGTTGTACTGTAATCCCAAACCAAACGCGAGAAAATCTCTCGTGAAGCCATCTCTCTCCCTCATACCTGTGAGCTCCTGGAGGCGTAAGACTACGTCTTACATATCTTCACGTAGTGCAGGGCTTGGCGCACAGTGGGCTAATGGATTTGAACCATTCACAGTGCACCGGGCCATGTGTTAAGCATCGTATACTGTGCCATCTTATTCATTTCTCATGACTAGTCTATGAGGGAAGGAGGGAGGGAGGATCATTAGTCCCTTTGTGCAGATTAAGAACATGAGGTTGGTTTAAAGGATTCTAAAATCTTGCCCACGGTCACCCAGTGGTTGTCAGAGCTGAGACTTGAGCCAGGTCTGTCTGGTGCCAGAGCGGGTGGTCCCAGCTAGCCGCACACTCCAGGGTGCTCAGTGAAATGTTTGCTGACCAGTCAGCAGTGGGGTCAGCATGTGCAAAGGCTGTGTGGCTTTTCTGCATGAGTCTGTGGGTGCAGACAGTAATTCCAATGTGAGATAAGTCTAGAGGAGGTATGTATTATTCTGTACCTGGGATCAGCAAACTTTTTCTGCAAAGGGGCAGATAGCCAATATTTGGGGCTTTGTCATATCTACTAAACTCTGCCATTGTAGGCTGACTGAGATGCACTAAAACTTTATTTACAAAAACAAGGAGTCTCCTCCTTGGGAGTTTGCTCACTCTTTGCTCCAACAAAATCAATGTCTACATTAAGATACGAAACAGGTAGATAGATCCCAAAGGAGAAGGAGCAGAAGTTGACGTTATCTCGGCCAGGATCCCAGAAAGAAACAGATGATGTACTCAAAGGGTTAACGGAAGAGTTTTATGACAGGACTTTCCACAGAAGTGCGTACAGGGATAAGAGACCTAACAAAGGACAGTGAAACACCCAGGGACTGCCCCACCCCGGTCGCCTCAGCAACACTTGGCATGGCGTGTGCTGCAGCTTCCCTTTCTCGGCTGTCACCACCACAAGCTTAGCGCTGCACGAACGAGACCTTCCTCTTTTCAAATCCACCACCTTCCTCTGTGACACCCCTCACTGCTTTATGAAGTCGTGGGTGCTGGGGGCCCGGAGAAGGAAGCCAACGCTGACTCCGCAACGCTGACAAAGAGAGCATCGGTATCCTTAGAGGGCCCGTTAAGAAAGCAATGCCAAAACTTTTATTTGTAACGAAAACCACAATTGGTGCCTCGTGGGAAACATGAGTTGACGTGAATTCTGACTTGTTCCGATTCTGCATGGAAGAACCGCCTTCCCTCACCCCTTCCCCCCTGAGGACATGCTGAAGCGAACGGGGTAGGTTTGTTAAAGATCAAACCTTCCAGGCCCGCATGCGGACTGTGATTATTCTCCGGCAGGAGGTCAGGGGCGGCCTTCCCACTTTTTTCAGGGTGTGGTGCGACTTCCAGCAACCAGAGCAGCATGAGGAAAGCACCGCACTTGAAACAAACCTGTCGGATGCATCATTGAAAACTCTGGAAAACATCTGCACGGGAACAAGCTCTCCTTCTCTGTCCCGCAGCTGCTCTGACCGCTGTCCTCCTCACTCACTGCTCACAGAGCTATTTGTTCCCTGTAAGCCGTCTGTCGCCGGTTGAAACACAGCAGCGACGGCAGGGACCGGAAGCCTCCCGGAGGCCGTCCTGTGCTCTGACCCTGGCGGCTGTGCTGTGGGCATCGGGCTGGAGTTTGTAAAGCCCCTGCTCCACGTTTCTTCTCTGTCCTGCCAGGTCTCGGTGGAAGATCATCTGTGCCAAACGGAAGAGTAACGACTTGCTGCTGAGAGCTTGGGTGATAGAGACAGTAGTTGTGCAAGACAAATAAGGCCTGGGAGAAGGAGCCGTCAGATCAGAATCCATGGCGGGAAGGAGCACGTCCACGTCCCCGCTCAGCCACTAACTGCCCAGGAGCACAGTCTGTAATCTCTCAGAACTCAGTTTCCTTATCTGTGCCTATAAAACGAGAAGAAAATAGCATGCCTCTCTCCTAGGGGTACAGCAGAGTAATACATGAGGCATTGCAACCCAAAACTGGCAGAATGCCTGGCACAGAACTGCTGCTTCGTACTTGTCAATTATCTTAAAGAACGCTGATGTAAAATAAAATAATTCGTTCATTTGACAGGTATATAGTGAGCACTACTATGTGCCAGACACTGTTCTGGTTGCTGGAGGTACACGCAAGTACCTGGTGTCTACTCTCGCGTGGAAGATGCAGGAAATAAAAAAAAATCTATAAAAACGATCATTACTATCATGTCAGCTAATGGTAAAATAAAGAAAATAAAGCGAGGTAAGTTCAGATAGAAGAATGTCAGGGATTGCCACTTGGGTGCAGTGATCGAGAAAGCTCTCTCCGAGGAAGTAACATTTAAGCTCGGAACTAAATGAAATGAGGGAGCGAGCCATGGGTACATGTGGGGGAAGAGTGTTCCAGGCATAGGGCAGAAAGTGCAAAGGCCCTGGGGCAGGAATGCACTCAGCAGAACCAGCAAGTGGTCCGATGTGGCTGGAGAAGCGGTTTGCGCAAGGAAGAGTGGTGGAGGAATGAAGAGAAGTACCAGAGCCCAGTTCTTGAGCTGGGGTGTTTTGCAAAGTCTCGGTGGTTTAGTGTGTTTATCTTGCTTCCCTGATGACACTAACGATCTCTTGGGTCTGTGGGGCAGAGCAGTTGTGACTACAGTCGCAAGCATCCGACGGGTCTGGGTGTTAGCCAAGCTCACAACTTGAGATTAAGGTCTCTCAATCTCTCTAAACCTCGATTTCTTTCTCTATAAAATGGAGATGACAATAACGCCTATCTCATTGGATTTTTATGAAAATTAAATGAGGTAATTTAAGTAAAGCATCTGGCATTGAGTAAGTGCTCCATACATTAGCTATTACCATTGAGGGCCACTGGACGATGTTCTCTATACTTTTCCTTTATCAGTCAACGAATACAGAGTAAACCTTATCACACGCAAAACATGACGCTAGAGGGCGCTGGAGGAGCACTGATCAGTCTTCACCAGCAGGTACCATTTTCTCAAAGACATGGGGGCTTTTGGGCTCCCAGGCCATGCACGCATGGTTCATCCAGCAACCCAGTAACACCTACCATGCAATAACGGACGCCCCGAACCACCATGCTGAGTGCACAGGATAAGAACAGTCAACGTTCTCTGTATTATATTTGATAAAGCAGGAAACTATATGAAGGTTTTCATTCAAAGTTATTTCGGTACAATTTTCAGTTCTAAAATTGATGTGTTAACTAAACATTTTTGCTTGGTTGGAATCTAGCCTTCGTGGCTTTGCCATTTATTTTCTAGTGATATTAGATCTAACAGAAATTATTGTTAGGCCATAGTTCTTAGACAATGCATGAGAGATACTATGTAATATTTTGTCTTGTACATAAGTTTTGCATAAAGTATCTACTTAGGTCTTTTTTTTTAACCATCTAGTTATAGGGAGGAGGTTTGGGAAGAAGTATGCTTAGCTATGGGAGTCCTGGGAAAGGTTGATACAATTGGTGCTACAGTTTTGAATCGATTAAGTCAGTTAATTTGACTTTCGTAGCTCAGTTATGGCCAATTGTCCACCTGTCTGGTTTACTCAAAAGTACATGCCATTGATATTCAGTGCAGTGCTGTTTGTTAGAGCAAAATATCTAAAGATCGAACAACAGGAGACCAATTAAATAAAAGATGGTGCATCTATAAATAGAATGCATACTGTGCAGTTACTAAAAAGAACAAGACAATGCTAATATGGAACATTCTCCAAGCTACATTGGTAAGGAAAAAAATTGGTATCTGAGTGAGGGAAAAAACCCTACAAAACAAAGACACACAAAATATTAGTGGCAATGCTAGCCTCAAAGTAGGGGTCCTGGGTGACTGGGGTTCAGGAGAGGGAAGGAAATTCTTTTACACTGGTATGTGAACTGCCTTTTGAATTTTGTACATTTACATATATTACAAATTCAAAAATAATTCTATGAAAAAAATCTTTAAATGAAGAAAAAGTAAAGACTGTCACCAATCCCAAAGGGAGCATGTTGAGATAAGACAGACCACATTGAGCAGGTGCCAAATGAGGGCTGTTCTAAGGCTGCCTCCTTTACTGGCTCTGTCACTTGGGGTATGATTAGGGGTCACAAGCCAGAAAGAACCTAGCTTAAAGACTGGTGTGCTCCATGTTTTAAAATTGTGAATTCAAAGGACTTGAATATGCATTTCCCCAAAAGAAGGTTTGCGAATGGCCAACAAGCACATTGTAAGATGCTCAGCATCACTAATTGTTAGAGAAATGCAATCAAAACCACAGTGAGATACCACCTCACCCCCATTAGGATGTCAATTATTAGAACAAACAAACAAACAAACAAAAAAATCGAGAAAATAACAAGTGTTGGTGAGGATATGGAGAAAATGGAACCATTGTGCACTATTGGTAGAAATATAAATTGGTATGGCTGCTGTGGAAAATAGTAGGACAATTCCTCAGAAAATTAAGCATAGAATTATCATATGATCCAGCAATCCCACTTCTGGATAATACCCCAAAGATTTAAAAGCAAGGTCTCAAAGAGATATTTGTACACCCATACTCATAGCAGTGTTATTTACAATAGCCAAAAGGTCCATTGATAGATGAATTGATGAACGAAATGTGGAATACATAGAATATTATGCACCTTAAAAATGAAGGGAATTCTGACATGCTACAACACAGACAAAACTTGAGGACATTATGCTAAGAGGAAAAGCCATTCACAAAAAGACAAAATACTGTATGAGTCTACTTATATGAGATTTCTAGAGTAGTTGAATTCATAGAAGTAGAAACTAGAATGGTGGTTGACAGGGGCTGGGGAGAGGAAGGAAGGGTGAATGATTATTTAATGGGTACTCACGATCAGTTTTGCATGACAAAAAAGAGTTCTGGAGAGAGATGGTGGTGATGGTTGCACAACAATGTAAAGATACCTAATGCCATTGGACTGTATACTTAAAAATTAGTTGATGGTAAATTTTATGTTATATATGTCACCACCCACTAAAAATAAAATTTTAAAAATGTGAATTTGAATGTATCCAAACAGAACTTTCCAATTCCCCAACAAAACTCAGATGTTTTGCAGCCAGTTTCACACTTTGCCTAAAAATCAGTTTCACACATTTACCTTACATGCCTGGCCCCATATGCATTCAAATTTGTGACGCTTAGGACATACATTTAACCTTTATAACCCTCAGATTTTCTCCTAGGAATAATAATCTCTAGCTACCTCACATAATTGACAGAGAGGTAGATGAGCTATGTGTGGAAGGCTTTATTAACTGAAACCGTCAGTCCCAGTGTATAAGTTAGTATCATCTTCACATACACTTAAAGCCTGAGACAGGGAAAGGGTAATGGAACCAGCATAAGACAATTAAAATTAGATGATTCTGTGGGGTTTTTTTTCTTAAAATATCAGCAGTTATGGGGGTTCTGGGGGAGTTGAAGTTTAGTAAATGACTTTGAGGCGTGTCACACTTGATATAGAAAACTTGGCTCTCTGACGTTGTTCCTTTTCTAAAGGTGGTCTCAAAAGTGTCCTTTCCTCAGAGGTAGATTTGCCACCCTGATTCGATAACGTAATTTAACAAACATCCGTTCAGCAGCAAAGAAGGGGAAACTGTGAGGAAAAAGATCAAGCAGAGGAGGTTTCTGTCGTTAAGGAGGTCACCCACAGCCTAAGCACAGAGATTGTTTCTTTAGGTGATTATTTACTTAGCACCTTCTCCCAGGGCAAATACTATTTTCAACCCCTCTCCTACTTTGTTTATAAAAGTCCCTAAAAAAGAAGCCGGTTTTTCCTTCCCCACAGGCCCAACCCCCATCTGTCCCTCTGTCCCTGCCTTCCTTCCTTCCTTCTTGCCTTCTAACCGTTACTCGCTGAGCATTTACTATGAGCCAGATGCCATTTGGATATGGAGGGTACTATGGCTAATAAGATAAAAGTCCTTGACCCTGTGTCACTAACATTCTGGCCGAGCACTTTTCCTTCCTAGCCCAAACGCTATGTGCTTTAACTGCAGTACTCTGAAAAAGTTGTCTTCAGATAATACCCTTGAAGAAACTAGATTCTATATATCTATCAATACACTGGAGCATTGCTTGAAATCTGAACTATGAAGCGAGCAACGAAAATGTTTTTATGTTATGTATAATACCTTAAGTATATTATAGTGTGCCTTTCCTGTGCACATTGCCAAGCATCTCGAGCTTTATGTGATACAGAGAGGAGAAAATCATCCTCATGTGATAGATATGGAAAACAAGTTTTAAAAAAATCAAGTGACAAATCTCTGTAGGATTGTCAACTCAAGGACACTTGTCAAGCACTATCCCACAGGAATCGTCTTACTTAATTTTTTTTGTCAACAACTTGGTTAAGTGGATTTTATAAATGATTCAAAATATGTCTGAGTGGCTGGAATTAGAAACAAAAATGGCTTTTAAAACAACCTTGACAGCTTTTCCTGCTGATAACACGGTGGCAAAGATGATAACACTCCCAGAGAGAGAGGTGCTTCTTCACAGGGGAAGAGGACTGTGCCAAGGTTTAAACAGAGTGAGTCCAGCTGCCATCTCAGAAAATGCTATTCATTCAAAGATGCTAGAAGTTTGAGGTCAGGAGAAGGAAAAAGAAAAAAAGAAATCTGCCGCTACGTCATAGCTTTGGCTTTATGATGAAATAATTAAAATGTTGAAGTTGAAATAATCCCTAAAAAATAAAACAGCCTGGGGTGCCCCAGTTGTTGATTTACAGCCTCTCAGCACCGAGTCTACCTTTCTTGGCCCTGCTTGTCATGGCGAAGCTGAATCCCGTGGACATTTATCCTCTGCCAGGTGGCGCAAATGCCGAGCTTTGTCAGGGCGGGTGCTGCAGGTGCACTACAGGAGGTGACTGCTCGTTCTGGTTCTGGTGTTTTCCTCCTTTCCTGTCCCTGCAGTGTATGAAACACACTGTGGCACTCACTTTGGCAAGTCCAGCAGCACCCTCATAGGTGGTTCTAGAGTATAACATCCCCTACCAGCAGCTTCCCGATAAATTGACCAGTGTCCCTGCTGTACTCCAACGGGTGGCTCAGGGTGAGTTTAATCAGCATCTCACTGAACTTCTCTGATAGCCAGAGGGCTGAAGCCAAACCTTCTTCTAGAAGGCCTGAATCTCAATTTGGTAGAGAGAAGGGCCTCTTCCAAATTTGCTCCTTCCTCAGGCCTAGGCAGTAGCTGCTCCTTGTATCTGCTCTCCTCCCTATAATCTTGGGTGATTTTTTAAACACCTCATAGAAACAAATCCTCTGTCACTAGTTAATAGTTCTTTATATTAAACTTTCCCTGTTCAAATTATTGGGTGATTTTTATTTTCTTACTGGTCCTTGATTGATATACTAATATCCAATGAAAATATGTGTTTATTTCACCAAAAGCTCTATACAAGAAATTTCATAGCAGCATTATTCATGAGAGCCAAACTCTCCATCATTAGGAATGAGACAAACCATGGTATATTTATACAAGGGAATGCTATACAGTATTGAGAATAATTAAACTACGAATACATGTAACAACACCAATGAGCTGACAATGTTGAGTGAAAGAAGCAGAAACAAAAGAAAATGTTCTGTATGATTCTGGTTACATAAAGTCCCCCCCCCCCCCCAAAGCAAAACTAATTTCAGGTGTTAGAAAGTAAAAAAAGCAGTTACTCCTGGAGGGGATTAGAGATTGGAAGGGGGCATGAGGGGTTCTGGGGTGCTAGTAATATTCTGTTTCCTGGCAGGGTATTGGTTCCATGTCATTGTTTATGTAAGTTCATTGAGCAGTGAATTTTCAATGTTTACATTTCTAAAATTAGGCTGAAAATATTGCACATTTATTGAATTTATGAGATGTGAATTATTTTACTCAAATAATGAAGTCAAGCTCATTCGTTCATTTATTCAACAGAAACTTATGTACGTATTACATACCAGTCACTATATATGATATTTAAAGATCTAGAGATGAATTAGTGATTCCTGGTTCCTGTCCACAAAAAGGCATAGTCGAGTGAGGGAGACTGACATGAAAACAGATAACTACAATGCAACATGATTCCTGGAATAGTTTAGGTACGACTGGGGTACTGGAGATATAGAGGAGGGTCCCATGAATGGTGCATTGAAAAGCTCCACACAGAAAGCTTTTGTGAGCATAAAGCTTCCCTGCTCACGCATCGTATTGGTCAAGATGTCAAATAAGCAGTTGGAAACTTTAAGACACAGGGAGACCACAGTTACATATGGTAATGGTTGAAGTTATGGAGATGAGACCACCAATAGAGAGTGTTAAGGGCAATAAAAGGAGGGATAAATAATGGAACTTTGGAAGGAGAATTCAGTGGGCAGAAGATACTGAATAGGTAAGAGAAGTAGAAAGAGAAACAGGAGACTCATGCAGAGGGACAGGAGAATGTCAGGAAACTGGAGCTTTCATTGTCAAAAGCCACTGCAAGATCAAGTAAGATGAATCTGTGGTAAATTCTCACTTAATATCATTAATAGGTTCTTGGAAACTGCTACTTTAAGTAAAACGATCAACGTATAGTGAAACCAATTTTGCCATAGGCTAATTAATATAAGCAAGAATTAAGTTCTCAAGAAAACATTATTTGAAGACCTGCTATATATGGTTTTGACGATTAAGAAGTCAGTAGTATTCTAAATGAGACTATTTTCAAAAATCTGGCTTTGATCAGAGTAAAAAGCAGAGACCATGAATATAGATTACTCTTTAAAGATATTTGGTAGTGAAGTGAAGGAGAAAGAAAAATAAATCAGTTTGAGCATAATTTTAGGTTAAGAGGAAGAAAGAGACTAAGGAAAAATTGGGTTGCAGGTCACAGAGCCAATAAGAGGGGTGGGGTAAAATAGTCTCTAGAAGTCAACTGTTTTATAAGCATCTCTCCTCAAAGTGTGGTCCACAGACAAGCAGCTTCAGCAGCCCTGAGAACCTGTTAGAAACGCAGAATCTCAGGGCAAACTGCAGGTGTACTGAACCAGAACACATATTTAACGAGATTTCCAGGTGATCACAGATTGTAACTTGCTAAAGTGCTATTACTGTTCCTGTCTTTAGCTATGATAAGACTGAGGCTTAAAGAAGATGCTTGAGACAGCAATGGTGATTAGTAGTTGAGCCAAGGTTCAGTCCCAGGACTTCCTGAACCCAACGTTCTTTCCAAAAGGTAGAAAAGTTAAGTTCAGAAGAATTGCTACTTTCACTCAATTCAGCAGAATTGTTTCAGATGCCAGAATGCCTCCAATAATCAATCACAGGTCTGTAGCCTAGCGGCCACAGCTCTTGATTTGCTGAGGCAGTGTGAGAACTTCACTTCCCAGCAAGCCCCGCGACCTTCTATCGCGCGACGCATGACGGGTACCCCGCCCTTCTCCCCTCTCTGGCGGAGCCACGCAGCGGAGGTGGCACGCGACCCAGGCTGACGTAAGGACGCACGGCGTCCTGGGATATGTAGTCTGGCCCGGACTTGGGCGCCCTGTCAGATGAATGGGGCCGGGTCTGACTGCGAACTACAGCTCCTCTGCCGGAGACCGCGGCGGCCCCAAGGAAGAGCTGCGCTTCAAGACCGTGGCGATGTTCTGTGCCGCGGCCGAGGAAGCAGCCCGGCTTCCTGGGGTCGCGGTATAGGCGGGCGCTTCTCCTGCGCGCTCGCTCCCCGTTCCCCGCACCGGCCATGCGCCCGTTCTTCGCGGTGGGCTTGGTTTTCGCAGGCTGCTGCAGTAACGTGATCTTTTTAGAGCTTCTGGCCAGGTAAGTGATCCCCGCAGACCGCACCGGTGTTCCGGGACTGCACTGAGAAAGCCGGAGGTGTCTGTGCGCCGCCCCCGGGGCCGCGCCCCTACCCGCGGCGCGCAGGGTCGGCTGTAGGACGGTCAGAACCCGGGGTCGCCTCTGGGCTGTCCCGGACCCTGCCGAGTCGGCTACTCCTTTATCCTGCGCACGGTCCTCCGTCCTCCCTGACGGTTTCACAGCACACCTCGGAGGGGAGCACTCGGGGAGTTGCTGTCCTCGCCCCTTTTTCACTCACTGGAGGATGAGAGCCGCGAGGATTTTCACGTGACTGGTCCCAGGTGGGCAGGGAGCTCTTGGCAGAAGCCAGGGTTCCCCCAGCGCTCTTCTCTATCCTGTTAATAATACCATACTTTTGATTTGAGCAAAGCTTTTTGACTTATAAGGCAGTCTGAGTTTGTACACGCTGAAAAGAAAGTTTCAGAACATTTGTTAAAGTGGCCCGCAGAACATTTGTTTTATTGTTACCCCTGAAGATGGTTATGAGTATTTTTTCCAAACACGATTCTGTGATGTAGTAGAACAGATTCGTATTTACGCATGAGGCCCGTCTGATTGACCTGAAAGAACTTCCAGCTTTAAGATGTTAGTCTTTAAATTGGGAAGCATGTGTTTTGAGGTGTAATCATATAAATTAAGAATGAGGGATGGGGAGGGCGAAACAGATCAAGGGATGGCGAATGGAAGCTATAGACTTCAGGTGGGGAGCACGACGTATTATTACACACTGATGTCAGATTCTCATGTTGCACACCTGAATTATATAATGTTATAAACTAACGTTGCCTCAAAAAAAGAATGGCTAGGATACTTTACCAAAGGGAGACTAGCTTGGCTTTATTGAGGTGGCACGTAAATAATGTTGAGTAACAATGTGCAGAGTTCAGTGGGTAGAAACCATTACAGAAAAGACAACAGGTGGACTGGAAAAGGCTCCAGACTAAACATCTCAAAATTATGAATTTCAGTCCTGGCTCTGTCATATGCTGGCTGTATGACCTTTTAACTCATTTAGCCTTTCTGAGTTTCCTTTTTCTTGCTGTAAAATACAGTCTGTGGTGCTATCTAGTCCATGTTTCTGAGTCAACATTTTTTTCTCCATTGACCAGGACAATCTTGTATACAAAATAGGTCAAGAATTATCATCTCTGTCTTACTGAAAATGAAACAGGTACTAAGAAGTTAGATAATCTCTTATTACTTGTAAGACAATCTTTTACTACTTGCAGAGCCAGAACTGGAATCCAGGATATCTAAATTCATAGTCCAATACTTTTTTCAGCCTCCCTGTTAATTTTGAACTTGAGCAGCCTATAGGTCTTGGACCCCCAGTTCCTCATGTGGTGCCTACTAGAAATGTATTTTCTTGATACCATTGATTAAGTCATGCTGATGCAACCAGTTTATTTAAAGTTAAACTGTGTGGGGTTAATTTTTATAGTTACAGAGCTTGAAATTTTGTTATGCAGAAAGTGTTGATGAAGCTTTGTCATTTGTCATTCTTGAGAGTAGGTGGCGAGGGATAATGTATCCTGCTGTAAGCTGGTACATTACAAAGGAAGATTACTTTGGAAATTGAAAGTGATAAAATCAGACCAGCCTTGGAAATATAAAGGTCAGAGAATGATAGTGTAATCTTTGTGTTGAATATGCTATTAAGTTAAATCTTACCAAAGGCTATATGACATCAGTTATGCTAGCAACTGAATGGCCTCTTTACTAGTTTTGAGCCCTTGGCTAAATTTGTCTCCGGAGTCTTTTCATAACAAAAAAAATGTCACTCACGTGGTTTTGAAGAGATTCTTGTGCAAAGCCTGAAGCTTGCTCATAGTCACCTTCCCCTACTTTTAAACAACTTTGTTTCAGGACAGAGATACCTTGTGTAATGCGTTTGTTTACAGAATGTTTTCTGGTGTTAGAGCTTCTATTTAGAACAGTTTGGATAATTTGTAAATAATTCATCACTCATCTTTTTATCTAAGTCTGGATTTTTGCATACAGCAACGGATTTTCATAAAGTGGTGAGAGGTACAGTTATTAATTTAATGAATGGCACACCAGACCGAAGAGCAGCTTTTTTCTTGATTTGCTTGGGCAACTCACGACTTATCATGTTACAGATCAATAAAATAAGAGCTGTTTGGACCAGGTGGTCTTTAAAGTTTTTCGTAGTTTTGGCTTTCTCAGAATTTGTGACTTTATCTTGGGACGTCACAGTGGAAAGCTCGTAAATTTTTATAGAGCAGGAAGGAACTGCTTTTTTTATGGCTTCCTTGGAACCATTGGGTGCCCTAATAAGTGACCAGTAGAACATTAAACATAAATGGAAATGCTAAAGTGACTTACAGGGAGAAGTGAACATTTTTAACCATTTTTCCCAAATTGAAAAACAAATTTCTGATTTTCATACCTATAATTGGGACCTCTAATAAAATATAAAGCACAATGCAATGTAAAGAACAGATGCAAACAATGAGTGCCTTGATCTCCCTCCTGAAGCTTACATTCTTGGAAGCAAGATACGCATCAGCTCACGAACAAGGCAAGGTGTTGTGTGTCTTACATAAGAACAATTCGAAACATTTTCTTTTTCCCATTTTATTTTTCAATCAAGTGCCTAATGCTGAATCAAATAGGAAAGTTTCCTAAATCTAGAAGGAGAGGTACAAAAAGGCATAAATCGTCTGCCCAATTTTTCTTCAAAGTTGCTTCATTCAGACTGGTTGCCCTTGAGTTCTAGTCTTTGCCTTTTTCCTTCCGTGCCAGACACCGTGGCAAATGCTTTCAGAGACTGGCTTATTTGCTCTATAATAAACCACTGAGATAGGCAGTAATGCAATTCCCATTTTAGTTTTAAAGATAAGAAAACCAGATGTAGATAAGGTAATTAACTTCCACTGTCACAGGGTAAGGGACAGAGCTGGGTCCTGCCTGTCATCCTGTACTTTTAACCTTTATGGAGCATAGTGGTTCTCAATCCTGTGTCGCACACAATAATGAGCTGCGTGTCTTACACCCACACACCCCTCCCGGCCTTTCCTCAGACCTACACTGGTGGTCAGTTCTCAGCTCTGTATGCACGTTAGAATCAAGTGGGAAGCTTTCAAAAGTACAGGCGCCAGGGCCCTACTCCAGACAGACCAAGCCAGCGAGAACTCCCCAGCCACATGGATTTTAATGAGCAGCCTGGCCAGAGTTGAAAATGGCTGTGCTAGGAACTATCTAGAGCTAAAGATCCTCATCCTGTCATTCATATTTAGGCTAATGGTTTTAATTAGCTCCTTGAATGAGGTAAATGTCTTACATGATTATTTATGGATTCCTGCAACGCATAGCCCTGTCCCTTGAACATAAGAAATGCTAAAAGAAGTCACCGAATTGAATATAAAGCAGTAGTTTGCAGGGACACCTTCACAGGCAGAAGAGCGTAAAGAGTAGCAGCCGTTCTGCGTCGGACAGTAAGCATAGCTCTACAAGAATGGCTTATGCTTGGAATTTATTTATTGTTTATTTGTTATGCCGGATGGGGGTATTTAAGAGTTTGTATACTTGGCACTGCTATTTAATATTGATACCACCAATGGAGAATGGAGTTGTTTTTAATAAATACCATTATATTTAATAACATAATACAGTTAAATCCCTCTAGTCAGTAGCTTTGGGTTAAGATGAAAATACAGAATACAAAGGCCATGTTTTGTACTATGGGAATATTAGTAATACGGGAAATCTGGAAGCTTCAGAAAAACAAAGACAACTGCTCACTTTGTACTTCCATTGATTGCGCAGAGCCTAATGGAGGATACACTCAAAACCACAAACCTTTTAAGTAATTTTCACAGAGAACCTCAAGAGGGCTGTCAGAAGGAATTTTCTGCCTTGTCAGTTTGTTCTCAGCAGTCACCGTGGAAGATTCCTATTCCTGACGTCGATCACTGCAGAAGTTCGATTGAATTTCATGAACATTTGTCGAGTGCCTAATATATTTGTGTTTAGGGCTGTGGAGACTAGTGGCCTATAACAGTATCCTCCATCTTTTCATTGCTGCTTCTTAACCCCCCCCTGCTGACCAAAGGCCCCGTCTTAGACATTTTTTTTCCAATCACCTCACCCCCCACCCCAGATACACCACATATGAGCTTATATACAGCAGTATATATGTTTTTCATACTTATAAAAATAATAAGATTCCCTTCCACCCCAGGATCCAGTTTTCGCCCCCATGGAGGCGCTGTCTAAGGAAACGTCCCTGTCACCAACACTGGGTACGCCTCTTCAATTGACAGCAGTCTCAGATTCCTGGTCTGGAGGATATGCAAACATCTCAAGAGGCCCGAGCAGATTTCTCTCTGGGCTTTGCTGCCCGAGCCGACTGGGATCCTGAAGCCCTCTTGGTAGAGCGAGGTTCCCAGTAAGAGCATATGACCAACTTCCCACAGTTTACTAGGAAAGTAGCATAGTTCTAGGAAATGAGGGTATCAGTGATTCTTACGGCCTGTTACACTACGGAAGAGTGAAATGGTGCTGAGAGGTACACAGTTAAATGTATGTGACCCACAGGATATGAAAACAGAGGACAGTGAGCAATAGAAATCTCTCCAGTTATTTTGACCTATCACTATAACAAGTCATAGTGGCCTCATCTCAGTTTCCTGTGCCTTTATTTTTCATTTTGTTGTCACACAGGAAACATCCAGGATGCGGGAACATCGTGACATTTGCACAATTTTTATTTATCGCTGTGGAAGGCTTTCTCTTTGAAGCCGATTTGGGACGGAAGCAGCCCGCTATCCCAATAAGGTATGGCACACCGAAGTCTCTTTTAGCCTTTGTTTTGTAAAGTTTAAGAGCATTTCTCGTACTTACACAAAAGGAATGTGAGATATCCTTTTATAAGATTTGTATCAAAGATATGAGTAGCATGACAATTGTCTGAATTTAATATGTCGTGAAACTCCAGAGAGCCTGTATTTAGAATGAAATTCCTGCCATAACACTTAAAATAACTATAATGGAGACAAAAAGGGCTATAAATGTGTGTCTAAGTATTGTATGGTCAGTTAAAGGTCTGGTGTAACCACCAATTTTTAAAATGGTTATGTATGCTATCCTTATGTGATCAAATATGGTTGGAGTGGTATCATTATTCCTTTTTAAAAAACAAACAAACGGCTTTGTTTATTAGTTTGTTTTGTAGAATCCACATAAAGTGAAATCACATGCTCTTCGTCGCTCTCTGACTTATTTGGTGAAATACCCTCTCGGTCCATCCATGTTGTCGCAAATGTCAAGATTTCCTTATGGCTGAGAATATTCCATTGTAAATATCTACCACATCTTATCCATTTGTCTGTCAGTGGACACTTGGGTTGCTTCCACGTCTTGGCCATTGTAAATGCTGCAGTGAACATAGAGGTGCATATATCTTCAAACTAGTCCCCATAGAAACAGAACAAATTGATGGTTGCCAGACGGGATGGCGTGGAGGGGATGGGTGAAAAAAGGGGTGGGATTAAGACGTACGAATGGTCACGTGTACAAACAGTCCTGGGGATGTAAAATACAGCATAGGGAATATAGTCAGTAATAGTGTAGTAACTATGTATGGTGTCAGATGGGTACTTATGACTTATCAGGGGATCCCTTTGTAAGTTATATAAATGTCTAATCACTGTTGTACACCTGAAACTAATAGAATGTTGCATGTTAACTGTAATTGAAAAAATTTTTTAAAGTTAAAAACAAATAGCTTTTGGAAATAGAGGTAATAGTTATACAACATTGTAGATGTATTAAATGACGCTGAATTGTTCTATAGCTTGCTATAGTAAATCTGGCTGAATTTTGTAATTAATATTGTATTTTAAAATTTCCCAATGCGATGCTAAATAGTCTGAATACTTTTTTGTTTGTTTTTATTGGCTTTAGTATCTGCATAGAACCTTTTGTTCCCAAGACCAGCATTTACGTCACAGGAGGAGTGGCAGCATTTTTTGATTCCTCTGACCCTTTCCTTCCTTCCCACGTCTCTTCCCATTCTAGCCGCCATAAGCATAGTTCAGGAACATATTTTCTCTCTTCATAACTTTTATAATAGCATCCTAGCTGGCTGGCTGACCTGCCTGTCACCTCGTCCCTCCATGTCAACTTCCTACCTTTGTATCATGGCACCCTTTCTCGCAAGCACTCGGGGGTCACCGTTAGGATCAGAGGGAAGCCCAGAGTTCCTGACCTGCCCTTGAGGCTCCTGTGATCTTTGTCTTAACAGCTACCCTCTCACGTGTGTCACGTGTGCTGGCTTTTTATTGTCTGTCTGTGAAGCCGTAATCAAAATCTCACTCATGTCACTCATCCCCACGAGTGATTTCCAGGCAGTGCTGTGTAGGCAGCAGTGTGGAATGTAGTTGGAATGAATCATCCTGCAAGACCTTGATGAACTCACTTTATCTCTAAATGGCATCTTTTCAAGACAGGGCTAAGAAAATTTGGCCAGAAACCTTGTGAAGTCACCAAGTACCATATTATTTAGATGCCGTGAAACAGCTAACAGTTCTGCACGTGTGTGATACTGTGCTCTGCATTCATTGGGCAGCTCCTCAGACTTCCCAGACTATGTTAGTCTAGCCCCGGGATGGCTGCCTGTTAGGCCATGTAGCTCCATACCTAACCAACAATGCAAAATAGGCTCTTGTTAGGAAAGATAACTGGAGACTTGGTGCTTGTCACATTCTGCAGATGTGCAAGGATGAGGAAAGAGTGGGGATCTGTGGACAAAGGTCAATATATCCTGAAGAATATGGAACCACTTATTTGCCTTTTCCCTGCGTTTCTTTAGCCATTTACCCTGCATTCCTTTAGCCATTTATTTCAAATATTATTTTTTTCTCCTAGCGAATATATTAGGTCGAATCAAATGAAATTGCTGATGTTCTAAAGCCTTTTCGACTTACAAAAAAAAAAATAATTTTACATGGTTTATCCTGCTATGTAGGAAGGACATCTTAAGTATTTTCTAGTTCAAAATGGAGACATACAGATATAAAGTTACTTAATTCATTTGTTCATAATCGTTCATTTCTTTGTATCCCTTTATATTTCTTAAGGTATTAAGGTAACTGGATTTTTTTTTTTTTAAGAAGTATAAACTTAAAAACATGGGCCCTGCTTTTAAATATGTTTAGTCAAGTTAAATGATGTCCTCATTAATTTGGAGGCCATGGGTTCAGAATGTGGGATAATTATTAACAATTAATAGGCTGAAAGAAACTCTTGACTTATCAAATCTTTTCTTCAGAAATAGTGAAGATTAGTATAAACAAATGTATAGTGGAAGTAGTAGCGAGAATGAACCATTTTCAGGTTCTTCAGAGGTATATGAAAATTATCCAAAGAACTGATACAGTAATAAAAAATGACCAATTCACTTTTTTATGTTAAATGTATCAGGATAACATTGGGTAGTAACATTATATAGATTTCAGGGGTGCAGCTGACCAGTAGGACGTCTGTCATACTGCATTGCGAGTTCACCACCCGGAGTCCAGCCACTCTCCGTCACTGTGTATTCGGTCCTCTTTCCTCTCTTCATGCTCTTTCTGTCCCTTTTCCCCCTCCGGTACCCACCATTCTGCTGTCTGTGTTAATGAGTTTGTTTTTCCGCTTGCTTGTTCATTTGTTTTTTTGTTTGTTTTATATCCCACATATGGTTGAAATTATACAGTTCTTTGGATGGCGATCGCATTCAACCTGTACGTTGCTTTAGGCAATGTGGCCATTTTAACTAGGTTCATTCTTCCAGTCCATGAACACAGAATATCTTTCTATTCCTTTGAGTCGTCTTCAGTTTCTTTCAACAATGTCTTATAGTTCTCAGCGTACAGTTCCTTCACCTCTTTCGTTAAGTGTATGCTCAGATATTTTATCCTTTTTGTTGCAGTCGTAAATGGAATTGTGTTCTATGTTTCTTTTTCTGACATTTTGTTGTTAGTAGATAAGAATGCAGTGATTTTTGTATATTGATTTTGTTAACTTGCAACTTTACTGTATTTGTTTATTGTTTCTAATAATCTTTTGTAGAGTCTTTAGGGTTTTCTATCTATAAAATCATGTCATCTGCGAAAAGCGGCAGCTTCACTTCTTCATCTTCACTTTGGATGCCTTTCATTTCATCCATAATCGCTCTGGCTAGGACTTATAGTACTATGTTGGATAACAGTGGTAAGAATGGGCATCCTTGTCTTGTTTCTGACCTTGGAGAAAAACAAAGTTTTTCACTCTTAAATATGATATCAGCTGAGGGTTTGTCATAGATGGTATTTATTATGTTGAGGTACTCGTATACCGATTTTATTGAGCATTTTAACCATAAATGGATGTTTTATGTTGTCAGATGCTTTTTCTGCTTCTCGATATGATCATATGATTTTTAATCTTTTATTTTGTTAATGTGTATCACATTGGTTGATTCATGAATGCTAAACCATCTTTGCATCCCTGGAATGAACCCCACTTGGTCATGATGTATTGTATTTAATTTGCTAGTATTTTGTTTAGAATTTTTGCATCTGTGTTCATCAGAAATATTGGTCTGTCATTTTTTTTGTGTCTTTGCCTGGTTTTGATATCAATGTAATATTGGCCTCATAATGAGTTGGGAAATATTCCCTCCCCTTTGGTTTTTTGGAAGAGATTAAGAAGAATTGGTGTTAAATCTTTGAATATTTGGCAGAATATACCGAAGCCATCTGGTCCTGGAGTTTTGTTTTTTGGGGAGTTTTTTAACTACTATTTTAATTTCCTTACTAGTGATCAGTTTATTTAGGTTTTCCAGTTCTTCATGATTCAGTCTAAGAAGGCTATATATTCCTAATTGTCTGCTTTTAAAAATTTTCCATTTTTAGAATTCGATGTTGTGTAACCTTTCATAACATTCTTGTATAAGTCTTTGTATGTCTATGGTCTCTGTTCTAACTTTCATTTCTGATTTTATTTGAGTCTAGTCTTTTTTTTTCTTAGTCTAGCCAGAGGTTTGTAAATTTTGCTTAACTTTTCAAAGAACCAGCTCTTTGTTTCATTTTTTTTTTTCTATTGTCTTCTCTATTTCATGTATTTTCATTCTGGTTTTTATTTTTTTACTTCTTCATTTCATTTTTTTTAAGAAAGTTTTTTCCTCTATTTGCTGAGCTAAATTTTTTTGACTTTATTTATTTTGGGTTAGGCCTACAGTTCTCTAAACTTCCGTATTAGAACCACTTTTGCTGCCTCTCCCAAATTTTGATATGTCGTATTTCCATTTTTCCCTATGTATGTTTTGATCTCTGATTTCTTCTTTGACCCAGTAGTTGTTCAGTAGCTATGTTTTAAATTAAAGTCTTAAAATATTCCTACCTCCACTACTTCCCTTCCCTTTGGCAACCATCAGCTCGTTCTGTACATCTATAAGTTTGTTTTTTTTTGTTTTTTTTTTTTTTAGATTCCACATAGATATGAAATCATTGGTATTTGTCTTTCTTTGACTTATTTCACTTAGTGTAATACCCTCTAGGCCCTCCATGTTATTGCAAATGGCAAGATTTTATCTTTTTATTGTTCAATAATGTACCATTAGATATATTACACCACACCTTTTTTTATCCATTCATCCATTGATGGATATCTAGGCTGCTTCTATAACTTGGCTGTTACTGGTAATTCCACAATGAACATAGGGGTGCATAATCTTTATGAAAAAGTGATTTCGTTTTCTGTGGATAAATAGGAGTGGAATTGCTGGATCATATGGCAGTTCTATTTTTAAGTTTATTGAAGAATCTCCTTACAGTTTCTTCTGTTTGCACTAATTCAGTCTCACCAACAGTATATGGGGTATCCCTTTTCTCCACATCTTCGCCAGCACTTGTTATATGTTGATTTACTGATGATAGCCATTCTGACAGGTGTGAGGTAGTAGGTATCTCGTTGTGGTTTTAATGTTCATTTCCTGATAATTAGTGATGTTGAGCATCTTTTCATATATCTGTTGACCATCTGTATGTCTGCTTGGGAGAAATATCTCTTTAGGCCCTCTGTCCATTTTTTGATTGGATTGCTTTGTTGTTGTTGTTTTTTGGTGGTGTTTTGTATGAGTTCCCTATATATTTTGGATATCAGCCCCTTATTGGATACATCATTTGCAAATATCTTAACTCATTAAGTAGATTGTCTTTTTTTGTTGATGGTTTTCTTTCTGTTGATGGTGTGCAAAAACTTTTTAGTTTGATGTAGTCCCACTTGTTTATTTTTTCTTATTTCTCTTGGCCGAGGAGGTATAGCCCAAAAGATATTGCTAAGATTAATGTCAAAGATTTACTACCTGTGTTTTCTTCTAGGAGTTTTATGGTTTCAGGTCTTATATTTAAGTCTTTAATTCATTTTGAGTTATTTTTGTATCTGGTGTAAGAAAGTGGTAACTTTATATATATAATATATATTTTAATATGTACCTGTCTAGTTTTCCCAGCACCACTAATTGAAGAGATTGTCTTTACCTCATTGTATATCCTTGCCTCCTTTGTTGTAATTGGTCGTATAAGCAAAAATTTATTCCTGGGCTTTCATTTCTAGTTCCACTGATTTATGTATTGGTTTTTATGGCTGTAACATACCGTTTTGAGTATTGTAGCTCTGTAGTATAGTTTGATATCAGGGAATGTGATACATCCCACTTTGTTTTTCCTCAAAATTTCTTTGGCTATTTGGGGTCATTTGTGGTTCCACATAAACTTTAGGATTAGGTGTTCTAATTCTGAGAAGAATGCCATTAGTATTTTAATATGGGTTGCGTTGAATCTGTTATATTCCTTTACATAGTAAGAACACTTTAATAATATTAATCCAGTCCACGAGGAAGGTATATTCTTGAATTTATTACTCTTCAGTTTTTTTCCTTCAGTGTCTTATAGTTTTCAGAGTACAGATCTTCCACTTCTTTGGTTAAATTTATTCCTAGGTATTTTATGCTTTTGATGCAGTTGTAAATGGCTTGTTTTCTTAATTTCTCCTAATTATTTGTTACTGGTGTATGAAAATGCAACTGATTTTTGTATATTCTGCATCTTGAAACTACTGAATTCATTCTAATTTTTTTTTTTTTTGGTGGAGTCTCGGGTTTTCTATATATAATATCACGTCATCTGCAAACGAGTTTTACTTCTTCCTCTTTGATTTGGATGCCTTTTATTTCTTGTTTGTTGCTGTAGGTAGGAGTTCCAATACTATGTTGAATAGAAGCAGTGATAAGTGGACATCTTTGTCTCGTTCCTGATCTTAGAGGAAAAGCTTTCTTTCATCTTTTCACCATTGAGTATATTACCACCTTGCGGGTTTGTCACATACAGCCTGTTATGTTGAGCGATGTTCCTTCTAAACCCACTTTTTTAGGAGTTTTTATCATAAAAGGATGTTGAATTTTGTCAAATGCTTTTTCTGCATCTATCGAGATGATTATGTGGTTTTTATCTTTTATGTTGTCAATATGATGTATCACATTGATTGATTTATGGATGTTGAACTATCCTTGCACCCCTGGGATGAATACCACTTGGTCACAGTGTATAATCTTTTAAATATATTGTTAGATCTGGTTTGCTAATATTTTGTTGAGAATTTTTGCATTTTTGTTCACCAAGAATATAGTCCTATAATTTTCTTTTTTTTAATGTTTTTTCCTGGTTTTGGTATCAGGGTAATGCAGGCTTTGCAGAGTAAGTTTGAAAGTATACTTCTCTCTTCCATTTTTTGAAACAGTTTAAGAAGGATAGGTATTATTACTTTGAATGTTTAGTAAATTTCACCAGTGAGGCCATCTGGTCCTGAACTTTTGTTTTTTAGGAGTTTTTAAATTATTGCTTCAATTTCATTGCTGGTAATTGATCTGTTTAGATTTTGTGTTTCACTGGTTCAGTTTTAGATTATATACTTATAGAAAATCTGTCCATTTCTTCTACATTGTAAAATTTGTTGGCATATAATTATTCCTAGTATTCTTTAATGATTCTTTTTATTGCTTTTGTGTCACTTGTAAATTCTCTTTCATTTATGATTTTATTTATTTGGGCTATTTTTTTCTTGATGAGTTTAGGTAAAGACTTGCAATTTTGTTTATCTTTTCAAAGAACCAAGTCTTAGTTTTATTGATTTTTTTCTCTTTTTAAAATTTCTATTTTGTTTATTTCTGCTCTGATCTTAACTGTTTCCTTCCATCTGTTTACTTTGGGTTTTGTTTGTTCTTTTGTAGTGTCTTGATTCCCAAGGTAGGCATGTATAGCTATGAACTTTCCTCTTCTAACGGCTTTTGCTGCATCCCATAAATTTTGAAAAGTTGTTTTTATTTTCGTGTGTTTTATAAGTTTGATTTCCTCTTTCATTTATTGGTTGGTTAGTAGCATGTTGTTCAGTCTCTATGTATCTGTGTGTTTTACACTTTTCTTCCCGTAGTCGATCTCTAGTTTCATGCCATATAGTTGGAAAAGATACTTGATTTCAGTTTTCTCAAATTTATTGAGGCTTGTTTTGTGGTCTAGTATGTGATCTGCTCTGGAGAATGTTCCATGTACACTTCAAAAATATGTGTAATCTAAAGTTTTTAGATGAAATGTTCTGAAAGTGTTTATCAAATTGATCTGGTGTAGTGTGACATTTAAAGCCATTATTTCCTTATTAAATTTTTTCAGATTATCCATTAATGTGAGTGGAGTATTAGAATCCTATACTATTATAATACTGTGGACTTCTCCCTTTATGTTATTAATAATTGCTTTATATATGCAGGCACTCCTATATTGACTGTATAGATATTTATGATTATTTTATCCTCTTCTTGAATTGACCCCTTTAGAGTTAGGTAATATCCTTTGTTTTCAATTTTTTTGTTTTAAAGTCTTTTGTCTTGATATTGCTACTCCATCTTTTTTTCCCGACCTTTTAATTTCTGTTTGCACAGAATATTTTTCCATGCCTTCACTTTCAGTCTGTATGTGTCCTTCAATTTGGAGTCTCTTGTAAGCAGCATATGTAAAAGTCATGTTTTTTAATCCATTCAGCCACCTTATGTCTTTTTTTTGAGGCACTAAATCCATTTACATTAAAAGTAATTGTTGATATGTATGTACTTACTGTCGTTTTGTTATTTTTATTTTTTTATAGTTCTCTTGATCTCTTCGCTCGTAGTTTGCTGGTTTTCATTAGTGTTTTGTGTTTTTTTCCTCTTAATTCTCTGTATATCTTTTGTGTGCTTTTGGTTTGTGGTTACCTTGAGAGGGTATGTGTGTATATTTATATCTATATCTATCTTTATATCTATCTGTCTAAATTCTATACCTCTACCTCGAGCAGTCTATTTTAAGTTGACAGGTATTTAGGTTTGAATATAATCTGTATGAACTACATTTTTACTACTCCCTCTATGCTTTATGTTATTGACATAATGTTTTAGCGCTTTGTGTTTTGTATATTCTGGCTACTGACTGTAGTTTGAGTTTGATACTTCTTCCTTTTGACCTTAATAGCTTTTTAAATGTCTTCTTCACTGTATTTATTTAATATACGGCTTTACCTGTGGGATTGTTTTCCTTTCTCATATTTTGTTTCTGGATCGGGCTTATCCTTTTCTGCTTACAGAAGGCTCTTTGTTATTATTTTAAAACTGGTTTAATGGTGATAAAGTCCTTCAGGTTTTGCTTGTGTGGGAAACTATCTCCTCTTTATTTCTGAACGATAACCTTGCTGGGTAAATCATCGTAGGTTCCTTTCTTTCAGGACTTTAATGTGCTGCCGCTCTTGTGGCCTGTAAAGTTGCTGCTGAGCAATAAGCCGATAGTCGTTATGGGATTTCCTTTGCATGCAATTTGTTATTTTCCCCTTGCTTCCTTCTAGATTGTGTCTCTAATATTTGCCATTTTAATTATAGTATATTTTGGTGTGGGTCTCTTTGAGTTCATCCAGTTTGGAACTCTCGAACTTCCTGGATGTAAATATCTGTTTCCTTTCTCAGTCAGGATAGGTCATTATTTTTTAAAAGAAAGTTCTGTTCCTTTCTCTCTCTCTTCTTCTTCTGGGATTCCTATAATGTGAATATTTGCATACTTCTTGGTATCCAAGAGGTCCCTTAAACTATCCTCATTTAAAAAAATTTTTTTTTTCTGTTTAGTTCTGATTGGTTGATTTCCACTAGTCTGTCTCCAGGTCCCTGATTCAGTCTTCTGTATTATCTAACCTGCCGTTGATTCCTTCTAATGTATTTTTCATTTCAGTTATTCTTCAGGTTTGCTTGATTCTTTATTACGCTTTCTCCCTAAGTTCCTCTATTCCACTCTCAAGTGTGGTGAGCATCCTTCTGACTTTCTTTCGCTTCTTTATTATGCAGATTACTTAGCTCCATTTCCTTAGGTTTTTTTTTTCCCCCTCCCTGGAGATTTTTCTTGTTCCTTCATTTGAGAATTGTTCTTCCATCTTTTCATTTTATTTGACTTTCTGCATTTGTTTTTATAAATTAGACAAAATGACTGTCTCTCCAAGTCTTGAAAAGGCAGCCTTATTAGAAGGGACCTCTGTGGAGGCCGTGTGTGCCAGGCGGTTTTGGTGGGCCTGTAGGAGCGAAGCTGGTGCCTAAGGCATTTGGGGCACTGGCCCACTGCGCCAGAGCGTGTAGTAATGCCCTCTCGACCCTGCTTGCTTCCTTTGTTCATGGCTGAAATGGGCTTGGACGGTATATCCAGGTACACACTATAGCAACCTTTCAGATAGGCCAGAGCAGCTGGATAGAGCCCCCACTCATCCTATGGAAGTAAAGGGGGGCGTAAACAATGGCGCTCATAGGCACCCCCAGCCACGGATAATTCCCACAGTCACCGAGAGCTCTACAGCTCTGTCTCGTTGTATAGCACATGGTCTTATGTAGAAGCAGCCTCTGCGTAGGCTTTATGTGCCAAGTAGTTTTGGGAAGCCCAGCAGGTACTTCTGGTGCCTGAGATGCAGGTTTGCTGGGCTGGAGCAGCCCCCAGCAGGGAGGCCAGGTTCATGTGGTGACACCCTGTTATTCCTGGTTGCTTCCTTTGCTTGGAGGCAAAACGCTCTGGGCAGCGTGCGTAGCTGGGAATGCTGCTCTGATCTTGCAGGTGGGGCAGAGCTCCGCCAGCCCGTGGAGTTCCCCGCAGCTCCCCGAGGGCTCCTGTGGCTTTCCCAGCCTTCTCTATTCAGTCTCTTTCTCTTGCCTGTTTAGAAGCTGCTCACTCAGCCCTCAGTTGTCTCACAAGAGTAATTGCTCTCTATGTACGTGTATATTTGAGTTTGCTCATGGAAGGTGGCGATTTCAGTGTCCTGTGTCACCGCCATCTCGGACTACTTTCACTTCTAATTCTTTAAGGTGTAATGTTAGATTGTTTGAGGTTTCTCTTGTTTATTGAGGTGGGCCTGTAATGAAGGCTGTAAACTTCCTCCTTACCACTTTTGGGATGCTGTATTTTCATTTGTATTTGTCTCTGTATCTTTTGATCTTTTATTTCTTCTTTAACCCAAGGGTTGTTCAGTAAGATGTTGATTAATCTCCACATATTTGTGTTTTTTCCAGAGTTCTTGTTAATTTCATTTCATACCACGTGGTCAGAAAATATGCTCAATATGACTGCAGTCTTAAATTTATGGGAACTAGTTTTGTGCTCCAACGTATGGTCTGTCCTTGAGAATGTTTTATGTGCACTTGAAAAGAATGTGTATTCTGTCGTTTTGGGATGGAAAGTTCTATAAATATCAATTAAGCTCATTCGATGTAATGTGTCATTTAAGGCCGATATTTTCTATTGACTTTTCATCTGGATGATCTACTCATCGCTGTCTGTGGAATATTCAGGTCCCCTACTATAATTGTATTTTTTTTTTCAGTTTCCCCCTTTAGGTCTGTTAGTAATTGCTTTATATATTTGGTGCTCCCAGATTGAGTACACATACATGAACAAGTGTTATGTCTTTTTGACGAATTGCCACCGTTATCATTATAAAATATCCATTTTTGTTTCTTGTTACCTTTTCCTATCTTGAAATCTGTTTTGCCTGATACAAATACTGCTATACCTGCTTTTCTCTGGATGCCATTTGTTTAAAGAATCATCTACCTCTTCACTTTGAGCCTGTGCTTGTCTTTGTAGTTGAGATGAGTCTCCCTCAGGCACCGTACGCTGGGTCTTATTTTTCAGGCCATCCCACTACTCTGTGCTTTTTGATTGGTGAGTTTAGTCCGTTTATTCCTAGGGCGATGATTGATGTATGAGGAGTAACTGTATAGTCATTGAGCTTTTGTTTTCTCCTTGCTCTGTATCGTCATTGTTTCTTTTCCCTTGTGATTCCACCTGCTATTTTAACGTGGCCGTTTTCTATGACTTTCTTTCTTTCTTTTTTTTTTTAATTTTGGTTTTGGCTCGTTTGCTTTATGCCTCAACTCTGGGTTTCTGTTGTGTGGTTCCCATTGTGTAAAATGTCTCACTCACACAATAGCCCTTTTCCTTCCGATGGCTCCATCTTCAATCGCCTGGGTTCAGGCCTCCCCCCCCCTTTTGTGTTTTCCTCGCACATCGTGCCCCTCTTTATGTTGTGCGTTTGTTACCAAAACGCAGTAGCGATGATCATTTTTAGCGTCTTCCCCCTTTAACGCTCACGTTATGGTTAGGTGTTAATAACCTGTTCCGAAGTAGATTTGCAGTTTCCTGCTTTTGTCAGTCCGTTAATCAACTAACTCAAAGTTTTATATATTTCCGTGTTTTGTTCGCAGTAGAAATCCTTTCAACATTTCTTGTCGTGGTAAATTCTCTCAGCTTTTTTTTTTTTTTTAAATCTAGAAAAGCCTTTATTTCTCCTTCATGTCTAAAACATAACTTTGTTGTATATATTATCCTTGGCTGATGGTTCTTGTCTTTCACCACTTTGAATATTTCCTTTTACTCTTTCCTATCCTGTAATGTTTCTGTTGAAAGATTTGATGATGAAGATAAACGAATGGGATTTCCTTTGTGGGTTACAGTCTTTTTGTTCCGTGCTGCCATGAGAATTCTTTGTCATTAATTTTCGACAGTTTGAATAAAATGTACTTTGGGGAAGTTCTTTTTTGCATTGATATAATTAAGGGTTCTGCCAGCTTCCTGTATTTTTAAGTCCAGTTCTGTCCATAGACTTGGGAATTTCTTATCAGTTATTTCTTTAAGTAGATTCTCTTTTCCCTTCTCCCTCTCATTTTCTGGTGTATCGATTATCCTAAGTTTTCTTTTCTAATGTAGTCAGATTTCATAGAGTTCTTTCTTTCTCTTTTTACCCCTTCCTTTTCCACTTCTTCCCCTTTCCCTATTTTTTTCTTCTCTTAGTTCTCTCTCTTCTTCCTATTGGGTCATTTCTAGGTTTTTATTTTCAAGTTCACAAATTCTTTCTTCCATCTGGTCTGCTTTGTTTCCAGTGCTCTCCAATGTAGTCTTCATCTCATTTATTGAGTTCGTTAGCTCCAGAATTTGTTTCCTTTTTATAGTTTCAGTTTCTTTGGTAAAGTACTCCTTTCGTTCATTAATTTTTTTATTCCTGAGTTTTCTTGTACATCGTCGAATTTCTTCATAACTGCAGCCTTGAATTCTCTGTTATTTAAATCATAGTTTTCCATGACTTTGAGTTTGGTTTCTGGAGATTTCATTTTCTTCCTGTGTTCCCAAGTTACCTTGGTTGTTTATGGTATTTGATGGATTGTTTGTGCATTTGAGGTAGTGATCTTTTGGTTTGATACTATTTTGCTCTCAACAATTCACCAGGTTAATAGGCAGGGTACTTTTTGTTTTCATGTAGATGGTATTTTAGCACAAGTTTTTTCTCTTAACCTGCATTATTTATGCCCCTGGGATCATGATGGAGTGGCATCACTTTACATTAAGGAAAATGCCATGTGGCCACTGGGGCGGTGAATGTCCCCTCTGTGACTGGCTCGCCTTGGTTATGGAGCACCATTGTTACTATGGTGGGGAATGCGATGAGTGGTGGAAAAATGGTTTTGTGAGCTCCAATCGCTACTTCCTTTTTTCCAGTGTGTTTTGGCCTTACTGGGCTCTGCCAGGGCACCTGGGGCAGAGGAGGCAGGTTTACGATCTCACTGTTTCGCCCGCTCCCCTTACAGTAATGGCTGATGACTTCGCTATATTGTTTAAAGCTTTCCAGCCACCTCTACCCAGCTCTGCCTTGGTGGGGTGGGGAAGGGAGATGCCTTTTCCTGGCAGGACACTCCTTCGGCCCCTCTTACACTGCAGGTCCTAGTGTGAGGGCCGCCGCCTGACCTCACCACTCTGTGCTCACTGGAGCCTGGGTGGGCGTCCAGCTGAGTCTGCAGCCACCGCCCCTGGCCTTCCTCCCATCCTGCCCCCTTGCTTTTTCCAATTTTCCCACCTTCAGATATCCTGATGGGTGGCTCTTTCATGTGTGTTTTTGTGTTGAGCAGGAACTCCTTTGTTCTGATTGTCCGACTTGTAAATTTAAGGGGTGAAACAATGGATCTTCCCACTTCTCCAGGATGCGGCCATTCCTCTCTCCATTCACTTTTTTAAAAAAACCTATCGAGTTTATTAGGTAACATTTTTTTGAAGCCTAGTTTTCAATGTCTTTATATAATTGAGACATTAAAATAGTATTTCTTGAAACACATTCTATAATTCAAGTTTTCTTGTTAGCCGGGCTTTGTGAAGTCTTTTTATAGGTACTTAGTATTCGGCTTCACATTATAATAGTGATGCAGTCTTAATATGGAGGAACTCAGCAAATTAATTTTTTAACTAAAACACGTATTTCCTTCTATGCTTGATCTTGAAGTAGCAGGTTCTGCGTGATGATAAGCTGTTACCTCTGTATTTCAGGTACTATGCCATAATGGTCACCATGTTCTTCACCGTCAGCGTGGTGAACAACTACGCCCTGAACCTCAACATCGCCATGCCCCTGCATATGATATTCAGATCTGTAAGTGCCGCTGGCTCACATGAGTATGTCCTCTGAAAAGCACAGCCAACCGGGTAGACTAGACACGTGCCAAAGTAGGAAGGCCTTGTGATAAGTGCTATTTAGGGTGTAAGAACAGGTCTCATGACGAGCGAGCCGAGGCTGGCTTTCATCTGAGAAATGAGGCAAAAAAGAGAAGAATGTGAAAGCGGACGGTTTATTTATCTGAGGTCTATGGGTGATTAATAAAAGCAAAGATAAAATTTTTCTGGGAAACAGATTTTACCTTTAATTTCCTGCATCTGGGTGATCTTATATTCAAACTTGTTACATATGTTATTTAACTTATTTTTCATCACTTTTTTCTCTCATAAACTTACATCTACTTGTAATACATGAAACAGACCCTTTTCTGTTTTTTTTTTTTTTTTTTAAACAGAGACTTGAGATAATAATTAAAGGAAATTTCTAGATGAGGTGGGGTTTCTCTCAAAGTAGTAGACATTTTCTTCTTTGCCTCATATAACATAGTTTGTATGTTATTTACATACAAACTAAACAGTTCAGCTCGAATGAGAAAGACTTCAGAAAGTATGTAGATAGCATTGCAGAATAATACAAAATGGATAATGATTGAAATTATAACATTTCTGTGTGGTCTGAGATCAAATGTACTATTCCTAAAAAGACTTTCCCAAGGCAACTAATTACTAAGATGACCTTGAAAGCACCAAGCTCTTGATGATCAATCGACTCCCTTTCGGAGAGGAGATCCCTGCACGACTTCTTTCATTAAAACTAAATGTGAGAAGCAGCTTGTTAAAAGATCTTATAAGTAGAAGGAAAATTGGACAGAAATAAGTCTATGATATAATTTATTCTTGTCAACCTTAGCTTCAGCTATTGAGAATTGATCATTTTTATTTTCATTGTCCTCTTTAAAGGTTTTATTATTTTACAAGACAGATTTTTGCGGTTTATACTTTTTGCCATAAGAACACCTGAACTTTATTATTTATTTATCCCGACTTCCTTCTTTCCAGCTGTTTTTACCCCATCCGTGTTCATATTTATCTTGAATTATGTTACTGTCTTTCGTGCACTAAAACGTTCTCTTGTCTCCTTCTATAGGGTTCTCTAATTGCCAACATGGTTCTAGGAATTATCATTTTGAAGAAAAGGTAAGCAGTACACTTTTGTCACTGATGTATAGGAAGCATACCCTGAGCCCCGTCTATAAACTGATCATCTGGGTTCCTTTTCTCACAGTGCAGACAGTTTGCTCTTAGCCACCTACTTTGTTTTTTAGTCCCCTGTGACAACGATGTCATTCCTGGGGCAGTTGACCAGGGAAGAGATCCCACCTGTGGCTTTTGAGCAGCATTTTCTGTGCAGAATTAGCTCGTGTCATCATTGAATCCTTAGAACCATTCCAGCCTATGAAGCCAGTTGATCTAGAACTTCACCGTCCCTTAGGATCACCACTAGCCACATTTAAGGGCTCAGTAGGCACACGCGGCTAGTGGTGACTCTCTTAGAGAATCCAGATTTGGAACATTTCCAGCTTCACAGTTCTGTGGGACGATGCTGTTATAGAAAGCATTTATCAGTACAAAGTCACGAACTAAGGAATAATCATGCCTATTAGAATTCCTTTGTTAGGAATTTTCCTAACAAAGGCCCAGATGGCCAAGAAGATAGAACGAAAAGTTTCAGGATTGTTCTCTGCGGCTGTCACCAGGGGCTTACTCTGGGGGTGCTTTTTAAAAGTATTTGGATCCCACCGTCATTCTTAGCCCCACCTCTCACTCCCAAGAAGAAGGTGCATTGAGGAAAGACAGCACAAATAGTCTGGAACATTCCTCGGAAAGGTCACCCTTACTATAAAGTCCAAAATTGTGTGATTCGATGCCAACTTTTTAATGTATTTAATATCCAGCCTAAGTATTAGAACTCTCTATACCAGCTTGGAAAATAGCTGTCCGTTCAGGGTGTGGGGACTTAAGAGTTTTGAAGTAATAAGGGTTGTGTCAAAAAGAACAATTATCTTCTCTGACTAAGGTTTTTATCATGAATTCTTTACCCCCCGAGGCTTCTGTATTCTCCAGATAAGTGCCATTGTAGTTGATTTCTTTCCTAGGTCCCTCTGCTTTAAGCAAACCTACAGATGAATGGTCAGTTTGTTATGTTTGAAGTAAGCGTTGTGTATCTTAGTAGTGTAGAAGTCACCCCCGGCACACTTGTGGTCCTTCCAACCTTTGGTTTGGGTTCATAACATGTAAGAGACGCCTGTGGCACAGAATGTTCCTAGCAGAATGTCTGGTGCTTGGAGCAACGAGGACATCAGAAGCAAGTGTGGACTTGCACACAAGGACACATTGCAGGACGGGCGCACACGCCTGACCGGTAATGAGACTTCTTGCTCTAAGGACTAGAAAAGGATACTTTAGAGGATAAGAGAAAGATACTTGAGAAAAAATAGCTGAGAACACAGTGGTGGCTTTGAGGCTGAGTCTGGGAGTTGGCTGTAGCTTGTATTTACTAACCTAACAGTAACTCTTAATAAATTACAAAGCCAGCATTGTAGTGAAACTTAATAAAAAGCTAAGGAGACAGGGGTGGGGGTGCTAGCATTGCCATTCCTCCTCTCCTTTATCCACGTAAGTTACACATTTCCAGACTCCGACTCTTCTTCCAAACCATCTCCGCAACATGACAGGGATACAAAAGCACATATTATATAAGAGATGTATCCTCCTGATACTGTCTCAGAAGGTCAGGGGGCTTTCTCAAACACTTAAGAACTTGTTTTGGCCTTGTCATCTTGAATCTAACTTTCTTGGCCTTTTTGACTTTGAGTGTATTAGCCAGAGAGCAGGGGTTTGCCTATGTTAACTGTCTAATACCATGAATTAGTAACTAACTTATGTTTACCTAAAAGTAAAAGGCCAAAGTGGGCAGTAGCAAGCATTATGAGATAAAAAAAAAAAAAAAAAAAAAAAAACTATTTGGAAAACACTGATTTGGGCAGAAACCCAAATAGTGTTCTGATTAGGCAAACGGTATTTTTGAGAAAGGGAAGAATAATTACAACAATAGAAGGAAGGCATTTCTCTTGGTGCAGAAAGCAAACATAGTGATGCTAATTCCAAACCATTTTTAATGATCAGGCCAGTAGTTCTCTGGTATTTGTAATATCTGCTTTCTTGTTATCTTTGCAGACAGTTCTTTGAGGCACAGTGTGGCTTTAGGCCCAATCGAAAGGTTATTTTGCCCTGTTTTAACATTCCAAAGGTTTGAGGCAAAAGAGTGCAAGAAAGTTCCTTCAGCATGGCAGCTCTGACATTTCAAAGCGTTTTTATTTTTTAATAGTTATCTCCTTTTATTTATCCCGGGTAGAAGCCCCTCAAATGCATAGTGTGTTCGTCGTCCCAGGATTCGACAACCGAATCTATATTTATTTTACCCGTGCCATTCATTATTTTTTAGGCCTGAGTTATAAACCTCTCTGTTCTGATCTTCCCGGACTGCAGAGTTCCCTTATTTGCATAGCTGCCTCCAGCAGTGCCTGCTCCCCGCCCCGCCCCTCTTCCCTAGCGCGGTGCTCACAGCCCCTCGCTCTGCTTCTCAGCCCATTCCGTCGGCCTTTTATGAGACGCAGTGACCAGAACTAGAGAGAGTACTGGAGCGGAAACCTTGAGTGGTTCATCCTGTTGTGAGTTTAATTTCTTTCCATTCTTGCCTGAGGCCTTTTGCTTTATGCCAAGAGCCTGAGAGGGACGTTAATGATACTGTTTTAGTGAATGTGAAACGCCTGTTATCATTGCCAACGGCCCTATTTGTTAACATTCCTCCCTTTCTTCAACTATGCCAGCATTTAAAAACAACATTTGTCATTCGGAGGCTTTGAGGAAAACAGACCCCCCTGAAAGTGAACGACTGAATTATTTTCCGAGGAGTGAGTCCTGCCGCTTGTGCCAGATACTCCCTTCCCCTGCTCGCATGGTGTGTGTCTTCACACCGAGGTTTGGGTCCTCCAAAACGGGAAAAGCAGCAGATGCCAGATCCAAGCAAGGCTTCCATTTGGGCTTTTGAGAGCAGGATGGAATGAAATGTCTGGTTTTTTTTTTTCCTGATGAAACGAGTTTTGGTCCATCAACTATCAGAAAGTGTTTTAAAGGACTTTAAACCAAGAAAAAGGGTGTCATATAGCAACCGTTCACACACAGACTTACATGGGCTCTGCTGGGAAGTGACCTTCAGTTGTATGTTGGTGACCCGTATGTATTGTCATGCACCATCCCGCTTGAACATCGCGGGGAGACTGGTACCTCTGCTTTCCTAAGGTGTTCTTGTTCTTATTTTTGCAGATACAGTATATTCAAATACACTTCCATCGCCCTGGTGTCCGTGGGGATATTTATTTGCACTTTCATGTCAGCAAAGCAGGTGGTAAGAATCAGTTCACAAATCATTTATATTTATTTACTACTTATTAATGATAAAATAATTTGAATGCTTATGTAATACAAGGATTCAGATCTCTGAAAGAGTGGCTAATAAATATTTCTCCTGAGTCTGGGCCCCTTGTATGTAGTCTGGTCTCTATACCAATGATTTTTTTCTTATTTCCTAGACTTCCCAGTCCAGCTTGAGTGAGAATGATGGATTCCAGGCGTTCGCATGGTGGTTACTAGGCAAGTACAGTAATTACAATGAAGATAATTGCCTTTGCAATCTGTTTGCTGAGTTCTCCCCTCAGGGATTGGTTTCTTGGCAAGAAGCTTTGGCTAAACAAATTATGCACCTGGGATCGTGTGTCTCTGAACTTTAGTGTTCAAGAAAATGCCCAGGTTCATGGTAATGTGTTCTGTAACACGGATCCATATTTTTCTTGGTTGACACTGGTATAGAAAGAAAAGTACAGGCCTGCTTGCCTAGCACGCTCTCTGGGATCAGCGCTTGGAGTGCCGTCCACTTCCGCATGATCTGTGTGGTCAGGAGGGCTTCTGCAGAAGGGCACATGACAGCAGTTGACTCTTTAAAAAGAATTTCCAAGGGACCCATTTCTAAATCTTAGATTTGTTTTCTTTAGAAGTTAGTCGTTCCATATGGCATAGTTCCCAAACCCAGTGGATCAGCAGAATTTGCTGGGGAATTTTTTAAAAAACAAATATCTCTTCGTGAAATTAATGAGACGACAGCGGTAGAGCTTGGCCCTCGCACTGTGTGATGTGGAGGTGAAATTCTCCAAGTTCATTCAGTGACAGCAATAGCAGATTGAGACCGACCGTGTGAAAGAGAATTATATTCTCCTCACTTCTTGGCTTTGAAACTTTGCCCCCTTAGATTGCTGTTCTTAACATAGAAAGTTAAGAATAAACTTTATGAGCTATTAGAAAAATACTCTCCAATAAGAAAAATTTGCAAAGAATTGAACATACCATTGGGGAAAAATTAATGTCCAATAATTTTTTGTTCAGCCTCACTTGTCTGATAATCAAAGAAATGCAAATTGAAACCAAAATGCAGTGCCTTTTTATTTCTGGTCTATTATATAGGCAAGATCATAAGTGATTATTTGCATTGCTGCTGAGGGTGCAGTAAGACAAAGATTTTCACATAAACTGTTTACAGTATCAATTGACATAGCCTTTCTGGAAAATAATTTATATGTTGAGTTATTAAAATGTCTACAACCTGTGACTTAGTAATCCTTATAAGAGTTTATTCTAGGGAAATAATATTTAAAAAAAGATTTATGTAGAGGGGTGTACATTGATTTTCAGTGATGTTTTAATTGGAAGTAATCTTATATTGTAAGACTTTTAAGTATAGTACATACAGATGATAAATATGCAGCCATTAAATCAGACTTTTGAAAAACTTTCGTGAATGACCTGAAGAAAAATCCAGGAAAAAGATCGTGAAGAATGCAAGGTACAAAATTTTAAATTAGAGCCTGTCTTAGCACAAAATATACATAAATATATTTAGAGAAATGTAGAAAACTGTAATGGTAAATTGTGGTTGATTTTTATTCCTTTTTAAAACTTTGTACACGTTTTACATTACATTAGTTTGTAATATTTGTAGAATATGTAAACAACCAGTAAATGTTCTTTAAGAATACATCTGGGGGGGGGGAAGATACCTGGAAATAAGCAAATATAGGTATCTTGTAACATGATCTTTTTTTTTTTTTAGGTATTGGAGCACTAACGTTTGCTCTTCTGATGTCCGCAAGGATGGGTATTTTCCAGGAGACTCTTTACAAACAATTTGGGAAACACTCCAAGGAGGCTTTGTTTTATAATGTAAGTAATTTATTGAACCTGGGGAGGATAAGTATTACTGAGTTATTGTTGTTGTAATATGGGATCAAATGTCATAGGCCATCCTTCTGACGTAGGTGAAGGATCAGTCTGTTATTGGTCATCTGCTTCGGGTCCCACAGACCGAAGTGCTTTCATAGGCGGTTGGTGTGCATTCAGAGCCTCCGTCCTCTACGCGGGACGATCACGATCAGTCAGTGTGAACAGAACGTGTCTGCTAACCAGGAATTACTGTAGGGACAAAGAACCTCACCTCCAGTGTCCCTGCAGGTGAAATCAGGTTGAAACCAATATGGAAGCCTGGAAAAGGAAAATAAGTTACAAAAAAAAAAAAAAAAAAACAACCAAACCAGCATGCTCAGGGGAGTATGAGCAGGCAGGCGTTGGAGAGCGTTGGGGCGGACGGGCGAGAGGATGAGTCCCTCAGATGGGCTTCGTCCATGTGATGGAGAGTTTAAATAGCTGGTTATACTGTCTTCAGCATCTTCATTTTAAACCGCTCTAGAGACACTTCCTCCTCCCTCTTTCTGGTTGAGGTGATGCCCAGAGCACAGCCCCTCACGGTCAGGGTGACGTGATGGCCTCTGGTTCAGTAGTAACCTTAGGGGTATCTTCACTGCCAAGTTGCTGCAGACAAGCTGTTCGAGATTTAATTGGAAATAGTGTGTGTGTTTTGGACTTTAAATAAGAAAGGAGCGTTCTGTTGGGGTCACATCTGACCTTCAGAACAGTACGTGGCGCACAGTGCCTGCTCAGTAAGCATTACCTGTGATTCCGTACTATCGTGGTGGTGGCGGGTCGTCGTCAAGCACAGTGATCCGTGCTAACCTGCCGTTTCCCTCTTCCACCTCTTTTTATTCTTATCTTCATTTCTTTCTCCCTGCCCTCCATTCTCTCTTCCCGCTAGTTGTCTAAACTCCTTAAAATCTGCCTTCGCATTCTTTATATTTTTAAATCCATTGTATTTGCTTAGCCATTCTCTAAAACAGGAAAACGTAACAAATCTTTTGGGTAGAATGACTGTGTATTTAATTTTCTCATTCCCTTTTGTTGAGGAAAGGATGCTGGCTCCATTTTTTTTGTTTTGTTTTGTGTGGTGACCATTACACTTAAGGAGAAGAACTGTGATTTTGGCGTTATCATGACATAGAGTGTCAAGTAGTTTAGAGGCACTGGATACATTGAACTTAAGTCTAACTTGCTTTTTCATGGTAGTGTTTGTCCAACAACTTGTAAAACTTAGAATAATGAGAGCAGCTTTACAATGACTCAGTGTTTTTGCATTTACGTTTATGTGGAATATTTCTTCCCATAGCACGCCCTTCCACTTCCTGGATTCATCTTCTTAGCTTCGGATATTTATGACCATGCAGTTCTCTTCAATAAGTCTGGTGAGTCTGGCGTGATCCAGTACAATGACCTGACAGTTTCTGAGGCAGAGTTTCAGTCTTACTCTTGACTTGCCCATTGCTTTTTTTTTTTAATCCAAAATCATCTGTTCCACTTGAAACCATCACAGTTCCGTGATCGACGCTGTTGATCAGTGGTTGCAATAGCAAAAGCTTTTTTACAGGCGCTTCTCAGCTCTTTGCAGATGAAGTGCTATCTTCAGATTTTCTGTTTTGCTTTGGCATGTGTGCGTTTGGATGTGGAAGGCTTGTCTGCAGGACGCACAAACTGTAGCCATTAGAGCCACGAGGGAGGGTGGGCAGCGGATCAGCAGTTTGTGCTGGTTCATCGTGCCGGAGGCAGGTCCGTTTGGGGCCCAGCCCTGGGGAACAGAAGCAAAACCAATGACAGGGATTTTTTTTTTTCCCCAAATGACAGGAAGAAAGGCAGCAGGAAAAAGCAAAATTAGTTCAAAAGTCAATAGTGTAAGTTAGCTAATGCTTTTTAAAGTGGCTATTTAATAAATTAGCTATAAATTGCCTGTTAACCCAGTCGTCTACTAAAGGACATAGAATGTTATATAGACAAACACGAAGAACCTGTAAATATTTAAAAACTTTAAGGCTTGATGTTGCCCATACTTGTGAAGTGTGTTTTGTAGGACGGCAGTGGGTGCTCAGGAAACACTCGTTTGCTGTCCGAACCTGAGTATGAAGCTGTGACCACCCCGAGTTTGCAGTATCGCCTCTCCCATTTGCCCTTAGGAATGTTTGATGAAGAGAGTGTGTAAGAAAGTTAAGGCTCTGAATTAATCATTTCAGATTTTTTAAACTTGGGAGGTAGTTGACAGCTGATTTCTGACACAGTGGTTTTTAAGGTCTCGACAGCCACAGCATAGCAAACTGCTATTGAAATATATGAAATTCCTTAAATTGGTTTAGTTACTAGAATGTTTCTTCTAAAAATCACAGGGCTGTGCATTTATATAAAGTTTTGTTTTTGGAAACTGCCTTAAGCTTCTTCAGAACATTCCTAAGTTAAATATACATTTTTTCCTCTTGTTATGAGTTTTAGTGTCTCAGACGAACCTGTTCTCCTTGAATTTTCTGAGAGCTGAATATCCATCTAAATATTTTACATCATATCGATTGTCTCTTTCCTCAGAAAACTGATACAGTGGATCTCCGAAAACAGTAATAACATTTGTTAACTTTCATTTCAATACTTGCAAAATGTTTTGGAGACAATAGAATACCAGATTATTGGGATTTCCCACTAGTCCAGACATACAGCTCTAACAAATTATTTATCTAGATGGCTTTTTATTTTTTTGCAAAAGAAAATTAATGTTGTTTTCCTAACCAGATCTCAGCATCACTGTGTTGGACTTTCCTCAGTTATGCTGTATGTTTTAAACTCCGAAAACAATTTAGCAATATGAAAGAAATGGCCTTCGAGGATTATAATGTCCTATTCTCTGTAATCTTGGGTATTTTACTTTCTCCCAAATATTCACTGTGCAAACCTCATTATGTAAATCTAACATAAGAATGTATTTAAAGGTAGAAAAGTTAAAGTTCCATTACTCTCCACATCAGTTAATTTCATTTTACCAGTTCCCTTCTAGACACTGTTTACATAGTTGTAATCCTTGTGTTGAAATTTCTACTTCATTTTCTGCTGGTTCTTTTTGTGACCAAATGTAACCTTTATGATTTTGAATGTATAAGGTCTCATCTAGTTAAAGTGTCTTTGCTTACATAGCCATTGTTCTATCATTGCACAGATTGATTTTGTTTTTCCCTATTATAAATTCTACTGCAATGAAGAACTTTTTTTTGAATTATCCAGGATTAACTTCTTAGAATGGGTATTAATACTTTTATAGCACCTTAATAAGAATCGTGAAATTTTTTTGAAAACACCAATTTATACCACCACCGAGTGGCTGCCAATCCCACTTTTACCTTGCCAGATTAGAATATTATTCCTAAAGTTTTAATTGCTAATTCATTAGGTCTGAAATGCTACAGCCTTAATTTAGAATTTTTCGATTACGAGGAGGATTGAACACACTTCCAACTGGCATTTGGTTACTGGCTGCCTTCCCCATCGTGTTAGCTATGACCATGTCATTTTGAACTTCCTGCGCTACAGTCTTTCTCTGTAAAGTGGGGTCCTAGTCAGGTGAATGGTTATGAGTTTATCATTTGCTTTAAGAAAACGAAGTAATGATTCTTGATTCCAGGCTACATCAGCCTCAAGACCAGTAAAGTGGCGTATGGTCCAGACCGACGCTGCTGTCTCTGTCGTGATTGGTATGTCTTACTTTGTTCAAAAAGATGAAAACTTTAGCTCTCAAAAGTGATACAGCCGTCTCCCCTCTTAATCCCTGCAGAGTTGTATCAAGTCCCCGTTGTCGGCGTGGAAGTGCCCATCATGTGGTTCTACCTCCTCATGAACGTCGTCACCCAGTATCCTTTGCCCGCCTCGGCCCTGTGGTCCTTTCTGGATTGTCTCAGCACAGGAATGTTTGTTGTTCTAACAGTGCAGTGACAGTTTCATTCTTACCTTGATCTCTTCTGTAGCAAGCAGGAGATGGAGAGGCCCATCTAGCGAGCTCCTCTGTGGAGGGCCGAGGGAATGACAGCGGTGCCTTTGTTGTTCTAACAGTGCAGTGACAGTTTCATTCTTACCTTGATCTCTTCTGTAGCAAGCAGGAGACGGAGAGGCGCATCTAGCGAGCTCCTCTGTGGAGGGCCGAGGGAATGACAGCGGTGCCGGAGGTCAGTCAGTCACAGGGCACCGTGACGAAATGCCCTGGGGGAGGGGAGAGGCAACAGTTAGTGCATGACACGCATGTTCTGTGATTTGGACCATCCTAGGGTGTTGCACAAACTGCTACAAAATTCTGAAAGGAATTTCAAATTACTTAAAACTTAAGGTCATTCAAAAGAACCATCAAAAAAAATCCATTATAAGAATTCAGTCTTTAGTGAAGCAGACTGCCCTCATCCTTCTGAAGTCGCTTCATAGATCTGTCGTACGGAGTTCTTTTTTAGAGGTGGTGGCAGGCTGGGGCCACATCAGAGAAAGGTGGGTGTGATCACCTTCACCGAGCGTGTTAACGCTCTGGCATTACTTGGGAGGTGACCTTCGCTGTGCACCATGGGAAGAATCTGGAATAAGTATAGCGGGAGGTCTTAGGCAGTTTCGAGCTGGGATCCACGATCCACAAATGGAGCGGCAGGACGGGAATGCCGCAGGGTGCTCCACCAGGCAGGGGCCTCAGAGCAGCCGGAGCCAAGCCCTCGCGTTTTCTAAGTTCTTAGAATACGAGCATGTAGGCCAAGGACCAGGCCACAAGGGTCTCCCTCAGCCAACCTCTCGGTATCTACAGAAAACCACCTTAACCCCAGCCCCCAGGTACGTGTGCATCAGGGGCGTCTTCATCCTCACTACGGAGTGCGCCTCCCTCACTGTCACACTCTTCGTGACTCTGCGCAAGTTCGTGAGCCTCATCTTCTCCATCTTGTACTTCCAGAACCCGTTCACTCTGTGGCACTGGCTGGGCACCTTGTTTGTCTTCATTGGGACCCTCATGTACACAGAGGTGTGGACCAACCTGGGAGCCACAAAAAGCCAGCCTCAGAAGGAGGACAAGAAGAACTGAGGCCAGTGTCGTATGAGCCACGGTCCAGCAAGGTCCCTTGCGTTGATGCTGAGTGAGCCCCCAGTACTGAACGAGCTGTGTGTGCGCCACGGAGCCCCTGGCAGGCGGGCGGGGCCGGCTCAGATCCCCCAGTGCGTGTGGACTCTGCACAGGAATCCCGTAACCCTGAATTAGAAAAAACAAGTAGTACTGTACTAAACAGCCATTCATTCGTTATGTTTTGTTTACATTTTTCAGTACTGTACTTGTTAATGAATCCCGAGTCCCCAGAGCTGCTAGTTTTATAGCCGTGGTCTTGGATGAGATTAGCCCTTTTGCTGCTGTTCTGATTGCTGATGATTCTCTGCCATGATAGTCATCATCGTCCTGTGGCTTCTCCCCTCTGTCCTGTCGCCCTTCTCCTCTAAAGCAGCACTTTTCAGTCGCATGCTCCAGGCAGCGCTGTCGGCGACCAAGTGCATTAAAACACTGGTGACATTGGGGCTAGACTCCCTGCAGCAGGGCTGGTGGGAACCCTCTCCCAAATTTTGCTTTTGTTTTCTATGCAAAAGTTAGATGCTTTCACATCTGTTGCTTTTAGAAGAAACCTGCAGCATAGCTCTGCGTGGCACAGTGTTAATAAGAAAGGTTATGTGTGAACTGGGAAAGAGATGTTTCCCCTCGGTCTTCTACGTGACGCCCATGAGCTTGGAGCAGAGAGGGTGGCGCCAGGACGGCCCCGCTCAGCACCCAGAGAGCCCAGGGCCCCTTCCGAGCGTGTGGGGTGAGTCCTTGAAAGACTTCTTACCCAAGGAGTCCAGCTCTGCCTGGCAAGTCTCGTGGTCACAAACAGGCTCACAAGTAGACGCATAGATACAGTGGGTGTGCTGTATTAGGTCAAATCACAACTAAAATGTTTTTTTTTCCTGTGAGGTATCTTAATGTTCTTGATGGAAGTTGACAGGAGGGGGCTTGTGTTTTATTAATGTAGAAATCATTTAAAGGTCTAGTTTTCCTCCTGTGGCATAATTTTGAGACAGAGAAATGATGTCTGCATGGCGTGTGTAGGTGAGCATGTGCCTCTGTGTAGTTTGTGTGCGATTATTTTGGAGGCGAGACGAGCGTGGAAGTCAGGGTTTTATCTCCTCATTCTTCACAGCCCTGGACCTTCACTGCCCTCACACACAGTCCTGCTCCTCTGCAGGCAGGTAAACTAACTTACCAGCCAGTCCACGCGCACAGACACAAGCCTTTCGTTTTTTCCTGGGTGCAGGTTGTGCTCGGCCCACGCTGTGGTACGTATAGTCCACTGCCTGGACTTACTCGATGGAGTCGGAGATAAGTGCCCTAGGACAACTGGGTTGCTTTGGGGAAGTCGCTTAAGTTGCCTGGGTTTGGGCGGGTCCCAGACGGCAGCATAACAGGACCCAGAGCTCAACCCATGAACACACCCAACGCACACCTCTCCTGAGACAAGGGACACTGAACAGAGTCTGCACGGCAAAGAAGAGACCATCACAAGAAGATTGGGGGACCGCAGGAGCTCCCCAGAATTTGAGGAAACCCACCAGGATCAGAGGAACTGGTGAGTGCCACTGTTTGCATTTCCAGTCACCCCTCCTGGGGCCATCTCCAGTGGGAGCAAGAAGGTGCCGTAGCAGGTGCCCACAGTTAGAGCCAGGGCCCAACAGGGCACCTGCACCAGACCCCTGCTGTACGCAGCTGCTAGACAGCCCCAACTGGAGTAAAAGAGGGTTGGCGAGAGAGGCCCCCTCAGAGGAAGAGGGAACCAGCTGAGGGCTGCAATGCCCAGCAGCAGTCAGGACAGCGGGGTGAGCTGCACACACGGAGGGAAGCCCGGCTGGAGCAGGAGGGAGCCAGGAACGCTGCCGCGCATGCTCAGAGGGCCCCCCATCCCAGAACGGTGGCGGTCAAAACACGCGTGAGCCTCGTGCACACACCAGGCACCCCCATCTCGAAGCATAGTGGACCCAGCAAGGCTCTGCAGCGGGCACAGACCCAGGTCTGGCTGTGGACAGCCAGAGCACAAGGGAGCTCCTCCACACGCCCGCACGCCAGACGGCACCCCAAGCACCCCAGGACCTGTGCACGCCTGCCAAAACCACCCAGTCTACACGGCGGCTACTTCCACTTCTTGAAGACTGGGCGGGATAGCTATTTCATCTCACTCATAGGACCGAGAAAACCCAGAGAAGAACTAATGAAACGGAGGTAAGTAATTTGCCTGATAAACATTTCAAGGAAACTCATAAGGATGCTCAACAAACTTGAGTAGGATAGAGGAACCCAGAACATCAAACAATAGGAAATATGATAAAGAACTAATCAGAGATGAAGAACACAATACCAAATGGAAAACACTAGAAGGAACTGACAGCAGATTGGTTAATACAGAAGCACGGAAATCACCCAAGCAGAACAGTAAAAAGGGAAAAGATCTTTTTTTGTAAATGAGGGTAGTCTGAGGGCCCTACGGGGCAACGTCCAGTGCGCGAACGTCCTCACGGCAGGAATCCAGGAGGAGACGAAATAATGGGTGAAACTTTCCTAATCTAGAGAAGGAAACACGCCCAGGAAGCACAGTTTCAAACAAGAGGAACCCAGAGAGGCCCCCAGCGAGACATGGTGTAATTAAAATGGCAAAAATTAAAGACAAACACAATCTTGAAGGCCTCGAGGGTGAAAACAGTGAATTACAGAGGGCCAGCAGCTGCTTTACCAGCCAGAGGCAGTGCTGAAAGAAAGGAACCGAAAACATTCCACCTGTATTTAGAATTGAAAGAGAGAGTTTCCCAGACAAGCAGACACTAAACGAGTTCATCACTAAACTAGCTTTACAGGAAATGTTACAGGGTCTTTATGCAGAAAAGGCCGTGCCAAAAATAAAATACAGGGAAAGAAACATCACAGGTAAAGGCAGGTACAGAAGTAACAGAGTGAATTGGCCACTTACAAAGCTAAGATTAAAGACAAAAAAGTGAAATTATAATAATCAAGAGCTACACACAGCAAAAAGAAGTAAAATAAGACATTCAAAACAGTGTGGAGGGAAAGTGAAAAAATGTGCTCCAAGAATGCATTTGAACTTAAAACGCCTGTCAGCTTAAAATGGACCGCTATAGATATAGATGGATATACACACACCTCATGGTAACCACAAAGAAAAAAACTGCAAAAAATAAAGAGAAAAAACCAACAAACAAAAACAGCAAACCAAAAGGAAAGAGATCAAGAGAGGAAAGGAAGAGAAGAACTACAAAAGCAGCCAAAAAACAATGAACAAATGCATACCTATCCATAAATACTTTAAATGTAAATGGACTAAAGCGCCAATCAAAACACAAGGTAGCAGAGTGGGTAAAAAAAACAAGACCTATCTGGATGCTGCTTGTAAGAGGCTCACTCTAGATTGAAAGGCACAAAGGGAAGAGATGGAAAAAGATACTCTCCGCAAACGGAAATGAAAAGAAAGCTGGGGTAGCAATACTCAGACTTTAGAACAAAGAGTATAAAAAGCGACAAGGTCATTACACAATGAGAAAGGGGTCAATACAGGAGGCTATAACAATTGTAAATGTCTGTGCCCCCAAGTATGTAAAGCAAAAATTAATGGACGTAAAGGCCGAAATTAACAATAATACAACAGTAGTTGGGGACTTTGGATAGATAATCCAGACAGAAAATTGGTAAGGAAATAATGGCCTTAAATGCCACATTAGACCAGATTGACTTTTAGAACATTGTATACCAAAACTAGATTGCACATTATGCTCAAATATGTATAGAACGTTTTCCAGGAAACAAACCTCAGTAAATTCAAGAAGATTGAAATCATATCGAGCACCTTGACTGACCATAATGGGATGAAACTAGAAATCAACAACAGGAAGCAATTTGGAAAAAATACAAATAACATGGAGATTAAACAACCAACAGATCAAAGAGGAAAACAAAACTATTTTGAGACAAACTGAAAACACAACTTTTCAAAACTTATGAGATAAAGCAAAAGCATTTCTAGGAGGAAAGTTCATAGCTCTACAGGCCTATCTTAGAAAGCAGGAAAAAATTTCCCAATAAGCAATGTAACTTTTTACCTAAAAGAATTAGAAAAAAGGACGAATGCCACCCAAAATAGAATGAAGGAAACAAAGTCCAGAGTGGAAATTAGAAAAGATCAATAAAACCAAGCTGGTTCTTTGAAAAGATAAATAAAATTGACAAACCTCTATCAAGACATCAAGAAAAAGAGAGTCCAAATAAATGAAATCAGAAAGGAAAAAGGAACGTTTACAATGGACGCTACAGGAATACAAAGGATCATTAACACTGTGAACAATTATATATGCCGATAGATTCGAGAAACATAAAACCTTCCAAGACTAAACCCGGAAGACACAAAATCTAGGCGCACTTATTACTAGCAATGAGACTGAAGCAGTAATCAAAAAACTCCAAAAAAAAGCCCAGGACCAGATGCCTTCACTGGTGCATTCTACCACACATTTAAAGGAGATTTAATACTTATCCTTAAATTATTCCCAAAAGCTGTAAGGCCAGCATTATCCTGATACCAAAACCAGACAGACACTACGAAAAAAAGAGAATTTATAGGCCAACATCCTTGACTAACATATAGGCAGAAATTCTCAGCAAAATACTAGCAAATTGAATACAACAATACATTAAAAAGCATTATACATCGTGATAAAGGAGTTCATTCCAGGGATGCGAGGGTGGGTCGACGTCCACAAAACAATCACTGTGACTCATCACATCAAAAAAACCAAGGGCAAAAATCGTATCTCAATAGATGCGGAAAAAGCATTTGATAAAATTCAACATCCCTTTATGATAACTCTCAACAGAATGGGTATAGAAGGAACTTACCTCAAAATGATAAAGGCTGGATATGATGAGCCCACAGCTAAAGTCAGACTCGATGGTAAAAGCAGAAAGTTTGTCCTTTAAGATCTGGAACAAGACAAGAATGCTCATTCTCACCACTATTCTTCAACATATTACTCAGTATGGAGGGCGTGCAGTTGCATGATGGATCGGTGCCCTCCTTTGTGCAAGCTTTGCTTGAGAGTTTGTAGGGGGCTTTAAACATTTGTCATGCAGAATACCAATAGCCTGACAATGATACATATTGAACAGATTAGAATAACAAAAAGGAAAACAGTTTGCAGCCTAGACTTTAAAACTGCTCCGAGCCCAGTTGGGAGCCAGCTGAAAACATCAGAGAATTTCAGTCCTAACCAGCCAGCCGTGCTCAAGGCAAAACTGGAATGCCCCTTAAGAGAGTGTGCAAGTTGAAGGCGTTTGGTGGTTTCTGATCCTACCTGGGAAGAGTTATTTATCCGGGTACAGCAGGAGGTATTGGCTGTGCCACCAGCTTCTCCCTGGGCTGCAAGCAAATAATCCAGCAATCCTGGTGTGAGGCTACTGGAGCTAGAGCTGGGGAGTCTAAAGATGTTTGCTGAGCCCTGGTGGCTCTCGCGGCTGGGTCGGCTGTTCTGTTAATGGGTCTGGTTAGATTTCACATCATTATGTCTAACTGAGCCAAAGCCAGCTAGTGTTGGAATTTAAAAGGTACCATTAGTCCACAAGAGCACCCGAGTCATATGTTCAAATTTACTAAGAGGCATAGTAATTTGTTCACCACGCGACTCACTATTTGTGAACTCTGTAATGGTTAATAGGACACAGCCTTTACGGACATATACTAATATGTAGCCGATTACACCAATTGAGCAAGCAACTCAAATTTTAAGGAAAAAGACCCAATAGCCCCGAATTTGAAAGCATACATCTAAGTGCTAATTTGTTTTCACCTAAATGTTTCCTTGTGCTGGGAAAGAGATTTTAAATATCTTTCCCCCTCCAAATACATCATTGTACTTTCAGATGTGGAAAGGGAACAATTCAATTTCTTCACCATTTTTTTCTTTTTCCTTTTCTTTCTTTTGCCCAAACTCATGAATCTGGTATGAGATTCCGGGAAGTCATGTCTCTGGTTGAAACACTTCCTGGATCAGTGACTGAGGGGTTAAGACCAGCTGCCAGTGAAGTGAAACTGTCCTCTAATTGTCAAGTAACTGTCTAGTCTTTTCCATCGAATTAAAATTTCTCAACAAACGGGACCAGGTCTCATTCTTTCCTGTTGTGGGCACGAGTTCCACTCGGTGGATGATATTTGAAAAAGGACTTTCCCTTCCGTCTCAGAGAAAACCAAATCTGTATTTTAACTCCAATAATACAATTTCTAGAATCATTAACTTTACAAACTCTAATTAAATGTTATCATACTAATAGATATTTAGGCTTATTCTCTCTCACACATCACTCAAAGTGCATTTCAGTCTTTAAACACTGCCATGTGGTGGATACAAGGAACTCACAGAGGGGAGTCTTCAAAACCCTGACCTCTATCCAGTATAATCAGCCCGGCAAGTAAGAAAAGTGACTTAAGCCGCAGACTGACTATTACAAGGATACTACTCCTTTCTAAAGGGAATTTTCTTTTCAGTTTAAGGTTTCGGAGTAAAGAACAACACACATTCATAAAGATTGTATATAAAAGTGTTTCTGTCAATTTTTGCCTTGCCTTCTTGCTCTAAATCACCTCAATTGAAATGCAGGTCTTTTTCACTTGAAAAAACTGGTCGACATCGTTGTAGGGGTTAAAAATCCTCCTAGCACGATGAAAGGAATGATTCATATTTACCTAGTTTAAAAAATTTACCCTTTGTAAACTAGCAGCATTTCATTCGACCGGGACATACCAACCTGGCTTCATTGGTCAGAAACAGGAAAATGCACGTAGGTCCAAAACAGCTCCTTGTACAAAGGAAATGTAGGAGGCTACAATTTTTCCTCAATAACTGATTATTTCCCTATTAGGTAGTAGATGAAATGACTGGAATATCTACTTTGATGGTAGGCAGAGCGTGCTGAATAGTGCTGTTTCCTGCCCTAGTGGCTTTACAGAGGGGGTTTTACAAAATCAACAGTTACGTTACGGTCAAGAAATTAATAACAAGAATAACTGTGGGTTTGTCACTCTTACCAAAAGGTAGAGGCAAACATGAGATGACAAATCCAGCATTCTAGCATGTTCCCTGAGGAAGCTAAGGTTTTAGAGTATTGTACCATGATATTCTGTGTCAAAGTTTCCCACTTAACAAGGGTTAAGACAGTGAAAATTAGGAAGCGCTATATAGTTGAGGGTTAATGACATGAAATAACTAGAAAATACAATCTAAAACACAGGTAAGGTGACCAGCTCGCCACAAGAAATTAAAACCACTAACATACCTAGGAATATAACCACTAGAATAATGAAATAAGCATAAGACTTACGCACTGCAGAGGCTGACTTGACTGGCCTGGTCTTGGGTCTTGGGAAAGGTCATCTGTGTCGGGTGCCATCTGCTTTTGGTCCAAGCGGTTGTCTGCTCTCCATAACTTTAACTGGAGGTGTCCTACAGGCCGGAACGTTCAATCAGGTGAATGAGGTGGAAGTGTGAGAGCCTTGTAAAATGAAAAACACGAATTCATGGGTTAATACCTATTACCTTTGCAGGGATTAGTCAGCAACACCTGGTACGTTTCCTGCCCGTGGACTAGAGAGAGTCCAAGTTTTTTGCAATGAGTCATAAAGTCTCCTTACAGCAGGTTCATGCATTCCCTGATCTAGCCTCACAGGTCTTCCGAAAATGATTTTAAAAGCGGACAGTCTGTGTTTATGAAAGGGAACAAGTCTTTAAGGAATCCAAGGGAGGGGCTTAAGGCTCAGGCAGATTAAAAAATTCAACAAGTCTCCCCAATTGAATTGTGACTACCTCATCGACTCTATAAAACCAGAGGACTGGGGAATAGTGCACTCCAAATGCTGCCACGTTGGCCGAGTTTTGCATACCTGGTGGAGAATCTGTCCTGTAGGGAGCGTTCCCCAGTTCCTGTGGAGCTCTGTGATTTTCCAAGCAGGAGAAAAATCCTCTTGAAGTATTTTAGTAAGTGCTGCGGCTGTAGCTGGTTGGCATGCGGATGCTTTTCACCCAATGAGAAAACAGAGAAGTCACCACCGGTATGTTTTCTTCCTTGAGAAGGGAGCAATTGGATTTAAATCCACTTTCCAGACCTCAGAATTTTAGCATATCAAATATGCCTAGTTTCATTTCTCCCTTTTGTAAAGAGAGATTCCCTTATTTTAGTTATCCATTTAGTTATTCATTTAATCGTCCGTTTAAAGACTTCTCAAGCAATTACAGAAAGTTAAATGGTTAGAAGCAAAATTTAGCTTTCAATATTAAGGTTTGGTTTACCCAAGCAATCAGAGACCTGATAACACAAACACCAAACCCTTACTTTCCTTTTATAATTTTTTACCAAGAGCGTACCATTAATACAGGAAAAGTTGTCCTTTTTAACAGAAATAGAACTCAAATTCCAATTCTGTGTCAGTGGGCTTCCGAAATTAAAGAAAGTTAAACCATTCTCAGTCCTGGCCAGCTTGACCATACATAGGGTTTCCACAAGCCACCTTCAACTTCCATAAACATCTCAGCTTTTGTTTTTTTCCTTACTCCCTCACGGTCATTTTACTCTGGGACAAAATTATTCTTTTCCTTCAACAAAACGTATTTCCATTCCTTGTAACTTCTTTTACCAAGCACGCATCTTTTTTTTCCCAGTCATTTTAAGTCAGTGTCATGTCCTAATCAGGCTTTATCACAAGTATCTGGATCTTAATAGACTTTAAGGTCTTTAGTAATCAAAGAATTTTTGAAGATGTTTGCCAAAATTTCACCTAAAAACTCTTACTCTATTTATCTCATTTGTTTTTAGCAATTAATTTTGGATTACTTCCTAAAGGCTTTATGAGACCTCAAAATGGTTAACCATTATATCTAAAGACATGCCTGTTTTAATTAAATGAACAACTTTAAGCTACTCTTTATTCACTGACCACTGATCCTAGATCATATGCACCTGAAAGGCATTTAGGTTAGTGTGTTATTTTTCTAATTCATAGAAGTGCTCATTTGTTTTAAGCTACTTGAATAAGTTCCTTTAAAGCCCAATTCTGAAATTACAGTTCAACCTTGGGAATACCATCCAGTGGTAGAAATATACCGTATCTACAACATACATATGTAGACATATGTGCATAAACATGCACATAAACACAGAAATCTTATAACTTTCATTTTAAAAACACTAGCTTTTGTATCCCAGGCACAATAATACAAAACAAAAACAGAACAAGATCCAATTTATGTTTTTAGCAGATGGACTAAGTTAAATGTTTTGCTCAGATGGCCAAAGTCTTTGCATGCTGTGAGAATTCCATTAAAGCAGTTTTTAAAATCAGAGAATACATTTCATTTTCTGAGAGTTTTGAGATTTTTTTCTTTTAAGGTGCCCCTTAAGGTGGATTTACAGATAAACACAAATTGGGAAGAAAAAAAAAAAAGGGGGGGAAGTAAATGTGCATAATAAAGTTGGAAAGCTCAGCAAGCAAAGAGGGCTTGAATTTAAAGGGACCAGACTTTCCTAGAGGGAGGGAAAAGGGTGGCACAGGTGGAGCCTGAGCACAAATGGCTGCTGCCCGCACCTCCCCTCCACCTCCCAGAAGTACAGAAGGTGAGAGGGGAAAAGCAGCCTCAAGACCCGTTTAAAATATATATACCATCCAGTTGGGTTTACCTTAGAGCTCTGTCCTGATCTGCCGGCTTCATGCATTCTGATTGTTTTTTTGTGGAGTAAAGAAGCAAATGAGCATGTAGCTCTGCAGCTCTGATTGGATGGGAGAGGCCTCAGCCTATTGGTTGAAATGCAATTCCAGGAACTCCTTCGTAAGGGTCAGCTCGGATGGCAGGAGCACAGTGCGAGGCTTGGCAGTCCAGCTTGGGGCTTAGCAGGCATTTTCTTGCCTAGGGTAGACAACATGCAGAGGGCCAACAGACACATGAACAGATGCTCAGCGTCTCCAGTCATCAGGGAAAGGCAAGTCAAAACCACAGTGAGATACTACTACCCCAGACCACTCGGAATGGCTGCTATCACAAAGCCGGCAAATAACAAGCGCTGATGAGGAAGTGGGGAAAAGGGAACCCTGTGCCCTGTCGGGGAGACTGCAGATGGATGCAGCCACACTGGAAAGTGGTATGGCAATTACTCAGGAAACTGACACTATTTCCACCACGCTACCCAGCAGTGCCACTCCTGGGTATCTACCCTAAGAACACGAAAACACCACTTTGAAAGGAAATGCACCCCTATGTTCACTGCAGCATTATTTACAGTAGTCGAGCTAGATGTCCATCAATACACAAATAAAGACAATGTTGTATATACACAATGGAATATTACTCAGAAATAAAAAAAGAATAAAACCTCTCCACTTGTGACAACATGGATCCACCCGGAGAGTATTATGCCAAGTGAAACAGGACAGAAAAAGACAAATACTATATGGTTTCACTTGCATATGGGATCTAAAACAAAGCAATCTAAACAGACTCATATAAAGAGATTGAACTGAGGCCTGCCGGAGGGGAGAGATACAGGTGGAAAGAGGTGAAGGAGAATCACAGTCGATAATACCGATCACTTTGCATGGTGACAGGTGATTACTAGGCTTAGTGTAATCACATCATAAGGTATATGAATGTCAAAGCACCATGTTGTACACCTGAAACTTATAATATTGTATAGCAATTATACTTAAACTTTTAAAAAAGCTCCCTCGGTTTTTTGTTGCACAAATGTAGATACTGTTTCTTCACCTAAGTAACAAGATTGTTAGATTGTATTTGTTGTTTTGGACATTAACAACTGTCCAGTGCCAGTAATGATCTGTTCTAAAAGATGCTGATTTAGGTGTGAATTCATTCCTGGAATCAAGAGTTACTTTCTTTGAAATATGTGGAGTCCCTCAGACTGATGGCCATAAATACCATGTGTTAAATATCCTCTTAAAACCAAAAACAACAAAAGCTACTTTTTCTATAGAAAAACCTGGCCCTAAAGGCTGTCTGATTGCTACATATCTTTACAGGAATACCCATAATAGAATGAGCCTTACATAACATAGTATCGTCCTTTTAAAATTGATGGGAAATATTACAATTGACTGAAATGTGTCGATGTAGACAGACAGTATTTAACTGGGTTTTACATTCTGGTTTTAGAGAGGTCTGTTCTCTCAGTCTGAACACCTCCACCATCTTAACAGGAGGATAATGTATGGACAGATTAGGGCACACTTCCAGTGACATTGGCATATCTAAGAACGGAATGTCTGAAATGCCCTGGGAATTGTTTTTTCTCTCTAGCAGTTGGATATAAGGAACTATGTGTAACAGTTACAAGTTAATACTTTTTTAAAACACTTTTTTTTTTTTTTAAACCATTCCTCTAGGTTAGCTGATTTTCAATACAGGTTGAAATTGATTTCAGCATTTATTAAAAGGGCAAATAAACCTTTCTTGCAGAGGGTCAGACTTACCTGATTGGAGGAGAAATGTCTGTTAAATACCTCTCCTCTTTCTCTGGGTCAAGACCATGTCATTTTGTGCCCCAGTGGTAGAGAATATACCTTGTTTGCAATAGAGATGGGTGTTTAAGACATCCAAAACTCTACAGTGGATATATAAATTATGTTAATTCAATGTTTACCACAATTCTATTGTCACAAGTGCTATTTATTTATAATTTCATCTTTACTAGCAATTTATTTCTGATCCTTTCTTTTTCGTCCAAAATAACCATTAATGCACTTTATAAGTTTCTATTAAGTTCTAAAGTAGTTAGACACAATCCAAATAGTTTTTTTTTCCTTCTTCCTGCCCAGTTATCTAAGATGAAATGCTATAGTACTTCAATTTGGTCAGTGCTACAAGTGAAGAAAACTCGTGAAAGCTGAGTTGATCTGAGCCACCTACAACAACCCACAACGAACCTCTTCTGGGAAAGACGACCTGACGTTTTTAAAGGATCCTAACAAACATCTTCCCTGAACGCTCTCTCCTTCTCGCCCCTCACTGCAGCTTCCATTCACTTGTGACATTTTCTACTCAGCCACACCTATAATCATCAGTTTATGCCTCTGTCATTTGTGAGTGTTTAGAGTATTTACGTCTGTGCGGCGAGTATTTCGTTCCGCACTGTTGTAAGCATCGACATTAGGGGTTCGTGTCTCCAAGGATGAGACTATCTGGCAGAGTATGTGAAGACGTGCGTAGACGAGTGTGGACATGGAGGGTTATGTGAAGATGCTAATACGTATCGTTACCGCGCACAGGGAGCCTGAGAGTTTTTACCGCCTTTCCCTTCTGTATTTGGAAAACAGTCTTCTTCGCTTCATTTGCCCGACCCCTAGCTGACTTCCACAGTGCTGCATGTCGCGGGGGCAGAGGAGGTGGGAGACGTTAGGTCAGGAATGATTCTAAACCAGTGACTTAGCTCTGGGCTGGTGGACGTGCTCCTCAGTGAGCAGATACGCAAATAAATACACACTGAGAAGAACCGCGTCACAGAGATCCGGAGTCCAGACCCTCCCCGGGTTGTAGTTACTTTCTCTTTGGCTTGGAGGAAATAGAATAATGAGTGATTCTGCCCATATTAGGGAATCAAAGCGTTATTTTGAAAAATGTGAGTGGGACTTCCTGCGGCGGGTCATTCTTAGGTTGAAAGAACCGTTATGAAAGATTAAAAAAAAAAATCCATGATTATTACTGTTCGGTTCGACAGTTGAGAACGAGTATAAGCAAGCGATATTTGCAAGCAAGAGAGCCTGTCATAAGCAGGACATAAGCATCGGGGTATGTTCAGTACGTACCAGATGGGCGGGAGGCGAGGCCGTGTGTTCCCTTCTCCTTCCAGCAGTTTCCACGTGGTACACAGCGCAGAGAAGGTGGGGAGCAGAGCGCATGTCTCCCTCAGCATTGCCAGCCCCAGCAGCATCTGACTTGAGTGACATGAATAAATGAGTGCTCGCCAAGATCTATGATTCCCTCAGGTTTTGGAGAAACCCTCTAACGGTCTCTGATGCCTGCTCCCACTCTCCGTCAGCTGGCTGACAAGAAAGCAGTTAAGAGGAAACGGCCCTAAGCCTCCAAGCCAGGGCAGCGGCAGAGACGCACCAGGGACCTGATGGCGGTATGTGGCTCTTTGCTCTCCTCCGCCTGGTGCCAGGAGGGAAGAGCATTCGTTATACATTTGGCGCCTTGCAGTATTTGGTGCACACTGACTGCAAGGAGATGCCTGTCAGGGTAGCATTAAAGATTCTCGAAAGTTTCTGAAGTAGGCTGCCTGGGGTGACCCTTAAATCTCCATAGCTGGTGTGGTCAGTTAGCACAGAATGTCGCCCAGAGCTCGCTGCCTACCTGTTCAGCATCACGCTGAGACACCTCCCCTGGGCTTTACCTACTTAAATCACTAACCATCCTACCAAATTTCCTCGATTTTAAATCGAGTGAGGCAAGCTGCAAGAATACCAGAGACGGAGAGGAAAGCTTGGTCTATGTTTAGCGGCAGTTAAGACCCATACTTTTAAAGAAAAGAGGTTCCAGCGATTCCTTTGGTGCACTGAATTATTTGTCTTCTGCCATCTAAAGAACACTCCTGTGAACCAAGGAGAGAAGCAGCGGTTAACTCCCCAGCGCCATAGAAATGTCTGGGCATTATCTGCAATCGCATGCCATTTCTGTGCGAGTTGCTTTCGATTCCAGAGAATAGCGGCGTCCTCCCAAAAAAGGACGATTTTTTAAAGGAGGATTTCCCAACAAATTCTGTGGAGGTGGGGAGAGGCGGTGGGGATTTGATTTATCCGGCCTCTGAGCTCTTTGCTCAGCGTTAAATTTTAAGCACAGAGATCAGGGGAGGAGGAGACTAGACAGCAGTAGAGTATGTAGAACAGCTAAAAGGCATTAGCGAGTATTCAAATTTTGAGCTGTGTAAATATCAAACATCGGCTTCCAGCCTTTTGAGTTATTAGAGCGGAGAGTTAAGGAAGAAAGGGAGATATTGTGAATAAAATGCCTTTCCAAAAAAGCTGCATGAGGCTTTTTTCCACAATTTCTTAGAAAAGAGCAATTTTCTACCTTCTGAAACGACTCATTAGACACCTGGTTTTTATCTTGAATTGTACAAGCCTTGTTTCTTAATAAAAGTGATACATTTCTCACAGGTGTTTGCAATCACCACTACTTTCCAGGAGCTTATGTGCAGTTTCAAAAGCTCTCCAACTTTTGCCTTATGTGGTGGTGGTGCATTTTATGACAAATGGCCGTAAGTGACCTCTCTTCCAAGGCCCAGCAGCTGGGTCAGCCATAACTGACTTCGCAGGCCACAGGTCTGTTTCTGCTTCGGAAATTTACAGGGCACCAGCCTCCTTTGGGAGGTTGGTTCCCAGCAGTTGGTTCCCTTTGCCTTAATAGAAACACACTGATTTCTGTAATGCCGCGATGGTCAGCTCTCTTTGTCTTCAATCTGCTGCTTTTAAGTAAATCTTAACACGAAAGCAACTTTCAAAACAGTTTACCATACTAGTCTATTATTCAGTAGCCCGTGGGTATGTAACATTAAAAGGAAAAGAGAAAAAAGATGCTGCACTTGATATAGCATAAGTAAAATTCTTCCCTTTAAAAACCGCGCGGGACTTCACCGGGACAGGGCTCGGCGTGTGACCATCCCGAGCCTGCAGCCGCACTGTGCACTGGTCTCGGCCTCCTCTGAGCCCCTTCACTCTCGAATCGTGTAGGCGTACAGGGTGGTGAACTCTAGAATGTTACGAAGCACGTGCCTGAAAAAAAAAAAAAAAGGGAAAGAACTCTTGGGGAGACTGAATCATGGTTGAGTTCAGTCACTTAGCGAGTCGTGTGATCTTGGCAGAGGAGCGGTCTTCGCACGGCGCCCTGTGATCTCTGCCGGCCGCAAGGCAAACGTGGGCAGCAGCTGTCTGGGCCCTCACTCGTCAGGGCTCACGCGCAGGTGGATGTCCGCAGAGATCCAGTTTCTTTGACCCTGTCTTCCGTTCAGTGTGCGAGCACCGATCAGAAATGGGTACGGATAAGTGAACTGAATGGGTATTAATGTTGAAAGCCCTCTTTAAAGGGGAGAAAAAAAAAAGCACATCTGGCTATGCAAGTATTTGTTAACAGTCAAGCCTTTTCAGTCTTTTTTTTTTTTTAAATCGGCAAATTAACTTAATAAAATCATCCCATCATTAAAATTAAGTTATGTTCGTGTCTGATTGTTTCTTAATCAGCACTTCAAAGATTTAACATCTGGCTTCATTAACTGCGTGTGCCTTCGTGGTGCACAGATGTGTTCTAAAGCTATGGGATATTATGATGAGAGCTGTGGAGTTTTACTGCTTCTTGGAGTAGCTTCAGATGAAGACTGCATGCGCACAGTCTTCTCACGAAGGCTACACATCTGTATCGGGTTCCCACAGTCTTTACCAGTGTTAAGATAATTGCTTTCACGCCAGCAGTTAAGCAGAATGACATAGTGTAATAGTAAACATATTTACCATGTGCGAAACACTTTGCTTGACTTATACGTTCACTTATTTAATCCTTATGACAAATCGAAGTTAGAAAATTATGTCACGGGTCAGAAAACTGAGGCACAGAGGAGCAAACCTGCCTCAGTTAGTCAAATGCGTTGGAAGTGGGATTTGAACCCACGGAGACTGATTCCAGAACCTACATTCTCTTAATCACTGCACAATGCTGCCTCTAAAATCTCAGTAAGAGACTATACAACCTTCCTTGGCTCTATCTGTCCATTTGGAGTAGATCTCTGCATGCAAAATGTCAATGACTAGTCTCAAATTTGTTTGTTCACCGTTACGTTAGCATATGTCTTTGACTTCATATCCTATTTGTATCTTTCCTCTAAGAGCTTATGATCTGCAGCATAGTACAAAACAAGAAGAAAATAAAATCCAGAAAGTAGCAAAACAGGACTCTGGAGGGCTCTGGTTCTTAAACGCTCACATCGGAATGTACCCATTCTTCCTGGCATCTGAAGCGCACGCCTCAGGTTAATGAACAATATCAAACGTGCAGTACAGACACTTAGGTAATCACATCTCAAAGCCTTCATCAACGATTTGCTTCAGTCATTGTAATTTGCAGAATGGTTAATGCACGCGTTAACTGTTCTTTTAGTTTCTCCACATTCTGTCTCAGAAAGCATTTAAATTATGTCATCTCCATCTGAATAAATACCGTTCTTGAATTATACTTTGATAAGGAACCCACAACCCTTATACAAAGATCATGCCAAGAGTTGTCCTTTTCAATGATGCAGTTTTCTTTGGCACAAATGGAGTTTAATGCATTACCCGTCATTCACTGGATTGCCCGAGAGCCCCCTCTCAAGCAGGAATCCATGTTACGGCATTGCTGAAACTTTAGTTCTAGAAAACATTTGTCTCTGCAGATGTTTGCATATGTGATGTTGGAATATGAAAATGTAACTGTCATTCCTTTGATACAGATTTTATCAGGATAGGTTTACCTGCATGTGATAGAAACTCAAACCATAGTAACTTAACCTAACGGTTTATTTTTCACAAGAGGTAGGCAGATTGGGGCTGGTTCAGCCACGTGAGGTCATCGAGGAAAGGAAGTGAAAGCTGCTGTCAAGCGACACACCTGCAACGGGCAATGTGCCTGCCCACTGTCACCAGAGAAGCGACTGTGTGGCTTCTGCTTCACTTCTGCCTTCCACGTCACGTGGGCGCCTGTCATTAGAGGAATCTATCCCAGAACACCGCTGGTGAAGATTCTGGGGAATGTAGACTCCAGAACTCCCAAACGATTTGGAGCATTCAACAATACTTAACCTCCGAACAAACGAGTTGAGGATTCGAATATAATTCTGTGACCAGATGTCCAGACCCTTCTGCAGTTTGGTCTCTGATCCTGCTCTAGCGATGAGGCTGTTTTGGAGTTTAAACTCTGTCTCCCTGACGAACTATATTCCCTGTCTCACCACATTTGTTTCACTAGTTTATCTTGCAGACGGCGAAGGAAACGGAGGCCTTGGCCCCCTGCCTCGTGACACCCTGTTCCCTGCTGACAACGTCTTATGACTTTAACTGTTGGCCGTGTCCAGCGACGGTGCCTGCTGACCAGGAGTCAGCAGACCCCTGAAAGTCCAGTTGCCCGCACCAATCGGAAGACAAAGGACCTAAGACGAATGACGTGTTTTCCTGGCGCCCACCCCTCTGGCCGTCAGCTGCTTGCAACTCTTGCTTTTAAAACCCTTGCCTTAGTTTTGCCACGTCAGAGCATGTTTTCAATTCATGCTGAAGGCTACGTTCCCCGATTTGCAAATCATAACAGAACGAAACTCTAATTCCTCAGCAGAGTCCTGGGACACCTTGTTTACGGAGTAAAGCAGCATGCTTCTGCCTAATACGATGGGACAATTCCTCACACAGAAACAAGCTATCGCCCTTTTCTCTTAAATCACCACTTCCACCTCTAGTTCAGTGACATTTTACCTAGATCCTTTTTTTTTTTTTTTTCTGGCTGCCACATAAGCATCCAGTTCTTACTTATCTGTTACTGGTTCAGATCAACTTGAGAAACAAAGAGTTGGCCCAGCTTACTGTCTCTGCCACCTTCCTCAGACACTGCTTAGACACACGCAGATAAAAACGCACATTTGCAGGGTTTCTGGTGTAAACCCCGAAAGCTACATTTTTTTTCCCTTTTCTTCTGAAAGCTCCCCAGTCTGCCCCTGTCCCCCACTCTCTTTCTTTGGTGGGCCAATCTTAAATGTGTTAAATCTTGGAAAAGGTGTCATCGAAAGGAGAAAAACAGGTGGAGAAGAAAGAGGTGAACACACTCTTTGACAGTTCACTTCTGTCTTGCAGCTGTGAGAACCGCAGATTTGAATTGTGTCACCTCCCTCGCCAAGCTAATTAATGCTCTTTTTAAATAACAAACAAACAAACAAACAAACAAACAAACAAAACCCCCTACATCTCCTTCCTTCAGTGTCAACAGCCAATTACAATCTTTCTTCACCCAAAGCGTAACAGCGCAAATTTATCAAGGAAGAAAACAGTCCGGGCCGACCTGATTAGCAATGCACTCCTTTCTTAATCCTGTGATCACATGGTACGCAGTGGTTTACAATAACATGCACGCACGTCTGCTAGCGAATGACCCCATAAAGGCCGTGTGTAAATTCCCCATCCTGTCCAGTCTACCTTTGGCACAGAAGCACGTGTCATCCTGCAGGAGACATGGGATGAGTCAGGACTGACTCCTTAAAGAGCTGCTTCCTCATCCATTAACCACTGCAGAGGTGGTTCGTTATGTGAAGAGGGGCATGCTTGCTGGAATATATAATCAAGACTGCATTTAAGGGCAATAGAAAACCGAGGCGGAGGACCGAGACAGAAGGTATTTCACCAACGCTAAGATTAGCGTTCTGCTGTCATGTGGTGGCAGACAAAAGGTTTCTTGCTCTATGGGGTTCAAATATTCACTGATGTGATCTGAGTTTTCCCCCCCAACATCTTGGGGAAGCACGACTTTGTTATCAGCGCTCAAATACTACACTCCCCACCAGCCCTAGAAAGTGTGAGTGTAATGGGTATGAATCACACTGGATTGTGAAAGGAATGTCACATATAACTGAAGGAAAAATTTGACTTAAAGCAGGGGTCCCCAACACCCGGGCCGCGAACGGGTACCAGGTCTGTGGCCTGTTAAGTACAGGGATGCCCAGCCGGAGCTGAGTGGCGAGCCAGTGAGCGAAGCTTCATCTGCATTTGCAGCCGCTCCCCAGCGCCAGCATCACGGCCTCAGCTCCACCTCAGGTCATCGGGCATTAGATTCTCATAGGAGCACCTGTCCCTGGTGTGAAAAAGGTTGGGGACCGCTGATTTAAAGAACTGATTCCCAGCCCCCATCTTCCAGGCTGATGGGGCGCTCAGGTTCTGTCTTTGCCAGCACTCCCACACCCCCTGGGGTCAGACAGGGATCCAGGAGGCTTGTGTGATGTTTACAAAACACACTAGTGGTTCAGAATTTCTGTCCGTTCTTGGTTATTGGTGACCCTGCCGCTCCAGTGCCGGCCCTGGAAACGCTGTCTTGGCTTCCTCTTGGGTCTGTTACTCTTATCATTTCCCTTGGTCCAAACACCTGGCTTATTCCTGGGTCCAGAGCACAGAGCGCCTGGAGACAGGGAATTAAAGCCAAGTAAAGGCTTTTAATGAAGAAAAATGGGAAGGCAGAGGCAGATCACTGCTCAGTGAAACACTGTGTGCAACTACAGATCTTGTTTCCGTGCTTTGGGGTGGAGGAAGGAACGAGGGCTTGGTTTAGGGCCTTCTGCCAACCTGGTGTTCTCCTGGCTTCCCAGTGGACTCACACCCCCACCACCTCCTTCAGGCGGACGGTGCAGCTGGTGCCCAACGTGGCCCACGAGGAGCCCTGGCCTCTGCTACTGCATCCTCGCCCATTCCTCAACCCGGGACCCCGTGGAGGAGTTGTCTCTCTCTTGCGCAGCCACAGGAATTTCAGCCAGTCTTAGGAGGTCGTGTCTGAGAGCTGGCGCGCTTCTTTCAGACCCTATCTCTGAGGGAGCCAGACACATTTCCTGCTTTCCCAAAGTCCTCGTCATGGCTTCTTCTGCCAGGGCACCTTGGGGGCCCTTGTGCAGGAGGACTTGTGACCCTATAAACTGAATGGCCCCGGAAGACATGACGATCAGGCCCCACTGGAGTCGCACACTATACATACAAGATCGGTCAGATCTTGTCAGTCAGTGGGTAATAGGACGAGATCAGAATATTTCTTAATAAAAACATGTGCCTCAAATTCCCTCATTACCCTTTTTTTTTTTTTTAAAAAAAAAATATTTTTTACCTCCAGATAGGATTGTTCTCTTTTTAAAAATTTTTTATTAAATTTATTGGGGTAACATTAATGACATTTTATAAACTTGAGATGTACAACTCTAATATGACGTCTGTGTACTCTTGTGTGCTTACCTCCCAAAGCCTAGTCTCCTTTTATCACCACATATTTGAGCCCTTTACATTCTCCCCCACCCCCAGCCCTCGTCCCCTCTGCTAACTGAGCTAATATCCAAAATATATAAAGAACTCATATAACTCAAAACAACAACAACAAAAATCTGATTAAAAAAATGGAGAGAGGACCTGACTGGACACTTTTCCAAGGAATACATAGAGATAGCCAACAGATACATGAAAAGATGCTCAGTATCGCTAGTCATGATGGAAATGCAAATCACGACCACAATGAGATACGACCTCACACCTGTTAAAATGGCTATCATCAATACGACGAGAAATAACAAGTGTTGGAGAGGATGTGAAGAAAAGGGAACCTTCACACACAGCTGGTGGGAATGTAAAGAGATGCATTCACCATGGAAAACAGTATGGAAGTTCCTCAAAAAATTAAGAAGAGATTTACCATATGACCCAGCAATCCCTCTTCTGGGTACCTACCCCCAAATTTTGAAAACACTTATTCATAAAGGTATAAGCACTCCAACACTCACTGCAGCATTATTCACAGCAGCCAAGACATGGAAATAACCTAAGCTGACAGATGACTTGATAAAGATGTGCTACATATATACGATGGAATACTACTCAGGCATAAAAACGTTGCCGTTTGCAACATGGATGGATCCTGAGAGCATTATTCTAACTGAAATAAGTCACACAGAAAAGGACAGGAACTGTATGACTTCATTCATATGTGGGATATAAAACAAAAGGCAACAAATGAACAAACATACAGATAAAAAATAAACTCACAGATTCAACAAAATGGTGAATCATCCTTATAAGCCAAAAGGTAACTACCAAGGATAATTTATGGAAGTGGAAGACACTTGGAGCTCAGCAATGCTTAGTGCCTTGTGCTTGACAATCTCTCGCAGAGAGCGAACAAAAATATATCTATTCCAAATCAAACAAAGACGTACACACTGTTGTATATACTGCACGTTGCATTCACTTCACACACATCTAAGGCATAGATTCCACAAACACACTTCATCATGACAATCTGCAGGCATTCAAAGGTTCTGGTGAGAAGTATATTATGTTTCTCTGCCATCTCCAGGGCCCAGAATGCCCCTGGTGGACGTGGCTGGCACGGGGAGCCAACCACCTGTTCGGCAAGCAAGAATATATGATGATAATGACGAGTTATTGAAAACAGGCTATAAAAGTTCAGTGTTTTTACTTTTTAAGTGCATTCTAATTATTCGTTGAGTATCATAATTCGCAAGCCCTGTGCTAAACTATACAAATATCAAGCTGAAAAGACTTAGTACTATTTTCAAAGCACTTATAGTCTAATGTGATAATCATATCCATTGGTGATTGCCACCACCCAAAGACGACTACTGAAAAATACAGAAAAATTCTAGTCTTTTCTATGCCTACAAACCATATACCAAAATTAGGATCACGATAGATAGATAGATGACTTTTAATGACTTTGTGACATTCAATTATGTGGATGTTCCATAATTGTTCATACAAATTCACTACTGTTGAACATTTAGCATTTAATGTTTCCAAACTTACTTTATTATAAGTAGTGATACGTGAACATCCTTGTATATCAATCTGTCTGCACTGATCAGTTTTCTTTCTTAGAATGCGTCCTGAGAAGTAGATTTATTGGCCCATAGGCTGTGAACAGTTTTAGATTCTTAAAGACATATGATTAATTTTTGAAAACTATACTTCACATAATTCATTAGGAAACAATTTTTAAAAATTCATTAGGGAAACTGCTAAGTTTCAGGTGTGGTGCTATGGTGCTAGGAATTCACTGGCAAGCAAAACCAACAGGGCCTCTACTTTTTTTTATTTTTATTCTTATTTTTTATCTTTTTAGGCGAGGCAACCCTTGGTTGACCTCACAGATTGTAAAGACCTCGTTAGCTTACAATCCCTTATTTTTTATTTTTTTAAGCCTACAGCACCTGGTCTTCCTAGGTGGTCTCCCATCCAAGTACTAACCAGGCCCGACCCTGCTTAGCTTCCGAGACCCGACGGGATTAGGCACATTCAGGGCGGCATGGCCATAGATGGGCCTCTGTCTTTATAGAACTTGTAATTGACTGAAAAAGAATCTAGATCTAGCCTATAATCAGGAATCTGTAGATTTAATGTTAAATTTATGCAGAATTAAGAGCTTTGGGAAAGAAAAAATAAGAATAAAAGGAAAATTGACTCTCAGAATACCATTTATGCAAATAATTCTAACAAATGGTATTAAAATTCGCAAAGCATTACAGCAGCTGTCCAATTACCCATAAATTATGCAATTACCCATAAATTATATGTTCAGTTAGTTAAAATTATGGAAGAATATTAGAAATTGGTATAACTACAAATGGTACACAGAGGGAAGAATAAAAAAATAACCTATTTCCATAATTTAAAAACAAAATTAATAATTCAAATGTCAAAGGAGTTGCCCATTTTTTTTTTCCTCCAAAAAGTTATGTAGGAAAAGATGCCAAAAAATGCTAGGAATGGGAAATTCATGAGGAAGAGTCTATTGGGAATTTCTCTATACTAATGTGATGAGTTGAACTGACATGCGTGGGTCCCCTTCCAATTCCTGTTCTAGCCGAAAGTGTAACAAGAAAGGGAGGAAGGAAGGGAAGAGGAAAGGAGAAAAATTAAACTACAAACTAGAACATATTTTAATATACTGATAAAGGATTAATATCCAGCTTTTATAAAGAACGCATCAAATCAATATGGAAGAGATAAACAACTGAATAGAACAACGGTCAAAAGAGACGTGAGCGGTATTTCACATAATAATAAATAAAAAAAAAACTACTCAATGGCTATGAGACATGAAGAATGCCCAATCTCATTAATAATTTAGGAAATACGCCTTAAAAAAGCAGTGATCATGTTACATTCATCAGCTAGGCTGACATGAAAAGTCAGAATATAGCAAGTGTGGACAAGGATTATGTCAACAGGAACTTTTTACACACTTCTCTTGAGTGTAAATTGGTAGAACACCAACTTGGTAAATAATTTGGCATTATCTTTTACAACTGAAAATCAGTCTTTCTTGTGACCAGAAATTCCACCCCTCGCTATGTTAGAGAAACTCTTATACGTGTGCTCCACAGACATACCCGAGACTATTCGTAACAGTACTGCTTGCTCTACAAAATAAAAAAGTAAAATAAAATAACAAGGAAAAGACCAAAACTGCCATTGACAAGAAAATGGAAAAATGCAAAAGGAATGAACTGTAGCTTCACCCGTCAGCAAAGATGAACCTCAAACACTATACCATTGAATGTAAAAGTAAATCTTAGAAGACGACAGAGTGGATATCATTTTCATAAAGCTCAAAAACTATCAACATCAAAAAAATAATGTGCTATTAAAAAAAACACCAGGTAATGGCAAACTGAAAATTCAGAACTATGTTTATCTCTGCCCTCCCAGGGCTTCCATTTTAATAGAGGGAAGTACACAGTAAGCAAGATCAGTAAAATTAGTGCTAGATGGTGAACTGTGCTCTGGAGACAGATGAAGCAGGGAAAAGGGGTGAGTATTGGGTGGAGTGGGATGGGGGCTCTAGACGGATTTTAAATAGGATGATTACAGAAGACCTGAGAGAGTGAGTGATGTGTGAGCAAAGGCCTGTTACTGGGGAGGGAGGGAGCCATGTGGTTATCTGGGGGAAGAGGGCCTGGGTCAGAGTCGCAGTAAATGTATGTGCTCTCGCTGTAGGTTAATTTCACATGCGAAGGTCGCCTTATAAATGCTGGTGCACTGGAACCAGCCAACATCCTTCAACTTAAAGTCACCTTGCCTTTCTTGTTTTCATTTTTTTCTCCTTTCGTCTCGCTTTCTGAATCATATATTAATTGGGCTTTTAAAGACCTATCCCAGGAACAAGCAAGTGGAGTTATTACTATTTAGGTAAATGTAGTGGCCCAAGCAAAATCTTTATTTGGAGAATTACTAATTAGATAGGGAATTTTGGTGTAATTTCACAAATCACAATTTCAGGAAAAACAGATTGTACCTCTATTCCTAAGCTCGATGATCCAGTAAATATAAAATTTAAATATTCCATAGTGGCAATTAAGAATATTTTTGACTTTAAAATAGGTGGAAAGTACTATTTCTTATAGGAGTTACAGAATTAGAGGCATGCATTAGGATAACACAATTTTCAAGAGAACCTTATAAACTATGGTGAAAATTAGATTTGGGGCTTGAGTGTCCCGGATTCTGATTTAATATGCTGTGGAATTCACCTCATCAAATTGCTAAACTCATCTCTTGTGTGAACAACTGCCTGGGTTAATTAAAAACTTGGAGCTTTTCACATGTTAATAAATAAGAGAAAATATAAAACTGCAGACCTTCTCCTTTTTAAATACGAGCAAGTAGTACCTGACCTTAGCTGAGCCATTTTGATTTGAGGGAGGCATTCTAATTAGTGGATCAAATTGCTCTCGCTTTTCATGGCACTTGTTCAGAAAAACTCGTTGCCTATGCTTTTTTGAAACAGTGATACCATAGAGCCTGTCTGGTGGTAGGCTGATTGTTACATCTTCAGGTGTTGATTTCATCATCTTTGTAAACAACATCCTTTGCTGCCACGAGATTGAGATTGGGGGGGTTTTCATTAATCAGGTAGTTTAGGGAAGAGTTTTTTTCACATGACCACTTTCCAAGTACGTACGGAAGCAATAACATACAAATACTTTGGCATTTGGAGACCTAAGTAGCACATATTCAAATATGTAGCATCTCGCCGACAGTGTCATAAGAAGCCTCTAAGGGGTTTGATGTGGTTTGAGAGAAGAGGGTGAGGCAATTCTCTGGGTACCCTTACACCTCTTCTCCTCCAAGGGACGACGCTTCGGCCCCTGCACTGTGAGAAAACCATCCGGGCACAGAATTCTAGGAGTTGCTGCTATTTACTAGCTTCCAGCCATGACCTGGTTTTCATTTTTTTGCCATTTCTTTTAGTTTTCGGTTTACTTGTCTTACTAAGAAGATAAATATTATGTATATATAAATATATTATAAACATATATGTGTACATTATATGTAGAGGCATATATCATTTTAGTGAGTTTTTCTTGCTCTATTTCCGTTTTGTTTTCTATTTATATTCTTATCCTATTTTACAATTTGTCTATTTAATCTTTAGATTTTCTGTTTCGTCTTTTTAAGATTATTACGTTTCTTAAAAATACTTCTTCAAAAATACTTCTTTTGAGAGTTTAAAGGTGTTCTTTTAACATCTCCAATGTTTTCCATTTCACAAGTTCAATATGGACACTTCTTACACGACGCATCTCCTATTTACTTTTTTCCTTTTGAGTTTTGATTTGATTATAAAAGTTGATTTCTTGGCTTTGAAATTCTTGTTCTTAAGCTTTTAAGTATCTGACTAATTCCGTTTTTTATCTTTCTATTTTTAAATTACTTGATTTCTCACATTGTATGAATACAATAGAGTGAGCATGTAAATTATTATCTACTCTAGAATGCTCTTGCAAGTGAAGGTAGTCCTGTTAAGAATTTTACTGAGACAACAAGCATAGACTGGGACAGCCCTGAGCAAACTGGAATGCGTGATCACTGAACCCACAAGGGAATGTCCAGGTCTACTCCACCCTGGCATTCCCAGACATAGAAAAACACAGTAGTAGTGTTTCGGTTTTTCCTAATAGATCCTTCATATCCTTCCAGACCTGTCTTTGCCAAAAACACTTATAGAAAATAAAAATAACTATGTTTCCTGAACATTTATCATTTGATAAGCACTTTATGTGGATGATTCCTGGGGTGGGGAAAGGGTGTGATCTTCTCTTGATGCTTGATGTAGCCTCTTCAATCAAACTGGATGGTATAGCTATCCACAGTCTGCCCTTCCCAGGCAATATGGGTTTCTATGTGGTCAGCAACGGTGGTCTCTGATGCCCTTCCTGTTGGATTTGCAGCCGGCCTTGCCAACAGTGTGCTACCACACACAAGGAAAGGTCAGAGGGAGGGCCTACTAGCCATGACTTCTCAAAAGTCCCATCTGACTTGGTGAAAAAATACATAATCGTAAGGCAGCAGCAGCGCTAGAGGGGACCCTGGCAGGCTGTCTGCTTGCTCTCCATCTTCCTCTAATTCTGTATTCTTCCATTTATTCGTGGTTTAACTCTTCTGCCTTGTTGACAAAGGAGTTTCTTGGTATAAGCAGCGCTTTCCTCTCATCTTTCCAGGGACCCGGAAAAGATGACTAACGCAAGTAGGGCTTCTTTTTACAGCGGCAGAGTCATTTTTCTGCCGATACCTTCTCCCACGGCTGTGGGCCTCTTAGGTTGCTGAAACTTCAGCGGGGGGCCTTTTACCTCTCCAAACAGATGCTGGCTGCCTCTGAGGAAAAGCCGGTCTCTCAGAATAATCACCACTACCATATTTTATTGAATCCGAGATGTTATACGTTGAAATATACACCATCGGTTGATAGTCCACCAAGGAAGAAAAACGATACTGCCAATTCGGCTATGGCACGCCATCAATTTTTTAATGTGCCCTGATTTTGAAGATATTAAAATATGAAAAAATGTGACTCTTAGAATTGATAGAATACCTTTTTCCCCCTTTAATTTTCCACCACTTGGTTATTAATGCTCTCCCAAGGCCCACCACAGGGGGTTGGAGACTTGAGGCTGGAGACTTGCCTGCTATTGTTCTGTCTGATTCATTACATACCCTCGCCCCAGAGAAGTGAGTAAATTGCCTAAGGTCAGACTCCTAGCAAACGGCCAAATCAGGATCTTAACTCAAATTCTGACAGCAGTCTCACACGGTTAATCATTATATTATATTGCCTCCCTACATATATTTAGACAGGATCTTTCAAAAAATTCCCTTTTTTGGGGGGGGGGGGTAGGACAGGGCAGGGATTATGATTTTTATATAATCTACATTGAAGGACATTTCAAGAAATGGCTTGTCAAACACAAGACTGTATTTATTGCCATAAGGTGTCGAGAATGCAGTCCACACATGCGTACAGCGCCCGCTTTGGGAGGACTGGGAAAGAAATGTCTCGGAAGTCTCGTTAATCAAGAAAATCTATGCTGTTCCTGGGCCATTATTTGACTTTATCCTAAGTCGCCATGGATCTTGCAATTGTGGAACTCATCACCTTTCCTTCTTTACTGTCACTACTCGGAAGCTTAGTTTTGTGACCTACCTCTAACAATTAGGGCTTGTACTTTACAGATTAAACATGGTCTTTTTTTTTCCCTGTGCCCCAATATCATTACTTTTTCACGTTTGTTTGTTTATCTTCTGATGGAATTAGATGTATCACTGTAAGCGTTCTCAAATTTTTTTGAACAGAGTGGTATATTGTGTGTGTACTTTTAAAAACTAGTGTTTTCTAGAAATTGAAATGCAGATGCCTGGGTTCATATAGTAGCATATTAGCATCTACTTATCCTAACTTTCCATTCAATGAATCATGAAAGAAGCCCCCCACCTTGTAAAATGCAAAGAAAACAATAACAAGCAAAATAACTGGCATTAGAAATAAAGTCTAAAGTTAAGCCCATATGCCAGGTGTTGGGATAGCCACTGAGCACAGAACCCTGGGGAGAGCAGAAAGAAAAGATGTCTTGGGAATAGCAAAATACACGTTTAAAAAAATGTTAAAACGTTCGGTCACTTCTCACCTCTTATCTCTCCTCCCAGAATAGAGACATCAAACAGATTCCCCCATTACTGTAGAACCATTTTCTGAAAGGTTCTCCTTCCTTTACGTCCCTTCCAGGCTTTTAGATTAAGAATTTGACAGTGAGTAAGTGATCCTATAAAAGAACTGGTAGTAAACACTGACGATGCTGAAAAACCCAGAGAGAAATAGCATAACGACTGAATATAAAGCCGAAACAGCCCTTGAGGTTCCTTTGGGTAGAAATAGGGGGGTGAAGTTCTACAAACTCGGTCTATAATTCCTAATTAATTTTAGAACTTGTGGGAATGGGAAAGGCGGGGAGAAATAGAAACATTTTAAATTCCATGATATACATCAGAGTAGGGAGAAATATACCTTCCAAATCACTACGAATGAAAAGAGCAAAATATATAGCAAAAGATATACACCAGTAAGTGAAACAGCTGTGTCTAACCGTCTCAAACCCACCACAAAATGTAAGACAAAAGGGCGGGAACAGGACTGAACTCATCGGCATTAAAAGGAAATAAAATAGTTTTGCTCCACCATTGAAATAAGAGGCAGAGACTTGGACTGAGTTCAGGAAGAATATCCAACTACACTTCTTACAACAGAAAGACCAAAATCAAATTGCACAGAAAGAATAAGATTAAAAGGATGAAATAAAATATATCAGGCAAAGAAAAATAAGCAGAGGTGCCACTGATATTATCAAATGGGAGTTCAAAGCGAAAAAGGATCCAATGAAGCAAAAAGGACCTTTCTGTACTGAAACAAAGGGAAATCCGTAATTATGTTATAATAGCCCTGAGCATTTATGAGCTTATTAACATCAAAATATATACAGCAAAAAAACCATTTGATGTGTAAGATGCAAGACACAGAAACACAACTGTAGTGAGATACTAAAATACCAATATCATCTATGACAGAGCAAGTTTATAAAGATAAGGAGATATATCTAGGTAGTTTAAATAATGCAATTAATAAAACTGAATTAGTAGATGCAGTAAAATTTTATGCCATAAACTTTCAGTTCCACTGATGAATTTTTTTAAATTGAGCACGTGCCAAGGGATAAAGAACATTAAGAAAGTTTATAAAATATACTTATTATATAAACCATATTTTTATTTCTTCATTATAATCCACCAAAAGTGGAACTTATAAAAGAAAACTCTTAAAATAACTGTTGGGCCAATAAAACCCCCAAACTATGATGATAAATCCTTTAGATTTGCATTGTCTCATATGGTAGCCACAAGTCACATGTGGTTATTTATATTTAACTTAATTAAAAATTCAGCTCCTCACTCATACTAGCCACATTTTAAGCACTCAGTAACCACATGGAGCTAGTGGCCATATAGGACAATGTAGATATTTCTATGTATTTCCTTATCGCAGAAAATGCCATTGGACAGCATTACTTTTAGAAAATAGAACTCATGATAATGAATGGAGACCTAATCATTAATATTGGACTCACATAACTCTCACAAAAATATAAAACACTAACATCCAGGATAAAAATGTAATGAAGATATGAACCAACAATTTATAAGGAAATACTAATATTAAAAAAAGCATGGGGAAAACATTAAACCTAATTAATAAAATAACATATTTTTCAACTATCAAATTAGTAAGCATAAAAAATTATAATACACTTTATGCTAATGAGACTGTGGCAAGATGTTCACTTGTAAACTTCTGAAGGCCAATAAATACTTGACAAAATCATTCTAGAAAGCACCTACTCAACTGTAGAGAAATGGTTCTCAAACCTGGCTACCTAGTGGAATCACTCTGGGGACTTTTAAAGAACACAGTGCCTGAGCTCCCAGACCCACAGGTCCTCATTTGATTGGCTTGGGATGGAGCCTGGATTTTTGTAATTTTCAAGCTTATGGAGATGGTCATATGCAGACCAGATGGAGAACCATTACTCTAGAGATATAACTTCAGGGTCCGAGTACAGAGGAAATCCCATCTGAGTGTGGTGGTGGGGGGTGGGCATCTGTGCCCACTGCCCACTACAGAGCTCTACCTGGCAGCCTGTCCACCCAGTTCCCAATATAGCCATGTGGTAGGAACTCGTCAAAGAAAGGACTCTCTGTAGGTATCAAGGCAGAGAGGGGCTGAGACAGATCCCAGGCCCCAGAATGGCACAAGGGAGCAGCTGTTTTATTATGTGCTTTCATGAAAAGAACCAACGTTGGATAAAAAAGGGGGGTTGACATACCTGGAGTGGTCAGAACGATGGGCATGCAGCAGCAGCTACAGCCTCGGTCCCAGGAGAGTAGGCGAGGCCCGAGACTTTCTCACTTAACGCAGGAACCAGCTGCCTCCCCGTCATGTCTTGAAACTCTATAGTTCCCGGGCTGTTAGACGCAGCCCCAGGGAAAAAGCAAGAGAGGAGAAACAAGACTGATTACAGTTGTCTTGAATTGACTGACAATAAGATTAAGTTTCTTTCACATTGGATTTGAGCTTCAAATTAAGGGTTTGTGAAAATTAAGAGTTGTGCATGAAGGATTCTTACTCACTACACATGCATTATCGAGCTTATTCATGGCAAGAATCCTGAGGGGCACTGCAGTTATAGCCCTAATTTTATAGATAACAGTGCTTTGATTCAGATAGAAGAAGGTAACTTACATTTTTAACATGGTTTGTTTATATACTTTGATGTTACATGATTTGATTCATAAAGGTTTAAATTCACAGATATAGACAATAGATCGCTGGTTAGCGGAAGGGAAGAGGAGTGTGGGGGGACTGGGTTAAGGGGGTCAGATGTCTGCTGACAGATGGAAACTAGGCTTTTGATGATGAGTACCTATAGTGCATACAGATAACAAATTACAGTGTTGTACGCCTGAAAATTATGTAATTATTACTCAATGTTACCACAATAAAAAAGATTAAGTAACAATAAAATAAAATAAATGCTAAATTAAAAAAAAAATCCATAAGGTCTGTGACTACTATATCTTAGTAATGGGATGCACCTGATTCAACGTAAAAGGGTGTGATTTTTGTCCTAACTTCTTACTTTGGCTATCATATTGCTATTTGTTCTTTATTTGTGTGATGCTACTACCTTTGATGCCTCCGTAAGCATTCCTGTTATGTACCACTACTTTTTCTAGTCAGCAGGTAATCCAGGAAGGTAGGAAACCAGAAATAGACAGAGGGCTGGAGGGAAAGGAACAGAAACTCAATAACTGTGAGAGTTTTTTTTTTTTTTTTTTAACATCAGTGTGAGTAGGTGGGAAAAAAACCTAAGACTAAAATAAATGTTTTTATTAATATAATAGAATTAATACATACCTAAATCATGAATTAAATAAAGCTGCTTTTCCCAACATTTATCTGCTAAAAACCTATTAAAAATTCTACACTTAATAGTGAAGCAATAGATAGTCTTTTTAAAATCAGAGATGAATAAAGATGCCCATTACCATTGCTTCTATTCAATACTGAACTGAAGGTTCTTTCCGGGGCAGTTTTTAAAAAAGAAAAATAAAATGAAAAAAGAACAATAATAGGAAAGAAAAAAATAGCATAGTTTTTGATGATATCTGGATGGAAATCCTGAAATAAGTTACAAATGCATTGTTAGAATCAATACACATGATAGCTATAGAAATGAATTACATTCTATATACCAGTCACAGAAAACATAATCTTAAATAATATTCCATTTACAACCACCAAAATAAAAGGCACCTGGGCATAAATCTCATTGAAGAGAAAAATGTTCTTTATAGAGAAAATTATACAGTTTTGTTAAAGGAATTAAATTGTTACAAATGGAGCATGTTTATAGAAAGATCTGATACTGAAAAGAAGACGAGCCTTCCCAAATTTATGAATTAAATGTAATTCTAATCAACTCCAAGTAAGAGACTGGTAAAGTTTGATGTACAAATTCTAAAATTACTTGTAAAAGCAAAATGTGAATAACTAAGATAATTTTAAAGAGTATCAAAGTGCGTAACTTGTCTTATCATGTTGTAAGTCTTATTATAAATGGACTGTAAGTAAAACAGTAACCGAGAGCCCCGAAACATACCCAAGCATTTGTGGAAACAAGAAGGGAGAGAAACAGTCTTACAGATTAGAGGGAAAGGGTAGGACGGCTGGGGAAACATTTTAATGCCACCTCACATCAAACAGTACCACAAAAATGTCTGTTCCAGGTATTCTACAGACCTAAATAGGGAAATCACAACTTCTTAAAGAAAGCATTTAGAAGAATATCTAGGAGACTGTATTTGTGATTCATAAGGTATATAAAGTAGGTTGACAAATTTGGCCATATTAAAAACTATTCATTAAAAGATAATATTTTAAAAAATGAAAGGACAAGAGGGTCTTGAAAAAGACATATGCAATACACACAGTCAACAAAGAATAACCAGAATATATAAATTAATCCTGAAAACTGATTTAAAAATCTAATTTAAAATAAGATAAAATATAGACAATTTGCAGAAGAGAAGCCATAAGTGGCCAATAATCTTATAAAAAATGTTCAATTTTACTAGTAATTTGAGAAATTCAAATTAAACACTACAATGAATTTATATTAATAGCCATTGCTTAGCAATGAAAAGACTGTCAATTACAAATGGTGAAGATGCAGAAAAATGGCAACTCTCTTACATGTTGGAGAGGGCATATAAAACTAACCAATGTAGCAATAACTGGTAAAGATTTGTATACCTATAACACTGCAATTTAATCCTACACAAGAATGTTTTTAGCTGCAGCTGTTGCAATTGCAATAAAAATAAAAAAAGTGGAAAAATATTTAGCATTCATCAACAGGAAAGTGGATAAAATGTGGTGCATTCTTACAGTGGAATATTATGTAGCAGGGGAAAATTTAAAACTCAAACAGCACGACCTACATGGATTAATCCCACAAATACAAAGTTGAAAGAAAGGATAATTGCTGAATATATATGGTACAGATGGTACTTGACTTATGGTTTGACTTACAATTTTTCGACTTTACAATGGTGCAAAAGTGATAAGCATTCACTTTTGGCAAGGCTAAGCTATGATGTTCAGTTAAAAAATGAATTTTCAACTTATGGTATTTTCAACTTAAAATGGGTTTATCAGGTTGTAACCCCATCATAAATTGAGGAACGTGTGTATAATATGAAATTTAAGATCATGGTGAACGAAAGTATATACATATATTTTAGGGATAGAGACATAAACACTCAAGTCTTTATCGAGTTGAGAGGAAGTATCCTCTATTCTGAAATTTCTATCATGAATGGATATTGAACTCTGTTAAATGCTTTTTCTGATGTAAGCATCAATTTTTCTTGTTTAGACTGTTATTATGGTGGATAACATTGGTTGACTTAAATTACTGAACCAACCTTGCATTCCTGAGTTAAATTCTACTTGGTCAGAGTGTATTATTCTTTTTATGTATTGCTGAATATTATTTGTTTATATTTTGCTAAGGATTTTTGCTCCTATACTTGTGATATTACTCTGTAGTTTTCTTTCTTTGGACTGCTTGGTTTTGGAATCAGGGTAATATTGGACTCAAAATAATTTGAGAAGTATTCCTTCTTTTGCTATTTTGTAGAAGAGATTGTATAGAACTGATGTGAATTCTTCTGTAAATGCTTGGTAGAGTTCTCCAGTGAAGGCGTCTGGGCCTGGAGATTTCTTTTTAAAAGAAGAAATTAATTTCTTTTAAAAGATTTAAATTAATTCAATTTAATTCTTCGATTTAATATATGTATAAGGTTATTCAAATTACCTATTCCATATTATGCGAGTTGTGGTAGTGTGTGTTTTGGAAAAATCGGTCCATTTCATTTAAGTTTCATCAATTTTATGTATGCAGAGCTGTTAGCAATTTTCTCTTATTATCTTCTTGATGTCTGCAGAGTCTGTAGTTTCATCCATTGCTTCATTTCTAACATTGATAATTGTGTCTCTTTTCTTTTTCAGTTTACCAAAAAGAACCAGTCAATTTTATTGCTCTCTTAAAAAAATAGCTTTTTGTTTAGATTTTTCCCTATTATTTTTGTTTCATTTTTATTTCTGCTTTTATCTTTATTATTTTTTCTGCTTGTTTTGGGTTTATTTTGCTCTTTTTCTAGGGTCTTGAGTTAGGAGCACATTGATTTAAGGTTCTTCTCTTCTAATTTATGCATTTAGTGCGGTGAGTTCCCCTTTTAGCACTGTTTTAGCTGCATCCCATGAATTTTGAGATAGCGTGTCTTCATTTTTGTTCAGTTCGATGTATTTTTTAATTCCCTTGAGACTTTCTTATAGATCTATGGATTATTTAAGAATGTGTTGTTTAGTTTCTAGATGTTTGGAGATTTTCCTGTTATCTTTGTTATTAACTTCTAGTTTGATTCCATGGTGGTCAAAGAACATATTTAGTAGGACTTCAAGTCTTTTAAATTTGTTAAGGTTTCTTTCATGACCCACGATATGGCCTATCTTGGCAAATGTTCCATGAGCACTTGAAAAGAATGTTTATTTGGCTGTCATTGCATGTAATGCTCTATAAATGTCAATTAAATCCTATTGGTTGATGATGATGTTGAATTCTTCCATAGCCTTGCTGATTTTGACATGTCGGCTGGGAAATGGGGACATGATGCCTTATTAATGCTGGGTGAGTGCAGAAGTTAGAATCCCCACAAGACCTTCTCTGATACCTTCTCTGATGGGAAGGGGCAGAGGCACCTCGTTACTCTCTTGGAGGGAGTTCTCGTTAATATTGAGTGGTGACGAAAGTCCTGCTTTCCACAAGAATTTCTCTGACCTGATCCCAGCAGAGAGGAGTAGGGGAACATTGTCATGGCCAGTAAAGGGTAGAGCCTTTGCTGACAGTGGGTAGGGATGAGGGTGGGGCTACAGTTTTATCCACGAGATTTGGCTACAGTAAGTCAGTTATTGTCTAAAAGTTTTCTGTCTTGTTAGGCTGCCCTTTTTCTAATCCTTTAGCTAGAGAGAGAGCAGGCGTTTGGAGGGAGCGATTGTTGTCGGCGCCATTAGTGTTTGGGGGTTGTAGCTTCTCCAGCACCTAGTTCAAGATATTTGAGGCAAAAAGGAAACCCAGGAAACTCACCACTGTGCCACCACTCAGGTCCTAAGGTCCCCAGCTGGTCTGCCTTCTTCTTTCCGCCTCTCAGTCCTCCTGTTTATTTTACATGTAATTTCTAGGACTTTAGTTGTACTTTGTGGGAGAAATAGAGAAAAGCACATCTCCATGTTGTCTGATATTTATAAGCGATATTATTTTTACATCTTCTACTGTGTTCGTAATATTTAAAAATAACTTCTTAAATGATTAGGTGATGCTGGTGAAAGTTAACCTATTCTTTAAGATTTGGGGGGCACAGCGACTCACTCACGGCCTCCCCACTTTTCCAGGGGATCGTCTCTCTTTTCCTGTTCACACTTGTCCTCTTCTTCATGTTCCCACATCACCGGTCCCCTGAAAAGAAAAACTTTAACCTGCTCCTGCTGAGAATAGCGGTAGGTAGGGTGGAAGCCAGAAGCCAATAGTAAATTATGTTACATTCGAATTTGAGTTATGGGAAAAGGAGTTATTAAAGAGGGTTTTGAAATTTTTAAAAGTCATTAGAGGGTTTTGATATTTAAAATATTTCACAATTATAACAGTACTATGGGAAGGCACCTGTTCCCGTGAGTCATCTCAGAGAACAGACCATTTATCAATCCATATGGATGTGTTTCGAAGTTTAACAACCGGCCTTACCTGTAACTATTCAAAAAAAATTTTTTTGAAAACAGCAGGTTGTGAAACCACAAAGATGATAAAAGTTGTTCAAAACATTTCTAATGACAAGCAGTACATAACCAGAGTCCAGAAAGGGTAAAATAAATATATATAAAAATATATATATGTACATATATATATATATATATCTGAGACTTTTTATTCCTTCATATCGCTAAAGCTAATCAAGAAACATGAAAAATTATATTAATTAATTCCCTTTGAGAGATGCAGTCAATATGATGTTGGTCACAGTTAAATAGAACTCTGCAACCTTTTCATATAAAATATTTCAATCCCATAGAGTATATACTGTTATAAATGGACGCACCGAAATTTCAAGAGCACAATCCCAGGTGGGTGTATCCAAACATCACTACACACATAGCAAGCAATGCAGAGACCCTGGGAGATTTTGCCATCCGATATTTCAGGAAGCAGGAAGCAGCTGGAGAAATCATCAATGGCTGTGGGAAAAACTGAAATTACGTTTCAAAAGGTTAAGAATAACTTATGAAAAAAAGAGACACTATTCATAGAATCACAAAAGAAATCGATTGAGAGAATTAAGGCAAATAGAACATTCTGTTGTAGGTGGTTGGTTGAGTGGGAAACAGTCCAATCCATAGCCGGGTTAGACAAAGGAACTGGACGTGATCAGAGCAAATTTTCCGTGTTAAGATCCAAGGTCAGACACTGGAATACTTGCGGCCCTGAGGGATTGGAGGAAGGGTGGGTTTGGTGTTGGAACCCACACAACTGATGGCTGACAACTGGTGTCTTCTGTATTGCATAGACCCTTTATCATGTTGAAGTGATGATTTATGTGGTTCTATAAAACATTAAGAGAAAAAGATACAGTTAACTCCTTGCTACACTGAACAAAGAAAATAAGCATTGCATGATGTGAGCATTGGAATAATATTTAGAAGTCATTCATAACAAACTTTAAAGAATAAATGACATTCGAACGAGAAAAATAGGGGATGTGGTTCAGAATGTCCCACGTGCGTGACTGGACCGGGCTTGGGGTGTGGAGACTTGACCGATGACCAGAGGTTGCCATAGCGGCAGTTCCGAGGCTCCACTTCTATGCTGCTCATGCCCTCTGTCACAAGGCCCTGTACCTTCTTCGCTCACCATCACACGCACGTAGACTTAGTGCATGCAGAGGCATGTACACGGACACACGAACACACGCCGTGAAGTCCTTCCTGGGGAAAACTCATCTCGTGCCCTCCAAGGTCAGTCTGTTTACAAGGATGAAGAACCAGAAGAAGAGCTAGGTTCCTTTGAGGGCTGTCTTAAGCCAGGGAAGTTTGGACCACAGAGACTGAAGGTAGAAACATGGTGGCCACAGAGGAAGCCGAATTCTCACTGGGGAGAAGGCAGTGTAGTAGGGACTGAGAAAGTGAGGCAGAGGATTCTGAAGGGAGGAAAACAGAGTGACCTATATCTTAAGATCAGGAAAACTCGATCTTTTGGGCAAAGTGAAGCCGTCTAAAACGCTAAAGGCAAAACGGACCTTTTTAGGTATACAAAATGGCACACTCCTTGAGAAGGGGATGTCAAGTTAACAGAAGGCAAAAAAAAAAAAAAAAAAGAAAAGAAAAGAAAAATCTCTTCCGTGTTTGCTGCTAGTTTTTATTCCTTCCTTCCTTCCTTCCTTCCTTCCTTCCTTCCTTCCTTCCTTCCTTCCTTTTTTAAAGCGAGGCAAACCTTGGTTGACCTCACAGATTGCAAGGACCTTGTCAGTTTACAATCCCTTATTTTTTTAAATTTTTACACCTATAGCACCTGGTCTTTCTAAGTGGTCTCCCATCCAAGTACTAACCAGACCCAACCTTGCTTAGCTTCCGAGATAGTCCCAGGAAAAGTGCATGCCTGGAAAAGGCCTAAGACGACCCCATGCCTTCATGCAGGGCTGATCCTGGGCTCAGCACATGCCCTGCTAATTGGTCAAGGTCTCCCCCTGCACGGAGGAGCCGGTGTGCAGACTTGCAGAGGGGGCTGCTTTTTCAAATGCCCAACTTGAAACAAAAGATCACAAGGCATGCAAAGAAATGTGAACATGGCCCATTCAAAGGAACAAAATAAGTCTCCAGAAACCATCCCTACAGAAAACTATCACAATCCTCTGCTACATGTATAAAAATTTACAATCATAATACCTAATAGGTATCTGGCGCTTTATTTCTTACTTATACCAGACTCGTCCTTTCTGGTCCTATATATTATATTATATATTGCAATATAATATACATGTATTACAGTAATCAAATCTAGGATATTACTGTATTACTGTAGGACAGATATTATTCCCAAAGCTCAGACATGAACTGATTTGCCCGACACTAGGCAGCCAGACAAGAGTAGAAATGGAACCAGCACCCAGATCTTCTGATTTCCAATCCAACGTTCTCTCCACTGAACCACCCTCCAGGTAATGGCACCACTAGCTCTAGCCAGACTATGTTTGGAAAGCAGTTTTGACTCAGCATCTCACTTAAGGAAGGATGTAGGCAGAGAAAATGAGATGGGAAAGGTCTGGGCACATATGATGAGCCACTGTGACATGTTTGGTCCAGGGTCCCTGGGTCCCCCTCAGGCCCTAGAGTGGGGTTCCTAGAATACTTCCCATTCTTGTAAGATGACGTAAAGTGTCTACTTGAGAATATGGGATAATTTCCTGGAACTTTGGTCTTGGGACCCTAATATTTATTCCTTGTGTCCACCCTCATGAGTAAAATCCTCAAAAATACCTTATCTCGGCCAGCTATCCTGAGCATAACCATGGCTGAAGAGGGGGGCCGCCTCTGAATGGGCTAACGATGCCTGCTTTAGGCGCCTCTTCCTTCTGGAGGTGCCATCCAGTGTCCCCTTGTCCCCTGCAATCTAACAAGTCTACCTTCTCTTTCCGGTTCCCCTGGTCACCGGAGCAAGCAGGGGACACTTATGTCCTCTTCTGGGCTCAGGCAGACCACCCCTCCTCCCCCGGGCTGCCCATGGTGGCGCCGCACGGCCCCCGGGACCTGAAGAATCCCACGGGCTCACTCGTTCCCCTGTCAACTGCTCACGGAGCCCCACCGTCCATCCCGACACTGCGTCTCTTCCTTCTGTGCCTCGTTGCACCTCGAGCCCGTCATTCTCCCCATACGGTTCCCGGTCTTTACTCACGGTCATTTATGACACTGAGCCCAGAGACAAAAATGCAATGACCATTCAGTCTGTGCCCAAAGACACACTCTCATGTGTGTGTTGGGGGACAGGGGTAAAGTGTGGGGGTCGGGGGAATGAAATAGAGAGACTGGGCCAGAATCTTCCACCCTGAAACCATCAGGATTTTGCCAGACGCCCAGAGTAGACTGGCCGGCAATCTGAAACCTCGCATGCTTCTCTGCACCTTCGCTGAAAGGAGCCCGAGTCGTCAGAGGTGGAGGCCGAAGTCCCCTCTCCTCTGAAAAGCACATGCCCCTCGCCCAGGAAGACCCCCCCGCCCCCCGTGGTCAGGTGGGCAGAGTAGCAGCATCCTCTCTAACAAGCGAAGTGACCTTGGGCCTACTCCTGACCTTTGTGAACTTTGTTTTCCATCTATAACAGTGGGAGACAAATAATCCACCCTACCTACAAAAGGACATTCTGACTTAAAACACTCATTTAATTTAAAAAATCAGTAATGATCAGAAAAACAATGGGAAATACACGTAATTGTAATATTGCTATTTAAATGCGAATCATAGGTAAAGTGACTCATACCTTTTGGGGCCTGATCCTCTTTGCCATCGCTTGTTTCTGATCCCGAATGTGAATAAGTAGGGTACTTTATAGGCTCGAAAGGCAAGTCTTTTGACCATTGACAAAGCTCGGACAATGCAGAAAATTTCATATCAATATGAGAATCCTTGCTGCTGAAAATCAAACAAATGAGTGATATCCGTGAGCTGCAAAACTACGAGTGACCACGCGTCCTGTGCCTATGGCTTCACTGGGTCACCTTTACCAGGTCCTGTCAGCAGCGTGCGAACACGTCTCTGCTGAGCGGACGTTTTCAGTGGTATTTGTAGCAAAACCTATAGAGCGGCTGACATATCGAGGCGTGTACATGTTGGCATAAACTCCTCGCCTGTTATATAAAACATAACCGCATGCCTACCGAGAGCCGGGCATCACGACAGGTGCTGGAGTATAGAACAAGGTGAGTAAGGCACAGGTCCTAACCCTAGGGCTTTAGAACCGAGTGTACTTTATATACAGCAGTTCCTTCTGTGTCAAGGAGAGAGAAAATGCCAGGGCGTGAGGGGGAGAGATCTGGACCACGCGCTGGGACCGTGAGGACAAGGCTGGGCTGTGACCTGGGTGCCCGAAGTGCGGGTGTCGGGGCCAGTGCACTTCCTCCGGGTTTACCCGCCTCCTGGCTCCGCCCTGGAGCTCAGTCCGCAGAGCAAGCAGCCGGGCTTTGCTCACAGTGAGATTAAACACTGCGTCTCGTTTTTATTAATTAGTGTGTCTCCCATGTTCTGTGAACTGTTAACATCTTTTCCTCATTTATCTTTTGAGGATCTTCGTGTCTTCCATAACGATTCGTGTGAATCTTTTTATCACGAATGTCAACTCCCTTGTTGTATTTTAAGTCGCTTACTGTTTTCCTTTTAATTTTGTTTTGGATCTAGAGACACTTAAAATGCTTACATCATCAAAATAGATTCATCTCTTCTTTGTGATTTTGCTCATCATTCCGAGAAACATTAACACTTTAATCAACCTACTACATGAACACAGTTAGAACTAAGTCGCATCATACAGAAGAGCTTATAATAAAAAGTAATAATCACCCCGATTTCCCTCTCCAGAGAGCCAACCGTTTTTAACCGCATCTGTTTTAGATGTTACTGACATTTACTGATTTATCAGCCTTCGACGTATCTTTGGTAGATACGGCTTTCTGCAAGGACTGGAAAGGATTTAGCTCGCTTCGTATCACTTTGCCTAACTTTTTCCTCCCCTCCAGCAGTTCTGTCACTGTTTTCAGTTCCTCCATCTGTCCGATCTGCATCTTCACGTCCTTGTGCCATTTCTTGTCCCATCGACGACAGATGATACATATTGACTTTCCGCCTCCACCTCCCAAACTTTGCCATTCGAGCTCCACTTTTCACTGTCAATGTCGATTGTACAGTGTTGACCTCATCGTTGTATCTTTTCATGATTTAGCCAAAGGTTGATTAAAGATGTTGAACATTAATAGATAATCGTTTACTGCAGAGCCTCGCAGCACTCTGGTTACGCATTCTTCTTTGTGGCTCCATGTACTGAGCCCTACTCGGCAAAAAAATTAAGAAATTACTTTTCTAGGATCAAGTTCAAGTTGACCTCTACTTGTTCTCATTCCGCGTTTAACTTAAGTTCATATCTGGCAGTAGCAAAGGCTGATGCAAATTGAGTCTGTTCAAGACAAGGCCTGTCCTTTAAATGAGGGTGCGTGTCCATGTCTACAAGGAGGATATTAAGGCCGAAGCTGAGATGAAGCGGGTAGAAGCAAGTCTCAGCAAGGTGTCCTCAGGAGTCCAGGGCTCCATCATGAAAACAGTCCAGTTAGCTATCTGGGCCTGTCCCTGACCTGGGAGGAATTGTAGTGGGTGGTAAATGCATACCACGGTGACGTGTCCAGGGGCACAAGCACATCATCTGTGTTACGTCTGAATGGCAAGCAGAGGCTGCGTCGCTTGGTGGCAGTTCGTGAGCTGGGTCCTGGACCAGATCTCCTGGAAAGCTCCTCCACTGCTCAGCAGGAACACCTGCCCCCGCTGGCCCTGGGCTTCCCATCAACTATGGAGAGGGCTGTATAGCAACAGCCCTGCACCTAGGTGATGTACTAGAAGTTCTGATTATTTGTTAGTAACTGATAAAGAGGTCGAATTGCTTGCTCGATGGAGGAGACCCCTCTTACCACCCTGGACTGAGTTCTTAGGTGTGTCTTCTTCCTGTTAGACAACAGCGTTTGGAACCTCCTCGCCGAATGCTAGCCCCCTTCCGGAAGAACACCCGTGCTCCTAAAAGACTTTGCGTCCCAGTCTCTCTCTCCCACGGAGGGTTACTGAGCTCGTCCAGAAAGCACTTCCTGGAGAAGTAACAACTGAGATCAACACCACCACCATCTGGATTTTCCAGTGACGGAACAACTAACTCCTCCCTCTGCCGCTGGCAGTGGAAAAATGCCATCACTAACCCACGCCTGGGATCGTCTCTAGAAGCATCACTCGACTGAGTCTTTTCCCCTAAATACGGTCTTAGATGCGTTTATTGTTTTATGGGCTAGATCTTTTATTCCAAACTATAGAAGCATAAAGATGTTCTTCCTTATAATGTGAAAAACATCATAATGCGTGGACTTTTATGGCCAAATCGCTGCTGAAGGGAACACAGAAATAAAATGGGAAGAAAATTTTCACTGGGTTTTTATGAATAGATAGTGTATTAGTTTGCAAGGTTTGCCATAACAAAGTACTGTGAACTGGGTGATTGAAACGTATCGTCCCACATTTCTGAAGTCCAGGAGTCTGAGTTCAGTGTGTCGGCAGGGTTGTTCCCTGAGGCTGTGAGGGGGGAATCCCTTCCAGGCCTCTCTCCTAGCTTCGGCAGTTGGCTGGCAATATCTGGTGTTCCCTGGCTTCTGCATCGCCCCGAGCTCTCACCCTGTGTGTGAGTCTGTATCCAAATTTCTCCTTTTTATATGGACACCAGTCACATTCAATTAGGGGCTCACTCTACTCCAGTAGGACTTGCAATGACGTTATTTCCAAATAAGGTGACATTTTTAGGTCCTGGGGGTTAGGACTCCAACATATGAATTTTGGAGGGGTATGATTCAACCTGTAGTACATATGTATTAGTCTCCTCTCCATTTAAAACACACACCAAAAAAAAAAAAAAAGGTTCACAAAGGTTGCCTTTCAACAATTATTCTTCCTTTGTATCAAAGTTTTAAATAAAAATGCTTCGAAAGTCAGAAGTCAAAAAGTGGTGGAGTTGAATTACCACGTGTGAAGGGTCAGAGTTGGGTGACAAGTTCAACCCATCCTTTTCACATAGGTCACAGATGATGTAGGCACACTGAGCCTATTAGGCATTCTCTCCTTCTCTCTCTCTCTCTCTCTCTCTTTTTTTTGATATGGACTGACTGTTGTGTGCCTTCCCCAAAATTCGTATGTTGAAATCCTAACCCCCAACGTGTTGGTATAAGAAGGTGGGATCTTTGGGAGGTGATTACATCAGGAGGGGAAGCCCTCATGAATAGGTTTAGTGCCCTTAAAGAAGAGACACAAGACAACTTGCTTCCTCTGTTTTCACCATGTGAGGACGGACACAGCAAGAAGGCAGCCGCCTGCAGCCGGGAAGAGGACTCTTGTCAGAAGCTGCCCATGCTGGTACTCTAATCGCAGACTTCTCAACCTCCAGAGCCGTGAGAAGTAACCATCTGCTCTACAGAAATTTGTTACCGCAGCTTGAACTGAGACGTTCTCTTTCTCACTGTATTCCCATCAACCTACCTTTCTGTACTAAAAAGTTAGAACTTGAACAAATCCTCAGAGATCCACAGTATTAACACTGTCGCAGTCTCTAGAATCTAGTGAAATGTGCAGATTTGGGTGGACCATTTAGAAGGGACGGGTTTTTTTTGTCATCAGATTATTGAAGGAAACCTAAAGTGTTCCAATGATAAAACTCAGAAATGAAGAAAAGCAATACTTATTTTTTAAATCGTCATGCTCATTACATCATCGTGATACACATCGGTCTCATAAAATGTTTCTTCACTGTGGTAGACCTTTAAAATGACTTTTAAAAGTTATATTAATACTTTGAAAATTATAAAATACTCACTCTTGAATATATAGGGGAAAACAAAAAAATTAACATTGGCCATAATCCCATCACAAGAAGATAATAACTGATAGAATTTTGATGTACTTCTTCTCAGCATTTTCTTTTCTATTCATACATATAAATATTTTTAGACCTACGTTATGCTGGACATACATTTGCAACTGACTTTTAACACTATATTATAGGCACTGATTTGTATTTAACTCTTTATAATAATTTATCTTAATTTTTTAACATATAGAGTGATATGAGAAACCACATTATAGTTAAAGGACCTATTTTCCCCATTTTTGAATAGTTCATCAAAGTCCCATGGATTTTTAATATTTTTTTTTAGGCTATAAAAACAAAAAAAATAATATATCCTGTGTAGACAATTTAAAAGTTAGAGAAAAAGATAAAGAAAATAAAAATAATTGCTAAGCCTAGAGGAATATCCACTGTTAACTTTTGAGTGTACTTCCTCCCATTGCATTTCTGTCTATTACGTTGCTATGCATTCAGACACTCCAGAGAGACTGCCCGACCTCTTCTGAAGAGTTCTTTGCTTGATTCTCTGTTACTGGTCTGGCCACCGATGATTGGATAAAGCATTGGTGCTTGACAAAAAGGTAAACGATCTACAGATCAGCTTGTTATCTACCAGGGCCCTGATTAGAGATCTCTACCCAAGAGTGGCACCCCATAGTAGGTGGTGATTGACCCAACCAGCCAGATCTTTGCTTGGGAAGTTTGGATTCAAGGCATTACAGAGAGATGGCCAATTATTGTGGCAGGCACAGCTTAAGTCGAAACAGAAGGTAGCAGAATGCCTGCAAAAGCCAACCACTAAAATCAGCAATAACAGTCCACATGGAGTCCTCAGCTTATACATTCATATTTTCAACCACACTCTGACATATTAACCATTAAGACCCTGAAACAGCGTTTTATATATTGGACATTGGCTGGTAAATAATTTGAAATAGTATTGTACTAATCGGAGATGTTGATTACAAAATACAGATGCCAACTCTGGCCAATTTGAATATTAATAAGAGAGAGTTATTGAAAAGCCATTGAGTAGTTTATAGACCTAGTAGAAAACAAGAGAACCAGGCTTAAAATCTGGGGCAGGAACCAAGGTAAGCTAGGTGCCAAAAACATAGCCGAGTTGCAATATACAGAGATTGGAAGACATCACTGCTTTCACTCTGCAGTGGATTTTTGATTCTTCCACCACTGGTGACTTAAAGGATCTCCAACTGTCCCTGTATCTTTCTGTCACTCAAGACTCAGAGACCCAGAGAGAAGCTTCCGGTTGTAGGAACCTAGGTTATATGACCATGCATGCCTAGGTTACATGCCCATGCACGCCCTGGAGGGCTAGCATTTACTCCCTTCAAATTCCAGGGTGGGAATTTGGCTCTGCTTCCTAGTTTTAGGATTTGCCTGAAGCCTAAGGATTAGAGGGCCACGATTTTAACTATTCAGCTGAAAAGAACTGATTCTATTGAATAAAACTCAACTCACCTCTTTTCAGGATATGTTCCAAAGTAAGTTTTAAAAGAATCTTCATAAAGCTCAGAACTTCTTTGTAGTTGTAAATCTGTGAAATAATGTAAATCATTGATGATGGGTGTTGGTACCGAACCCCTGAAATTAGAAATAACAAAAAAATCCAAAGAATATTATAATGATACCATGCGTACACACATGTAATACCTAAAAACTGACCATTACATCTCACATAAATGCAAATGCCAATAAAATCAGTTTGGATTAATGTAATGCATACACTCATGAATATTCAACTCAGACACTGAAACTATACTCTAATTCGTAGATTAGGCAAATTTGTTTTGTTGTAAATATCTGTTATCTATGAAACGATTAGTATTGGCAAATTATCTTCCTGTTGATTAGTACATATTCTATTGTAAACTCTGCTTCATTTGTTATATGAGGCCCAACAATATATCAACTGCTATAAAAATTAAAATAGATATTTTCTACTTTTTAAAGTAATCTAATGCTTGAAATAATACCAGAATAAAATAATTCTAAAAATTCTAATATTATGCTCTGTTTCCCCAGAGTGACTTAAAAGAATCATTAACCATTTTTAGTGAATAAATCCTACTGCTAGTCACTCCAGACTTGCTAAAGAGTTGCTATGTGCTAAGGAGCCCAGTTGCATATAAATGAATGCAAATTCAAAGCATCTATCTGTCCTCGTATGACCCATTTCAAGCTCATATTTAAAACGTCTTAATTTCTTTATTTACGATGTTTTATAGGCATTGCTGGTCAGAGGTCACAAGGCCCAAGTTTTAGCTCTTTTAGGGACACTCACTGCCTATCTCCTGGCCACAATCCTCCAGAACCCCCAACAGAACTTTGTACATACCACAGAGCCTGTCATTTAATAAGACCATCCAAAGATAGCCTACCAATATGGAGAAAATTAATCACACCTTTTTTCATACATGGAGAGAAACAGACAAAATATTGGTTGAAGATTTTCAACAGGTAGCTTAACATTACAGACAATAAAAAGAACTGTAATTTAAAACAATTTGAAATGGCTTTTTAAATTCTGCACTGCCGGGCTCATTTTAGCACGAAGTCCCTGCTCATGTGGATGATTTAGGATTCATTTGCTGTATCTGGATACTAGAAAATCAATCAGAAGATGCCCAGCTATACATAAACGTGGTGAGTCGCTACCTTTGAAACAGGAGTGTGTGGTGAGGAGGCGTCTTTCCCATTAGGGCCTCCCGGGCTGCCTTATACTGTCTCTCCAAAGATTTTCTTTCCTAGACAAGATATATGATCAGAAAATTACACGAATGTTAAAAATATGTCTCTTCTTACCGGAGATTGCCAAATATGTGGAAAGAAAAAGGAAAAATAGATACGTCTAAAAAAACAATTGTTATTTGTTCTATGGGGGAAAAAAACAACTTTATAAATAAAATCAAAATACTTTTATGAAGGCTGCCATTTAATATATAAATTTTATACGACATCCAAATAATATTGTGGCAAATTTTTATTAACATTTCATGTTTATATTCTTTATCTTTCTAATGAGATTATCTCTCAAGGATCCAAATTATTATTCTCTTTGGTCTTCCCAAACCTTAGTAACTGATTGAATAAATTCAACAATTTTTAAGTATCATTCTGAATCACTCTATATTTGTATGTCCATCGACTATTATGATTTTACTTCATACCACCCTTATTTCTTTCCTTTGCTGATGCTTGGTTTCAATTAGATCATGACTAAAAAGATGACAGAGGTAGTGGAAGCATAGCTTTTGGATTTTCCAGAATCCCCACATGAAAAAAGAATAAAATGAAAGATGTATCAACATATTTATAAGAAAACTAGGCGACAGGGTAATTCCTCAAGCCCCCCAATACAGGTGATAACAGCCACAAAACTGGCATGGTCTCCGTTTCTATGCAAGAGGAAGCTGAAGGAAACAATTGAGAAAAGGAGAACCTCAAAATAGTACAGTTTGGGAAACACACAGCTGAAACATGTCGAGATCTTGTTTTCACTCCAATAGTAGGTAAGAACGAGGGGTTCACAGTAAGTTCTGAAGAAGCCGGATCAACTGTGAGTTCTTGAAACTGACCCAGTGGGGCTCCCTTCTGAGGCCTCACACTGAGGAAAAGCTGGTAGGAGTAGAAGAAAAATTCCTTAGGATAGAGTCAAGTGTAGCCCAGACTGGGCAAGGGCAACAGAGCCAGGAAATCTCAGAAGGGAAAGTTTTTTTCCATGTTAACACTGTTTGAAGGAAACATGCTGCCTCCTAAGAGCTTGATAAATAATTTTACATAAAAATGAGAAAATTTATAGTTAAATTCCATACAAATTATAAGAAAAACAGAGAAAAAGGAATAGAATAACACCTCTACATACAACGAAAACCTGCTCATAAAACAGATAAAGTTTACAGTCTACTACTTCAGAATAAACTAAAAGACATTAAGAAAATGACACAACACGTTAAGGAACAAATAAATGACCATTTTACAAACTCAGGAAAGACTTAGAAATATAAGGAGAAAAATCACTTTAGAAACAAAAAACTGAACTAAAAAGAACACAGAACTTAATAAACAAAACCAATAATGCCTTAAGAGAAATAGGAAGTGAATGGAGAAAAGCTTTTAAACTCAAAAATAAAAAAAAGAAAAGAGGTGAAATGGTTTCAAAAGAAAATGACACATATTTTAGACAAAAAAGATCCAAAGTATAAATCCTTGACAAAGTAAACCAAAAAAAGGAAACGAGATAGAGGATAAAAATTACGATTCAACTATAGAGTATAACAGACTGTTAACAGCAGGTAAGAATTCAGGAAACATTGGTCCCATAGCCCTTCCATATTTGCTAGAGAATAAACTTAGATAACAAAATAACTAGAGAGATACCAATTTAAATTCTAATGATAACTATCAAATGTCTACAGATTTTTGTCTTGAAAACGAAGACAAAACTAGAGTTAAAAGGGAGAGAGTATATAATGACCATAGCTATAACACAACCATAAATAATAGGAGACGAACAATTTTTAGAAAGTTTTCACTTTTTATAATGGGCGCTGATGGGATGAGTATTGTTATTCTGAGACTCTTCTGTGTGTAATGTAGACAAAACGAAGGAGCTATTTAATGAGATACTGTAATTCTATCATTTCCTATGCCTTTCAGAATTGGGATTCTTGGTGTGGAGGGGGAAAAATATGTAATAGAGAAGAAGTTAGGTAAAAATCCTGAAGTCCTGAATCTGAGTTGGAAATATCAACTTGAATTCATGAAATAGTTTATCTATCCACAGAAATGGCCTTGGCACAGTGACCACCCCAATAGCAATAAGCATTCCTGGGCAATGTGGTCTTGTACGACCATCTCCCACCTAAAGAAGCAAGGCTTCTTGGAGGAAAGATTGATTCCAGGTCTGGAACAGGTAATGAAACGAAAGAGCACAGACTGTCTTGTCATAAAAGACAGCAAGATGGCTACCAAGACTACATGGGTCAGCAGGAGCGACTCAAAGAGGCTCGCACTGGCCAAAGGTTGGATAAATTTCAATGAGGATAAAAAATGCAGTGAGTGGATACCCTTCAATCGAGATCATAAATGGTATTTTAGAGTTAATTGGTCACCTTCAGAGACTAACAGGAAACCAATTTATTACCTCAAAAAAAAAGCATTTAGACTGCTGATCTTACATGAGCTGCAGCAGTTGGTAACCAGGTGGTCAGTGAGAGAAGCGTCTCTTTACAGTATTATTTCAGCTAATAAATGTCGTGCTGAATTTCATGCACTGAAAAAGGCACCTGAGTAGAAGAAAGGGCTTTTCTTTTGGAGCTGAAATAAACACGTCTAGACTGCGGAACCCTGGGCGAGCTCCCTGAGCGGACGCCTCACGGTGTCGAAAGGAAAGAGTGCGGAGCAGGTGCAGGTGACCATGTGTGTCGCTGCAGACACACTTTCCCACCGGCCCTCACACACCTGGGTCCTCTATAAAGTTGCGCCGGCCTTATCTGCTACGCACACGCATTTGCTAAGTCAGCTTTGAACAAATTGGTCATTCAGCAATTTTTTTTTTTTTTCCCCTCAAGAATTGGCTGTCAGTAACTTGGCCCGCTTCGGGAATTAAGGATGTTCCCTAAGGAGGTCAGAGGAGCTTGTTGAGGAAACAGATATAATTGAAATTCGGACAATTACGCTTCTTCTAGAAGGCAAAGACCGTCTGGAAGTCACAATAACTCCAGAGCAAAAAATGGTCACTAAGGCGTCATGACCTTCCTGTATGCTCCCCAGGGAGTCAGACATGCAAACAGGGGGCTGGGGTGCCATCAGCGAGGGATAATGAAGCATAATGAGATCTGACAAGGAAAACACAGGAACTTAGATTTTTGTAACCAATAGCACATGCAAGTGTCGTATAAATAAAAACTTCCCATTGGATAGTGCTTGTTATATACTTTTTGCAGCAAAAAAGAGCTGTACATTTTTTTTTGTTTTGTTACTCACACCTGAAAATTGTATTTAAGAAGCAAGGCTGATGAAAATTATATGTACAGTTCTCAGAGAATCTTTTAGAGATGTTCAAGTAACGTGCTCTGGGAGTCATTCAGAAAAGTAAATACCCTTTAAGCTATGAAGAGAGAAGAAATAAACCAACAAAGGATTGTATAAGAAAGGAATGAGGAAATGAGTAAATTGAATACTTTGTTAAATTATTTAAACCCATATTAAATTATGGCTATATACAGAGAAAGCATTTTATATTGATAAACTATTCGAATGACAAACAAGAAAAGTGATGTTGCGGGTTTTTTTCAGACTTGAAGAGCAAAGCATAATACTCTTGGACATTTTTTTCCCAACAAAGACAAGTCAGTTGGGTCCTAGAGTAAGTCCCCAGTGACTTTAGATACAAGAACTAAAAACAGCTGCCAGTATGTCAGGAGTCAGTCACACTGAGAATCTCCATGCTCCATTAGCTTGTTTTCTACTTCAAGAAAAAAGGCAGTAGTAGAAGGGCTAGGGATACACTGACCTCGCCCTACCAGCGGGAGCTGACCAGGGGATGTCACTACCAGAATATATATTCCATAGGGGCAGGGGCGGTCCACCTTGTTCCAGTACCTAGAACAGCGTCTGGTCAACAAATATCTGCTCTACGCTGAAAAGCAAATCCGGATCCTACATATAAGGCAGGAAGGCCACAAATTCAGGGTGGGGAGAGATGGATGAATGAGGAAAAAGGAAGGAAGGGGGAAGGGTAGGAAAGGGGAGGGAAAGGAAGGGCGGAAGGGGCTGTGATATTGCCATTATACAAAAATCTAATCTATTTTTGAGCGTTGACATGGTATCTGATAACCTTGACAAATGCACTTATTTCCTAAATTACACTGATTATTACTTTTATTTATTGAGAGATAATTGACTAATAACATGTGTAAGTTTAAGGTGTACAACAGCTGGGGGCCTGAACTCTCCCCTCCCTGCCAGAGATTATCACCATCGCGACTAACATTTGTTTAATGCTCAACAATGCATAAAGAAGTTTCACGTGCATTTGATATAATAATTTTGCAAGGTGGACATTATTAGCTCCACTTTGCAGGAGAGAAAATGACTCCTCGTAGCAGCTAAGTGACTTTTATAAGATCATCCAGTAGGTGGCAAGACTGTCACATAAACTCAGAGCTGGTGCATTTTTCTCTCAGGTCACGAAGCCAATAGTTAAAGGTAGACAGAAGCAAGTAGATCAAAAACATACACAGACCCAAACACACACAGAAATATACACTTACCCAACAGGTTGTGACGTGTGCGCATGTGACGACCAAAGAATAGGATGGACCATCCATGAGACACACAAAAAACCGGTCTCATTATTTGACATACACCTTGACATACACGGAGCTACGCACTATGCACACGGAAAGAGTGGGGTGTGAGAACGGAGGGATCAGACCGAGAGACCCCGGGGCCACGGTGGATTCTGGGGCAGGTGTGAGTGGAGAGGAAGACGCAGTCTTTAACATACATGGGAAGAGCGCCTCAGAGAAACAGGACCAACAAAGCACCGACGAGGGGAATTTCTACCGTCCCTCACTGTCAAATGGCTTTCTTGATAATTTCCAAAGATGAACACATTAAGATACCCAAAAAGCACAAAAATTTCTACTTTTTTTTTTTAAACAATTTAAGATACAGGTTTTTGACAGAGGAAGTTGCAATTACTGTCTTCGATCCACTAAAAAGTTCTAAAAAATACATGAAAGTTTATGTTGGGAAAGTAAAATGACAAAAGTATCTTCTCCTAAGGGGTATAATGAGGGGCATGCGATATAATTTTCATGAAAGTCCTTCCCGAATTTATGAACGCTGTATAAAGGCTGTTTGTGTTCTCCAATACGACACTGTAACAAACTCACTGACGCTTCTGTTGTGACTTTAAAAAGGCACGTTGCTACGCACAATGTTAATGCCCTAGAAAATACCTTAAAATGTGCTAAATACTCAGCATTTCAAAATAGCGTTGAATTCATCATCTTTATAAGAAAATGGGGCACTACAAACAATCGGTAGTTTAGTGTTACATTTGCACCAACTTCTGAAGAGTGAACCTGTGGGTTCTTAGGCGATTCGGGTTGCTTTTCTACGAAACGATTGTGTCCCACTGTCTCCCCAGCTGCACTGACAGGCGGTGGGTTCCAGCACTGTTGTCTTCGTGAACAGGTAACTGCCCACCCTCTACCACCCGGCACTGTAGGTGTTCTAGGCTAGGCTCTCTGATGCCCTGGGTTATGCGGCTGAACACTTGCTCAGGCAGGTGACCGCAGGAAAGGAGTGGCCCAGGGTGAGGTTCTTTTTGACGACAGGTGGTAACACCTGCTTCCCTCCCCCACCTAGCACCACCAAGGGGCCACCAGCATGGAGAAGCTAGAAGAGGAAGCGTGTGCTTTTTCATCGCCCGCTTCCTCTTCTAGCTTCTCCATACTGCCCATTAATCTTATATGGAAATGTTAGAGATGAACTATTGGCACGAACACATAGTGTGGATTTTTTTTTTTTTTTCATCTCTGGGTAGCTGTGTGCCCTTGACCAGAGAAAAGCTATCTTTAATTAGGCCTGAAAGTTTTCTAACAGGAATATTCGGATTGGTCATGTGTAAGTAAATCATGAATACCCACTAACCCGCAGAGGACTGCAAATCGATGGTGTGTTTCCCATCAGTGGGTATGAAGTTGTGTTCAAGCACATGCTAACTGGGACACAAATTCCTCGTTAAGGAATCAAGGTGGCCCAGGATTTGTGTTCTGGAGTTTACACTCTGGATGTGCCATGTCCTGGGAGAGATTATTATGTCTGAAAATCTAAGCTCCAAGAAGCATGAAGCCGCACCATCCAGGAAGAAGAGAAAGCAGGGGACTGACCTGAGAAGAGCTGGGCTTCCCGGGAAGGACGGGTGCTGATGGCTTCCTTATGCAGAGGGGGTGCCCCAGGGTGTGGCAGGATCTCAGGGGTCAGTTCTAAGCAAAGCTTCTAGTAGGGGAGGACATGGAGAATATCAGAGCCACTGGCTCAGAATGGGACTCAGGGTCTTGGACGAGAGGAATCTCCGTGGTATCCAGGTGGTCTGGAGGCCCTCCTCCAATTTTCCAGGATGGTGTACAAGCCTCAGGATTCCTGAACTTAATTCAAAGAATAGGCGTCATCCCCACTCCTAATGACTGATATTTGGTATCCCACAGATCCTGGTGGACAGGAACAATTCTGGATTTAATTTATTTTGGATAAATACGTGGTCAAGTATCATGGTTCAAATTTGTATTATTTATAGATGTTTAGAGCCCACTCAAGGCTTCTAAGAAGCCATGATCTGTAGCAAGTGCTCTGCCTTTAGCCTTGCCATGGAGAGGTGGACGAACAATCTAATGTGATCTGTGTGGTATGGCCTGGAAATCCAGCTGGGCCGATTAGAGTCCCTTGCCTTCTGCAATATGAATTAAAGAGCCCAAGAGAAGTTGCTGGGAATTATGGACACGGAGCCAAGAGGTCGTGGGGAGTTGGGGCTGGTGCCCGTGAGAATGAGTTCAAATTATGTGGGCGGAAAGCCTGAGTGAGTGCAAGAGATTGGGAGGGAGAGAGGGAGGGAAGAAGGGAGGGAAGGAAAGGAAAAGAGGATAACAAAACCATTTACGAAAGAGAAGAAGCAGAGATGAAAGGAGCTCGATGTCTCTGGGAGGAGGAGACAGCATGTAACTTTCCAGTCCTGGCTCCTACTTCTGCGAGGGCTGCACTTCATCTGGGCTCGCGACGCACTGTGAATCTACTCGTCGTACTTTTTATAATGCAGCCACCTCTTACTTAAGCTGACTTGAATGAGTATGCTTCTTGCACATCCAAACACCCCACTCTTACGACTAAGTCAGAGCCGAATGCACATGCCTGTTTATACTGCAGCCTCCGACTTTTCATATGAAGCACCCAGTCTGATTCTTTTGACCACTGCTTATGGTTCTGACTTGCGGAGATGATGTGATTATTTGCTGAGAAGAGGCCAGCCTTCATGGCACATATCCTAAGAGTTGACAACCAAAACAGAAGTTCTGTCGCTGCTATGACTTAGACCACTCCAGATTCCCAGATCTTCACATCGAAACTATCACGAATGCAAAATGAGCACAACCTGACTTGAATGTAGTGCCAATTCTGCATTCGACACTTCTGCACATACCGACGTCTCTGAGTTCTCAGAGAACCGACTCGGGACTAAACTACATGACTGGTTTAAATACTGCCAAGTTATAAAACATGGGCTCTTTGAGTGAACTCACTCTCACGACTCAGCACAAGAACACTGAAAATTAAATCCCAACAAGAAAGCCGGTTTTCCCCGGAAACACATATTTTCTCAGCATTAATTCTACTGTCGTGCTTTTCTATTCTTGCTAAATAGAAGAGCTTAGTGTCGGTCTTGACTAGGAGCCTAAGGGGAAAGGTACTCGCAAAATCTGAACTGCACATTCCATCTTTAGAATCCACGTCTATTCTTAGAGGTGTAGAAAAGAGGTGAAAAAAAAACTTGTCTTTAGATGACACTAGTCAGAAAGTAGTTTTGGTGAAACTCATCAGTCTGGAAGTATCAACCCCCCTTTGTCTGACACTGTGCAATGATGCCCCGTGGTGGCTTTACCCCGTCTCTCATCCCTCCTTACCACTGGAGATTTTTTGGCTGTACGTTTGGCCCATAATTTCTCAAAGTAGTTTCTGTCTGTAGAACGCAGTAAATCACATGAACTCATATCCCTAAACTTTTCGGGAGACTCTTCGGATTTCAGCTGAGGTGTCTTAGTATCTGGTAGGGGAGGAAAAAAACCAAAGTTTAAAATAAAAGACATAAAAGCAGAAAAACCAATGTTTAAAATAAAAGACATAAAAGCAGATTTCGGCTGAAGTGTCTTAGTATCTGGTGGTGGTGGTGGGGGGGGGGACAAATGTTTAAAATAAAAGACATAAAAGCAGAAAAAGGAAATTTCTGAAGTGAAATAAATGCTTTGTGTTTGGATTTGTCCGAACACAACAAACTGCATTTCAATTTGAAAGTAAGATACCTAAGAGTATGTCAGAGTAAGATTATGATTATTGATAATAATAAAGTCAGCCCACAGCACCTGGTAGACTCATCCTGGGAATATACTTTGTGCTCAATCAATACAGCTTTATGAATGGAATTAAAGCAAGTAAAATTTGGCAAAAACAATGGATTCCAGATCTTTAACTGAAAAGTCACCCTTATAATTACCTTCCATTTGATGAAATTCTCATTAAAGACTAAAAAGAAAACAGGCAATGCTAAGAAGAGAATGAAATGGATGAGGTCACTTTTTAACAGAATTTATTAATAATGTCTAATGCCTCCTTTAAAATATTGGAATGTCTAGAGACCTAGAATAAAAAGAATCTAAATTTCTATTACTGCTCATCTCTAGAGGGCCCTGGTGTAAATACCTTTGCATATATAAGAGTATCAACACTTTCAGTAGTATTGCTTTCAAAATACTAAAAGAAATAACTTCCTCATGTACCACCAGCCAACGTGGCTGACTGAGCAGAGGGATAACATGTAACAGGCGTTTGTTTTAAGACATAGCAAAGCTGAAACCAAGAAATGGAAACTTCCAGGTGTTGGAAGTGAAGTGAAGATTACGAGGCAGAGGAAGGGGAATTAATGCCCAGAGCTCAGGGTATATGGGGAGGCGGGGGGTGGGGGCGAGGTACCTGGCCTGAGAAGAGAGACCAGTCCCTGGGGGCTAATGTGCAAGGCCCCAGCTGTGTGACAAGGTGAGAAGTTAGAAAGGGAGTGTCTGCAGATCTCAGCACACAAACCGAAGGACTTTGCCCGGTCACAGAGTCTCACCTGGACTGAGTGCGGAAATACCTGTAGAAAGTTGGACCTGTAAACCTGGGCTGTCTGCTGGTATGGAGTCTGAACTTGAACTCCCACCGAATTGGCTGGCAACCCCGAGCCAATGAAACAAGGTGAAAGCTGCTGCAGGTAGAGGAAAAGTGTTTAATCACGGTAGGGAAATCTAAAGCTCTGCAAACCAGCACCTGTCTGGGGGGGGGGGGGGGGGCGTGGAGACTCCGAAGATGCAACCAACAGGCAAATCCGCACCCAAGGCATTCTGGGAGAGAGAGCAATCTGAAATGGCACTGTAAAGGAACTGGAGTTATGATGCTCACAGTGATAAAAGGAGACAACCACACGTGCGGAAACGTTCTCTGTTAAGTTTTCGCGTTGGGAGAGCTGTTCAACCCATATTGGTTGAGCACCTACTATGTGCCAGACACTGCCTTGCATGTTGGGGATATAGCAGTACAGTAAGTCCTTCACCTGTGAGAAGTACATTCTCACGGCGGAGACAGACGAAGAGCACTTCAGATAATGTCAGGCGGCGGTAAGTGTGATGAAGGACCAGGAAGCTGGATAAGAAGATAGAGTGAGGGGTGGGTGGCGTGATAGTCAGAGGAAGTCCTCTCTAAGCTGGTGACATCTGGACAGTGACAGAGTCATGGAGGAAGGCATTCCGGCATCTGGGGGCCAAAGCTTAGCAGGCAGGGTGGATGGCTTCGTCCAAGGACCCGGTGGCACGCTTAACACAACTGAATTAAAGAATTCAGGATGGCTGAGGCAAGTTAAAAACAAGATGAAGGGGCTGGATCCTGGGCTCATTTAAAAAAAACAAAAACAAAAAACAACCCTTGCCCTCTTGATGGGACTCTAAGAGCAGAATATTGTGAAAAAGACCAGATCAATTTCTAGAAAAATGATCTCTCTCTCTCTCTCTCTCTCTCTCTCTCTCTCTCTCTCTCTCACACACACACACACACACACACACACACACACACACTCTCTCTCTCTCTCTCTCTCTCTCTCTCTCTCTCTCTCTCTCTCTCTCTTATTCAGAATATAGTATTTGTTCAGGGTTCCTTTTTCTAGATTTCTGAGACACAAGCCATTTGTGATATGGTATAAACAAGCCAAGTTCAACCTGATGATACAATGCAGCTGTAATTCCAACAATTTATGTCTTAATGGTTCCTCAGCAACAAACCATTTTGGGCAAAGGTAATGTATTTAAAATACTATTAAACTATATTGTAATGCCACCATTTTAATGACTTAGACTTCTATAATAAACAGTTTCGAACAGTTCTTAATATAGTTTCTAATGCCTTAATACATCAATGGATAAGAGAGTCTATTTCTCAAAAAAAAAAAACCATAATTACCAATGTTATAATATCCTGCAACAAGTTCTTAATGTCATCTTATTCGAAGTACCTAAATTAAAGTCAACCTTGAGGCAACATTAAAATATTTATATATTTATACACATATATTAAAATTACAGTCTACAAAAAGTACCAAGTTCTTCAGTATATAGGCTAAATTTTTTTAAATACTTACAATGTAGCATAAATGAATTTAATGATGCATGACAGATTTTAAAGTTACTTTATGGATTAGTGTCATTACCAAATGCAGGAAAATATAAGTGAAATATCCGAGACAGGTGGGAACTACATCTCAAATTAATTCTAAATAGCTTAGACCTTTTTACTTAGAATCATATCCCTTTGCAGTTAAGTGACTTAATTCTGTATACGACATTTTAAAAGATAAGCATTAAATACAACACAAATAACAAATGCGGTAGAAGCCATGTACCTAGGAATAAAACATTTGTATATATATTTAGTATTACATAATCACACAGACTAAACTGGGCCTTTTACTGCATAAAAGGAGAAAATAAAAGATGTTGATGATCTCATATTACAGGTCCATTATCATGTTGATAACTAATAAGAAAACTAGAATCTGGGGGTCTAATTTCATTAAAATTAATACAGTTGACCCTTGAAAAACAGGGGTTTGAACTATACAGGTCCTTTTTTAGGTAGATTTTTTTCAATACAGTAAATGTATTTTATGATTTTCTTAACATCTTTTTCTTCAATTTACTTTATTGTAATATACGGTACATAATACATATAACACAAAATATGTTAATCAACTGTTTATGTTATCAGTAAGGCTTCTAGTCAATAGTAGGCTATTAGTAGCAAGGTTTTTGGGGAATCAAAAGTTACACATGGATTTTCAACTGCACACAGGGCTGGCACCCGTAATCTGTTTTGTTCAAAAGTCAACTGTGTTTTGAAAAACAAAATCTCTATTTGAATAACCAATTTTCTTATACTAATGAGATTACATACATAGCAAAACAACTAAGTCAGTCTCCTGTCCAAAAACAAGACTAAAGACGTTTAAATATAATTTTTAAACATTTAAATAAAACCTTGCAAAAAATGAATCAACACCAGGGTTTGTTTCTCTTTGAAAACACTTGGAAATGTATGACTTAGAAATAGGCTTTAATTTTCAGACAAAGAAATCCACAGAGAGCTAGACGATTTCAACATCATTCATTTTTTTCCCTCCACTCAAATGAGCCTTTAAAAAGAAAAACTATGTTTATTTAGGTAATAGTGAGGTAATAGTAATATATTAGGTAATAAAAATACTGTGTTCCATTTTTTACTAACAGGAGTAATTTATACGTACCATGATTAAATACACATACAAAACATTAACACCTATAAAATCCCTGCAAAGGAGTCTTCAGTACTGAAACGTAACCAGAAAAGGGGCCGAAAAACAAATTAAAGCACAATAATCTGCTATACTGTTAAAAGTATTTATTTATTTTTAATAGGTTACATAATTTTTAGTGGAAAATTAGGGAAAGCTCAGTTCATTAGGAAGTGTTTTCACAAGACAAAAGGTGCTAAAAGAACCTATTTTTTTTTTGATGGTTCGCGTAACATGAATTTATTTATTTTTTATGGTGACATTGGTTAACGAAATCCAGTAAGTTTCAGCTGTACACTTGAACAGTAAGGCACATACATATTTATACTGTGTAAATCTAGATTTCTTTGTCATGACATATTTGATCCCCTTTAGTCCGTCTACCTCCCTCCTCCCCCCACTCCCTACCCTCTGGTAAACACTAGTTCATGTCCATGAGTCTCTGTCCTGTTGCTTTGTTGCTTTTAGGCTTATATCCCACATTTAATTGAAATCATGTGATTTTTAACTTTTTCTGTCTGGGTTATTTCACTCTGCATGATTATCTCAAGGTCCATCCATGTTGTCGCAAAGGACAGAATTAAATCTTGATGGTCTTGTCCATCTGTCTTATATGAAAGGAATAATAGCAACTAAAAAAAATTAATCATTTCACATAATATCCATAACAATTTTCGATAGCAAAAGAAGCTCTTATAGTAGAAAGCTACTGTTTAAGTACAAGGAATATGGTGATAATGTCTATGTTACGTATGGTAAAATGAACATACTTAAGAAATTATTCTAACTGTAACGTGTTATATTCTTGAATGTCCAATCAAAGCAATACTCAGCTATTTAAACAGAGAACAGATTCTACATCAGGATAAAGGAAAGCATGTGAATTTGTATCATCACACGGAGAGATGAGGTACAATAAATCTTTCTATTGAAATGCAAACTTTGGAATGTCTTCAGTAGAGTTGAAGCAATGAATTCAGTATTTGGACACTGTATCCAGAATGTCTTACTTAAAACATGTAACAATAGTACTCGGAATTTCAGTTCTTATAAATGGATGAGTTTATTATAAAGTAGTTAATGGACACTTTGTAGGAGATCCCATATGTGGCATAGAGGATAATTTCAAGAGCTGAAACTTGACACATAAGATATGAATGTGTACAGAATTTCGGAAAGGGAATAAAAAGAAAAGGGTAGTGAGACCGGGCAGAAATAGGCTAGAAACTTTTAGGGAGCTCCAGTACACACCAAAGATTTCCCCTCCTTTGGGCAAATATGTTTGATAATGAGATTCCCCATGTGACTTCCATCCAACCTGACACCCCACCCCTCTCTGGTAAGTGTGGTCTTTGCTCGCTAAGGGTCGATCCTTCAAGAACAACTTTTTCAGAGATGTTTCCTTGGTTAATTCCTCCGGCAAGGATATATTTGGTCTTCCTTCACTTTGTGTCTCTGTCTTTGTCCTTGGAAACTGAAGGTCGTTAGAAATGGTGGCTTGTGAATGCCAGTCTCTGTCTCAATGCACCACAAAAAGAAAATGAAATGCCCACTATCCGAAAGTTTATTCCTGTGTTAGGTAACTCGGCAGCATTTACCATTTAACCAAACTGAAACGCAGAATATAAATGCCTTTGATTTTATCAATAATGAAATAATAATGGTAAAAATAATAAGCATTTGTTGAGGATGTCCTGTGTATTAGGTAAGCTATTACAAGTCTTTTCTGTGTGTATCACAAGTACATTTCAATGCTGCCTGTGAATGCCCATGAAAGAACCTCTTAAGTAACATTTTGCTGAGCTACAATTTCTTTCCAATATTATTCTAATTCTGCCTAAGCCCTTCAATTCAATCAAGGTTGTCAATGTTTTTAAAAGGATTTTCAGAGAAGAGCATCCCATTTGCCAAATATTTCCACCTAGTTTGAATGGTGGTGTCCTATTCTACTTAATGATAAAATGCTATTTAAGAAACAAACTATATAAATGTCTAACCCAATGTACTGTATACTTGAAACTAATAATAGAATTTTTTTTTTTTTTTTTGCCGTTCACACGTTAGTACTAATTAAACACATAAACACTTACTCTATGTTAGACATTGTTCTGGGTGTCTTCCAATATATTAACTCATTTAATTCTCACAATCATCTTGAGATAGCCGATATCATCATCTCCATTTTATACATGAGAACTTTGTAACTTGCCCAAGGTCACACGGCTAGATGGTACTAGAGAAATTTCCAATGATTATTTTCACTTTCAGTGTTACTTGAAATCATGAATTTCCAATCTTTCTTAAAAAAAAAAAAGTCTTCAGCTTTCCTAATCATAACTACACTCTCCGTATCACCTTTAAAAGATTAAAGATTTGGTCTTCTCACATTATTGATCTATCAACACAAAGAAAGTTAGGCTCTTCTTATGCTCTCTTCTGAATGCCTGGTCAATAAAGAAAAGTGATTTCTAGAATTCTGTCTTTCAAATTGAACTAAGCAATTAATTAAATTCATATACATACTGTCCTAGACACTATATAAATTAGTGTACCATAACTTTTTTCCTATAATGTATTTTTAAAATCCCCTTAGGTGGCTTCATTATTTTCGAGTCTTAGTATAAAGACATCCTTGTACATACATTATTTCCTGATAATTCCCAGATTAGAATTACTAGACAAAAGATACGAAAATATTTAGGGTTTTGATAGATACTGTTAAACTGTCCCCAGAAAAGTTGTGCCAATTTGCTTTTTGGTGATGACACAGAAAATGTACTTACTTATCCTCAGCTTTACAAAGAACAGGTGTGAATTTGTTTTCCATCTTTGCCAATTGAGTACCCAGAAAAGTCCATTCTGTTTCAATTTATAGTGAGGTTAAATAATTTTTGACATATTTATTGGCCATTTTTATTTCTTCTTTTGTGAATTAGCCAATCATGCCCTTGGTCCAATTATCTTTTGAGGTTTGGAAATAATTGATTTAGCTCTTTAAATATTTGAAGAAGGCTCTTATGCCCAGTGGAACTATTATCTCTGTTGATGTGAATATGAGGGATCAGACTTCCTTTTAAAAGCTGAAGATTACACTAGTTAATAGAATGATTGAAGTCCATAATTTTTCCCCATAAAGAGCACTTTGCTGAGAAACAGAGCAACTGAAAGTGATATGAACTTGATCAGTGTAGCCAGAAAAAGACAATTTAAAAATACTTATTTATATTCTAACAATTAAAACGCAGAAGTTTCCCTTACACCAAGAAAATCAATAACAGCAGTAAAAACCTCTCACCAGAGGCGTTGATGACCTTTTCTAAACCCTTCCCTGGACCACAAAATGCTGTCCAGTTGCACTGAATCTTGTACCACCAAACACAAACACAAACACAAACAAAAAAATCCTACACTATCGTTGACTCCAGGGAAGGAGGTTAGAGCTTCCTCCACGTCAAATGAAGAGAAATTTAGCTTCTCACTTCCCATTAGTATCCTCATGAAAATACCTTAAAGAGCCTCAGAAACAGCTGCCCAAAGAGGAAGCCAGTACATTTCTCAATTCCTCCACCAAAGTGAGGTCCTGGTGCCTCTGAAACACCCCACATGCAGCTCATAAAAAAAATAAGTGTCTGTCCTCAGTCCTTTCACAATCCATCCTCTCCTGTATCCATGCAAATCAAATCATCCCCGAATCTGCCCATCTCTGCCACCTGCCTTATTTCAGGTCCTTCCTGTCATGACAGTGGCTTCCCTGCCATTCTTCTTGCCTCCTCTACGGCCCTCCTTAAATCTATCTTCTATACCGTCTCTAAACAGGTGTCCCTAAGAAATTTAACTACTCCGTGGCTCCCCATTGGTAGATCAAGTTTCTAAGTTCATTTGGCACGGCACAGAAGGCTGGATTCACATATGCCTGGAGCTCTCTCGACATGTGGATCCTCAGAATGTTATGCCTGTTCTTGCCTCCGTGCTTGGGCATATGCTGTTCCCACTTCTGAGAAACCCGCCCCTCTCTCCCGTCAACCTGCTAATTTTGCAACCTTGAAGACTTAGCTGAAGGACAACCTCCTCTTGGAAGTGTTTCCTAATCCAATTTTCACATCACAGGCTGAATTCACTGTCCTTTCGTGGTACCTATGACAGTCTGGAAAAGTTAATAAATAATTTTCTTGTCTATTCAATGCTAAACTTAGCCCAGTATGCAGCGGGGCCTCCCACCGCCCAAGTTACATGGTGTTGTGATGAGCCCTCTGACCTGTCTCCCCTGTTGAAGGCCGGGCTCCTTGAAGTGTCCTCATCATTTCACTGTATGGAGCAGCTCTCAGGGTGTCTGACACATAGGAAGTAATCAATGCTTGTTGAATGAAACGACTTAATAAAAATGTTATGATATGTTTAAAAATTCACCTTATTACTTTCATCTTGGACAAACCGGATAAATCAGAGGGCAATTACTAGCATAACTTAAGCTTTTCATTTTACAAGAGGACCCCTGGATCCTGGATTTTAAAGATATCGATTTCCTCTACTGCCCGTTAAATAACATTTAACATACATGCAATCTTGTGGACACACACATTTTGTGAAAGAAAGGTGGATTTATACAGGCATTTAGTCGTCAATTACATTTTTTTAAAATAGAGTGCCAACCACAAAAAAATAAATTAAAAAAATAAAAATCAATAAATAAAATACAGAGCGCCAGACACAACTTAGCATGCCACTGTGTACTTACTATAATGAACATTAAATAAATATACTATAACTTTTTAAGACTTGAATCTTGGATTCACTGCTTTGCTCACATGTATTCTCTTCTCTGGGAATGCAGGCTCCATACACCTTGGATGGGCCCAGCGGGTATGTCTAAAAGTGACCCTGTGCCCAGCCAGAGTAGCCAGTTGATTGCTTTAAGAATGAGCACCTGACACAAGCTAGGACAGATACTTTCCCTGAACTTTTTTTTTTTTTTAATCTTACGATTACGGAACATTTGTGTTAATCCCGTTCTAGTAGGAGCTGCCAGATGTCAAATGAGATGCAAAACTCGAGAAACGGTAGTGGCCAACTTGCCTGCTGTGTGCAGAAGCTGATAACACAGTCATCTGTAGCAAAGAGAACGAGACCGACATGGAGAAAGAAGCGGAGATGAGAAGTGATGAGAGTCCAGGAGATGACAAAAGCACTGGGGATGACAGAGATGCCGCAGATGACGAGAGTCCGGGGTATGTTCAGTGACGGGCCCCCATCTCCCAGCACCTCTGCCGACCCCGCCCATCGGTTCTGTGGAGTCCCCTCCCTTCTAACAGACTCACGCAAGCTTGCTTGGGGTCAACTCCTGTCACAGGCCAGCAAAGGAATCCTGACAGTACAGACGGGTAAATGAAAATCGAATTTGCCTGAACTTTCTCCCCACTTATTCGTTTGTTTAACTGACTTGGCCAGATCTGCATAATGAAGATACGAGCTAATTTACATGAGTTTCCTATTCGGAAGAAGGAAAGTATTCATTCATTTTGAAATATGTTTCAAACACAAGTTTAAAGCAATAGCTGCCAACGCACATGTGAAATGTTGGGTCACGGTGTCCTGCAGGTAAAGAACTTGTCCTCTTCCCTCCAGAGGACTCCCACAAATTAACCGTGGGAGAGACCAAGACCCAGAAACTGCAAAGGCTTCCTTCTCAGAGTTCTTGCTTCTGGACCCCTCAGTAATGCAAGACGCACCGGAGACTTTTCGCGCAGCGAATATTTCTAATGAACAGAACTGAATGGCAATGCGGCGCTGCGTCAGCAAGAGCTGGACTGCATGTTGGAATTCGTATGCGTCTGGGCACCACGGCTCCCGGCTGACGCCAACCTTTATGGGCACCCCTTTATGGGGGCTGCTCCTGCAGGCTGCGATGGCAAGCCTTGAAAGCAGCACCAAAGTGCAGGGACGGGCGGCTTTCTGAGCAGCGGGTGGCTGGCCAGCGCTGGCGGGCCCTCCGCCTGCGCGGACGCGGGCTGCAGAGGGAAGTCGAGGCACGGACCCGCGTGGCGCCCAGCCTCCGCTTTCCACGCGGGGACAGCTCTCCGTCAGGGGGCACGGACGTGACGGTCACAGCTGGCTCCAGCAATGGCTTACACCTTGGTGCTCTGACTGCCCCTGGCTCGCAGTCTTCCCTTCCGGCTGCCCTGCTCCTCAGCGGACACCTGATCCTGATCCCGGGGTGCGGCAGGGCTCCTGTCCTGGGGTGCTCCCCCAGGTTTTCGGGTGCGCTTTTCTTTGGTGTGCTGCCTGGAAGCGCTGTCCCCATGGACAGAGCTCTCTCCGGTCTGACTGGTCTCTCTGACAGGCTGCTGGGAGGGGCCCGCACCCCCCTGCGCTGGAAGACCCGAGGCGCTCTCTCCCCGCTGAGACCTCCGGCTCTTACGACCCTCTGCTCTCCGTGGACGCTCCCTGGGCGCAGAACCGGCCAGTGCGGACTCGGCAGAGGCCCTGGCACCCGGGAGAGGCCTCCTGCGTGGATATTGACCCTCCTGAGTTGGATGATCACTGCTGACGGTTGTTTCGTTTTCTTGAGATAACTCTCCAGAATTCTCTTTCAAAGATGGCCCTTTTTGGGACACGGCTACCTTCGGAACCAGGTCGTCTGGGGGGAGGCTGGCACGCGTCTTTTTTCTGGAGTACTGTACTTTTTCCTTCTTCTCTTCCAGCGATTGGGGATCTTTAGGCACCGGTCGGTCGTGGGCGGGCTCGGGACTTTCTGGAGTAAGGGCCTTGCGTCCCGGGTCCCCCTGGCGGCTCCCAGGAGGGCTGGGGCCAGGGCGTTTGGACGCCCTGGAGCGGGTCGGTCCGCTCCGGGATTCGGGCTGCAGGGCTGTCGGGTGGATTCTGGGCCGCGTCTTTTTCAGATGTGCTGGTCCTTTAGCTGTCTCTCTTTGGATAGGGAGTTTTTTTTTCCTAGCTCCCGTCTGCTGTGCCGGCTCTCGGTTTTGGGGCGAGGCCTGCGCATCTGGAATCTTCTTGCTGGACGAGCGGCCTACTCCGGGTGCTTGCTTCTCCTTTGCCGACTTTGGCTCATGTCGAGCCCCCACGTTCTGAGGCAACTGCTGCTCCCCAAAGGGCGTGGGAATGCGAGGGAGCCTGACGGCCTGAGCCCCCTCTTCCTGGGGCGGCGCGGGGGCGGGCTGCGGGGCGAGCTCCTGCACGGCGGCCCCGAGAAGAGGTAGCTTCACTTCCTGAGGACTGTGGCCCGCGTGGGGGCTCGGATGCCGTGCGGGTTTGGGATGGGGAGGGCTGAGGAGAGGCAGTTTGCCGGGGTCTCCTTCCTGAGCTGGCGGAGGCCTGGGAGAGGGGGTGGCGGCTGGATCGGAGGACAGTCCTGAAGCCGCCTCCCTGCTGGGCGAGAGCAGCTTGGGTGTGGGCCTCCGACTCTGCAGCGGGGCGAGGACCCGAGGCTGCGGCAGCCTGGTAGGCGCCAGCCAGACTCTGGGAGGCTCGGCCCTTGGGTCTTCCCTGTCCTGAGTCTGCTGGGTCCTTGCGGGGTCCTGGGGATGTGGCAATCCTGGGTGAGGAGTGTCGACCCGGACAACTTCTGCTTTTGGGTTTCCCTCCTTTAGGGGTTGCTGAGCACCTTCCGGAGGTGGTTGGAGCGTCTTGGCCCCATCAGGGTGGGAAGGCTCTTCTGGGGGATCACGATGAGAACTGCTGGGTGGCAGATTGGCTGACTCAGTCTCCTCATCCTCGGTTCTCTGGGGGCTGGAGGATGTTGGGCCAGGCCCCTGTGGCGGTTCAGCTGGTGGAGGGCCAGTGACGGCCACCGTGGCCTCACCGGATTCCTCGTCCTGGTGCAGCTGAGGGCTGTGGGCTGCAGGTGAGTCAGGGCGCTGGGCAGGCCCCTGGGAAGGAGTGGTGGCAGGCTGGCCTACTTCACCTGCTTTCCCGTCGGATGTCTGGGCCTCACTTTCAGAGAGATTTGTGGTTATTGTGTTTGAAGAAAGATCTGACTGTTGACCGTCCCCGTCCTTCTGGTTTGGGGCTAAGTCTCGGGCCTGCTGGGGACTACCAAGACCCGATGAGCCCCGCTGTGGAGTTAGTTCAGTGTTGGCGTGACTATTGGGAGGAAGCTCTTTTTGATGGGTTGCTCCCTCCTCAGTCTGGGAGGGGGCGCCGTTCTGATTCTCAGAGACCTTTGCATGGACCTGCACGCTAGAGAGATGCTCTGTTATCTGGCTGTCTGCTTGCAGTTTTGCCAAGCGCCTTGGGGAAGGAACCAGGTGTGCTGGTACCCCGGAGGGGGTCTTCTTATTAGAGGGGGCCTTCTTGTTAGAGGGGGCTCCTGCTTTGACACAAAGAGAAGTTAGCTAAAAATATCTTAACAAATATGACTGTGTAACTTTAGAAATTAATAAAAAAAAACACATCGTTCGCATTTTTGATGCACATAGGCCCTTAAAAGGAATAAAATTACACATATAAAAGAATTTAACTGTCCCTTCTCATTGGGGATCCTATGTGCCTAGAATTCTTTTAGTGGAACTTAGGACAATTTTAGTCACCTGAAAACATAAACTTCAATGAATAAACATAAAGAGGCTTAGTCACAGAACCAGAGTTTATAACCAGATCTAAGAGTGGCAAGAACATTTTCTAAGGGAATGATATTAAAAATTTTCATGGTCAACGCTGCTTTTGATGGTAGAAACTAGAAGATGGACATCTAAGCCAGATGAAGTCCCGTTTGTTTCCTTGTTTAATGGCAGTCCCCTCAAAGAAACTACGAGAGTTACGTCAGTTCACCAATACCTAGCAACATGCATGAAGCTCAGGAGGCACTCAGCAAACAAGAACTGAATGAAAGAAGGAAGGAGAAAACAGATCCGATGGAAGCGTAAGCTACTCCAGAGGATCCGTCACCACCCCCCAGGGCTATTTTTTTCCCCCTCTAAATCCACCCTGGTTTCAACAGTGGCTCTCAGTTCAAAGAACTAAATATAAGACCTGAAACAATAAATTGCGTAGAAGAAAACATAGGTACTAAACTCAAGGACCTTGGGTTTAGAGAGGATTTTATGAATTTGACCTCAAAGGCAAGCGAAGTAAAAGCGAAAATAAATGAATGGGACTATACCAAACTAAGAAGCTTCTGCACAACAAAAGAAACCATCGACGAAACAAAGAAGCAATCTTCTAAATGGGAGGAGATATTTGTAAACAAGTCCTCTGATAAGGGGCTAACATCCAAAATATATGCAGAATTCATATAACTCGACAACAACAACAAAACAATCTAATTAAAAAATGGACTGAGGACCTGAACAGACACTTCTCCCAAGCAGACATACAAACAGCTAACAGATATATGAAAAGATGCTCAACATCACTGGTTATTAGGGAAATGCAAATCAAAAGCACAATGAGATAGCATCTCGCGCCTGTTAGGATGGCTACCGTGAACAAGTAATAAGTATTGGAGAGGTTGTGGGGAAAAAGGAGCCCTCAGACACTGCTGGTGGGAGTGTAAATTGGTACAGCCACTGTGGAAAACAGTATGGGGGTTCCTCAGAAAACTCAGAACTACCCTATGACCCTCTTCTAGGCATCTGCCCCCAAATTTGAAAACATTTATCATAAAAATGTATGCACCTCGATGTTCACTGCAGCATTATTCATGGCGGCCCAGACATGGCAACAACTGAAGTGTCCTACAACAGATGACTGGATAAAGAAGATGTGGTACATACACACAAGGGACCAGATATTTGGCGACGGAAGATTTGGCTTTGGGTGGTGAGCACACAGTGCACATACAGATGATGTATTACCGAACTGTACAATCGTATTAACCAATGTCGCCCCAATAAAGTAAAAAAAACAAAAAACAACCTAAAAAATGGCTCTGGGAGGCCACTAGCAGTGGTCAGTGTTGCAGAGGGTAACTGCTTCTTTGGTCACCATGACAGTAAGTTCTTGGAGTGGCTCTGGTCTCATGGACACAATCACCCCAGCAAGCACTTGTTAATGACAGAAGCCCTGATATACTATGATGGCCCGTATATCACCTTAACTCAGTCCCAAGGACGTGGCTCTGAAATGCTAGTGGTCGGAACCGGCACGCCAGTCTGAAACAGCCTTGCAGAAACTAGTCTCGGCTCGCTTTGGGGGACGGCTGATACTCAGAGGCTCCAAAGCAAATCAGACTTTCCAGGTGGTCCCCCAGGAGCTGACCATGTCCCTGGCCACCAGCCCCCCCTCCCCACAAAGCATGATGAGCTTGGACTACTCCGGGTTCCCCTGAACCTCTTAGTGGAGGGCTACACCCTTTCTATGCAGTCAGCCACGTGTCTGTGGGGAGGGGAAGAGGGGGCCCAAGGAAAAGCTCGCCCCTTAATGGGGTTTCTGAGAGGGTATCATATTAATCATTCTCATCTCCCTAGTTTATGACAGTTATAAATTAAAATACAAATTTAGTCAAAAAACAAGGTTAAAATAAAATATAAGAACAGTGAAAATATCTAGAATAGGCAAATTCATCGAGACAGAAAATAGATTTAGAAGTTACCAGAGGCTGAGGTTGAGTTATTGATTAATTGGGTACAGAGTTTCTGTTTGGGGTGATGAAAAATTTTGGAAATACATAATGGTGATGGTTACGCAACACTGTGAATGTAATTAACACCACTAAGTTGTACACTTAAAATGGTTAAAATGGCAAATTTTGTTATTTTTTTTTAACACAGTAAAAAACTAATACATAAAAAGAAAAATATAAGAATAGTGAAACCCAAAGCTGAAGATTCTTTCCATCTTTAAGCCTTCCTGGTTTCCTATGATCGGACACATGAGGATCCGCCCCCTGTAACTCTCACGATTTTACAATTCACATAATTTGGCAAACAGTTTCATGCCCTTTATTAGAGAGAAAGGCACTACTTTATGGGCTCGTAAATTGACCAATTATCCCATTTGACTCATTATCACTATCATTTTCCTCTATCATTAGTCACAATTCTGAATAACGGTTTTCAATTATAATTTTATTTTATGATCTCTACAGCAAGAACTTAGGGCAGACGTTGGATCGGCTTTTTAAAAGCTTTACTGGAAGCACCTAGTCCAGAAATAGGCTGTATGGAGACAAATGGAGAGCAAAGGTATCCTGGGTTGTGAATATACTGATTTTTTTCTTATTGTTTATAGAAACTATATTGTTTACTCAGGCTTTTTGTAGTCCTCATGTTTTAGAAATGAACATAACCTGCATTGCTACAGGAAGAATAATTTAAGACAATTCTGTACTTTAACTGATATACATTTTTATTAATGGTATATGTAAAACTCTCAAGTGTTTATTTATAATCACTCTGCATCTAAAGTTACTATTTTATACATGTGTTACACGAAAATTCAATTAGTCTCTCTCTTGTTGAAGATTTACGTTTCTGGGTCCTGTTATACACTCAGAAATGATAACTTTGGGCTTACTTTTACCATTTTGTGCCACTCTCATTGTTGAAAAATAGAAATTAAAATTTGCATTCTCAGTTACAAATTAGCACTATAAAATGACTAAACATCAAGCCATCTGTTATTACTTCAAATATTTGGGAATAACGTGCAGTCTGCATTGATACGGAATTCTTATAAGAATATTCCTACACTACAGAAATTAAAATGAGGGTGACCCAGCTCAGAGCTGAGGCAAAAAAGTGAGAGCCATCGGGGCTTGTGGCAGTGACATTCGCTCTGAGGTGATGGTGGCTACGGGTGGGGGACGGGGGAGGCTCTCGGGCAGTGAACCTGTGAACTCCTGGCCCATGCTCCTTGGCATGTACCTCACAACCCTGACACTCGGAGAGGTAACTGACTTTACTCTTGGGCCACCAGAGACAATGTAAAAGCTTATTAATAGGGATTTCGTTAATTAGAATTTTTTAATACCCACTTACTTGAAAAATGTCTGGCCTCCACTAAGTCACTTTGTTTGCAAGTTTATCCTTAAGCCATCAACTGAATAAAAGTAACTTCCTCCACAGATTAACTGTATAAACAAGACAAAGTGTTTGGCTTCTTAAGAGAAACACGTTATTTTCTAAAATACTAAACCAGCCAGAAAAACAGGAGCTGTTGAGGCCAGTGATTTGCTATATTAATTACGAACTCTCCCAACTCTTTTTTTTAAAGCTGGGATTCTATTAGTCAATAACTGAATGGCCCACCTTCAGTTATTAAGTAATCTGAGATTTTACAAATTCTATATTTCATACTTTTCATTAAATCAGACAGGCCTAACCTAATTAGTCCCAATAAATGAAATTTTATTATACACACTAAAATGGGAGTCCATTTTCCTATGTGCACATTATCCGGTCTATTAACTTCTCAAATGGCCACTGCGCCCAGCACTCGGTGTTCTTGACGGCTGTGGAATGAGATGCAGGGACCAAGCCCTGCGGGCTGTGGAGGCGGAGCCGGGCCCAGTGAGCGGTGCCCTCCGAGCTCCGACTCAGAAACATGCTCTTCTCAGCTGCTCAGAATGGTCCAGGCTCAGGGGACTGACTCAAGCTTATCCAAACTCACAAGGGGCTGATTTAAAAGCCAGAACACCAATTTATTAATTTACACTGGGAGATGGGCTGGCCTCAGGGAGCAGGGGAGGGTTTTCTAACGTAGGGGACAGCCCCCACAGGGACGGGGCCACCCAGGGGACCAAATTAAAGATCAGAAGGTTGCTGGGTTAGCAGAGACTGAAAGCAACGGGAGCCAGATTTCCTCAAGAGAAACTTCCACCAAGCTGCGGAAGCCTCATTAGACAGGCCGCGCTTGCTGCTGGACGGGCCCAGCTTTCTGAAGCCCGAGGCCCTAGTGGAGAATCATGGGCAGCATGATTAGTGCAGCGTGGCTCCTAATCTCACACCCCCGGCCTACGGGCGGAGTGCAGACCTCCGCCCCTCCATTAATGCCCGTTTTCAGACAGGTGCTCTTTCTTCAGGTACATTCAAGGCAGTAGGTGGTGTCCTGGTCACTTGTCTCCTGTGAGACGTATGCAGAAGAGAAATCTCAGTCATCACGTGTTGAATGTTACTAGCCTCACCTGCCCACATTCCAGAATTCCAGGGTCATCTGACCTGGGGTAAGTGCGTAAAATTGCAAAACAACAAAATTAGTTTGAATTCTGGTGAAATTATGACCTGGCCCGCCTCAGTCCAGCTAGGATGCAGCCTGGCAAGCAAAACGCTACTTGGTCAGAGTCACCAAGGCTATAAACCACACGTACACACAAAGCTATGGGACATCTACACAGTGGCAAGAGTCTCGAGTCCACATTTTACGGTATGCGACATGTGATCGGGGTTCAGTCCATCGAGAGGCCTTTTTTCATTATTATGGTGGTAAAATACATGTCACAGGAAATTTGCCATCTTAACCACTTTTGGAGTGTACGGTTCATGGCATTAAGTACATTCACACTGTTGGGCAACCATGGCCACTATCCATCCTCAGAACTCTTTTCGTCTTGTAAAACTGAAGCTCTGTACCCACTGAACAGTGACTCCCCTTCCCCCTCGCCCCCCAGCCCATGGTGACCACCATTCCACTTCCGTCTTTATGAGGCTGACTACTCTAGGTACTTTTGTGACTGGCTCCTTTCACTTAGCATAATGTCCCCAGGGTTTGTCCCTGTTGCAGCAGGCGTCAGAATTTTTTTTAAGGCTGAATACTGCTCCACTCTGTGTATGTACCACATTTTGTTTATCCATTTATCATTCGATGGACACTTGGATTTCTTCTACCTTTTGGCTGCTGTCAGTAATGCTTCTATGGACATACATATCTAAACATCTGTTCAAGTCTCTGCTTTCAGTTCTTTGGGGTACCCAGAAGTGGAATTGCTGGGTAATTCTATTTTTAATTTTTGAGGCATCACCATGTTGTTTTCTAGAGCAGCTATACCATTTCATATTCCCAATTTCCCTACATCCTTGCTGTTCTTCTTCTTTCTTTCTTTCCTTTTCTTTCTTTCTCCCCTCCCTCCCTCCCTTCTTCCCTCCCTTTTATTTTTGTAGTAGCCATCCTAATGGGTGTGAGGTGCATTTGGGGGAACATTTTAAACACATTTCAAACTGCTCATATACCCACATTCTAAGTTAGGGCTTTAGGATCCTGCATCTGAGGAGATGCTCTCATATATCGTGCATTCTAGCCGTTCACACACCACGGGGCGCGTGGGGAGCCTTCAGTTCCATTCTGCAGGACAGAGCACTGAGGCTCGGAGCAGCTAAGCGGCTTGCCCAGGGAGCAGCAGGGCCAGAACTGGGCTCACACGCTCTGACCGGCGCTGCTCCTCTATGCTCCGAGGTGCAACCTTGTGAGGACTGGGGCGACGCGAGGAAAAGGGGGAAGAAATCTCTTGGACTGAAACGACGCCAAATACACGCCCAGGGAGCAGAACAGCATCTCACGGGACCCTAAGGGAGCCAAACTTCTGGAAGGCTGAGTTCTGACCCAGGAGGCTGATGACCTGCCATGAACCTCCAAGGCCCTGCCTGGCACGTCCCCAAAGGGCAATCCTTGGAGGTCCATTACGGTCACCGAGACGAATCCGGAGGGCTGACTCCGTGCAGCTCGCCCAAGGGGACGACAGCCCCAGAGGAAGTATGGGGATTAAAGAGTTAGAACCAGCCTTAGCCCGGCTGATGAGGATCCAAATAACAATTCACAGACTCGTTTTCCTTTCTGGCAAAGATTCTGGCACAGAAGGACTAGGACAGTACCTGCAGTTGGAGCCAAAGTGCTGGCAGTTTCCTCAGATAATCCGAGGTATTCTCTGACGAGCTGACTCAGCTGTTTGTACGCAGCATCCAGATCATCTGCAGGAAAGGGGACAGTGTACAGAATCACATCAAAGCATAGTCAATTTGCAACTGTTGGTGGGAATGATTTTATAGCTACATTTAGTTTTATGAATATTGCAGGTAGGCAGAGTTCTACGAAGACCCCACCACATGAACAAGCCCTGGGGACGGCCCCTAGGGCTGAGGACAATGCCTGGCAAACAGCCAACAAGGAAACAGAGGCCTCCGTCCTACGCCCCTAAGAAACTGCTTTTCCCCAACAATAATAATATACTTCGAAGCGAATTTTTCCCCAGTGAGCTTACACTTCAAAAATAAAGTTTTGCTGAAAGTTACTAACCTGCATTGATTACTGCATCGAAGTATCCTGGAAATTTTTGATTAATTTGAACATAAAGGTCCACTCTGGAGACAGCAAATTCAATCTCTACACGACTAAATAATCCTTTTCTCCGCAAATGTCCCTCATACTTTTTCTTGTTCATGGGCACCACCAGGATATATCGAGGCTCAAAATAGGAATGTTTCAAACTTCTTACACCCTACACATTGAAAGAAAATAAATTAGCAACAGACACAAAACTTGGAAATCAGTGTGGAGCTGTCTGACAACATACAGTATATAACAAGTAGTATTACGTTGAAGAATTTATTTGTATAATTAGCTATTATTTTCCTATAAATATCTCAAGGTTGGATTACTTCTCCCTGTTCATCAAATATTAAATTTTCATCGGAAATATAAAAATCCATTCTTCCTGGTATCCTCTAATGAATCATTCTAATGACTATGACTGCTAAAAAAAATTACTGGATACAGAGAGGTACACTCACAGCAGTACTGCACCTTTATTACTGAAAAGTAATTTCGAGTCTACATTTCCAAGGGTGTCCTGCAGCATCAGGAGACAGAGATCATATCAGAGACAAAAGACTCCTCTGTCACCCCTTTGCCATCTCCTGTTCCTCAATCAGTCACCTGGTTGGCTGGTTCCTATTACAGCTCACAGCCTCTACCCAGGGCCTGAGAAGGTCAGGCTCATGATCCCCTGAGCCCAGGCGCTCAGGGCAGGAAGCAGTGGCAGCTGGTGCTGTGCAGACCTGAGGGCTGGGTCACGGGGCCGCTGCTCTCCAGCTACTGCAGACTCAGTGCGAATCGCCCCAGCTCCCCGGGTGCCCGGCTTCCCCGAGGGCGAAATGAGTTACTCCAAACGGACTCCACAGTGCCTTCCAGCTCAGTCCCACAGTCAACAGTTTAACTCAGTGTTCGAAATCTTTGTTTTAAAAATTCAGGGGAAGAAATACAGGCTTTTTTTTTTTTTTTTTAAACAATTTCTAAAAGATTCAATGACAAGGGTAGTTTGAGGGAAAATGCTTTTGCTGGGGAGAATCCGGGGAATAAAGCCTGACTGATAGACTCAACCTCTTGGAAATGAGGAGGCGAATGCTCTCACGAGGGGAAAAGTCGAATGGGAACCAGCACGCACAGAACAGCTGAACTGGCAACGGGAAGCCACGGGAGCTGGGGGCGTCAGTTTTTGTTTCTTCCTTGTCCAAGGAAGACATTTCTGCAAAAGGGCGGGTTTTTTTGTTGTTGTTGTTGTTTGTTTGATTTTGTTTTTTGGTTTTTTGCTTATTAGCACAGAAACAAGGAAAACCTTTTTAGAGGTGCAAAACCATTATCAAATGCAGAAAGATAAGAATTGCAGGATTTTGAAGTTAGGGAAAGTAAAGAGCTGGACGAAAGGTGACCAGTGTCGCTGAAGTCAGGGGACACTTACACCCCTACAAGGAGGCACAAAGCAATCATGGTCTCCTGCGCTGGGAAGTTATGGAGAAAAAAAGTCTTGAGAAAGATTTACTTGATAGTAAAGGAACACAAGATGTGCCCAGGTTTTCTGTAAGTCTGTGCTAATGGAATTATTTTATTATAATTTGTTTTCTGACTACAAAAGTGTTATACTGCTCAGTAAAGGTAACTTAAAGGAAAAAAAAAACCTGTTTTGAAAATAAAGCCATATATATATTTAACTCTGGAGCTTCATTTTGGAGAAACTTAGATATGCTCTAATATAAAAGATCACTGGGAGGAAATGAGATATTAGGACAGAGAGAAAAATCTCCTGAAATCTGCACGTCTAACTCATTAAGGAATGAACATATTGCAACCAGCGAACAAGTGGGTCCAACGACAGCACAGCCCACACGTCTCCCTGAAGAATGGAGGAACAAGGTCAAGTGCATGGAGTTGCCACTGTCCTGAAGGGCAGGGAACCAGCTCCACAAGCCCTTAGAATCAGGCTTTATCTAATATCGTTTTATCAAACAGAGACCAGGCTGTACAAAGAAAAAGGATAATTTAGGATTCATCCGGAAAATAAATCTTGAGGGCCAGTTTTACTCGTAATAAATGTGGGATTTCTTGTGTTGTAATCTAATTCCTGTCATGTGATCTTTCACATGTCTTACCTGCCACATACTAATTACCAACTTAAAATCTCAGTTTTGCACGCATTCCTCTTGCGCCTAGTGGTGTGCTTTCTGCACACTGCAGCCCCCTCCCAACCCGGAATGCACGTCTACAAACTCACACACACATGAAAAATAAGTTGGCTGAATGGAAAACACTTACTTCTATTTCCATGTGAATGCAGCTTGCTAAACCATCTCTTGCGATACCTTCTACGGTGTCCCTATTTAATCCGTAACTGTGGTTACCATAATTAAATGTTAGAATGAATTTCCCCTGAAAGTTGAGAAGTACAAAGATTTCAATATAGCAGCTGTTATAGTAAATTTAATATAAGGAAAATTATTCGACGTCTTACTTCTATACGACTCCATAAAACTTACCGATATTAACAATTACATACGAATGGCAATGGATCTATAAACGCTAATATCGAACTGTGATACAGAAATTCATTCAGAATTTTCAGCTGGTAAAAAAAATTAAGTTTTTGGAAATATCTGCTGACAAATGTTAGAGGAACATGAAGTCACTGAAGATTGATAGGACAGGTCATTTCGACTACCTACCCACTTCCTGCCAAACCTGTACCACAAACCTTCATTACTGAGAGAGCAAAACTAATAGTTCACCCTTTGCCTCAGCCATTTGGGCTACACCAGCATACCGGGTAGCTCAGAATAAACTTGCGCTCTTAAAAGCCTTGCATTCTCAGATAAGCCTGAAAGCCACGAATTACAGGGACATCCTAAAACCCTTATATTCTGAGATAAGCCATAAAAACCAGACTCATCCTATTTTTCCTTATAAACATCACTTTTTATTGAAACTGCCTAAGGAACTGTTGTGGGCACTATAGTCATTTGCAGTATAAAAACTGCCCAGTTCTTCCCAAGCTATACTCTCTTGCAAAACAAAACAAACAAACAAAAAAAAGTACATCTCTCAAAATTGTCTGAATTTTTTTTTTTGATAATATCATGTTTATGAAACCACTAGGTCTAATCTAAATTAGAGAATGATGACCACAGAAGGAATAAAAATGTGGACAATCCTGGCAACTCTGACTCCTCACATGCATGATTTTGAAATAAATAACGAAGTGAAATGCTGAAGGCTGAATCCCATCACGAGGCAGCATCTACCCGGAATGAGCCTCCTGAACCCGGATGCCCTGGGGACCTGTGTGGTGGGGGATGGGCTGTGTGTGTGTGTGTGTGTGTGTGTGTGTACGCGCGCGTGCATGCGTGGTGGGGGTGGGGGGGCGGAGTGCTGGAAGGCCAGGAGACAGACACAGGGTGGGATGGGTCTCTGGGGTACGTGTCTGCTGTGAACGAGGAAAACCCGCCTCACGTCCTGTAATCAACAGAAGTTTATATCACGCACCCTAAAAGTTAAAAACTCAACCGTAAGTATCCTTAATATTTTACTCCCTCGATGTCATACCCTTTGTTCCGTGGAACAAATACTGTGATTCCATTTTTTTTAAAAATACAGGTTTTATATCTAGATAGATAGATGCCTGAATATTCTGTCAGGTACATACTTTATCTTGCTTACTGTGACTCAAGCTCTTTTCAAAATGTACAGTTGAACGCTTTTTCGGATGTACACTATGAGATTGTTTACTTTTGTGTATAAGGGCCTCTCTCTGTGGGTTCCCAAGTGCATTTTCTGGAAGAATGTAGAGTTGGGAGGACTCTTGCATTGTACTTATGTATGTACAACAGACTCTGAAAAAAACTGTTTATTTTAAGAATTAAGATGAAGTGATCTTTCAGCTTCTGGTCGGTGATACTCCTTTCGGTTCTCCCTGCCTGTGGATTTCTTAATAAGCAGCAATATAATCTTATTTCGGAAGCCTCCAGATCTGAGGTCTTATTTCCACAAGAGGGGAAGAGTCTCTACAAGTAAGTGACTGTGTGTATGTCTTTACGAAGGGTTTGTGTGTCCGTCTGCAGGCATGTGTGTTGTGGGGGGTGATCTGTGTGCCAGGGAGGAGTGTGTCCATGGGAAGGTAGGCGGGTCTCACGTGTACCTGTCAGAGCAGGTGGTCGTGACAGCCCACAGTAGGTGAGTGGGCGTGAGGAATGCCAGGGTTGTCTGTCAAGGGGGTGGGGCGGTAGGTAAATGGGGGGAGGGCAGGCTGCCTGGGCGGGTGTTCTGCAGAGGGGGGATCTGTGTACAGAAGGCTGAGTGTGTGGGCGTGATGGGCTAAGCTAGCACTGCGTCATGAGCTTATGACCTCTAGGTTCATCTCTCTTCATAAAAGTCTCAAGCTCAGGTTAAAGAGAAGAGAGGGTGATCAGAAGCAAAATTCGAGTTGAAGGAAATTACATTATACTGAGGTAATATATGTTAGCGGAAGTGGTAAAAATGAGTATTTTTCAAACACATGAGGGTTTTGCAGAGGAAACGCAACTAAGGACTAAATATAGTATAGAAGCACAGTGATTTCTTTGACAAGAAGTTGAACCAGACTTACTTGGTTACAGATATAAGGTATGGAACATCAGGAGAGCATATGGGTACTGAGAACAGCGCACCGAACCAAGAAAAAAAAAATGCCTCATACTCTAACTGAAGAAATTAACATTAATTTAAGGAACTAGTTGTCTTTCAACCCAAAGGGTCCTAAGAGAATGCGTCTTGCTAATACCAAGATAACTCCTTAAATCTCTATTAAAGCTTTTAGAAATATAAAGTCCCAGAGTGCTCTTGATCCATTAAACCGAACTGTCAAAATGGAGCCCTAGGAGAGAAAATTATAACGAATTTTCAAGTGGTACTTTTGACAAGGTTAGAGGGAAAATGGCCCAGGGATTATATGACTTTCTCACTTAGGCTTCTCTGTAAATGTAAGAGTTACCCCATGTGTAAAGATGGTCATTCAGACTTCAAATTCAGAAACTGCAGAGCCTCTGCTTAAATGTTCCATGGTTCTGTGCACTGCGGTATAGGCCGGGTTTATTATTTGGGGGTGGGGGGAGGGCGGGTGGCAGAGAAAGGAGGAAGGAAGGAAGAAGGGGACAGAGGGAAGAAGGACGTAACTGTAAGAGCACCACTGGTGGGTAGTGATCTTTCGAAAGCAGAAACACAGACTAATACTTAATCTGGTCCTTTGGTAGGCTTCAGAATAAAAACGTGGTGGAGGATTCCTTTGGTGACAGGAAGAATGGTCATAAAAACAAAAATACGGCCCATGGTTGAGGAGAAACTAAAAGGCTTACAGATTCATGGGCGGTGATGAAGACGGGAGGTATTCTTTCAGTCTAACTGAAGTCATGGGTGGATATGGACTGACGTCAGCATATACTCTTGACAGAGAAACTAGAGTTGTGAGGATTCCCTTTGCAGGTGAAGGCCACGAAAGAACAAACAAATTATCTTTAAGAAAAGAAACTTAGCAACAAGGGTGTTATGAATTACTACCAATTAGGTTAAAAGGTTTCAGGGGAAAAAAATTCTTAACTGGCCCAGAGCTACTGCCAAACAGACCAGCGCAGGGTCGTGACCCTCACGTTGTAAAGACACAGATCTCCAAGAAGTTAGGGCTTCTCCAGGCTAATAATGAGGGCTCCCAGCGGCGTTAGGGAACGGCCTGGCCTCCAAGACTCAGCGCTTCTCCCACAGGGATGGTACAGTGGACGGTTGGGGCTGTCTGGATACGTGTCCAGGAGAGGCCAACAGAATGGGACGCACGGTGATGAATCGGTGCTTCGGGTCACAACAGTTAGAACAAAGGACACAGAGAAGGAGGGCCAGGGACAGGACACGCCGGCCCTCAGCACGCTCAGCCCGCGAGCTGCGTGCCTCGCGCCAGGTCTGAGTGAGTAGAGTCTGGTTAATAGCAGCGCCCGATAAACACAGATCACAAGATTTGTGCATCGTGCTTTTACTCCGATTTTCTTAAAATGTCTATTCATTTGGTCTTATTGGAAATTTACAATATTTTCTCTTAAGATCATAAAAGAAAGCAGCGTGTGAACAATGATGTATTAAGTGAGTTAAGAAAGAACAAGCCAGTGAGAACACGTCTCTCATAACAGACAAAAGTGTTTTCTTTTTTAATTCACTATTCAATCCTAATACCTTATCCTGATATCAATATCCTAATATTTATACCAAAGAACATGTACTTCTTGTGCATTAAAAAAAAAAGGAGAACATTCTTACCATGTTGACCATTTCATTAAAAACTTCTTGAGAGATAAAATGATAGTCGACTCGATCCCCTTCTCCGAAGTAAGGCGGTCTTGTGGTATGACAGGCCCTGAAAACGTAAAACGGATAACCTAGTCTATACCTGGTAACTGGAAACTCAAAATGGAAATGAGTTCAATATAAAGCATATTTTAAAAAACAGAAATTGATCCATGAATCACAAATGATAAAGTAACATAATTATGAAACCCCTGTGGTTTTGAAATGCCAGACTACATTCAGGCGCTATGCCCTATAAAGATGGTAAAACATTTGGATTTTCCACACCCAATTTTTCACTCATGTCGTTTATGATCTTCTGGAACACTTCCTCTGCCGCCACGTAAGAATGCTTTAGGAAGCATAACAATGTTTAACACCTATATATTTCCCACCCGAGTGTTTTCCTGTCCTCTCCGACCTGTGGACCTATTCTGCATGCTCCTCTCCCCATTCCCCCATCTGGCTGGCTCACCTGTCTTTCAGGACTCGGTTTAAGTGTTACCCCCCCCCCCAAAAGCCTTTCTTGACCCGCTACTGCTGGACTGTGAGCCTCTTCTCATCACTCCCTTAGCTTAGTTAGCCTCAGTGCCTGCCACTGACTGAACCCTGATTCCCTGCTCAGGACCCCGGCTCCTCTGCTGCTTGAGGGCGGAAGCGAGCGCTTTCATCTGAGCTGTCAGTACTTATCACACGGGGAATGAAGCCCCTCGGGGAATCCATGATTTCAGTGCTGAATGAAACTCTCAACTCGACCAGAGGGGCCTTTCCTACTTACTGTCTGAAATAGCATCTCCACCCCACACCACCGCACCCCCAATTACTCCCTCTCTCCAAAACCACCTTCTTTTATCCATGTATCTTTTTTTTTTTTTTCCTGTCCCCAGCAGGACACATGAACCAAGAGGCGAGGACTTTATTTTGTTTATCTTGTTTGCCACTGCATTTGCAATGCCTGGTCCACAGCAGGCACCCACTAAATGTTTGTAAAACGAATGAAGAAATGCAACATGTGAAGTGGACAACAGCTGCAATGAACTCCATTTTATGGACGACTAGAAAAAACACTTGTCCAAGGCCACGGGGCAGGCCTGTGTGGGTCCCAGAACTAAACTGTGGGCGTTCCGATTAGCCATTCTGACTTCTCGACAGTTTTAGAAACGCAAACTGATTTTTAGATTATCCTGTCGTTTTCAAATAGGAGCTGAGAATAGTTAGACGGTTGGCATCTTATTTACCTCCCCCCTCCCCACCAAATGAGGTAGGTATTACTTTGAGTTTGCAGATGATGAAACAGAGGTACAGCAATTACATAACGTGACCAAGTTGCAAGGCCGAGGCCAGTCCCTCTCACTATCGAACTAAGAGGGCAGAGTTGCAACCTCAAAAGCCCCTCTATTACAAAATCAAAGACAAATACACTTTACAATTTATACCACTGTTCATTTTCCTTCATAATCGAGAATGAACTACGCTAGTAGATTTTAAGGTCTTAACATCACGTTTAAATTGCATACTCAGGAAAGAGAGTGCATTCTAAGAGAAGACTGTCAAATCCTCACGAGGTCTGTTTTGTTGTCTGAATACAGTGGCCTTTCTTCGTACACCTTGGCAGACACCCGGGACCCTCTGTCTACTGGCGTCCTTGGCAGTAAGGAAAAAGCAGGTATGACTCGGTGTCATACACTTCGCGTAGCCTTTATGTACGCACTGCGCTGAACTCGCATTTCCCAACAAAGAAACCAAGCGTCGGGACAGTTTTCAGAATTTCTAAAAGGAAGACAAAGCAAAGAAGCGATGTGAAGCTTCTAGGCAGGTAAATGAAGAGATGGCTTCGCTGATGGGAAGAATACTGATGACAGAACCTCATCCACTCCGGAGCTCGCTCTTAAGAAAGACCTAAGACACCCTGAGGACTTTTTTAAGTCTGTCGTCCAATTTTCACATACAGAAACATTCGCTGTGAAGTATACTCCCCAAATATGGACATCTTAAAACGGAAATACTTCACAGTGAAGGCAACGTTTCACGAAACTTAGAGAAAGACAATGCCAAATTTAAATTAAGAAATCTGCTTCAGTCATCGTATTCCGTACCCTTCCTCTCCATGTAAACGTAATCTCAAGTATTATTTAAATTTCCATGAGCTTATCCTTTACTAAGCTAACTCGTGGTCTGTCCTGGGAGCCATACTCCCTCAGTTTCACTCAACGGACACGGGAAGGGGGCTGGAGATGAACCTCACGCAGCAACGCTGGCGCTGAAGTCTGAGTGAGTCGGACGTTCTAAAGGCCAGTTCATCAGGCGGCCGTCATCGAGGGTCCTCACAAACCAAGTCCACAGAGAAGAGGACTGGGTCAGGAGGGGAAGGGACCCAGAACGCCGGGCCGAATGATGGACCGACTGCTCAAACACCGAAGGAAATGTAACAGGAAGAAAAGATGGTTTAAGAAGAGCTAGCAGGTGGATGAGGAAGTAGAAGTTTTTTCAGTGGGATTCAGAAGCATGCAGATTTAGAATCTAAAATCTGGGCCAGATTGCCTCAGGAAATAATAAACTTCTCGTTACTGCAAATATTTAGGCAAAGGCTTGGCTGTGAGCGCATCTAAATTCAAGCGGATTATATAGCATGCCATACTGTCAGAAAGTGAACTCTTTCAATGGGCACCCGCAAATGCCCAGGTATTCATAGGGTATTCGAGAGGCAAGTTAAATTGGTCCTAATGCTCAATACGAATTATATCAGTGAACTGCCAAACATAGTTTAAGAGGTCATCAACACAGAAGATTCCAGCACTTACTGCGCCTGAGCACCTCTGCCCGCTTTCCAGTAACTACACATCTCTCTCTCACTCACGCCATCATCACCTGTCACTACAGCCTAACTGGTCTCCCGGGCTCCAGCCTTCCCTCCCTCAGCCCGCTCCCAAACTGCCCACGGGGCGCGCTTTCTAAAATGCAGCTGTGATGATGACACGCCCTTGCTTAGAGACCCTTTACGATCAGACCCTCATCTTTCCGGTCGTAGCTTCCGCCATCTCCCTTCATGCTTCCAGCTCAGCCTTACTAGAGAGTGTACTTTCAGTAAATCAGATGTGTGTTATTTCTATCCGAAATGCACCCCGCTCAAGCCTCAGGTCCCAGAGGATCTTTTACTTCTGTCACGGAGGGTCGTGACTTTCCTCCTCACAGCACCCATCAAACGAGGATCTTGTTGGGCAGCAGTTCCTTGTCTAAAGCCCATACTAGATTGTAAGCTTCCAAGAAGACAGGACCCAAATCTGTTTGCTTTACAGTTTTATCACCGGCACATGGTTCATGGAGGGTGCTCAATGAATACTGACTGACTGACTGCACGGACCATTCTACTGGCTTGTCACATCTGTATAAACAGACATATTGGACTAGAGAAAATTTAAGTTGCTGTAGCTCGTACCATTCTCATTTAGCTAAAAAAAGCTGTGGTCTTTCACTTTGCTGTATTAGAGTGCTAAAAGTAACATGTACTTAGTAGTCAACATCATGAAAAAGGTTATGATAATTTAGAGTGCCATAAAATAGCAATCTAAGGAAAAAGAATAAAGTTTTCTTTCATGACTACTCGGATCATTAAAATGGCCTTAACTTTAAAAGATGAACAAGCATGCTGGTATTGTTTAATGCTTCCCTCGTTACATAACTCTTCCAGGAAGCTACTGATTTGTGTGGTAATATTAAGGTTGGACATAGACTTTGAAGGTAGTAAATTCATATTTCTAGGCTACTAATAATACATATAAACAAAGAACGTACGACCTATTTCTAAAACCAAAAACGAATAGCAAAATCAAACCCAAGACAAGAGCCCCATCTCTCAGCCACACCAACATTTGCTACACCATTGAGTTATGTTTTTAAGATTTATATATCTGGATATGCAATTTAGCATGTGAAAATTTCATTGAATGTCTTGGTCTGGGGTCAGTGCAATTTAAAAAGGAATACAAAATACCAGGAGAAAATGAAATAAGTAGGAGGGAAAGAAAAAGCTTCACGCAAATGACAGAGGAAGTACCTTGGTAAACGCTCATGTTCCACGATGAGATTGTATTCATGCCCCTTTTCATTTAATTAAAAAACAATAAAACTTATGTGGGATGAAGAATACACTAAATCTAAACGAGAGCCATGACCCGCCCCTGGGGGTGTGGTTTGGTTTATTTCTTCATTTTATTTAGAAAGGTGCTGCATATGATAGCAGTATTTATCTTAGTTTCTCAATAGATGAAATGATTGGCTACCTAACGCCCTTTTCCATCCAGTGATAGGGTCCTTGATTCATTCCTTGACGGAAGTCTGAGAGCGATCTGCCACTGAACAAGCCCTGCTCCCTGCCTCCCTGCAGATGCCCGCGGGCGGCTGGCCAGCGCTCTGAACCTGCGAGGGAGGGGTGAGTGAGTGTGTACTGGGTCGTGGGCGCTGACGAGTGTCTTCTGACGTGCCACTAATTCCATCCGGAGGAGGAAAATAGCAGTGGCAGCATCGACGGTATGGAAGCATGAAGCTGATTTTAGGATTTACGTTTTGCCATCTCGTGCTCCATGCAAACTGCACACGACACGATTTAAGGCCTGAGTTCCCGACTAGATTACACATTTCATCAAGGACCTCACCAATCTTGTTCTCACTGCGTCATAACGGCCGAGCACATGGGAGAGACTCAGTAAGTATTTGCTGAAAGAACGGATGAACAAATGAATGAATCCACCTGTCTCTCCACATATCCATCAGTGGAGGTCGGGGGGAATCGCTTGTGTTTCTCATCACAGTAATTTCTCACTAAATGTTGTATACAATACCCTTAATTCATTCATCTCTCCATCCATCCACTCAGCCGGTTAGGCATTCGTTTAACAAATATTTACCAGGTGTGCAGTAAGTACCTGGCTACCTTCTGAGCACTGAGGGCTCAATAGTGACATCGAACTCAATGTTGACATTGGTCCCTACCCTTGCTGGGCTTGAAAACAGACATTAAATAGATCAATTACAAGCATGAAGGATAAGCATTCTAACTGGGAAAACACAGACTTCAATGAAAGTAAGTAATGGGTCAGGGGGCTATCCAGGTAAGCAGACTGGATCAGAATCTTGGTGATGAGTTAATAAACACCTCTGAGAACACATCTGACCTAGTGTGCCTCAGTAGTGCATATCGCACACAAATACGAGGTACAGGGCCACCGACCATCTGCAGCGCAAATGGTGCCCCAGAGATGAAAGGAATTCTAATCAGAGAAAGCCTTGGCTCTCCCCTCTTTGCTTTACTCAAGGGTCCAGGTTTTCGTATTAGCACAAGAGTCAGGATCCATCCTTTTGCCCTAGTTTGACCCTCCATTCTTGGCATTTCACTGCTCTTTTAAAACAGGTTCAGTACCACCATATGAGCATAACGACACTCCGTACTTTTTTATTCTAATATTAAGCTTTAATTTATTTTTGTTACTTCAGGGTGCTTAAAATATATTAATGAATAAATCATTCCACAGGCATCATATCCCGGGGTTGTTCAAATGAGGAACGTGATTTTAGATCTCGAAATAAACGGACCTGTTGAGAACAGGATTTACACTGTTCAAGCACGTGTAGCTCAGGGGCAGGGCCTTTCCCGCAACAGCGTTAGGAAATAATTTGCATTTAATTTTCTTGCTGTCCTATACATGTATCTTTGCGGTCACATCCTCAGCTCACTAATAAACCTTACTAAAAGTTATTTCTTTGCCATACAGAAAAAAATAAAAATAAAAATAAAAGAGGAAACCAGTTGAAAGGAATGCAGCAATCATTCTAAATCTGATTCTCAGAAACTTTTCAGAGGTCTGTAAATCCAATGGTTTTAGTTTTTTTGTTCTTTGGTATTTGTTTTTTTGTTTTCTTGTTTTTTTTTTTTTTTTTTTTTTTTTTTTTTTTTTTGGCAGCAGGGGAGTATTTCCTCTATTTTAACTGGGTCATTAGGGAATCACGCAGCAAAATATTTGCTCCGGAAAACGAAATCTACTGAATGCTACTCTGAGGGAAAGGAAAGACGCTTGGCACCCCTTCTCCTTCCTTCCTCCCCATACGTGCCTCGAAAGAGGAAGGCTCGGGTGGCGATATCAGCGTGAGCTCCCGCAGCGACTGGAGGGAGCTGTCACCGGTGCACAGATCTGCCCAGCACACATCGCGACGCTGTGATTCTCCCCGCATGGCGCGGGGCAGCAGGACAAGCCCAAGTTCTAACGCCCCCCATTCTTAATTACAAACACGCGTGCTTCCAAACCTTGGAGAGCGATTTCAAAAGCTAAAATAAACATTTAGAGTTTAAAGTAAAAAAAAAAAAAGAAAAAAAAAAGGTACACTATATGTCACAGCGCAATGAATGGCAAAGAAGCGAATAAGCCTTCAATGCTCATTTTGAACCTGCTTAAAAATACCGGCCGAAAGTTAATAACATCCAATCTTTTATACTCGTACCAGCCGATAATCGGACTTACCCGTATCTGAAGTAAGTGCTAAACTGTCTGCAGAGGCGGTGGGCGAGTTCTCGTTTCCCGCAAGCTTGAGGCCCGGCCAGTACCAGCACCGGGTAGGGGGCGTCCAGACTAGGCAGGGTGCTGCAAGACAGGGTGGAGTCAGCGCCGGGCCGCGGCCGTGGGGCGCGCGGCGCGTCGGCCATGTCAGGGCGAGGGACCGCCCGTGTCACTGCCGCGGTCAGTTCGGCAGTGGAGCACTTGCTACATGCGGACACTGTGTAGAAAGCTGCTCTTACTTTCCAGACGCAAGCTGATTATCATACGAAGCAAAAATAATATCCAAAGCGTAGATAACACACAAAATCCAAATATATGTAAATTTACTTTAACAACATTTTAAAAAGGAAATATATGGTAAGATATAGTAATTCTTGGTTGATCAAGTACTCCAAGAACTTCAGAATGAAAGAAGACGGCCCTTGAGAGTTAACCTTTAACATCCATATCTAGTGAATTACAACACCGATATGCAAAACAATCTTGACGACTAAAATTTACCTAAGCAACTACTACATGCCAGGCACTGTTCTAGGAGTCTCACATGCATTACCTCATTTAATTATCATGGGAAGGTAATGTAGATATTTCTATCATTATCCTCACTTAACACACGGAGACTGAAGTAGACAGAGAAGTTAATTAACTTGCTCAAAGTAAGTTAATACATAAGAGCTGATATTTGAATCTAGGCTTGGCTTCTGGGCCTGAAAGGTCAGACTAAAGCATGAATTTGCTCCTAAAATCTCCTGCGACATGCTGACTTCAAGTGTTGGATTCTACTTATGACACTAATTATTGAATAAGACAGAACATTAAAAAAAAATACATGGCTGAGATGTGGAGAAGGTGGGGGGGGTGTCGGCGTAATTTTTTGATCTCTGTGAGTACCCACATAAACACAGAAAAACTCAAGTGCAAAAGCCCATGGAAAACCTGTATAACCAAATGAAAAGGTGTCGCCATGAACCACAAAGCCACAAGGTGTTCCCAGTGCTGGACTCTGTGCAGGAGGAAGTGGGAAGAGGCAATGGGCAGCACCCGACAGACCCCAGAGCAAGGAAGACCCGCAACGGCCAAGGGCGTCCACTGGCGAGCGGGCGGGAGGAACCGTGCACATACCAAAGCCTGTCCGTGGACGTTCACGGCGGACGTGTGTTAATCGCCGAAAACTGCCATTGGTCCAGATGAATGGTTAAACTAAATGTGGCACATCCATACCAAGGGGTACTACTCAGCAATAAAAAGGAGTGAATTGCTGAGGCGTCCGGCCACTTGGATGGATCTCCAGGGAATAAGGCTAAGTGTATTTAAAAAAAAAAAAAAAAAGCCAATCCCAAAGGTTATCTGTGATATCATTCCATTTATATGGCTTTCTTGAAATTATTAGATTATACAGACGGAGAACAGACTATTAGGTAAGGGAAGATGAGGAGGGAGGTGGCTGTGGCTATTGAAAGGAGGCACAAGGAACCTCGTGACAAAACTCTTCTGTGTCTTGACCGCAGTGCTTCTCATCTGAATCCACCTACGTGATAAAAGCGCACAGAGCCAAGCCGGCGCGACCTGATGAGGCTGCGGGCCTGCATCAGTATCAGCTTCCTGGTTCTGACGTCCTCCCTGGGCCATGGCGAGGCATCGCCACCGGGGGAAACCGAAAGACACACAGAATCTCTCTGTCTTATTTCTTACAACTCTGTGTGAATCTAAAATTATCTCGAAATAATTTTTTAGTGATTAAAACGAAAAAAGATTTGAAAGTGACAACTACTGAAGGCAGACAAAGGAGATCTTTTTCCTAAAAAAAGAAAACCCAATCAAAGGAACAGAATAATTACTAAAGGCTGTAATTCGAGAAAACTTCCCTGAAATAAAAAAATAAAACTATATATTGTGAAAGTGCACACAACATCCCTGAGAATATTAGCTCAGAATAACTAATAGCAAGACGTGATCTAGTAAAATTACCAGACTTCAAAGAAAAAGAAAAAAAAAAGATGTTCAGCTGTAAGGAAAAGAAAATTCAACTGTCATCAGATTTTTGACAGCAATGTTTTGCACCAAAAGGAAATGCAGTAACATCGTTAATATATTCAAGGGGGAAAAAGTGTGAGTCTTTATACATTACGGCAAAAACGACTTTCAATATGAAGAGCAGGGACTATTATCAACATGCAAGAGTTCAGGAGATACTGATCCCATAGACCTTCCTAAGGAATCTGCTAGAAAACAAGCTTCATACAACCGGGAGGGCTCAAGAGACATCAATATGAGAGCTGTGAGTGAGCAAGCAATGAGTATGCAGTTACCCACAGAACAAGGCTAAATGACAGCCAAGGAGAATGTGCAGTACATGATGGATATATGTTCTGACGATATAAATATAGTACGCTATTTTTAAAATGGGGTGATTGACACATGTAAGATATATACGATAGGCAAATTCGTAGAGACAGAAAGTAGATTAGAAGTTACCGGGCACTGCGAGTTATTGTTATAGAGTTTCTGTTTGGAGTTAGGATAAAGTTTTGGAAATATTTGGTGGTGATGGCTGTGCAAGATGGGAATATAATTAATGGCACTGAACTGTACACTTCAAATTGGTTAAAATGGCAAGCTTTGTTTTACATATGTTTTGCCATAAGAAGAAAATGGGGGGATGGTAATGGGCCGAGCACAAGCGAAACGTGTTTCCCGTGCTTTCCGTAGTCACGTTGGCAGTGCTCGTGCTGGTATTCGGATGCTCCTGTGGCATGATGCGGGATGTTTGTTTTTTTTTTTTTAAGAGTAATTATGGGATATTCTAATTCCACCTTCCTCTGCATCTTTGATGTGGGAGAAGGAGATACAGATATGAGAGAAAGGAGGTTAAGTAAAAGCTCAAAGTCTTGAAATCGAACTGTAAGTATCAATATGAATTCAGGAGGGATTTTATCAACTATCTATAGGCAGAGACAGATATATCTACCCAGATATAGATTAGGTATAAACAGATCGCACATATGTAGATAGATAAGTACAAACAGAGAGACACAGGATAGATAAAAATTGATGGAGGGAGGGAGGGAGAGAAGAAGAAGGAAGGGAGGAAGGAAAAAAGGAAGGAAAGAAGGGAGGAAGGGAGGGAGGGAGGGAAAGAGGAAGGAAAATATATTCCTAGTTCTAGCCACTAAATGGCCTAGAAACAATGTTTATCTCTAGCACCCACAGTGAGACTGGGAAATAGCATTTCTCACTAAAACAAACCAGGGCTTCTTGGAGAAATGGCTGATTTCACAGTTGGGGCAGGATTTGTATAAGCTGGGCCTGGGGAACCTTGTCATACCAGAGAGCAAGAAGCTATCAGTGATCACCAGGCCAGAGCCAAGGTCCTGTGTGCCACTTTAACATCGTACCCTCATCCTGATCGTGGCAGGAGAGGAGAGAGTGATTCCCCCAACACACAGCATAAAAGTCCCAAGGTCAAGAGTCTGGGTTCCTCTTTCGGGGCTGCCAGAGAGCTGCGTACTGGCTCAGCTTGGCAGGCCTTGCTTCTGCCCTGTGAGTTTCTCACAATGGAAACCACTCATCCCGGAGCTTTGGCCATTTGCTCTTATCTGCTCCACAGCCAGAAATGATCACGGAATACGTGTGCATCAGATGCTGCTGTAAATTCCTTTGATACATATTTTTATATAAAGGTACCCTAAAGCATAAAACTACTAGCCATCTTCATAAACTAGAGAAGAAATACAACGAGGACATAAATGCCCCTGTTTAAAATCAAATGCGCTTTTCCAGATGTATGCAAATAAATGACGAATCACTTCACCTAGAGGGCCGCCATAAATATATAAAACTGCCAATGTCTGTGTTATTAAATTACATGTAAAAAATCATGTCCTAGATGCAAAATAAAACATTTTTCTCTCAGTGGGAAACCAACCATGTGAAGTACAAGAGCAAATATCACATGAAGACGAGAAGCCATTTATAACCAAGAGATCTTACAAGTATTTTTAAAACGCCTTTGGGTATGGATAGAATTTCCGCGTTATACTTATAGCATAAATGGCCATCTGCTCTGACAGATTGTCTAAAAAGAAAGAAGAAACCCTGGTAGATCTGCCTTCGAACTTAGAGGTGAGAGACTACTCATGTGTTCAACCAAGCTGAGCGACTCCTCCCTGCAGGGCTGAGTGCAGCTCGGTGCCCTCATGAGACGGGCTCTTCCAGGCTTCCCGCGGGCTCGCGGGGCTGCCTTCCGGGGACTCCCAAAACGATCTGCGCTGATGGGATGCTCTCTGAAGGGGTATCTGGCATTCGCTCACGGCCAAGGAAAATTTTAGAGTGGAGAGAAATGATCAGAAACGTCTGTGGTTCTATCCTACAGCAGATAAGTTCACAAACTTTTTTTTTTTTCATTATTATTTCACTGTCCAATGTCAGGGGGCCCAGATGAAAGAGGGAGGAGGAATCCACTCTTCGTGACACTTGGGAAAACACCTAGGGAGCCCATATTCAGGCATGTGATGATAACAGGCTGTAACTGAGACAATGCGGATGAGCCCCTTCCCTCAGAGGAGGCGAGAAAGGAATGGGTCACAGAAGAGAGGGCTGGGGAAAACGCCGTCCCGCGCATCCCTAGTCGGTACCTACCTGTCAAAGATCCTCTGCGGCTGCATCAGGCTGTTGACCACGTGGGTCAGGTGATCCTGGGTGGCGACCACTTCCGGGGGAGGGTTGTATTTATTCACTGCTGCCACCTTTTCCGGAATTAGAAATGCAAAAGGGAAACAAACCGCATTTCTAAAAAGAAAGGCTTAGGTTTTTCTTTAATGAAATATTCTAAGCGTGTGCATCCAGGTAGAGGAAATAATTGAACGCACGCTCACGAGTCTTTGTGCTTGGCCTTCGTGTCTACTCTACCTTTCCTAATTATTTTAAGATACTGAGCTGAGGTCCTTCGGTCCTCTACTTCTCTATACTTTCTGGTTTGAGAGGGAAAAAGCAAAAACAAAAAACAAAACCTCTAAAGTCCAAGATGACTTCTAATAAAGTAAACATTTCAACTTTTAGTATAAGGAGGATTCTAGGTCGTTGCATGCTATCTCGCCAGGAACTATTCCAATTATCTCAAATGCCACCCAAACTTCCTCTTCTTTCAGCAAACGTCCTCTGTTCACAGAGACAGGCCTTTTCTTCATAACGTACGATAGTTTATCCCTTTGTCTTTGTCATCCCTCTAAATACATTATCCTTACCTCCCACACCTTACTACACAGTTCTAACTTTTATTCCCTTCTCCAAAATGTTAAAGGGAAAGAGAAATCTAATAAGTGCCTCTGAGTGTGAGAATAACAGCAGACTCGCAGCTGTACCTATTTTTAACCAAGATTTCAGAAAGGCATTTATGAGATGGCATACCGGCCGCTCTACATATTTAGACCTGTTTTCATTCCCACCTCAAATTTGCACCCAGCATAAGAAACCCCTCATTAGTGGAGATTTCAGCTGTCGCCCGTCACTAAGGCGAGACCAAGCAGCTAGCACAGGGATGGCGGAGGGGAGGCAGGTGCGGGCATTCAAGGTCTGGTCACTCGGGAACTGTGTGTCCAGGTGAATCGTGATCTTCAAGAGCGGAATCAAGGATTTGAAAGAGCAGTGTACTGATTCATTTGAATACCTTTGGGTGTATGGTGAAATGACCTTATAAGGCATTTCATTATTAAAAGAATTTTTAGAGCGACACAGACAGAATACACCCCACCCCCTCCAAATACTACAGTTATCTAAACGAACGGCCCGCCATGCTGCTGCTGCTCTGCTGGTTTTCTCGCGGTGCCAACACAGGGCTGTCGCTGCGTTTGCACTGATGCTCGGCTCTGCGGACGGTTAAATGGATCTCAAATGGACAAGGAAACACTCCCTGAATAAATACGTGTGTGCCGTTTATTGGCGATATTGGTCCTGCAGCAGGGAGCGTGAGCTTTTCAGCTTATTAACTTACAGACACATGATGTCATGCGATTACATACCTTTTCTTCCACTTTAATCTTCTTCTGATCTAATTCTGTTAGTCGTAGCAGCATAAAAATTACGAACAACCAATATTCAGATTTCTCCTGTTTAAAATATTGAGAGATTATTCATTCCCTTCCTTCCCCCAAATTAATAAATACCAGCATGCTACTTCCACGAGCATAGGCCTCTCACCTACTACCTACCCCGTCATTCACAGGTTTCTATGTTTCCACGTTTACCAGCCTTGTAACCTATAAAGCTCTTCCAATGTGTGATCTTGTTAATCTCCCTGTGAGGCACACAGGACAGGTAAGAGTCTCTTCACATCTAACGAGAAAAACAGCTAAGCCTCAATGAGGCAAAGCATTTTATCTAAGCTTCCATGGCCAGTGACTCCAACCCTACCTTCTAATTCCAAAGTTTCATATAGCAAATGATGAAACATTATTTATTATTACTTTACCATTATTTATTATTCCTTTGTGTTGTTTTGTATTAATTTGTATCATTTATTATGAATATGTATTACAATACCAAAATGATATTCATTTATGGAACGAATTTCTTATGACTCCCTCCCTTCTTCTGTGTTTGGAATCTGACTTTTAGAACTATAAAGTTTTTTGGATTAAGTTATATCTCTTTGAAGGGAAAGATATAAGTGGATAATATATTTTTTCCATAGGTGAGACTATACATGAAATGAATATACAAAGGTGTCTCTTTTTCACTTCAATATGTAAATCGGAGGGAGTTTGTGCATGTAAATGAGTTAGGTGTGGAGAAGGGGTTTGTGCTGTTTATTGATGCACATGCCCACACACTTCCTGGACCCAAAACTGGTGGGTGCTGGCCACTCTGAGCCCTGCTGCTTTCTTTCTCAGAGATGCTTTTAAATTACCTGCCACGATGCCCATACCGAGGATTGTTTTTATTTTTAAATCTTATTTTTCGTCTTTCTTTCTTTCTTTCTTTCTTTCTTTCTTTCTTTCTTTCTTTCTTTCTTTCTTTTCTTTCTTTCCTTATTTATTTATTTATTTATTTTTGCTTGTCTGGACATGTTCATTAAACTACACACAAAAAGAAAGGTACAAATTCAAGAGTCTATGGAAAGGTAAGTGAAGGGTATATGTAGGTAGAAGAGTGGAATGAAGGACAAATGAACAAAGAGGGAGGGAAAGAGACCAGGAGAAATTGTCCATCAATGGAAACGAAGAGAGCCTGAAATACAGTCTCGGGTTTTTGAATCCCAGAGGTAAAGGATCCACAGGAAATATCTTTTTTTTTTCTGCAATAATTTTCCAACATCACTGATTTCACAGCTATATGCAGACAAATAGGTATCTAATCTTAGATTTTTTTCTCCCCTGTTATAAAATAGGAACCATACTCTGTCTACACCGCCAGCATCACTCATCCTCTGGTGAAAGGACCTTGCCCCACGGTCTCAATAACCCCTCCTGTAACCTCTACTACAATCTGGGATCAGTAGCCAACAATAGCACAGAACAGATCATGCCAGGCTTTTCTTTGACTGGCAGGGCGCACAGGGTGCGACACCTTGCTTAACCCTTCTAATTGTTTCCTGAGAGATAGAGAATGAAGATAAATACTGTACTCACATTCCCGATATTCTTTATCAGAAGGACTTCTTGAAGAAGAGTCCCAAGAAAGCCCTCATCCCCCACACCACGATAGAAATGGTCTCTTACCTGACCTGGAGTTCTCTGCTGATGGAAATGAACTCTTACCTGAATTGGATTTCTTAGAAGATTGAGCACTCGAAGGAGAGGTAGATTTTCAATGTATTCAATTTCGCTCAGCTCAGCAATCTGTTTAATCAAAGAAACGAAATATCAACACATACCGAACGCACAAAGATAATAGAAAGCATAATATACAAGGAGCTACTTTGGATCCTTTAAATTCAGTTTATTTTAAAAACTGCTCTGTTGACTATCCAGCTTTTTAATGAGAATTCCACAAAGCTACACCGCATTATTGCATGCCCCTCCATAAATGTGAATACACACGGCCACATTTTTTTCTCCTCTCTAGCTAGAGAACGGTGAGGTGTTCCTCACCTCAGCCACACTTATTTTAAGGCAGAAATAAAATAGTACATAGAATCAGATAAAAAAATGCATGCGAGGCTTGCTGGTTCTCCGCACGCCGCTGCCCGCCACCCTTCCTAGCCCCCAGCTGCCCAGTTTCCCTCCCTAGCACTGCTTCTGCTGGTCTGGTTATCTGTGACTGGTGAAGCTTTCTTACTGCATGTACGTGTGTAGCTCTATCATTTTTTTTCCCCAATAATTATTTTAAGGAAAGAGAAAAACGGAAGACTGTATGACGTGTTTCTTGACGAGGGTGTTCACCTTCAAAATTTTGCTAAACTGTACGCTGATGTTTTCTACTCTCTTCTGTGTAGGTTATGTCTCACAACTTTTAAAAGTAAGGGAAAAAAAGTTCCTTAATCTAAGCAAGGATAGAGCTTAGGTTGCCACATGTTTGAATTTTCCACTAAAGGCAAACACTTTTACTCAGATTTCCTGTAATAGCATAATTATAATTTTTTTTCAAATACGGATATTGAACTTCTACAAAAAAAAATTCATAATCACGTTTCATTCCTATTTCTCCCCAAGTCATTTCTGCATGCACTGTGAAAGAACTCCAACCGCAGAGTCACTGATAATTTCTGAGTTCACAAACCACAAGACGCGGCTGAAATGTAAACGATTCCCAAAGCTGAATCGGGGAGAGAACGCATGCGCCATGTTCAGAGGATGTCATTTTCAAAGATATAATATGAAAGGCAAACTCTAAGTTAGAATATACAACCCGCACACATGAATCTACTTATGGAAACGCTATGCTATTAAACACAGCTTTTCTCCATAAGATGACCAGGCTGCCCATGTGACCGCTGCTGTGAACATCTACGAAAGGAGCGATTTCTTTTTACGTTGCGGTATTCAGGATGGTGGAGCAGTAAACGTGGTTTAAACTGTGGGCCGATTTCCCTCTAGCAAACAGCTCTTGTGCTGGGAGGAGCTGTTTGCTTGCAGTCGGTATGTGTCACCAGCAAGTCCTGGCCATGCGTACTTACACACGTGGCTGGTGAGCGTGAAAATCGGCATATTCTTTCTTTCTAAAGGGCAATCTGATGCGTTATATGTGCATAAGCTATTGACCAGCTACCCTGCTTCAGGAGGTTTAGACTGAACGGATCGTCAGACAGGCAAAAATTAGATACGAGAATGCTCAAAGGTTTTTAGTAAAAGTTAAAAATATCGTAAATTTCTAAAAACTCCATCATTGTGTGGTTAAATGAGTCCTGGTACAGCCCCATAACAGGAACACCGTGCACCTGGCGGGGGATGACATCTATGGTGACTGACAAGGGAAGATCTCAAAGCACTGCCAACACCATGAGCAGAATGATCGCGGATTCCACAGAATTATACGACCACTAATGTGTCGGCTGGGACCACTAGCCTTTCGAGAGTCAAATGAGACGGAGCGGCGGCCCTCCCAGTCCTTCCGCAAGTAGGACGAGGCTGTTGAGAGCAGAGAGGGGCGGAGGGGAGCAGGTCTGGAGTCGCTGGGCTTCAAGCTCCCGCGTCTGCTCAAGGGTGCATGTGCTCGCCCTCTCCCGTAGACCCTGCTCCACGGCATACCCACCCTCTGGTCTCCTCTCTTCAAATGCCGAGCACCAAGGCTGCCTGTGTCACAGATGATTACAGAAGAGGTAAGGACACAGAGCCCCAGTGACTGAAAGTGAAATATTTCCAGAAAGGTTATATTCTTAAAGGAACTTCAGCCGTCTGCTGCTAAAAATGTCATACCAGCACAGCCGATCTCTAGATTTCAGTCTGCTCGTCTTCTAGAACCTACTCTGCCCCTGCTGGCTACTCCTCAACCTCCAGAGGAACCTGTCAACTTTATCTTTGTAGAGAGGGCAATCTAGCTGACTCCTTATTGCTTGCCATTTCTTTCTAGGCCATGTTCTCCAAGCCTCACCATCTAGACCTAAAGGGGTCTTTTAAAGCTTTTCCTTTACATAGATAGACAGACAGACAGACAGACATATTTGTGAAGTAATGACACTAAGGCTCAGAAAAGTAAAATGCCATTCCCTAAGTAACTTCCAGACCAATCTTGCTTCTCGGAGACAGGAATGAGGTCATAATAGAATTGACGTTGTGGGGACAAGTTTTAAATGATAGAAATGACATTGAACTAACAGGGACTAAGTGTAGAGAGTGGCAAAGGCCCCCAAATCCTCAGTTGACAGTAAACATTTGCAAAGGAACTTAAAAGAGATATTCAAGCGATCACCTGAAGATGTGGCTATGTTTCAACAGCGAAAACCAAATAAATAATTCCGATGAAAGTGCTACCGACAAAACATTCCTAACATCACATTAAGCAGCAGCTATGTTATGTTTCTTTTACATGATAAATTTTCCATCCCTCACGCATAGCAGTCTCAGTAGTACTGGAGAAATCTCTGAGGAAATCTTTGGGTGGCTCAAAGAATATTTCAAAGGACCGCTGGTTGCTCCCCAACCTGCCCAGTGGGATCCAGGGAATTGTGTTATTGTTACAAACCCAATCGTTGTCAAAGGCTCCCCCGCTTTGGGACATGTGGCCACTTCTCTCTCTCTCTTTTTTTTTAATGGAGCCTCTTTAACATTTGAAAATTATCAACTCCTTTCTTTACTTAATGATATCCCTTTTTTCCTTAAACTTTTCAAATATAATTTGGAAAGTCTTTTGAAATGGAAGAGAACAATATATTATTTGTTAAGTCATTCTGGACCAGCACTGTTCAATATGGTATTTACTAGCCACGTGTGGCTACTTAGCACTTGGAATACGGACGGCCAAGATGAAACGAAATCTATGGTAAGTATAAGATACACGCCAGATGCCGAAAACTTATTACGAAGCAGCAGAATATAAAATACCCCATCGATAATTTTTTTAAATGTAGATTACACATTGAAATGATAATATTTTGGATGTACTGGGCTAAACATTACTAAAATGAATTTCACCTGTTTTACCTTTTTACTATGGCTACTAGGAAGTTTAAAATTGCGTATGTGGCTCGCATTTATGGTTTGCACTGTATTGTTACCAGAAAGCACTCCTCTGGAGCATCGTGTCATACATTTTCCTGGTGAGAGGGCCGCTGGCGTTGCATTTACTGTCTTATCCTGTGGGGTTAAGAATACTGACTCTGGAGGCAAACCGTTCTGTATTTGACCCTGGCTCTGCTATCTGCTCAATAACTCACTTTGGGCCAGTTACTTAACTTCTCTGTGCCCCAGTTTCCTCATCTGTAAACAGTGACAAGAGGGTTATAATGAGGATTAAATGAGAGACATGTAAAGTGTTTAGTACAGAGCCTTGTGCATAAGTATTAAATGAGTATCACGATCGTTAGTACTAGTATTAGCATTACTGCTTTTCCTGAATCTGGAGATGCACTGGGTTAGGATTCACTAAGTGCATTTTATTTTTCCAACACTCCTTGCATACACGTGAGAATCGCGTTAATGGTGATTTCATGAAAAAGACACTAAAACCATATGAGAGAGAGATTACGCTGATTCCTGAAGACAGACAGCACAGTGAACAAAAGTCATCCACTAGACTTCACTGTAGAAGTTGACAAAACCATTTAACATACAAATCAAATGAGAGGGAGGAGGAACAGTTCTGTCTGTGATGAAATGTCCACTTCTCTCCAGATCTAATGACTGCCTTTTCTTAATTTTTAGAAACCCGACGGACGATGGAAGTTCACTGGAGCAAGAGTCATCTGACACAGCCGGTCGGCCCCGTCACTGCCGCGCATGGAAATGTCTGCGCAGTGTCACAGTTCACCCCCATCAGGAACAATGTCTCCTTCAGGGTCAGCAGAACATTTGCTTTTCAAGAAGAAATGAACGATTGACGTCCTTATGAAATCCTTTGCAAAAATGTGATGGAGCCCTCAATAGGAATCAAATCGCAAAGTAGGTCTTATTGCATAAGAAGTCAGCTCTAGGTACCAACTTAAAACACCACGATTAGGATTACAGTGTTTTATTAAAACATAAAGGGTAATTAAGAGTGAAAGCCAATTCACACGATCTGTAAAGTAACGTGCACGGAGCCAGATACAGAAATTTGAAAAAGTCCAATCCCAACTCATACAGACTGGAAACACACACTCTTGTTCCTAGTGGGACATCAGAATTCACCTCCTGTGTCTCTCCTCTTTAAAAGGTGGGCATGGGAAGCTGGCCTGAGGTTATCCTTATGTCTACATTTCCCTGCTGTGACATTTCAGACATTCCTGATGTTATGTTTCTACACAAAATTTCACAGGAACACATTTACTTCAGAAAGCCACGTGCACTTCGTTGCAGCTCAAACCTTTACAACAGTGTAATTAGGATCCATCGACTTTTCCAAAATTAAAAACTGTAAGTGGTTATTTAAAAAAAAAAGAATAGTCCTTCTTCACCGATTGCTTAGAAGAATGACATCTTTAAGTCGGCATTTAACGCAACAGCCCTTGAGAAGCCAATAATGGGTCCTAATATGTCCTTTTAACGTAGACACTGAAAGCCAGACGTACAAAGTATGACATTACCTTATTATCCTCCAGGTTGATCACTTCCAAGAAGTCGTGGTTCTCTAAGCCTTGGAAGCTAATGATCTGATTGTGGGACAGATCCAGGATCTGCAGGGCTTGTAGTTGGTCCAAACCTGTGATCTTCTCAATCTGGTTATGGCTCTAAAATTGATAAAATACTCTCAGTGTCTTAAAGGCCTCTAGTAGGGAAAAGCGCAGTGACAAGTTTTCGTCCCGGAGACCAACCACCCCAAATCTCTTAAAATCAGTTAGCCATTCTTGTCTGCCACCTCCCATCCCATTTTCGTCATTCACTTTCCTAAACACATATACATGCTTTCACTCAACTTAAAGCAAGATAAATGTTCAAATCGGTAGGATAGACAAAAGCTAGGTCGTATAAGCTTTTTACACTGCATAACCTGAAGCCTAAGGTTTATCTTTTGACATTAAATTTAATGCAGTTCTTCTTTCGTCAGCATCACAATAAACCACTTGAATACTGTTAGTTTCAGGAACATTTCATATGAGGGCTGTGGCAGTCTGACACATGCTCTAGTGCAGTTCCCTCCTCGTGAATCTAGGTTGGATCTACGACTCGCCTCAACCAAAAGAATATGGCAGACGTGTGCCAGTTCCAAGTCTAAGAATTACGAAGGCACGGCAGCTTTCCCTCTTGAGTCTTGGAGCCATGAGCTGAAATGTGAGAACTCTACTACTCTATTGGAAATAATTTGTGGAGAGGTCACATGGAGAAGGAGAGATCACATAGAGGGGCTCTGAGACTAAAGAGAGGAAAAACTCAACAATTCCAGCATCCCAGCTGAGCCTGGCCCTCACCCAATCTGCTCACTGAATGAAGCGAGACCAGCGGAAGAATCACTCAGCTGAATCCAGCTCAGTTTGCAGAACTGCTAGCTAAAAAAATTTCTCTACGCCACTGCACTTGGGGGTGGCTTGCTATGCAACAATAGAAAACCAGACAGAGTTCTTCCATGACTGACACATAGGAAAGTTTCAAGACTCAGTTTCAAGGCTCAAAAGTCGTCCTCTTCCCCAACCCTATATACGCACAGCAACAAACTGTGGTGATAACGGCAATTGCCGTTTTCTTGCATTTTCTAACATACTCATAGTTTCTTGGTTTCCTTAACCTTGAGGTATAAGAATACGCCACAATTAAACTTCTAGATTAAATTGAGAATCATAATAATGAGAAATTTGAGGGTTCACTGACTGCCACATTATGCTCATCTTTCAGCTTTCAAAACTTTTAGTAAGCACTTAAAAACTAAAAAATTAAATTATGGTATTCTCTTCCATCTACAATATTTTTCCTGGTACATTTAATGGCAAGATCTCATTTTCATCCTATTTTTCATATGATTTTACTTTAATAATGAGCAAGAGTTGCATTATTAATATAATTTATGGCTCTTTAAAATATATTAATAGAATGGTGATAATCTATAAAGTTGGGTGATAGCACATGGGCTCATTAAACCATTTTCCTTTTTTTATATGTTTGAAAAATTCCATTATAAGAAGGAAAAAATACTCATAACCCAGTTTGCCTAAGTTAGGCCAAATTTCCTACTGTTCGGAGTTCAAAAAAGTTCTAGGAAGTGTAATAGAAAAGAAAAAAATGACACTAAACTTAACATAATATCCATATTAATTTAACTTATTGAAATAAGACCTCGATATCCAATTTAAAATGTGCCCACAAATCAAATTTATATACAATATTCTTCCCAAAGAACTTTGAAGTATGTAGATGTGGAAGATAGCCTGTAATAATTCTTCACAGTGTCTCTGATGGCTTTCAAAGTGGTAGATGCATAAGAGTAGAGAGAGGCATAGAAAAGTTTAATTAGATGCCCTATGGTCATAAGAGAAAGCAGAATGGAGAAATATTCAGAATCACAGAATTTCTGAGTCGAAAGCCATCTATTCAAACCCTTTATCCAATTCTGAGAAACTGATACATCACTCCTCTATGTGGGCATCCATGATCAGTTCTTCTTGCTTGCTTTGTCATGATTAGTAGGGTAAAGGTGGCCTTTAGAAAGAGGCCATTTTCTTAAATAAGTGAAATGAGAAATATTCTTCAGCTCCGAGTTTGGGAGGGAAATGACAAGTGCTTCTTACTAAGACAAAATACGATTTAAAATCTGAACTGCGTTGTTCTTATTTGCTATGGGAGGTGGTCGTCACAACGGTCCGTAAATGAACCACACTTTCCCCTTACATTCCTCATGAAAGTTGATGACGGACAATTAACTATTCATGTGACAGTGAATTGTTCTTTTTTCTGTAAATTGTAAAATGAATGATTTTCAGTAGGAAGGCAATTAGTCTCCTGATTCCACAAATTAAAAAAATAAAACCATTAAAAAACTGCTGACATAAATGTGTATCGCTTTATGTATTTTATTAATATATGGAAGAGAAAACCTTATTCTCAGATTTTTAAGGAAAATGAATGATGGCATATTCTGCATTTTCTAGTTCATCTTGGGTGGTAGGGGCGGGGATTGAGAACAATCTCAATCTATTTGTAGAAAAAGAAATAAATCTCATGCTTCTTTCTAAAAGCTACTCGAGACAACAAAGCTGTCAGCGTGGATTTATTGAGTTACTGAAACAAACTCTCAGGACGAAAGTGCTATGCGCTGTTATTCTTAATAATGAGCTCGATTTTCGTCCCCTTAAGCGCACCCCCACCATCCCTTTCCAGACACCGCGCCCCGCTGCAGGTTAACGGGAGGCCGGCACAGAAGAGACACGTAAGGAGAAGGAGAGGGTTCCACGGGCAGAGGATGCAGCAGCACGTGCTCCCAAGACGCCTTCAGATCGTCATGATTCCAAAGTGTGACTTTCTCTGGTAATTTTTCTATTTGCAATAATCCAACTTATCGAATTCATTTTCACTTATGCTTTGCTAAATGTGCCTTAGTGGTCAGAAATCATGACCCCTCTGGGAAATCAGGGAACCTTGCCACGCCTCGCTGCCATCCCTGGTGCTGGGAACCCGCGCTTTGCCCCCGCCTAACTCACTGTGCGGGGTGAGGGGTCTTAGCAGAGCACTTCGAACTCCGAGCTGCTAGTTGTGGTTAAATAAGACAGGAATAGTCTACTGAATGTCAAAATTCTGCAGACAACCCAAGATGTCATTTCAAATAACAGTTCAACACTCTCCTGTGGGATGGTTCATATAGAAAATTAATACACTGTCACCTCATGGTTTAAAATCCTCTCTGCCCACTTTGCGATAGATACAATAAAGAACAGCAAAGCCACCTGAGGTTTAGAAGTAGGAGGGGAAGAGCAATTAGGGGGATCGTTTTATAAACTATATAAATGTCTAACCAATGTACTGTATACTTGAAACTAATAATAATAATTAAAAAAATTAAGTAGGAGGGAGGAGGAAAGGAAGAAGAGAGAATCTTGGATAATCTACAAACTATATTATCACCCCCCCCACCAAATTAGTGAGCTCTGTAATTATTTCAGAAATACTGTGTGTTTGGGACTACTATGATCCTGCTGATTTTTTTGGTAAATTATCTGTATTTTCTTTGAGTCACAGTCACAAAGCACATCACATAGCTTAAGAAGAATGCTCTCTATGGGAAAGAATAAACAAGTTTAAACTCTCTGATTGGAACTGTTCATTTTTTCTTAGCACTAATTCCGGTTTGGCAGAACTGGAGACTGGTATATATTAATATAAAAGGACTGGCAAAATTCAATTCCCAGAGAACATCTTATGGTTCATTTGAAAGCCAAAGTGTTAACAGCAATAAATACCATGCCTAAATATGCTTAAATGTTCTTTCATCGATAAAACATTATAAAATCTATTTTTAAATAATTGTTAAAAGCATACTTTTCTTTCTCAGTGTAAATAGTTAATTTTTTAAAAGTGGAATTTGGATACCAAATTAGAAAATCACTTCGCTTTGGCATGAAATACTGATCCCTCTCTCCCTCCCTCCCTCCCTCCCTGGCCCCCCACCCCCACACACACACCCTGGATATGAAAAGGAGCAAATCAAACTGAAGACGATAACATTTCATTAAGGAATTCTTTTCATAAAAAGAAATATTCCTAAGTAATTATTATTCATACATTTACTAACAGATTAACTCTTACTTCTAAAGAGTAACATTGTTTGTTAGACTCACCAGGCAGAGTATTTTGATGGGTAACACGCCTAGGCCATTAATCGTTGTGATCTTGTTTTGGGCCAAGCTAAGGTGAGTCAGGTTGCTGCACAGCTCCAAGCCACTGATTTCTTCTATCTCATTGTCTATATACCATGACCACGTTTAAGGAAAATGTTGTTAGAAACATTTTGACAAAAAGAGGGAATCGGTGTTCAATCGGACGATAGCACAAACAGAGCAGAATTAATTACATGCCCACTATAGGATGAACGCGAAGTCTTGAAATGTGGAAGTTAAAGTAGAAGTTAATGTTAGCACCACTTCGAATGACATGTTCTGCAGGCGTGGCTCTACTGCATCTGTATTCGTTCATACGTGGCTCATTTAATCGGAGGGAAAGGAACTTCGGAGATGTCTTGCCGCTCTGCTGCCCTGCCACCCTCCCCACACCACGCCCCCCCACCCCGTGGCAGCCTGCTCTCCTTGGTCCCTCGGTCTCCACGAGGAACCCTCGCGCGTTCCCACAGGCAGGGCCTCAGGACCCAGGCCTGCGCTGGACAGGCAGTGGGCAGCGTGCTCCATCCTCCTCAGAACCGGGGGAACGGCCTGAGAAATGGCATCGAGCAGAGGGCGGTGAAGAAAAACCAGTGCCCTGACGTGGACAGGAACAGCCCTTTCTCTCCCTATATACTGGCTTCTCCTCTCAGTGTAAAATAAACGAGGCCCAAATTCTGCCTTAATTTCCTCAACTACTGATTAATTTTTTATTCATCGCTCCAATTTTAACCTCTTGCGTTCCATCCTCGCAGTTGCCTGAGACTGCGATCTCAGAGTCGCCCATTCTACTCCCCTTTCTCCGTCCTCGATCTCTTTGGCAAACTTCAGGCTTTGATATCACTTCCCCACGAGAGCCAAGTTTTCTTTCCAGAGCAGCCTGAGATGTCACCATTTTCTCAGCTACTTATAATCTTCAGGGCATCTAGTCAATCACCAAGACCTGGCATTTTCTGCTTTAAAACATCTCTTTAATTATTCCCTTCCTTTTCATTTACTCCTCCGCAACTTAGCTCAGCATTAGCACCAATGGATACGCCTAAAATCCTGTCCCCAAGTCACATCACACACTGCAGTCAGGTTAATATTTTCGAAATACTGATATCATGCTGCAATTGAAAAACATCTCACAGGACAAATTCCAAATTTCTCACTTTGGCATTTCAGGCCCTTCACTTGAAGTCATACCTATTTATCCAGTTCCATCCCCATTATAATCCAATGAGGCTTCTCTAATTTTACCTCCTCTGTATTATCTTCTGACTAGTTCTAGAATACACCAGAACTTTCTTACCTGGCAGCGATACCTTTTATTTTTCATACTGCTTTTCTATTCCTTTCTAAACCCTTCACATTCTTCATGACTTCAATTTCAATTTCCATTTTTTTCTTTTCTTTTGTAACATTTACATTAAACCGATATCTTATTTCTTTTTGACAGATGATCCTATTTTCTCTTATTTTTTTTTTTTATTATGTAAGTAAGTACAAATGATAGATTGGAAGAACATATTCCCAACATATTTAGGTGACAAAGGACTGCTATCTAGAATGTATAAAGTATGACCATAAACTGACAGGAAAAAAAGTCAACCTGACAGAAATTGGAGAAAGAATATGCGCAGGATATTCCCAGGAAATGCCCAGAACAGCAAATCCAAGCGGCTCATAAACTCGTGAAACGGTCCTCTGCTTCGCTTGCGGTCAGAGAATACAAGACGAGGTGCCATTCTGCATCCACGAGCTTAGCAAACATTTAAAGTCTCTAAGGAGCAGATACTTCCACACTCCTGGGTAAGAGGGTTCGTTATGAGAGAGCCACTTGGGAGTCATTTTTGCCGTGTCTACTATAATTACAAACATGTCACAGCAATTCTGCTTCTTGGTGTCCACTCTAGACAAACCATTCCTTCCTCACAGCCCTTTCTGGTTAGTTTCATACCCCTGAGCTATCTCCTTCCATGAATCACAGAATCAACCTTTTTAGAAAGGAAAGAATCATAAGCATCACAAAACCATATATTTTGCCTCATAATTACTTGCAGTTACCTTAACTCTGCTACTTACTAGCGATGTGACTTAAGTACTCTCTGCTCAGATGTTTCATTTGTAAAGCGAGGATAATACCGGGTTGCCAGGTAAGACCATGAGGAAGCATCGGGACATGAGTATGAGTGAGTTGAAGGAGGCATAAAGCACCTACGGTTACGAGGCATTGCTGTCGCTAGTAAATTACAAGCACGTGAGGCCAAGGACTCACACACCCTCTACCACCTGGCCGACAGCACAAAATGGAAACTTCGAGACTAGGATTGATTCTGAAAAGACCCAGGCCACAGAAAGAAATTAGGAACCTAGAAGCAAGGATGAGAAGATGTTGCCAAATGAAGCGGAAATTCCTGGCGTTGGTTTCGTTCAGACTCAGTCACGGGGCAGAACCATGGCTATGGCTCTGCTTGTCGTCATACGCATTTTCGAATCGACTTTCACGAAGCTTTCTGCCAGAACAGCTCTACGAATAGACGTTTACGCTCAAAAACGCCATGCTCCTTTCTGCTGCCATTTTCTTTGGGCTATATAAATAATCACTCTGTCACTAAAAAACAAACAAACCAACCCCAAATTTCTGCAGATACCGATTATAACAAAGGATGTGATATGTACGAAACAGGATATTAAACTCTCACACAGCCATAGAGGAAATAAAATATTCTCTGAGTAGGCGGTCTCTGGCAAGGAAAACTTTGGATGGCCATCTGTCTCAATTTAGCAGAGGGAGCAATAGACTTTAAGTCACATTTCAGGAACATGAGGGTCCTGATTGCTCTGCTCCAAATGAACTGAAGATACTCTGAATTATGACAAAGAGTATAACCGATGTTTGTGGGTAGCTGAGCCAGGAAGCCTTCCCACGAGAAGCAGGCAAGGATCAGAAAACTAGAAAACAAGAATCTTGAAACTATAAAGAGATAATGAGAATTGAAAGGGAAAGCTTGTTTATTTGTGTGCACAGTAATTTTCCAAGACGTTAGAGGCTAACCACAGTTCCCTTGGTACATCCAGTTGAGCAGCTCTGTCTACGGCAAGTCATGTTTTATGAAACTAGTATTGCCAGCGCCGTGAGCAGGAGGAACACAGAGGCATCACGGCAACCATGGCCACAGCTTTGGCAGCTCCCACTGCCGAGACTCACCACACTGGGCTAAGGGTTAGGAACCAACTGGGCATCTCTGCTGAGAAACACGTTCGCATCAAAAAAATGTCTCTTAGGTCCCAACTCCTCGGTCCCCTTTAAATGCCCAGGAATGCCAGGCACTATAATTTGGTCAGGCTCCTGAGTAAAGAGTCCTTTTAATGGTGGCACTGCAGCTTGTCCCCGATGACGCCCACAGTCACATCCTATGTGACAGCCAGCAACGACAATGGTCAATATACAGGACTGGTTCCTAAGAGCTCTAAATTCATAGCTTGCTTTCAGGAATACCTTTCTCTCTCCAACCTCCTGTTTTTAAAAACCTTCAAGAAATGTCACTTGCCCTTCCTCCTGACATTACTCTTTCATTGTCTTTCTTAGGTCTTGGTACTTTTGATGGGAAGAAATATAATCTATTATGATGAATTAGCTTACCAGGTCAATCCTCTTCTGTATGTTTTGATTTTAAAAGGCCACTATCAGGAGAGACTTGAAGAATCCATAATAAACATAGTGCAATTCTGGCTCTAAAGCTTTCTATTCTGTGAATAAACCTTTTACCGTGGAATTTTAGATCCTTGTGAAGACTGACTGGAACCCGGTGGCACATAAGATAACTTTACAGCTAGGGAAAAGGCCAACGATATATTTTTACGTTTTGGCGATGCTGTCAGTAGGGCACAGTGCTTGACATGAATTATTCACTAGTTCAGAATTCACTCTTATTCATTTGTCTACGATCATAAAATATGGTTCGGGTGTATGGAAAACAGTTACTGAGAAATAAGTAGGGAATCCATCACCATTCTCTTTAGCGGCGAGAACCCCAATGATGGTTTTAATCAAAACCAATCCTGAAAGATCTATATTACCTTTCCAGTGAAAAATGTTCTTCACTATAGGAGTGAAACTCTCTAAGAAATGCGGCCCGCATACACTTTAAATGGCGATGTGATAAAAGCAGTAATTACTCAATAAATTGCAACATGGGAAAAACGAAGCGATCTAGAAGGTTGTCTCAGTTCAACCATTTACCAAATAATCTTGGACAAGTCATTGAATCTCCCTGGGCCTTGAGCTCCTATAAAATAACGGTTAGCACTAGATGATCTCTAAAGAGCTGTCTGGATCTAAACAGTCTGTGAATCACTTTTTATAATTCCATGAGTCTATAATCATAAAATAAATCCCAGTGAACAACTAGTTAGCATTTATAGGTAGAAATAAAATGTATCATTTCTCAAGAATAAACACATTTGCTTACCCTTGGCAAAGTTTATCATCTTGCAATTTATGACGATTATCAATTAATCACCAGTTATTCACACATGGAAGGACAAGATAGCATAATAAACCATAAAGCTGATTTATTGAATTCACTCTGAAGCATTAATATAATGTCCTACTTGCAAAGTCAGTATTACTAGCTTGATTAATTTCGTTTCTATTTTAAATAATTGTTCTGTTTTGTTTTTTTATATTGATAATCATACTTTTATTTAACTTCGTTTTATAGAAAAAGACACCTTTTTTTCCCCTCAAGTAGAAAAGTCACATAAGCCCACTAAGGAAAGCCTGAACAAATATAATAAAAAGTTTAAAAAAGATAACAGTCAAATTTTTGAAGTAGTCGACAAAGGACAGGCAGCCGGGTGACAGCAGATGAGGAAAGCATGCCTTGCTAGGTGTGACAGGGGGCTCAGCAGCTCAGAGCTGAGGATCTCAAAGCACGGTCCTCCCTCCAGCAACATCAGCTTTCCCTGGGAACTCGTGAGAGACGCAGCATCTCTGGTACCACCCCGGGCCCACCCGATCGGATGCTCTGAGGACGGGGCCAGCCACAGGTGTCTAACAAGTCCTCCAGGGGATTCTGACATAGCCACGGTTTGGTAAATAATTGTTTCCGCAGAAGTTAATGTCTAATTTTCAGGCTGTTAAATGTTTTAATGGACGCAGGTAAATCATTTGCCCATACGTGGCCTGCTGTTTACTTTTAAAGATGTAATGAAGAGTCTTGACACTGCCACCATCACCAGCACCCTCAACCCAAGGAGGACATTACCCGGTATCTACCTCTGCACACCTCTCCTGTGGCATCATGATGTCTCCCTCTCAGAGCTAACCCCCATGCTGAATTGCCTAGCTCCTCTTCCCTTTCCCCATCGGTTTTATACCTAAATGATCTGACTTTAGTAAGATTCCTCCTGATTACCGCCTGGAAATATGTTCACTCATTTTCACTACTGTATGATAAGCTATTTGTGTGAGTGTACCATAATTTATGCTTTCTCTATCATTGAGCATTAGGGCAGTTTCAATTTTTCTGCTATTTAAGCAGTGCTACTATGAGCATTCTTAACTCTTATATAAGCCTCCAGGTACACGTATGCTAAACTTTCCATATGTAGGGATAAAAATGCTAGGACGTAGGGGCTTTAGATGTTCAACTTTACAAGACAGGATCAAACTGTTTGCCAAAGCGGTTGAACTAATTTCATACCCGTAAGCAAGATAAAAAAAGATCCTCTTGATCTATGTGTTCCAACCCGTGGTATTTTTAGGTTTCTTAAATTTTGTCCACTAATTGCTCATTTTCACATACAAGTTCTAAAGGGTGTGGCCTATGTTCTAAGCTCTCCATCATATTTGAGTAAAGGTTTTTTCCTACAGTACATTTCCTTCAAGAAAATGTACCTTCTATCTGAAACTAATATAAAATAATATTGAATGTCAACTGTAATTAAAAGAGAAAAAGAAAACGAGAAAAGGTACCCTCCGTCCTCCCCACATCTCAGCCTTATTACAAGCGTAGTGTGTGCTGGCTGCCGTCCTATCCCTGGAATGAGGTACCCGCCCTGCCCCGAAAATCCTCAGGTGGGTGGAAAGATACTTACTGAGAACTAGAAGGCATGGCTGGCTCCCTTAGCACCCAGAGAACACTGGTCTCTGGTGTAAAGAAGAGACTCAAGCTCATTAAACTCACAGATCCCCCATTAACCCCGTCGACTCCAGAAGCTGGGGCATGCCTACCTCAGAGCAGGTGCTGTTTGCATGGGAGCCTGAGTCATGCAATGCACCTGTTCCTGAGGTTGGCTGCAAATCAAGTTATTATTATTATTTTTTTTAATGAAAGTATATTTTAAATACGCTAGAGAACCTTAGTGTGAATTCTTTTGCAAAATAAAAAATTACTAATTTTCTTTATGACTACATCTGGATTTTCAGACGCCGAATTTATATAAACTAGAATGCAAGTTTAAGTAAATTTGAAGAAAGTAGTCATTTAAAACAGAACGTCTTATCTGGTTCTAGAATTAAAAATAAGCCTACATTTATCAGAATGACTATCTTACTTAGCTTTTCAGGTGTAAGCTTTGACTTGCAGTCTTATTCCTTGGTAGATAAAAATATCTTCCCTCATTTTGTGAATATCAATTCTTAATCATTTAAATGAGTAACCCATCTCTGATAAACTGCTTATCTGGTACCATTCCATATCATCTGGTACACAATTATTAATGGCTCTATTAACCAAAATTTCCCCTTTACTCATTCAAAGGATACTGTCCAGAATTAGTTTAGTGAGAGCCTGGTATGCTGACAAATCACACATCTCAGAAATTTGGTTGCAGGAAAAATCCACCTTCTGAGGAGAAAAAGAGAACAATACGTCATACTTTATTTTTCATTCATCTTAACCACGATAATTAAATGCGCAAGAGGAATGTGTTTCTGGGTGTAGAGTTAGAATTCGTTATTGAAAACACACTAAGGGTAAGATAGCTACCAACAATGCATCATTTTCTAGCTGGGATGCTGTCTGTCCGCTTTGAGAGCGTCTGCGATGGAGACCCCGTCCTCATGGCCAGAGCAGACATCCATCCCCACGACCCGAACACCCAGTTCCGGCAGCTGCTCTCCCCATTTCGGCATTTATTTTAAACTTTCTTGATCTTCAGGATTTACCTCGATTTCTCCCTCACTTATCATTATTTCTTTAAGATTCTCTAATGCCCATTAAGCTGTCTTCACTTCGTTTATACGCATATCTTGTTTCTCTTTGCCTTTCTATTTCTATATTGATATATTCTCCCATGTCACCCCCTAAACGCCAGAAAAATCTTTCTTACTCATTCCTCAGGCTATATACCTCTTTAATTTAACACCCGTTCTCAACATGAACTATTTTAGAAAAACATTTTCAGTAACATCAGTTGTTCCTAGTCAAAAATATGAGACTAAAGAAATACAGCATTAAATAATTTTATTTAATTATTCACCTACTGGCAAAGACTAAACAATGATTTTTTTTTTTTAAAAAAAAAGCAATGAAAATCCGAACTTCTTAGAAACACTGCATTGAGAATGTACTGGACACATTATAGTCATTTTGCTGCAAAAGATCAACCAATTCTATAATAAGCACTATTCTTAAATTTTTGTACCCTTTTAAACAGGATTCCATCCCCCAAATGTATTCACGTTATTTTAGCAGTGCATTAACTACTAAATACTTTAAACACTAAAAACTCTACATATTGAATTCTAAAAAGAAGAACAATTAAAAACGACCCAAGTGGTACGAGGAGAAAACAGGTTCAGGCGGTCACAGCACAGCGAGAAGGCTGCGCCCGACGGCCGCGAAACCCAGGCGAAGGGGGCGTGGGAACAGAAGCGTGCCGACGGAGTGAAGTCAAAAAAAAAAATCCCGGGGCACAGACCCTCCTGCAAGTACAAACTGCAGCTTGCAAAATGCATATTGTGACTGAAATAAGAAGGCCGTTGTCATGATGTAAATGGCGTTTCATGTTCCCTTTTTCTCTTCTCCATAATAATGACAGACTAGAAACAAACATAACTCTCTGAGCTTACTTGTAATTGGCACTTTTTCATCAACACCTTTCGGTCTTCTGCCACACACGCATCTCCTCCTGCTATCTATCCAACTACACCTATGTGCCAATACTATGTCCTCCAGGCACCTGCGCCTCCGGGTGTGTTGAGAGACCTGAAAAGGGTTACGACGTTGCTCTGACTCCCACTGGGAGCTGCACTGGACACCAGAACTGGGAGCAAGGGCCCGTCAAATCAAATGAACCTTCTTCACCAAGAGCGAAAGCATCCTAGGAAATGCCGAAAAGAGTGGAATTACAAGTTCCTGCTCTTTAGGAAAAGTATGCTTTCTCTGGTTTGTGGCATGAGGTTTACAGACAATAAAAGGGAAGCAGAGCTTCCCCAGAGGGTGGGACATTGTATACAAGCCTGGTTCACTGGGAAGGTACAGGCTTTGGGTCTCTGCCATCGGGTTCAATTCCGGCCCTGTACCTCCCAGTGAAGATTAGGTACTCAACCTTTCGGTATTTCAGCGCCCTCATCTGTAAACTGGGACCATTCCAGCAGCCTCACAGCTTTGTTGGGAGGATTAAATAAGACATTGCATTGGAAACACCAGGTGGCCTCAATTGTTGCCCCGCCCCACCCCACCCCACCCCACCCCCACCCTCGTCGGGCCCCCAGGCTCACACAGGGTTCCCCCAGCCACTCACTGGGTGGTATGACATGTACGAGCAGTTCTCTAAGTCACCGGTATAGCTGCTCTTAATTCTCCAGGAACTTTAAAGATGGGGTATCTGCCGTATGATGGATATACGTCCATCCAAATGTCGTTATGCATTTGTCCAAACCCCTAGTATGTGCAACACCGAGAGAAACGCTAACGTAAACTACGACTTTGGGTGACAACCATGCGTCCGTGTGGGTCCATCAGCTTTAACAAACAGCACCACTCTGGCGAGGGAGGCTGATGGGGGGCGGGGGGCGGTGCCTGAGTGAGGGCAGGAGGAATGTGGGGAATCTACGCCTTCTTCTCAATTTTGCTGTGAACCTGAAACCTCTCTTAAAAAAAATATGAGGTATCTGATATGTTTTTATTCATTTGTGGCATCTTTTTATGAGAGGGTGAGGAAAGGGTATGAATGGAAGAAACTCCAAGGAAGTTTTTCCCAGGGGAGAGGTCAGCTGCTGCCAGGACTGAGTCCCCTGGGGCTGGGGCCAAGCAGGACAGCAGCTCCTCAAGCGCAATTCCTGAGAACGCGGAGACCTGTGGTCCCACGCGGGGTCACAGCGGGCACCTCATTTGGACAAAGGAAAGTCACCCTAGCAATAGCTATAATTTCAAAGGCGGGAGGGAACCCACTATTGATAAAAAAAGGAGGATGTGAAGCAGCCGAAGAATTAGGAAGGACGTCACACTGGCGTGTGAACCACGTCAGGTCATGTGACCAACGTCAGGTCTCAAAATCCACATCTGTGCAAACACCGGCAGGATATTGTAGATTTAAGTTAATTTGGTTTGTAAATGAAATAAAACTAGTAGCTAATAAAAGGCAATAGTTGATGTTCATTCCTAAACATAAAAAAAAAACTTTTAAAATAAATATTTGAGTCCAATAGGAGAACACTAACCCCAGACTCTGTGGCACTGTTTCATTTCCCAAATTTGTCGGCACATTAGAGCCGCGATAATGTTCTTTTAAAAATTCCAACGCCCCATCATTACTTTGGACCACTTGAATCGAAATCTCTGGCAGTGAGATCCAGGCATCGGTGGTTTTTAAAACTCTCTGGGCGACTGCAGCATGCAGAAAAGTCTGGGAACGACTGCTCCGCGACCTGTCCGTCTAAGTGCGGTCCATGAAGGTTGTTCGAAATAACAGCCCAGGCCCGACCCCAGATTTCCTGAGTCGGTGTCATTTCCACAAGAACCCCAGGTGACCTGTGTGCACGCTGAGGCACAAGCCGCTCCCCCAAACCTTGTTCAGAGTTCAATTCTGCACTAATAAAAACATGCAAATAATAACTAGTATTTAAATGAGGGAGAGAGAACAGAAAGGACTTAGTTCTTTGGCTTGAACACTAGGTTTTAGCAAAGCTTTGTAAAAAGATTCTCTATTGACAGACCGCCTCCATTTTCCAAAATCAACCCTTCTCCCTTTTTCTTTCATTTCAGACACTTAGGCTATTTAAACCTACATCTTATTCTCTCTGAATTTTCTATTTTAGTGCCGTTTTGTTTATTAACGTACTTTGCGAACAAGTTAACATACGTAATCGATGTATTGATCTACCTTGAGATTTTTGGGTGGCTTGAAATTGAAGAATGTAGTCAGTTTATTTTGAGAAGCATTAAGTTCCAGAAGATAAGGCATGTAACTCACACAAGACAAATCTGTGGGAGGAAATAAATACAGAATAAGGTAGGCTGATGAAATAAAAATTAGACAAAGTCATAAAAAACAGCATATATTATATCAGAACATTTTAAAATTACGCCAGATGCAAGCACATCTTGATTATTCCAGGTGAGTGAAATGAATAGTGTGTGAAACACACACACACACACACACACACACACACACAAAGTGTGTACAACTCTCCATGAGCCAATAATTGAATGTTCTTCCCCAGAGCCTCTCTACCTCCTCTTCCAACCCCCGCTTTCCAGGAAAGCCAAGGGACAAATAGCGGGGCCTGGAGTGTCCCAGCTCCCTTTCCAACAAGGTGCTAACAGTCAAATGCTTCAAACATTGCCGGCCTTGGAGGAAAAGACGACAAACTAGCTTCAGATAATCCTCTTGATAATTAGCTCCTAAATAACTGAACTGGGTCTTTTCGGAAAGCCCACAATTAGAGAACTTTCTTTGTTATGAATTTAATTTAACTTTGTTTTAGTTGGACTTAATCCTAAATCTCGTTAGTTATTTGGAGCGATTTAAATTATTGCTATCATTTCACTTCGACTCTGGATTGGCTCACATGTATGTCTGAGTTTCACATTTTATCCCAAGCAAATATTCTGAATCTTGAATACTAAGAAAAGGACTGTAGTGCTAACATTTACTCCTAATGAAATTACACATAAAACATAAAATTAGTAAAGCATTATACTGTCCTTGGCCAACACTTTACAGCAGAAGCATTTCAGGAGAGGAGGATGAATGGGAAATAGACTCGGGGAATCACTGATGAGGATTTACTACTCTGTCTGTACCAATAATTTGTTCCTCCACCCGAAAACAGTAATGATAATAACATCTTCTCCTCTCAATCTGGCTCACACAACTAGCGGTTACAGTCACAGAAATCAGAAGGTTCCCACCAGTTTCTACTTCACTTCTCTGGTCTAAACTGCAAACTTCTCGGGCCTGTCTTTTTTTTTTAATGAAATTGCTCTAGAAAAGATGATACATTGAAACATCAACACCTTGGTGCGAATTAAAGAGCAAATAGAGGCGGGCTGACTATGAGGGGAAACTTAAGGAGAAACTGTCATTGCTTTACAAGTTTCCCCTGTTTGTCCATTTTGAGCTCAGCCCCGAGTCTGTCAATAGTGGTCTCGACTCTTAATCTCTATCACCCCTGTGCCCCCTTGGAGCTGATATTACACGGAGATAAAGAGATGGCGAGTACATTTTGTAGCTTATAGATGGACAATGCTCAGATCACTGACAGAAAAAAAACCATGTTGTGTGTTGCTGGGCTTCCAACACAGGCAGGCCCTATTCGGTGTAGTGACCTCTGTGTCCACCAGATGGCAGGAGCACCTCACATCTACATCCCTGGTTCCCAAAGTCTGGTCCTGGACCAGCCGCATCACCTTCACCTAGGAACTAACCAGAAATGCATATTCTCAATTCCCACCCCAGATCTGCTGAATCGAAAACTCCGAGGGAGGGGCGTAGTCATCTATGTTTTACCAGACCCCCCACCCCCACCCCACTCACCCCTTCCCAACACACATACCAAGGTGATTCTGATGCAAGTTGAGATCTGGTCTACATCAGATCAATGAAACTATCCTCACCAAAAGAAAAAATATACTGTACCTTATACACGGTAGGTTCTCAAACATTTGATGAGTTAATAAGACGAGCCACACAGGGTTAAAGAAGACTGATGTGAAGAGGAGAGCTTCATTTGCAACGCTGGGCTCCTTGCCTTAGTGACAAGTATGGAGCCAGCTCTCTTCCCTCTTCCCTAGCACTAGCATTGGTGAAGCCTCCCACCATTCTGCAATTCCTTAGCCAATAGATGAAACCGACTTTGGGGGTGTGGAGAGAGCTCCTTCTGGTGACATTAAAAACGTCTTTACGGTAATATGACATCTGGGATTGGCTTTCAAATAATCCCGGGAACGGGGGCAGAGAGGTGGAGGTGAAGCAAGATAGGCCCTGGGCTGATAATTATTTGAACCTGAATATTCACAACAATAGTCTCTATAGATGTACACGTTTGTCATTTTCCATAATAAAGTCTTTAAAAACAAAATAAAGTCTTTCAAAACAAAAGCATTTTAAGAATTAAAATATCCTAGAATATTTCTGAGCCATTGAAATGAAAGTGGATATTAATTATTGCAGTCATATGAGAGGGATAAAAAAAAAAATAAGCCAGAGAAGATTGTATTGGCAACATTTAATCATCATAAAAAAGACAGACTGAAGAAGGGAGTGGAAAGATTTGATTATCAGCGAAGAAAGCAGGGCAGAAAGAAGAATTTGCTCCCTTTCCTAGAAGTCTAAAGAAAAGAAACTATATCCTTTAACTCCAAATAAGATCAGAAAATTAGAAACAAAGATCAAACTTTGAAGAAAATGTGACTAATTTCAACAAATGTGAGCCAGGTGTCACAGCAAATAGATTATAAAGAACTATGAATGGCAAAGTTAGGGTTTAAAGAATCCACTAAATATACAGCAACAGTAAAAGTAAAGAAAAAAATTAATTTGTGAGTCACTGATGCTCGAATAAGAACACAAGTAGCTGGCCAGGATTAAAATGTTGATGCAATGCAAAATAAAGAGTCCATTAAAGGGAAAAAATGAAAACTAATTCATCTACACTGAAAAAACTAATAAAGGGAAAGCAAAAGGAATCATCAAATATTCAAGAAGTATTAAAGAAGTAATGACCCATCTCTTAACAAGAGCAAACATTCCATCTGATAGTCTTCAGTATCACTGAGTGCCTCTGAACCATAGCATAATGTTGCGTGTTTGCTGACCTTGACTTTTCCTATAGTCATCAGTCATTGGTGCCTTTTCTACATGGAAAATGCAGGACCAAATGTAAATTGTCCACCACAGTACTTAGATCAAGTTAGGTGGTATTAAACTACATTACATACCGCACAGCTTAAATTTTGAAATGATTCAGTGATCTATCAATTTACTAGAATGACAATTACATACCTTCAATTTTATTTGATGAAAGATCCAACTTCTGTAGGTGGACATATCCATTGAGAATGCTAACATCAGTTAAATCGCGACCCTGAGAAAATAAAAGGTAAAAGACTTTAATGTTGCTTTAACAGGTTAGTACTCAGCCTTCTCACACCATCTGGAAATAACAGGTGACAAGAGAAATCCTGACTTTCTTTCAAAAATAGAGACGTGAGAGGACAAAATCTGAAGCCTAACACTAATAGGATCTCAAAACAGACTGTATGCCCCATTTAAAAAAATGCAGGCCTCTGAATAACAGCGTAGAAAATCAGTGTTGTTAGCAAGAACAAATACAACTGGAAAGGCAAATGAAAGCAGTGTCATGAAGGCCTTTAGAACAGAGTTTTATATTTAAAAAAAAAAATGTGTAATAGTAATAAAGCTAAAGCTTATGCCAGGTAGAAGAAAAAAAAAAAAGGTGACTGCCTAGGATTTAAATGAGACATTTAAGAGCGTTCACAACTAATCAGATCATCAACGCCACCACTGCCTACACTTCCCCAGGGTTTATTTTCAAATCTCTCCCAGGAAAATCTTATCTGATCAAACAAATGCGCGAAATCCCTAGGGCAGAGATGAGAACTACAAGGTGCAGAGAGATATGTCCATTGCCTAAAATCACACAGCCAATTGGGGACCGAGAAGCAGAACCAAGTCTCTTGAATCCTTGTCCAAGATTCTCTCCATGGCACTCTGCTTCCAGTGAACTTCAAGGGGGGCCGGAGGGGAATCTGGTCCCTCGGAAGAATGACTCCTATCTCTGCTTTACTTTGTGATGTCAGAGTCAGAAAAAGCCGACCAGTGACATGCCATTATAAGAAGCAGGTTCTCAACTAGAATAACGATAGGAGTGTTTAATGAAGGCCATTAGGACAGTAATGAATACTATGAAAACCTACTACGTACAAGGCATTGTGATTGGCATGATGAAAAATACAATAGTGAAGAACTGTATCGTGCCCTTAAGAAACTTGAGACTTGAGTAAGAGAGAAGACACGTACACAAGTAATTAGGGAAAGTAAAAAACAAACAAAAGAACCCGTGTAAGACATAAGGGGGAAAAAAATCACTAAACCAGGCAACACTAAGAAAGTGTATTCAGTCAGACAGGTTATGAAGGCAAAGTGATTCCACGTGTAATAGCTCAAACGTAAGGAGGTCAGTGGCAAAGTTAAGCTTCGGTCCATCCAGCTGAAGCTGAAACAAGATTTAAAGAATTGGTTTTTTTTTTTTTTTTTTTGCGATAGATCAATTTAAGCCATCGTGCTATGTACATAAGTAGACTATCGATTGAAAGGGACTTGCGTGGGGATGTACTGGCTGTGGAATTATCCACCAGTGCAATGCCTGACACGGTGAGATTCACACAGGGGGCTCCCTGCATGTTAGTGCCGGGCTGGCTGAGCCATCTCCAAAATGTTACGAAGTGAGAATAGTAAAAGATTAGGGCCTCAATATGCTGTCCTCGAAGGACAAGCCATGCACCCAGCATGGGTGAAAAGAGCTTAACACTTCCCGGATAGTTTACTAGTTCAAATCCAATACAGAACAGCCTTGCTATGAATTTTAGACACTTGGGCCACGTTACAGTGTTACAGCAAAAGTTTAGTGTGCCTTTTTCCGCCTATATATCTGCATTTACCTTGTGGATCTCCAAGGAATATTGAATGCTTGACAATGTAAGGAAGCACACGGAGTTAAATTATTTTTCAAGGACTATAGAAAACAAAATGGAAAAGAAGCTGAAGTACTCTGAGTATCCGGTTCTTACAAGCCTCTCGTGATAAAATTAGAGCCAAAATTCTATGCCACACTATGAATAACAATACTTTTTCCCCCATTAATAATAGGTATCTTTTGGAAAGTGAGAGGAAGCTCAAAGCTACTTGTTTCTTGACATAGTGGGGTGTGGGGGCGGGGTGGGGGGAGTAGTCAATACCGAAATCCTTTGTTCCCTTGGACTCAGATATAAATTTTAGTTCTGGCACTAATCAGAGAGAAAATTCTTAGTCTTTGATTGGTTTTACAAAATCAAATTCGACCTTCTGGAAAGAGGCATTGATTACTATAATATAGACTACTCAAGATGAAAGAAACAGACTGTGAAGGGAATGAAAACAAAGGAATTCGAGGAGCTCATTATTGGACTGGCCAGGGCTCTTTGATGTCTAACATTTACATAAATTACTCTCATTGCCAGACGCCATCAAATGCAAGATTGAAATCTGGAGCCACCACAAAAGCTATGAGTACCAGAGAAAATGGTTGCGGTCCAGCCGGTGTCAAGATGGAGCCAGCCAAAGGCAACGTCATCACACTCACCGATAAAGTCAGATTGAGGTAGACCTGTTCAGTCCCAGAACCTGAGCGGCCCAGATGGTAGAGCGCCTCGGCCACCACCTCCTCGCGCAGCACCCCATCAAATTCCTCCTGCAAAAAAACATCAGAGAGGCGGACAAAGAGAAGACCTCCATTACGAAGTGAACAATCGACCTCGTCACGCCCAGTGCTTACTTCGTATATTACGTACCCAGGATCTGAGCGCTCCAAGACTTACCGGCCCCAAGGAGCATGGTGTTCAAGACGCACACGTTACGTATGATTAAAGATAAAGCCACCAAATCAGGGTTTCTGTCACTACTAAATGTGCAGGTGGTCACCCGTGTTAGGTGTTCAAAGCAGAACAAACACACGAACACAGCCGTGGGCTCCTCACGGAGTGGTGTGCGTCACGTTGACTGAGTGTGTCGCCTGTCCAGGCCCCGTGCTGCGCTCTCAGCGGATCAGCTCGTTTAATCCTCTGACGACCTGAGGTAGGTACTGTCGCCTCCATTTCACAGAGCTTAACTTGCCAGAAACCACACAGCCAGGAGGCGATAGGGCCAGAACACAAACCCAGATCTTCCCAAGCCCAGTGCAGTTTTAACTACTACACCTGATTGCTTGTCCGCAGCCCAAAGGATAGTTACATCGAACCGAGGCAATAACTTCTGTAAATCTGGTATTCTCGCTGGAGAAAACAGGTCCTCGGTTTGCTTTCTATTAGCTAATTTTGCTGGATTTTCGTAATTGGTAATATTTATTAAAAGAGGAATAATCATTTCCACAAGAAGATAGGCCCTTGGTCTATAGCTATGCAGGGACCAGTGCCATTTTGGATATATTGATTTTGGGCAGATAAAGTTTTCTCTGAGTTCACAGTCTTCATCTATGAATAAGAAATATTATTACCTTCTCTTAACGTTTGGGAAGAATAGGAAAAAAAAAGTGTCTAAATATAGCAAGTGTCCCCAATAAATGACAGTTGTTACTATTAATTGATGAAGTTGGACATTCTACATCTTAATATTTCATTCATCCGTACTCATCAATCTGTTCACAAAAATGGGAGAAAGATATTTACTTTTCTAAATAAAGTTTCGACTTCTTATATAAGGCCCGGGAAGGAACAGAGGTGAGGATGACACCTTCCCTCCAAAAGCTGCCGCCTAAATCTGACATTTGCCTGAGCCGCCCCCTCCATTTCCTGGATACGAGACGATATCGCGCCCCTTGTAGCAGGTGGACGTGTTTTTCATCGTGGCCATTGACACAGAGACCAGCCACACTGTCGGCATTTTCCTAGACCCCCAACGCAAGGCTCTCCCCGAAACCCCCTCGAGCCATCTGTCAGTACCAGGCCTTCCCCTTCTGTCTTCGGTCATTTTCAGACCTGTTAAGCCCTATCTTCATCTTAGGTGGCTTCAGAGTCCCCGAGGACGGCCATTCATCACAACTACTACTCCAAGCACACGCACACGTTTCTTTTCTTTCTCAACTGTGCAAACCATAAAACTGATCTCCACTCAACCTCTGCCACTCACGCCCACGGCCACGCTCTGGACCTGGTCATCGTGCCGACCTGCTCCAGCCCAGGAACCCGGGAGCCCGTCATTCCATGACTCCCTGATCCCACACCGCCTGTGCTTCTGCCTTTCCAACGCCTACTGGACTCGTTTTCCGACCAGAACAGAATCTCCGGTCCATTCGTCCTTCCCTTTCTCAGAGTCTGTCCCCTCCTGACCTTACTTCTTTCCCTCCCGGGTATCCCAGGAGCAAGTTCAGCGTCTCTCTACCTCAAGTCTCTGACTGCATGTCCCCTGACTGCAACTACCACATATGCACCCCAATTTGAATCAAGTCCACAGCCGAGGACTGTGCAGTGACAGGGATTGTGTCACGTTCATCACTCACATGGAATGGAAATCCGTATGGCAGGCGAAGCACAAGCCGGACAAGCACATACGCAATTTCGGGAATCCGATAAATATTACAATAGAGGTAGGCAGACTGCTTTGACTATAAGCAGGGAACCCATTTTCTGTCCGTTCTAGTGGGCAAAAAAGGGCCAACAAGGGTGCTTGCAGGCAGTGAGAACATGTGCGAAATCCCAAAGGCAAAGGCGAGCGTGGCCCATCAGGGGAACGACAGAGAGTTCAAAGTAACTGAAGCGAAAGTGGGAAGGGAGGAAGTCAGCACCCGGTCCAGGCGTGCAAACACCGGCCACGGCTGGACGACTAACGCCCCGCCTGCTCCCCCTGCGCTGCGGAGTGGGCTGGGACTGGCCCCCCACGCGCATCCTGGTGCCGCTCTAAAGCTATCTGTTAGCTGGACTTGCGCACCATAAGAGGCCCCCATTCTTCGTCAGCTGCCTTTCAACTCCCCACCTTGGCTGGTCGGCTCTTCGTTGCTCTCCTCAAGCTGCCCAGCGCCTCGGTTCCCTTGTCCTAACTCTCAGCAGATGCCCTTCTCTTTTCCCTTCCCCCCCCTTTTTTCTGCCCATTAGTCTCCAGTATACAGTACGTTGGTTAGATATTTACACAGTTTGTAAAACGATGCCCCAATTGCTCCTTCTCTCATCTGGGTTTCCACCTGGCCTTTACGTGAATGCTGACTGCATTCCCTATGCTGTGCTCCCCACCCCCATGGCCATCTGTCAACTGCCCATTTGTACTTCTTTAAAAATGGGGAATGCTTCACGAATTTGCGGGTCATCCTTGCGCGGGGGCCATGCTAATCTTCTCTGCATCGTTCCAGTGTTAGTATATGCGCTGCCGAAGCGAGCACCTCTCTCTTCTACTTTTGAGGCAAAGTAGTAACGACCAGACACTAACCACTCTGCGCCTGTCCTGACGCTTCTCGCTTGGGTCTGGGAGGAAGCCTGCTCCCCCACGCGCGGGGTCCCACTCCATGTTTCCTCGGGAGCCATGAATTCGGCGTTCCTTTGCCTGTGATTTTGACCGGTCACTCGCCATTGTCATTCTCCAGCCTGTCACTCCTCCAACTACACAGCATGTGGGGCTCTTCGGTCCTGCATGTTCCTTGAGCTACAGCCATCACCGTCTCCCTTAACAACCAGGCTCTGCCGCGGTTGCCTCTTAATCCTTCGGCTCCCTGTCTTCACCTCCTGTTCATTCGACTCACTGCATTGGCTTCTGCCTTCACTGTGTCACAAAACCGTAAGGGCCAAGGCCTCCAGTGACCCTCCGGCAAAGCTAAGAAGCGCTTGCTAGGCCTCTTCCCACTTAACGTTTCGGCAGCAAAACGATGCCCACATTCTCAAGACCCTTTCTCGCCTTGGCTTCCCTGCCTTACAGCTCCTTTCTACTTCTCTGACCAGTCCTTTCCAGTTTCCTTCCCCGAACCCCTTTATGTGCTTGCCTCTTAAATATCTGTACCCTACAGTTCCACTCTTGGCCTTCCTCTTCTCTCTCTGTTCTTCCTGGCGGATTGCACAGACTCCAAATGCTGATGATTCCCAGGTCTCCTACTCTGGCCCCCCCTCCCTGATTTCCAGAGTCCTATGATTCATACCTTCGACTCCTTAATGCACAGCTCCTCCTGTCCCTTTTCCTATTAGAGTTAACGGCCTTGATATCCCCCCTACCAGGCAATAAACCCAGCAGCCATCCCAGACTTCTAATATTCAGTTAGGAACGGTCTATCTCAAACATTTTAAATGTTTCCATCTTTAGTGTCCTTTCCACTTCTCCTGCCTTAATCCAGATTCTTGTCTCTCCCACATAGATACTGTTAGAGTCTCACTGATCACCCTGCCTCTCATCTAATCCCCACTCAGCCACAAGAGCGGTTCCCCACTGCTTAGAGACCCACGTCCACAGTCCATATAGCAGCACAGAGACTCCGCAATCTGGTCCCCACCTCGGCTGCTTTTTCCGCTCTCACCTATAACTCATTGGTAGAAAAAGCAGCCATCTGGCCTGCCCACGCACCACCTCTCCACCCGGACAAGAGTCTCTTTTCCTTAAGTCTTCCATGATCCCTGCGACCTAGCTGTCACCTGTACATGGCTGTGTATGTGAAACTGCACATGCTGAATAGCTACGATACTCACAGTTTTATCTCACCTTGAAAGCAGGGACCATGTATGTCCTCGATCCTGGTCTCATCATCTATCATTACTGTTGTTATTATGTATAACACCTATAATTTTTTGAGAGTCTACCCTGTATCAGACACTATGCTAAGAACTTTAACACAGAGTTTCTCGTTACATTGGATGTTCGTAACTATCTAATGAGTAGGCATTATTCACCCACATTAAGTTACTGGCAAAGAGGTTGTCATGCATCAGGCACATATAATGGGCCCAGATACTTCTTTTGCCCTATATAGTCAGTGCTTCCTACATGGCAATCATTCAGTACATGTTTGTCCAATGAGGGCTGAATTAGTTAAATCATTTAATAGGCTATAGTTTGCAGAAAAAACATGCAAGTCATTTTTTGTATCAGTAACAGTATAAATGATATGCTATGCTAAGAATTTTACATATGGGATTTCATTTAATGCTCAGACCTCTCTTATGAGATAGACATTACTATAATTCCCATATTACAGATAAAACAGAGGGAAAGCAACTTGCTTAAAATCTCACAACAAAAGGCTTTCCACGAACCAAAGGCAGTATTCTGAACAACTGGTCTGAACTACCTCCCTTAAGTTCATAAGGGCTTCTGAGGTCTCAGGCTAATTGCGTTATAGGCACTCTATAATCACTGTGGGCATCACAACATTATAAATCATAACTAGGCCAAGAGGGAAAATATACCGCTGAACATAAAAACTCAAATGTTTCCTTTTAAACTTTTTAGTTTATTCAGTATATTAAAATTTATGATACTATGAAAAGCTAAAATAGAATGTGAGAACACAAAATAAATATTCATATTTAGAATGGAAAAGGAAGAACTGATAAACTTTTCCCACACACATCCTATCATAAGCCAAAAAGGAATAACTAGTTCAAGTCAAGCCCCCCCTCTCAGGCTTGTTAATGGCATACTGAAGACAGATTTAATGAAGCCCATAACTAAAGAGCATGCTTAATTAGAATAATAAAGTGAACTGGTGATTCATTTCTGAATTCCTCTGGGGTGCGAGCTCGTGGAAACCATACAAACATCTTGAACTTGTAAAAACACGGCTACAGTTCTGCAATAGTCACTCACTGTTAAGGGTAGCAAAGCAAATCAACAAAAGGCGAACAAATAAGTAATCATTGCTTAGGGTCCACTTTAAGCAAAACTAGTATGTAACTAGTCCATGTAGAAGGAGGTAGAAAGGAAAGACAAAATGGGGGTGGAAAAAAACGGGCCAAATATTGAAAGTCGGCAAAAAGGACATTACGAAAGAAGGAAACTCGAGTGGGGGGAAGTGTAAGTGGTAGATGGTAGAATCTGAGTAACCAAAGACATTGCAAGTTAGAGGGGAGAAGAAGAAGTAAGACCGATAAGGAAAAGCATTTGTGAGAGAGCAGGCGTAACGAAGAGAAACATCGGTCTCAAGGAGGAAGGGTGACTAGGGAGAAGAACCAAGGCGCAAAGACGTCAGAAGCGTATCACAGAATGGGGATGTGGGGAACATTCTATTTCTCTGTATCACGTCTACCCCCGAAAAGAATTTGAAGCAATTTATAGCAGAAGAGGAAAGGGGAGAGAGAGACCTCATCTTCAGAGAAACTATTGAAATTGAGAAAAATAATGATTTAAATTTCCTGGCGGCCAAGACAAAGAGGAAAACGCAACAGTTTATTAAAGGGGGCAAATCAATTCATGTTTTTCAAAGAAAGCAAATAACATATCAGAAACCAAGAGAAAGAAGTGATATGATAAGTGGAAGGGGACAAGAAAACATGTAACGCAGGCTAAGAAAGGAGCAGGATGATAAGAAGAAATAAGTGGAATTGAGTGGTGATTAGCAGAGGTACTGCAGAAAAGAGGAAATATGTATTAATGTGAAAAGCAGAGACCTGCCCCAGGCAATATAAATGGGAATGTTTGAAATATTCCACACGTGCTAAAATACTCTCACAGTGAGGTAGGGGTGTGTGTGTTTTGCTTGTAAAATGCAACATATACCTCTGGCAGAAGTAACATATTAAACTTTCAGGTCACTTAGTGTTTGAGGAAGCACTTATCAGATTATTTCAAAAAAGTAATTTTTTCCCCCCTAGAGGAGGGAGGATGAAGGAGCTAGACACGAAGGAGAGGGCTGGAGTACTTTACAATCATGTGGAAGGTGCAGAGGATGCCAAAGGTGAACTCTACCTATTGACAATATTGTCAAGGAATAATTCTGACAAAGTAAAAGCCATAACTCCCGTACAAATAGTTTTTTTTCTTTTTTAACGATGCTGCGTACTTTGACTTTTAAGAGAGCAAATGTGATCATGAAAAATAAAGAAGGCTTGGAAATATTTCAACAAGGGGTGAGGAAAGAAGTAACAGAAATGGGAAGGAAAGGGGGAGCCTCCGAGCGGTCAGAAAGACGCACTCCTGGAGCCGAAAGCCTAAGGGATGGGGTAAGCGGCAAGCAGGTGAGCGGTGTGCCCGGTGTGCCCGGAGCTGCTGCTGAAGCAGTAGGGCTCCAGGGCTGGAGAAGAGAGGGCGAGGGGTGGGGAGAAGGCACACCTCCAAATTCAGCATCTCTGACTCTGAGGACTCCTCGGATTCCACTTCGTCTTCAGCTTCGCCCTGGTACTCCTCTTTGTCTGCGTCCGACTCCTGATAGCGGTGAATGAGCTGCTGGAGCAGGTAGGAGGAGCCTTTGCGGTAACTACCTTTAGGTCTCTGCCCCATGGGAAAAGAAGACCAGCGATCTTTTTCTGAGCGCAACAGTACCGACCCGACTCCATTGCGTGAACTGTTCCCGTATCCCTGGTGAGAAGAAAGCTTCGACCACTGGGGATCTCTCCCGGAGGTAGCCATCTTGTTTACCGAGGTTGCCTAGGAGACTGACGCCCAGCAAGGAGGCGCCGCAAGGGATTCTGGGGGCCGTAGTCTCCATCCCTCCACGAGTCATTGCTTTTAGTCAGCACCTAGGTTGACGACTTTCCCTTTCTTGTTTGTTTTGTTTTGTTTTCTCTCTGTAGTCCACTCAATCCCTGGCTTCGTTCTTTTTGCTTGTCTTTCTAGTTTTCATCTCTTTTCTCCACAGCCCTTTCCTTTGTGTCCAACTGTTTTCTCCCGACCTCGAGATTTCTCTGAGATTTCTCATTCCACCCTAAGATTCCCCACTCACCCCACATCCTGTTTCATTGATGAAGGCTCCTTTCCCAGAGTTGTATTCTGGAAGTATTGGATATCTCTAGTATTCTCTATCAGAAAGCTAATAACACTGAAATTTTACTCTGTGCAGAGAGCAGTTTTAGGAGATGAGGGTGTGCATAATGAAATAAAAGGCATGGCTCCTGACCTGACAGTTTAATGGCAGATAATAAAGAGAAACTACCAGAAAACGATTGGAAGCTGATTTGCAATTAATTTACATTTTCCTCTCACATGATGAGCCATGTCCTTGGGGAGAAAAACTGGCAGTGGTCAAATAAGCTAAACAGAAAAAAACGACTGTCAAATTGACATTGTATCTGTAGGCTTCTGAAAAGCTATTAGCATCCCATAAATAACTGTATTAGTCAAGTGACCTGCACTGGTAATTATTATCTTGCAAGATTACAAAGCATGTATAGGTTCTCTTGCAAGATTACAAAGCATGATTTTATGGTAGTATGATTTTCTGTGGCTCAACTCCCATAGCCTTAAGCTCCACTAAGTAGACACTCTATAGAAAAGCAGAATGAAAATTACAGTAACTATTACTGCCATAGTGATGATAACAGAAGATTCTTACAGGGAAGTCACTCTCATCCTTCTGGCCTTGCAGGGCCTTTTCTCCATGCTTCAGCGACAGCAGTTACAAATACAAAATGATCCTGGTCAATGGCTGTCAGGGGAGAAGGAGAAAAACTCCTATGGGTACCATCCATTGACTATTATCTTTCTCCATGCTTGAGGGACTGCTAAAAGTGACATAAAGCTTTCAGAATTACCTTCCTTCATTATCTTGCTAGTCATAAATGTAAGGGCTACAATGAAAGTATCGCTTCCTGCTAGGCTCATCTTGCTGCTCCGTTACTTCTTTTTCCAGTGGGTAGAGTCTCCTCCAAGGGATGTTTCCCCACCTTCGCCCCCATAGGACCTGGCTCTAGCCAACTAACATAGGGAAGAAGGGGGCAGAAAATATAAAAACAGAAACCCAGTATGTTTTTTTTTTTCCCCCAATAACTTAATCGGTATTTGTAGCAAAGCAAATGTTGCCGAGGTCAATCCACTAAGAAAAGTGTCTTAAGGCAGTCAATTACGACAAAGGATAATTTTCAAAAAGTTAGATACATGATTCTCATGCAAAAAATAGAATGAAACATATGGTATTTTTTTACGGGACACTATAATTTTTATAGAATACTGTGAAATTGGTAACGCAGGCCACAGAAAATGGACCAATGACATAACAACAACAGTGGAAACAACCACAACTAACATTTACGAGGAATGTGTGTTCCAGGCACCCTTCTAAGTGCTTTATGTCTTAACTCATTTTAGCCCTACGTGGACCCCAGAATGTAGAGATTGATACGATGTCCCCATAGTGCAGATGAGGAAAGGCAGGCGTAGAGAGGTTATGTGACCCACTTGGCCCACCCTGAGACACAACGGCAAAGCTAGGACGCAAATGGAAGGTCTGGCTTCCCAGCCCACATCCTTAATCACGACCCTGCACTGTCTCTTGGCTGCTTGAGTAAAACACTATAAAGGATGTTACGAACTGAAATTCTGTCCCACCCCAAACACATGTGTTGAAAGCCAACCCCCAACGTGGTGGGATGAGGAGGTGGAGCCTCTGGGAGGTGATTAGGTCAAGGGGGGTGGAGCCTCATGAACTGGGTTCAAGAAGGCGCAGAGCTAGCTCCCTCCTCCCACCACGTGCGGATCCGGGAGCAGGTAGCAGTCTGCAGCCTGGAAGAAGGTCCTCACCAGAACCTGAACGTGGACTTCCAGAACTGTGAGAAGCGAATTTCTGTTTCCATAAACCACCCAGTCTGTGGTACTCTGCGATGGCAGCTCAAACGGACTAAGACAGGGAGAACCTTAAATTTGAGATAATTCAATGCATCAACGTTGTGTTCTTTTATGTTTTGTTATCGCTTTCTGTGAGAAAGGGATGTTTCTTCATAAGGAAGGAAGTTTATTATCTAATAACAGGTAGTGGGTATATAGACATTAAGCAAATAAGAATACAAATACTCATTTAATTTCAATTACCATGAGGGCTAAGGAGGGGTTATAGGAGCTACGAGAACGTCACCTGGGGCTTTGCCCCCATGTGGTGGGGAAGGGTCCTTCAACATGTCAGACAGACGGCTGGAGCATCGCAACGATTACCAAAAAGGTTGGGAAAAGACAGTACGACAAATGAAGAACTCCACTTATTATTTTGCAGCAGTCAGCTGTATTCAGTACACTATTATGATGGCTGTAATTAATCAGGCTGATAAAGACCAGGCAGACCTCGGCCGAGCCAAATAATACTTGTTCTAAGCAGATATCAAAGGCATTTTGTGGGGTTTGCCCCACCAATAGATACTCTGGATCAGATACTGGTGCTGCGATCAAAGATGAAAATTGTAATCTTAAAAGTTCATAGACAAAGGTAGAAAAATCAAGTGAATGAAGAATTGTTTGCAAAGGAATTGCAAGCATCAAGTCGGGAATTAAAATCTCATCAGAGGACTACATACAGATTACTGAGTATTTCTAGCTCAGATTTCCTTCTCAGACAGAAGGGGGATTTCATCAGAGAAGTCGCAACTTCAGATCAAAATGATTAAAATGTTAAAATGACGACCAAAAGGGATGGCATGAAATCTTCTAGGAGGAGATGTGGGATTCGAGGATATTTATGCTAGGACATTCAGAAGAAGACTGAAGGAGACCAGGAGGAGCTCAGGAAGAAATCATCACAGGAGGTGGCAGAAAGGAAAGAGTGTTTAATAACCAATAAAAAGCAAATAGAAGGCAGACGAATGAACTGTGCGAGAAATCCCGTCACAACCCAAACACTGCAAAACACGCAATATACTTAATCTAGTTAAGAACAAGTTTGGAGTGGTGGGGTTTCGTGGAGAAGCGAGTTATGCAGGCTCTGAGGTAAAGCACAGAAAACATTCAGGTTGCCACCATCACCGATTGCTTAAACAGGCCCTACTATGTTTTAGGTGCTGGGGATGCAAAAAAGAGTTAAAGTCTTGGTCTCTTTATTGAAGAGGATTCCATGATGCTTGGGCAGCAGGATACAGAGATTTTAAAAATGAATTAAAAGTGCACAAGAGAAGGCGAGTCCCAGCTGACTGATCTGGAGCCAGTGTTACGGGCCCTCAGGGAGGGGCTGCGTAGGGGCAGATGCCGACCACCCCTTCCTTCGACCACTCTCGGCAGACAGGGCTCACTCCTTAGGACGGGTAAAGCGGTGCCCCGGGCCAGTCCATGGGAGTTCTCAGCTGAGATAAAGCTGTGTCCCAAGACACATGCTCAGAGGCTTCCTGGATGAAATAAGAGTCCAGCTAGGTCTTCGAGGAGAGAAGAGACTCACGGGAGGAGATGTACAGCCCCGGAATGGGAAGTAGCATGAACAGAGGCAAGGAGGCTGGCCTGGATGTGTTTCAGGGAGGGCCTCTGAGAATCCACTGCTACACGAGAAACAAAACCTGTTCACAGGGCGCTGGGAGGCAGGGGGTGGAGAGAGGGGTGATGCCTCCCTGGAAGAAAAGAGACACGAGTGAGGAAGTGGATGAAACTGCCTCAGGTGTCAAAATGGCTCGGCAGAATCTATGAGATGAGACTTAAGAAAGAAAAGGTGGATGTGAGATGATGGCGATCACCTTTCGGGACTGACCCAACATGAAGAGGAAGATAAAAGGCAGGAAAGTTGGGACTGGTGAGCGATTCTGACAGCCACGAGGAGAAGGCAGGAACCTCGTTATTCTCAGTTGTACATACAGATGATTCCTTCCCAGGAGATTAAAAGGAGGCTCTGCTGATCTCTGGTAGTCTGTATATTTTAGGCACCTCACACAATTTACTTCTACACTTTCTGAACACATTTTCTCACTCATCTTTCTTCACTAGGGATCTCCCCCTGCCTTGCAAAAAGCTCTTTGCACATAGTAGGTGTTTAATAACCACGTCCTGATGGCTCAACGGCTCAGCTTTCTAGTGATTATGCCGAAGGTAGCTGCCGCTCCACTCCTCCTGAGTGAAATGCCATCTGGGCAGATGAGTGTTTGAAATTAAATCAGCAGGACGCCTGTCTCAGAAAGGAGTACCTGGAATCTGAAGCCACCAAGGAAATAAAGTGTTGAAAGGGGCTGACAAGACTAATTTAAGAGTCAGACCTGGGATCTAATCCAAGCCAGTCCTAATGCCTACTTCCCAAGTAACTACGGGGGGAGTTAAATGAGAGGAGTGTAAAATTGGCTGATTCGGTGCAGTAAATTGCAAATCTGGACCACCACCAATTCTCTCGACCCTGTATGCGCACCCCTTGCAAGGTGCCTGCAGCCCCTCCCAACGAGAGGTGGAGTCTATTTCTGCACTCCTTGAATCTGGACTTGGCTGTGTAAGTTGCTCTGACCAACAGAATAGCGGGAAATGTGACACGAGCAGGGACTTGAAGATGCTTGGGTTCTGGGCTGCTCTTAGGCACACTGATCGTCCTGTGAAGAAGCCAGGGCCAGCTGGCTGGATGAGAGACAAGGGGCCTTGTTTCCTGGGGCCTTGAGGAACTGCCTCCCACCTCTTGTCAGACATGCGACTGAAGCCAGCCTAGATCCAGTACCAGCCGACCTACCAACTGACCCAAGATTCCCGAGGGAACCTAGCAAAAGCCAGAAGAGCAAAAAACCAGACCAGAAAAAGTGCTATCGATCCAAAGAATCATGAGCTAAATGAATATATATATATTTTAAGCCACTAAGATCTGATATGGTTTGAAAGGCAGCAAAATTTACTTATACATATATTGCCTGGATTCTCCTCGATCTCACCTAACTAGTTAGTAACTGGTTGAGGAGGAAGAGGAAGTAGTAGTAGTTGTAGTAGTAATAATAATAATAATAGCAGTCACACACATGAAAAAGTACAAGCAGACAAGAGGTGGCTTTGGAATTCTTTTCCCTTCAAATGAAACATTATACAGTCAGAAGTGGGAAGAGGATGGTAGAGAGAGAAATTATACCTTGAGTCATGCCACATGCCTTTGATGAGTCACGGGACACTGGCAACGAATGCACATTTGGGGAACAAAACTCAGTAACCGTCAGAAGAACAGGCTAGAAACCTAACCTTCGGCCTCTTACTGCCCTTAGATAGCTGAGTGAGCAAATTTGTTTGAATTATTTACCTGCTTTGTAAAGAGTCTTGCAGATACAAACCGCTCAGAATATGCACAGAATTTTCATTATAAATAAATAGAGGCTTAGGGCATTTTTCCAAGTTCATTAATCATTGAGGTCCCCTCGAGCAGCTCTCACTCCATTGGGTTTTGGTTTTTGTTCCTGACCAAATCAAGTTACTCAAGAGCCCACCTTAATTATGAATTCATTCACAAAGTGACTTATAGCTTTTATAAAACGGTTCTGCATAAGAATCATAGTGGTGGAGAAATTTGATTTTAACTATTTAGGTACTGAGCTTTTTCACACTGCAGCTTTAAAAAAAAAAATTGTGGCAAAATACGCATAACATAAAAGTTACCATCGGAACCATTTTTAAGTGTACAATTCAGGGGCATTAAGTATATCCACACTGTTGTGAAACCATCACCCCCGCCCATCCCCAGAACTCTTTTCGTTGTGTAAAACCGAAACTCTGTGCCCATCGAAAAGTAGCTCTGCATTCGACTTCCAGCCCGGTCCCTGGCAACCACCATTCTGTCATCTGTCTCTGTGAATCTGAGCAGCCTAGACACCTCATATGAGTGGAATCATACAGACATGTCTTTTTGTGACTGGCTCATTTCACGGAACATAACGTCTTAAAGGTTTATCCGTGTTGAAGCATGTGTCAACAACCGTCTACCTTTTTATGGCTGAGTAATCTTCCATTGTATGTGTGCTCCATCTGTCAGTGGACACGGGCTGCTTTCATCTTTTGTGTGTTGTGACTAGCGCTGCTATGAACGTGTGTAGAGAGGTATGTGGAGAGCCTGCTGTAAATCCTTTGGCGTGGACAGCTAGAAGTGGAATTGCTGGATCTGATTCTATTTGCGACTTTTCGAGGACTCACCACTGCTTTCCATAGTCACCGCACCATTTTGTGTTCCCATCAACAGTGCGCAAGGGTTCCAATTTCCCCAGTTCGTTACCAAGACTTGTTATTTTCAGTGTTTTGTTTGTTTGTTTGTTTGTTGTTGTTGTTGTTTTGAAAGTAACCATACTAATGGGTGTGCGGTTTTATCTCTGGTTTTGTTTCTCTGGCATTTCTCTTATAATTAGTGATGCTGAGCATTTTTGATGTGCTCATTGGCCATTTGTATGTCTCCTTCAGAGAAATGTCTATTCGACTCCTTTGCCCATTTTTAAATTAGGTTGCTTATTTTGTTGTTGTTGTTGAATTGTGAGTTCTTTACATATTCTGGATATTAATTTATCGGATAGATGATTTGCAAATATTTTCTCCTATGTCATGGGTTGATGCACAGAAGTTTTAAATTTTGATTTAGCCCAACTGATTTTTAGTTTTGTTGCCTGTGCTTTTGGGGTCATACCTGAGAAATCACTGCCAAATCCAACATCACGCAGCTTGCCTCCTGCTTTCTTCTAAGAGTTTTATCGTTTTTAGCTCTCATGTTTAGGTCTTTGATCCATTTTGAGTTAATTTTTATATGTGGTGTAATGCAAGGGTCCAACTTCATTCTTTTGCATGTGGACATCCAGTTTTCCCAGAATTGCTTCAAGACACTCCTATTTTTCTCATGTTTCAAATTCTCGGAAGAAACAAAGATCGTCTCTTTAGGCGGAGCGCATTAACACTGTGCAAGATGAGACTAGTCACACGGTGGGGATCGCTGAGCGCCTCACTGGCATCCACGTAACGCTCTGTAAGGCGCAGGCACCGGAAGTCTTCAGGTCGCCTCTGCCCCACCCGCTCCCTTCCAGCCTCTGCACTCCCAGAAGGCTGACCCTGCACACGTCATCATCGCCTGGCTCCCTTGTCTGTCCTTTGATCGACTTTGTCCAAGGTGAGGCAGGAGGTGGGAGGGTAGGCAGGGGAATGGTCACTGCTTCCCTCACACCTGCGCCCCTCCGAGACTGACTATGGTTCCCGTCTGGAGGCCCCCCCCTCCTTCCAAAACTTCCGCTCTGGAACATTTTTGGCTTCACTAGGTCCTTCGGTTCCTGCTGTGGCCCTGGGTCTCTCAGCATCCCCTGCTAGTTTCTTTAACTCTGCGCATACCTCCTTAAACAGGCCCTTTATTAAATTCTCTTCAGAATCCTACCTGAGTGGGTCCAATATTTCCTGCTGGGCCCCTGACAGATAACAATTGTAGGTGAACATGAAGACACCATTCGAAAGGAATTAATAAAACTAATTATTTTAGTAAGATTTTCACCATGATGCTTCCATCTTGTTTGGAAGTTGAAGGTTGATTAAGAGAGGTCCAGGAGTCTTCTTTCTTCTTCTTCTTTCTTCTTCTTCTTTCTTCTTCTTCCTTCTTCCTTCTTCTTCTTTCTTCTTCTTCTTTCTTCTTCTTCTTTCTTCTTCTTCTTTCTTCTTCTTCTTCCTTCTTCCTTCTTCCTTCTTCTTCTTCTTTTTTTTTTTTAATGGGAGGGAATTAGAAGGGAAGGGGAAGGGAGGGAAATTCTGAAGTTATTTTTTAAAATAACTTCACACTACTAGCAGCTCAAAGCTGCCAGGAAGGTTTCTCCAGTCTCTCCAAACCTCTCAAGAAGTTAAACATTGTTTATACAGCAGCCATAGAAATATGTTTACAATTTGGGCATTAGAAGTAAGGCCAGGGCTGAAGTACATGAAACGATCGTTTGTATCAGAAGTTAATGAGACAGACGGTACGAATCTAGGAGCACCCAAGTATTCTATTTCTTTCGGTCTTGTTCCTTTAGTTCTCTCTCAAAGGAACGGTATCTCCTGTTGGCTCATTTCTCTTCAATGCATTTGAACCTAATGAATGGGCAAAGTCCATCCACGCCCAGGCCTGCCTCAGTCCATGAACTAATCTGATTGTGCCTGAAAGGGACCTCTGCCATCGAAGTGGACTTAAATTAACTCATTCTGTAAACTACACCCAGAATTTTGTACCCTAGGCGTAAAAACTGGGGACATGTGGAGTCAGAATTACAGCACTTCCTCTACCTGCCGGGTCCCCCCCACTGATGATTCAATCTGTAAAATGATGCTTCTGCCCTTATAAACATTCCCAACTACCTCCCAATAGTATTTATCGGCCTCCCACCCGCAGGGTTATACCTTGAAAGGGAATAATTAGTGCACTACTTGTGGGATATTTTGTAAATCCAACTTATTCCAAGGATGACAACTGTCACAATTTACAAGACATTACATGGCTAATTCCTAGTCTTCTACCATCTCAAAAATTACCCTTCATATGTTAAAGTTTAAAAGAAACAAATGGATGTGGGTCATAGTTAAAAATACAGATAGAGAGATCTTCTCCATGCCCAATCAGCTCATACTTATTCAAATAATGACGAAAAGGCTGGGAGAGAGCCCTTCCAAATTTGATTCATATCTCCCCGTCCAACCATTTCTCAAAGTAGCTGCCAAGTCCTCTTAGATAAATCCTAAAGAATATTTTATATTTTATTATACTTGTTTTTAAAAATGAAAGTAAAAAGACAAAGTATTTTTCACCCTGACAATAAACCTACACAGGCAGAGAATTAGATGTCAGAATCTGTAGAAGCAGTCACATTATTTAGCTGATGAATTAATAGGAATTTGTGGAAGAGGAAGCAGGATTTAAAGTTAAAGCTGAATGACAATTAGGTTTTAGCGTCATTAATATTCCACTTTCGGCTGCTCCTCATTTTCTTTTGAGTACAAAAAACATCAGTTTTTTGAGTAAAGAGGAGAAAGATCCATACTATTTCATTACAGCCTCCACTGAAGAGGCTGCCACTGTAGTGAGAGGTTGTCATTTAAACTGTGTAGATAGAGTGAAAAAGAATAAAGGAAAACCTCATTCCAAATGGACTCGGGAAGCCATGAGGGGCGAGTTCTCACACACGTACCACCCATTACAGCTTAACTTTACACACACCAGCAAGATGACTTTACACACCCCAGCAGGAGGAAGGGTTCCTCCTTGCCCAACAATAACTCAGCCAATAAGACGCCGCCACAACCCCAAACTGTCACTCTCCTCCAATAAACTTTTGTTCAAAACACCCCCGTCCACATTCTCCTATTCCCTGTCAAAGCACGCTCCTCTCCTCTGTTCTCTGGACTTGCCTGTTTGCAAGTCCTACATTGCGATGCTTCTACCATTCGCAAATAAACTCAATTTGCCTGGCTAAATGGCCTGCCTTTTTGTTTTAAAGGTTGATGACAGGAATGGGGGACCAGGAGAGGGGAAGACTGGGAAAGAGAGAATGCCCTGGGGTACTTGTGAGAATCTTGGGAGCATGAGCAGACTCAGACAGGAAACAGTAACTCTGTTTCCGGTGGTCGGAGAAGAGACGAGGGAGTGTAAGAAGAGACAGCAGAGGCCAGGCTCTGGACCCCTGTCTCGCCACGGCGTGGAGCACGCCAGAAACCAAAGTGCCCATTATCGAGTCGAAGATCAGGTGCTTTGACAGAAAAAGTGAGGGGTGTCCTGCAGAGCCGAACACAAGTCTGCGCGGCTCCAAATGATAGTGTGGCTATTGGCTTTAAGCCTTTACCACATTTTCATCACTGAGATACTGGCTGGAACATGGTGTTTACTTGGGGGGCAGACCTTGGGTCTGCGGCAGTTACGCCTCGCCCCCTTTCCCTCCCATCTCCCAAACAAAAACTGGCCTACTGTTCGTGCCACCAGAAAGGTCCACCCGCCCAACACCTGATTAGAGATGACAGACGTGGAAACTGAACACATTTCATTGTTACGCAGGTCTACCAATGAATTAATTGAGAGCAAAAGACCATAGGAAATTTTAAATATGTGACGGACTGTAGAATCTGAACTATAGGCTGCCGAAGCTATAATTCTGAGTCCAACCATCAGAAAACTGAACCATTATCCTGAGTAATGTGTGGAAACCCAAAATAGGGCCAAGGCCACTACTGCTCAACCTCAAGACTTCTCAGAAAACTGGACATTCATTAAAGCGAGTCTAGTAAACACACAGCTCTTGGAGAAAAGCAGCAAACTGAAGCAAGCTGATTCTCTGTTTGGAGCCACTCTACTAGAATGGGGAAACAAGAACGCCCTCTCCGGGAGCGGCAGTTACGAAGAGAGCTGCTGAGAGAGGCCGAGATAGAAAAGGACCGACTCAGCAAGAAGATGGCAGAGCTTACAAATGCAACGTGGGCCGGGGCCTCGGCACCCACCGGCTTTGCCGATGGCTCCTCTGCCGGTGGTTCTGTTAGCTTCGCAGGCAACCCTTAGAGAGGAAAATGAACGTCTCATGACCTCATCACAGCACTAAAAAGGGTCACATTTTAGCGAACGGAAGTCTCTCCCATTTACATACTAAACAGGAGCTTCTAGAACCCTGGAATTTCCCTTAGGGAGACAAAATAAGAAGAGGCGCTGAGGCTAACCCACGGCACGTTAGGAGAAACTGCACCAGGCACAGACGATTCGTAAAAATGGGTGGATTTTGGGAAACGATGTGAGAGCCGTGGCCCAGGTGCCAAGGGGAAGTGGGGGCGGCCTTGGCTAACAGCCCTTTTTGAATCCAGCATTTTTCACTATCATAAGTTGGTGAACAAGCAGAACATCAAGTCCTAGAGAGGAGAGAAAGGGCGCGCCAACACCTTCCTTTTTCTTGGAGTCCCCTAATTTGCTCGCCTGGCTCAACGTGCCTCCTTTCTTCAGTATTTATGGGAAAGACCTCATTCCGCCAGTTTCCTCAGTGAACTTGGCGGAAATGTGAATTATTTCATGTGTTTCCCTAGCAAACAAATCTAGCAGGCTACTCCCCGCCTCCCACCCCCTGGCCCCAGCAAATTATTAAAAAACTGGCTCACCTGGGACTGCCACCATTTCTAACGCAGATGGAACAAATAGATTTCACAATAGGGGCACCTCGTGTATGTCAGGCATTATGCTGGGTTCTTTATAAACGTTCTGTTACTTAACATTCAGAAGAGTAGGAATTACTTTGCAGACCAGAAAAGAGTTTAGGTTACGTGACTTACCTAGGAGAACGTAAGCCAGCAGGTGATGCAGTAGAAAATGTAAAATCAGGGCTTCTCATCCCAAAGCCCCACACTTTCTTCCACATTATGCGCATCCCACAGAAACCTGAAAGAAAATCAAGTACCGCTGAAATCTCATGTTGGAAAAGAGCTGAGACTAGTCTAACAAGGAAAATCAAAGTCTGGATCATGAGATACTAGGCTGGAGCGCAACCTAACAGCTACCAGCCTAATATCTATCACCCCTGATCTCCACTCCTTAACAAACCTCACCCCCTCAGGAATACCTGAGTGGCCACAGGTGCTGCTGTTCCTGGAGGCTGGCCTTCACCTAGCTGTGGCCGCTGCTGAGGGCCCAGATTGATTTCACCTAATCAGAATGTCCCGTTCCTTGCTGGTGATTGGTTGTGGTTGGTCACATGGAACTCGTCTGGCCAATGGTGTGTCTCTGAGAAACCATTTGTTTCCCAGCTCTTTAAAGGTAAAGGTTCAGCCTTTCCAGCAGTGATGACCTCCCCATGAGAACATGCCTCTCACTAAGGACCTCCTTCACCCCTGTCCAGAAGAGGAGAAGAAGAAACACATGAAGCGACTTGTGCAGAGCCTCGACTCCTACTTCATGGACGTGAAATGACCAGGATGCTATAAAATCACCATCTTTAGCCATGCACAAATTGCAGTTTTGTGTGCTGGCTACTCCACTGTCTTCCATTAGCCTAAAAGAGGAGAAGCCAGACTCACAGAAGGATGCTCCTTCAGAAGGAAGCAGCACTAACAGAACCCCGAATCAAGACGAGTGAGGGACCATCTCAATAAACGCGTTTTGTATTAAAAGAAAAAGTTTCGGAGGCAGAGATGGTCTCCTCTTGCATGGTTTCGTGATACCTCCACGTAGGGCTCTTGGAACTGTGTCAGCCTGCAGTACCAACCTTCGTAGTAAGTGGGATGGAGTCAGTCACAGGAAGCCTGGGATTCCAAAAATGGCTGCCTTCTGCCCAGGCCGAGGACCATCTTGGGTCTTCCCCTTGATGATGGGAACTCTTGGATGTTTCCAAAGGTTAACCAGCTACTTGAGCTATTTTGCCTTTTATGTCCACCCCATTTTGGCAGAATCTGGGGCAGTTAATCACTGCATATTCATTTCTCTTTTGAATTCAGAGAACTTTCTCTGTGAAATGCAGAGCAATTTCCGCAGAAGCCACAGGAAACTTCTCTCCCCATGTTCCTTTGTAACATCAAACAGGTGTCTGTCAGCAAAGAGCCCTCATCCCCGCTGGAGCTCTTTAATGTGATAATGTGGTAACACCCACTCTGATTTCTTCAAGGGTCTGCAGACTGCACCCACCTGCACCTCTTCTCCCAGTGATCCCCCTCTAAGCATCTTCCTCCCCCTTCTCTCAAATTCAAATGAATGTTTCAATATTCCCTGTGTTCTTCATACTTTTAACCCTTTTATATTACAACTTAATGGTCACAGGGCACCCCAGATTTTTACCCTTAAATTCAACGAATGCTCAGAGTACGGTGCAAATGCACAGTGCTATTTGCGAAGCGCCGTGATAAGCACGGTGACGTCCCTGCCCTCAGTCAGCTTATACTCTAGTAAAGGAAAGAAGCCAGAGTAGATTAAGGGAAGCGGAAAGTACAAATCAGCATCCCTTTCTTGGCCAGCTGAGGCAGGAAGGGCAGGTGGGGCCGAGGGTGTGAGTGGGCAGCGGACGACGAGTCAGCTCCTTGTGTACCTCATCCAGTTTGCAGATCAGCTACGGGACTGACTGCGGGTGAAAGATGCTTCCACCTGACCCTTTCTCTGACTTCTCTTCTTACGCAGCCTGTTGACCCTTTTTGTACATTCCTACCTTCTCTCTCAAATAAGGATCGCCCTTCAACTACTTTAAAAACGTATTATTGTTGTTGTTATTGTTCTTACTATTGCCATTACCTTCAGTTTCCTTTTTTTCTCGTAAGGTGGGTAGTTTCCAGGCTCTTCTAAGACGGGGTGTGAGGTGGACCTGGCTCCAAGATGTCGAGTACAGTCCCATCCCTCCGCCTGTGGGATTTAACAGGAGAGGAGAGTTCAGAAGGGGAGGAAGAGCTGAGACTTCCCAGGGCTCTGGGCAGCTGGCTTAGCCTCCTTCTCTGGATAATGTTCCCTGCCCGGCTTTGGTGCTATGCTGAGCAGATGCACGGGGTGCTGTGTGGGTGGGATGAAGGGAAGTAGGTGGGGTGTATTGAGTGACACATGTGCCTTGATCAGGACGTAAGACAGGCTTGGGATATCACGTGGCCTGTATTCGTGTGACTCATTCATGACCAAAGATAAGGAAATCCAGACAGCTCAGCAAGGGCAGAAGCCCCTTTCAGAAGAGGTCGGGTTGCGTTTCTGGTAAAAATGGCCCTGCTCAGTCACTGTGCACTTGAAGTGGGAACTGAGATGCGCTCGTGCGAACTGAGGTGCGCTGTAAGGAGGACAAACACATGCTGGGTTTCGAAGACTTCATGCAAAAAAACCCAAAAACCAAAAAACAAACAAACAAAAAACAAAAACATAAAATCCATCAATTTAAAAATTATATGTTGAAATGGTATTATTTTGGACATATTGGGTTAAGATATTTCATCAAAATATTAAATTTTATTGAAACTAATGGCACCTGTTTCTTTCCTACCTTTTGAGAATGTGGTTGCTAGAAATTATTTAATTACTTGTGGCTCGCACTGTCTTTTTATTGGACAACGACGAGGTAGTGAGCAGTTTATGTGAAGAGCCACCATGTGAGATCTTATCTACTTTTATTTGGCTCAATAAGACTTGGTGAGGAGATCATAAGATATTTTTCACTTTTACTAGTTTAAGTTATACTTATGCAAGGAACTGGGTAGGAGTTAAGTAAGCATATTCTCCTATTACCCATCACTGCTGAACTTGACCAAGTGTTTTCTTACTCTGCATTAAAGTACTTTCTTTCATCCTAGTGCTAAAAGCATCCAAGGTTTTCTTCCCAGATGCGGCTTCTTTTGTCTCTTTCTCCCGATGCATCAATTAAGAACACTTTGATGACCAGAGCTTTCCCTGTCAGAGAGCTAAGTGCTCACCACCTAATTAACTCTGCAAAGGAAGCGAGGCTGCTCTCATCTGCGCTTCGCTTGGCTTTGCTCTCTGACTCCCCCGGGTGTCCCCGCTTCGGTTTCCTGCGAGGCCAGGAGAACAAAGTGAGGAGCTCACCCTTCTGGGCTGCAGGGCTTTAGGCTTGAGTTCATGCTTTTATTTTTCCAGGTATGAAAGACACCTTGACAAACAGTTATCTCATTACTTCATCCTTCTACAGAGAGGGATGCATTTGCTAAAAGCAAGTTTCAAGCAGTTTTTGCCACTGACCAGGCTTTTCTTTGTTAATAGTCCTAAACGCACACACAACACGCAACACACATGCAAAACCCAACAACGAAACAACATCCCGCGTTTGAATAGATCAGAACAATCTTTAAATGGATTAACACCGGTCCCTCTGCTCCATCTCATTGGACATATACTAGAACCATTGTTTTTTAAGTGGCTTCTAAATCTCAACTCTTTTGTCTAGGTGAATGATGTCATGTTTCCTTTCAAGTTCATATTTTCTTCCGAGTTCAATTGCTTGACACACTCCTCTATGTGGGAACCCCACAGGTGCCCTAACGTCATGGTCCTCCTTCCTCCCTAAATCTGTGCGTGGTACTACTGTCCTCCCCGTCACCAGGCTCAACACGTTGATAGCATCACGCAGTTCCTGTCTCCCTTCCTCTCTGCTCGCAAACGTCTGCCAGGTCGACATGTAATTTCGTCCCTTGTCTTCGCCTCTTCCCGTTCATTCTGCGGCCACTTGCCTGCTTCTGTACTCCTTTGCTTCTTTTCAGGTGACTGTCTCTCACTTCTCTGAGGAGGTGTGTCCCAGCTCAGTTTCCTGTGGAGGCTCTGATCAAGTCACCTCCCAGCACACGACCTGGAGACTAAAGCCAGACACCTCAAATCACTTCCTGCCAAAGTGAACATAAATAAATATAAATGCAAAAAAAACCAAACCAAAACAAAACGAAACCAACTGAGAAGCAAACTCTGCCAGATAAAACATTCCCGGCATCCAAAGGTCTCCATTGCCTGGCCCCGGGATAATTTCCCATGGCTCCTGGTTCCAGCAGAACTGAACTGTTGAACGGCCCCCGTGTGCAGGCCCACCCTTCACTCAGTAAGCTGGGCTCTTCCCTTCGCCCGAGGTTCTACCTTCCTATTCATAAACAAACAGTCTCACACATCTGTATTCGTTCGCTAGGGCTGCATAACGAAGTACCACAAGCTAGGTGTTTAGGATGACAGAAATTTATTGTCCCACAGTTTCAGGGATGCGTCTGAAATCCAGCTGTCAGCAGGGCCCTCTTCCCGCTGCAGGTGCTAGGGAGGGATCTGTTCCAGGTCTTCCCCTGGCTTCTAGTTAAATTCCTGGGCTTGAGGCAGCATAATTCCAACCTTCATATGGCATCTCCGTGTGTGTGTGTGTGTGTGTGTGTGTGTGTGTGTGTGTCCACACTTCTCATTTTATAAGGACACCACTCACAGTGGATTAGGGTCTCTCCTTACTGCAGTGTGACCTCGTTGTAACTAATTACATCTTCAATAACCCTTTTTCCAAATAAAGTAGCATTCTACAGTACTGGGGGGTAGGACTTCAAAATATGGATTTTAAGGAGACAATTCAACCCATAATACTATCCTTATAGCCACGCCCACGTGTCATCTCCTCTGGAGACATCCGAGACCCACTCTCCATCTCCCTCCTCCAAGCCTGACATAATCTCTACCCCTCTGTGACCACCTCTGGCCCAAGTAACGCCCACGACTGTTCTGCACTTTATGACATCAGCGCTGGCTTTGCATCTGGTTTAGGTTGTCGAGTTGCCTCCAAGCTATTTTTTGAAGGGACTCACTGCAGGGTCTCTAATTCCCATGCCCACCTCTTATCTCCCTTGCAAGATAGATGTTGGAGAAGCCTAAATCCTTCATGGAGGGCTCTCCTTGGCCCTACATACCTGCTGTGTGATGAGGAGGTGTCCCAGTGGCAACTTCCCGCCATGACAGCTGTCCCCAGACCCAGTGCTGGGGCTCTGAAGACGCCCTGACCACCTGTGGCTAGAGGGGGCACTTCTAGTTGCTACCAGTGAGGGCCTGAGACTGCTCTGAGCCATCTCCACTGGCCAGCAGCTTTCCTGTCCAGAGCAGTTAATCTATCTGCTATTTAAGATGCAGATCTTGATTTCTTTTCACAGCCTGCTCAGCCGCATTCTGCAGTCTTAGTTAGGAGATAGTGCCCCGTGTGCAGGCGCGGGGTTGGGTCACGCCATTTAATAAAGCTATCATGACTGATGTGAGCGCTCGACTCAAAAGGAATGGGGAGCCAGACAGCTGCACTCTCTGTGGCATGAAATCACGCAGCTTCCACTTGGGTAGGGACCTTTTTGATGTCACAGGGTGAGGGATTAAGTCATAATTATGTAGATCTAAATTACCTTCCAGCAAACCCACCGGGCGGTTCTTCATTAACATCGCAGCCGGCTTTAATTCCAGCCGAAGACTGATCACCCTTCAGCCCCCTGACTTCCAGCCCGCAGAACAGGTTTGGAATTAAAACTTCGGTTGAAAAGCACATCGGATGCCATTTCTCTACTTTTGTCTCAGACTTGGTTTTGATTAATAAGCCTGCGTCCTCTTTTCACGGCAGTGCTTGGGACGTGTGTTACCAGCTTCCACACATTTGACTTCGCTGCTCAGAGCTCACAGAGCTGGGATCTGAGAGTTCTGTAGTTATTAGGGGCCTTGACCATCATTCATCATCTGAGCTGTCATCAGAAGGCGGCACAACCCCAAATCAGATTTCCCCCAGAATCTGTTATGACTACGGTGGCCAATGATATGACCATGAACATTTTCGAGGCCCAAATCATACTCCAAATCGGAGCTAAAACATCTCAGTGTCTTTTCCGGGCATGTCGAAATACCCAGGAGGAGAGGCTCAGGGCTGAAAGGGATGCCAGGAACTTGGGCGTTTTCGTTGCACGTCAGGTTGCAGAGGTCGATCCCTGGCCAATGTGCAGGAGGCCCTGGGATTGGTTAGGTGACTTTTGTTTGGGGTCACCCAGAAGCTTCTCTCAGCAGGGGCTGCCTATGAGTCCAAAGCACCTCCTCTGAATCCTGTTAGAGTGAACCACAGAGACTGCTTCCTAGAGTCAGCAAGATAAAATAGCCTTTAGGAGACTGCAATGCACTCCCTGAAAGCAACAGTGAGATACGCTTTGCTCCCTAAAGAGGGAGCTAGGCTTTCCCATAGTCACCGTAAGGGATCAGCTACCCATACGTCTTTTTTGCTCTCTGTAACAGGGAATATTCTTCAGCTTACCCTAAATCAGGTAATGTTTAGCCTCTGACAAAATTGCAGGGGAGGTGACAGAGTTGGAACAGTCTGGGCCAGAAGATCTCTAACCAGAATTAGCGAGTGGGCTTACAAAAGAGGTCACATTGTTACGTCCCACGCTAGGCCTGCTGAGTCACATCTCCAGTGGCCAGTATAACTTCCTTTTTCTTTAGGCTTCCATCAGGCTTAATTTTAATTGTAGAAACTCTCCTAATTCTTCTATGCGGTTTCTGGTCTCTGCTTTTCATTTTTAATCTTGGCTTGTTTGTTTATTTGTGTCCTAATTCCAGACTACTTCAAATTCTTTCTGGAAAACAGAAGGCATCACCAGTGGCAGGTACCAAATCATAAGTAAAATTAAAAACAGAGGTCATTTATAAACACCACCTACTCACGAGAGAAGAAAACCACACTCACCATCAGTGATAAATGGCCATCTATCCTTGCTTGAAATCTTTCAAGTGACAAGCAGCTCATGACTTTAAAATGTGACCAATTCCACTGTAGGCTGTCCTCACTGTAGAAATTTCTCAGTGTACTGAAACCAAATTAGCTTCCTGGTAACATGTCTCTATTGATGTTAATTTTTTCCTTTGATAATTTAGGAGGATTTTCCCTCTCAGCATGCATTAGTTACTATTGCTGCATAATAGATGATCCCCAAACTTAGCTGCTTAAACAGTTTGTGTGAGTGTGAGAAACAGTTTCCGAGGACCAGGACTCCAAGAGCAAATTACCTTGACGGTTCTAGTTCAGGGCATCTCATGAGGTTATGATTGCCAGTTGGTGTGACCATCGTCATCTGGAGGCTTAAATGGAGCTGGAAGATTTGCTTCCAAGATGACTCACTCACAAGGCTGTTGGCAGGTGGCCTCAGCTCCTTGCCACGTGGGGCTCTCCGTAGGGCTGCTGGCATGTGCTCAGGACATGGCTGCTGGTTTTCCCCAGAGCAAGCGATCTGAGAGAGCAAGGAGAAGCCTCAATATCTCTAGGACCCGATATGATCACACACCATCACTCTGCCATATTCTACTTAGAACTGAATTGCTAACTGCAACTCAACTCAAGGGGAAGGGAATTAAGTTCTGCCTCTTTTTTAAAAAAATTCTCTTTATTGATATTCTCTATTTGGTGAGGCATTATTCTTTATTCTTCCTTTAATTCTTTAGGCAAGGCTTCCTTTAGTTCTTTGAACATATCTGGAATAGCTGACTGAAAGTCACATATAGTAAGTCCAACATCTGGGCTTCCTCAAGGACGTGTTCCAATGACTGCTTCTTTTCCTGTGTATGGGCCATACTTTTCTGTTTCTATCTGTGACTCATAATTTCTTTGTTGAAAACTGGACATTTTTTTTCTCAATTTTTTTTTCATTGAGATACATCATATACCATAACATTCACTTTTAAAGTATACGATTCAATGGATTTCAGTATATTCAGAAGGTTGTGCAACTATCATAATTATCTAATTCTAGAATACTTTCCTCATCCCCCGAAAAGAAACTTCATATCTATTAGTTGAAAAAGGGACATTTAAAATAATACAATGTGGCAACTTTGAAAATCAGACGCCCTCCTTCACCAGGGTTTGCTTTTGTTGCTATTTTGTTATTGTTGTTGTTCGTTAGTACCTTTCTTGGACAAATTCTGTAAAATATGTATTCCCTGTCATGTGTGGGCACTGGGAACGGAGATGGGAGGTGTCTACATCCAGAGGCCCCTGCTGGAGGCCCTTCTGATGTAAAGATGATCCAAGGGCAGCACAGGTGCCCTACGAACTGGGAGCCATATTCCTGCCTTTGGCCGGCCCCTCTGGCACTTTCGGTGTAGTCCATGATACTCTGGCAAGAGCTTTTATGCCACCGGTAACACCTAACATGAGACAGGTCTCTCTGCTATTGGACAAATGTGGAACTATCCATGGTTTCCGCAGGAGTGTTCTGGATTTATAACTTAGGTTCATACAGTTGACTTATAAGTAGCTGTTTTCAGAGTGGCTGGTTAAACCTGGTGTTCAGTGGAGTAACTAATCAGTAGAAACGTCACACTTTTGGCCAAGCCACGTTCCCGAAAGCAAAGGGCTGAGGCTAGGCTGACGATCTCTCTTTCACCATACAGAGCCTTCCCAGGTGAGCCAGGTCAGCAGGTCCCTGGAACCAGACCGCCTGCCTCGGTGTGTGTCACAGACAGGTATTAAGAGTGATGTTATAGGGATCTCTTGTTTGCTGTAATAAGCCTGATTTTCTATGGAGAGAGAGGCCAAGAGAGTTTCACTTTGCAATATGCATGCGGGGAGGAACTGGCCCGCACAGTAGAGGGGTAGAAGGAGAATAACTGGAACGGACATGCCAGATCTTGCCCTCTCAGTAAACCTGAACTAGGGAGTGTGGCAGCTTAAAGCCAGCTGTAAATTCTTTGATATTCCTCCTCCTATTGAGGGGTGAGATCTATTACTGGCCTATTATTTTTTTGACCTTTAGAGCATGGCCGGGCTGATGCTATGCTAGTTTTAGGGCTGGTGTTTAAAAGGACTGGCAGCTTCTGTCTTGGTCTCTTGGTGCCCACGCGGTCACGTAAGACTCATGTTCATCCTGTAAGAAGCCCAACTACCCTGCTGGAGAGACTGTGTGGAGAGCCTGAGACCACATGGGGAGGGAAAAGGGCCCAGCCGAGCCCATCCTTAGGCCTTTCCTGCCAAGGTGTGAGGCACATGAGCGACGTCACCTTGGACGCTCCGGACCAGCTCAGCCGCCAGCTCAGTGCCACTGAGTGACCCTGGTTGCTACCACGCAGAACAGAACGGTCCAGCCAGCTAATCTCTGCCCAAATTCCAGATCGAGAGAACCAAGAGATATGATAAAACAATTGTTCCGAGCTACTAGGTTGGGTTGGTTTGCTACACAGAGGTATACAGCTGGAACAGGGAGCCAGTGCCCTTCCGTCAGGTGCCTTAGACGTGAGCAAGAGACCAGAGTTAAACCCGGGCTTTTCCGAATCTAGATGTAGCTCTCAGAGGCCTGAGACGGGGGCCAGGCCTGCTCTGTGCATCTCTGGGTGGGGCTCCTAGGTACCGGCCTGGTGCATGAGCTGGCCATACTGAGGCAGGGTCTTCTTGGTGTGCAGCAGATGTTGTGCTTATGAACAGCGAATAAATATTTAGAAGAGAAATTGCTGAGTCGTGGATATGTAAATTTCTAAGCTTTCTGATGAGTACTGCCAAATGGCATTCCCGAACGGTCCTGCCAGCTTCTAGTTCCTCCCACATTCTGCGAGAGAGCCTGCTCCTTGCCCCCTCAGGAACGCCGGCTACTATTGACCGTGGTAGTAACCGCGATCTTGTGAGAAATGCCACAATTTGCATGACCTGTGTTTGTTCATCTTTGCATCCATCACGCCCGGCATACTGTCTGCAACAAAGGAGGAACGCGACGAGTGTTTATTGAAAGAAGGAAGACTCCAAAGGCTGCAGAATCCGTTCCTCCAGCCAGCGCCCCCTCCTGCCTCTCTACTCTTGCCCTAGATGTCCCACGGGTGCCCTAAGTTTATCGTCCACTCAGCCTTGCCTCCCCGCTCCCGCCGGGGTTCCTCGGCTCGCCACTCAGCTAGAAACCTGGGACGCTGCCTTTGAGCCTTTACCGTTTCCTCTCGCTCCCATCCGACCAACAGTCACGTCTTGCCAATTCTATTCGTTCATTTTAAAAACGACTCTATCATTTGCCGTGTGTCAGGGGTTGTTCTAGGTGGAGCCGTCATGCTTTTAAAAGTCTCCCGGATCTATCCGCTTCTGTCCATCTGCGCTGCCATCACTCCAGCTCAAGCCACCACCATCTTTCTCCTGGATCGGTACCCGTTTCCCTGCCAACCACACACCAATTCATTATCCATCTTCCCCCCTAGGGTGATATTTAAAACGTCAAAACCTGATCCCGCTCTCTTGCTTAAAAGCCCTTAGTATTACCCTGAACTCCCCAAGCTAAAAACTGAAAGCTCATTAATATCTCACAAAGCCCCTAAATCCTTTCCCAATCTTCTGTCCCCCAAGGTCCCCCGATAGCCATACCTACTTAGAGTTTCTTCAATAAACATGGTGCTGAACTTTTAAAAACCTTCTTAAACTCTTATTCCACAAAGAAAATAGTGGGTTTTTCTTTTTGTTGTTTGTCCTTTTTATTTGGATATAAGATACATTTTAGGGAGTCTGGCTCCCTTGGAAAGAGTCGTTCATTCAGAAAGGTTTTGGGACAGGATGGCACTTTCTAATCATGCAGAGGTGTGTGTGTGTGTGTGTGTGTGTGTGTGTGTGTGTGTGTGTGTGTTGGGGGTTGGGGGTTGGGGAGACAGATGGCATTTGTAGCTTAATTAAGCCAGGGGCTACAGCTCTACATTATTAATCAGTTATGGGCTGGTGACATGGCCCTGGCTATTAATAGCATACGCTAGATGGGCTGTAAATCTTGATGTGATAAGGGTAGAAAGCTCTGCATACTTGGAGAGGAAGCCAGTTTGTACCAGAGATAGGGGCTCGGTTTCGGGGGCATACTGGTTCCTGGGCTCTCTGCGTCAGGCTGACAGAGTGCTCGGTCAGAGAAGGACCATGCCACTGGGGCCGATCCCGGTCTTGCTGCTGGTGGACTTAGCTAGTGCCTTTACGTTGAGGCAGGTGGGGACTGCACCCTGGATCCTGCCTGGCAAATGTGAGTTGTATGTAGATCCAAAGTCCAATGGACCACTTAGTGCAAACCTACACCCATGACCAGGAAAATGACCATCGGTATAGGTCCTATTGTGTGAGATTAGAAGCACTGGTGCCGCATCAGAAGCGGGGGATATTGACGAGGGGCAGGAAAGCCAGGCAGGCAGCTCCCTGAGAAATGCTGTCCTCTAAGACCAGACTCAGGGCATCTTTCCAGAACCTACTCTCCAGGGGTGGCTGGGGCAAATGCCCCATGACTACTGTGAGCTCTGGATGGTTGCACACAGGTAATTAAATGCTTTAGCTGTGAAGTGACACTCTTCTACTCACGACTCACTGGCCACCTAATCACATGGTCTCACCCAAACACGAAGGAAGTAGAAAACGCAATCTCAGTGTATTCATGGAAGGTGGCGAGTAGGATATATTGAGAATCTGCTTAAAATCTCAGACATATTTCATACAAGGCACTAACGAACCATCCCTCCAAATGCCGCATACATGCAGTTTCAGGGGATGCAAAGCTCCCACGTTTCCACTGGCCCCCAGCAAGGTTTAGAACAAATACTTAAATAGCATCCAATGTGGTGGGCCTCGCCCTCCCTAGTCTTCCCTCTTGACTTGTTTTCATGACTATACTATGCTGATCCTCCTCTAACTTGTTAATGTTTTCTTTTAATTTTTTTTTTTAAATTGCAGGGTTTGTCAAAATGTACCCCGTTATCTCAAATGCCCCATGACTACTCCAACTCTACACTTTCTTTAAGACCACAGTCCAGTTCACCTCCTCCATTAAGTCGTTTCTGGCTAATAATAGTCTATGATATTCTTCCTGTTCCCAAATTTCTCAGGTATTTAGTCCAAACTACTTGCGACATTCCATGGTTGCTTCTTGAGCATCGCCCTGTTCTCCATGATACGCTCATGTCTTTGACAGCAAGGCCTTGCCTTCCACTCCTCTATGGCAGCCTGACTGTGATGGGCACATTTGAGCTCCCGAACGCAGGCTTCCTGGGATTGGCTGTCACGAAGTCCGGGTGCTGATGCTGCCTCAGTCAGCAACTTAAGTGTCCCCACCCCCTTCTCCTGGATCTCCTCACTTAACCCCTCTGGAAAGTGAGATGGCTGGGACTAAAGCTCTTTCCAGTTCATCCCAGCTCTTACGAATCCACAACAGGTGAGGTACTGAGAAATTAATTGATGCCATCTCTGAATCCCGAACGAACATCAAAGGGATATCCCTTCCTTCTGCCACGTTAGAGGAAGGTTATCTGTGACTGCTCCTGAATCCCAGCTCCTGTCATCCCCAGGGGTCTAGTTAACAGGGTTCCTATTTCAGGGGCAAGAAAGAAGAGGGAAAGGACGGGGCAGGAAGAGGCACTTGGGAAACTCCTTCTGGCAGACTATTATTTTGCAAGGTCTAAGCCATAGGAAGGACCCTGGTATGTCCCAGTGGCAGAGGGAGAGGCACTCTGGCTTTGGAGGAAAGAGGGGAGAATGTTGGATCCCCAAAGTTGAGAAGAGACAGGTTGTAGATTCCACGGTGTCTCCCAAGGGACAGGACCTTGGGGCGGGGGGTGACTTTGAGGGATACCTGTGGAGCTGGACACTGTACCTGGAGGCCCTTGAATGAAGCCTGGCGACTCTAGAGAGGACCTCTGGATCCGGAGCTGCAGTCTCTGAGGACAGTGGGCATCTAGAGCAGGGGTGACGATGTGATCAGGACACACTGATGGCATTATCTTCACCTCATTTTCCTGACCTGCTTCAGCAGTGGGATGCTGGTATGACTCAAAGGAAGGGAAACCGGAAAGTATAAAAAATGACTTAGGTTGGACTTTTGCTGAGAAGGGTAAGTAGGAGCTCAGAGCTAGATTTAGGAAAAAAAAAAAAAAAAGTGACATCTTTCTTACCTGTTTCATAGAGCACTTTGCGAACGTCTCGGACTTCCATGACCTGACTCTCCTCAGCATAGGCAGGAAGCACAATAAATAGCAGCCTCAAACCCAGCAGAAGGCCACTGTGTGTGCCAAGGCCTGACTTTTACAGGGTACTGGAGCCCTCCAAGTTTAATGGGATGTGCACAGTACATTGGCAGGCAGAGATGCAGACTCATTAATAGTTAAAAAGGAAGCAGGCTCGAGGAACCAGAATATTATTATTATGATGTATACGTAACATTTATTATGCGCCAGGCACTGAACACCTCTTTCACTTTATGCAGCCCCACTGTTGAATAGAAGCTATTAATATTATTCCATTTTGCAGATTAAAAAACTGAGGTGTCGGGCATTTAATGATCTGTACAACAGCAAACCACTTGTAAAAGGCTGAGGTGACATTTTGAGCCAAGGTACAGCAGATTCAAAAACCAGATGGGGGTGTCGATTGCCAGAGAATGTTACTTGGAACTCAAATATAGTATGTAAGGTCCCCTTACTTTGCCACATGGGATGAGGAGGTTTGGCTCAGAACAGAGGCTAGAGGGGCTGTGAGCATGAATGCTGGTGCTGGCGTCTGTCTGGATGAGCCTTAGCTTCTTCCATAAAGTAGGGATGATAAGATCTCGTAGGATTATGGGGAGGATTAAGTGGAGTAACGTAGGAAAGCATTTTAGCACAGCATCTGACATGCACGCTTCATAAATATATGCTCAAAAGAATGTAATAGCAATCATAAAGTAAAAACAATAACAAAAAAAACGGGTACTAATGCTTTCCTGATCTTGCGCTGTAAGCAAATTCTTGTGAAAGAAGACTCAGTCTGGTAGGTAATGAAATAAATTTGGGATGAGTAGACTGCAAAGTTTTCTCCGCGTGGGGTATCTCTGCGGAGTCAGCAGGAACCCAAGGCCATGTTTCTAAATGGGATGGAGCGTAATGGAAACTACATTTGCTTGGCAGCACCCGGCCTCCTTATTTTTCTTTTCAGTTGCGTGAGCATACATATATACAATTACGAAATACATGTGCGGCTTTTACAGGTCACTGCATTCTCAGTTCCCAGGGCCGCCTGCTCCAGGTATGCGAATGTTCCTGGCGGCGTTTCAGATTAGACATCGGTCCTCGACTCGTCTATGTTAGAGCATCTTCTCAAACCACGCACGTTTCATCACACTTGTACCTAGCCCCGTTAGCAGAAATTCTCCTCTGCCGTTTGCACATCAGTTCACTCTTAAAGACATTTCCAGCTCAATTCCGGTGGCTTTGGCATCTCATTACATTCTTGATAATTAGCTATATCTCATTACATCCCAGCCCAGCTGGAACAGGATTTGTTGTTTTCAGGTGTAAACCTGTGGCGTGCCTCTCACTACACCTCTTCAAAATTCCAGGCAGGCCTTCTGCCTCCGCCAAATTAGGACGACTATTTCCAGCTGTGTACATTCATTACAACTTCCATTTCGGGAAAAGACTCCATTGCATTTCACATCTGGTCACACGCTTATTAATTATGTACTTCTTATGACAACTGTGCCTAATTAGGATGGAGTCAGGACCTTGGCTGAGCCCAGTCATTCTTTGTTTTCTTGTTCTTGGTACCTCATTACACTCCCTCCAAATTATGCCCAATTTGTTTTACATCCCTGACACCTTAAGACAAGTGCTCTCAGATGTGTGTATTTCCACACGTACTTGGCTTCTCAGGCAAAATCTTGTTGACCAGAATGCTCCTGTTGTTCAAGTCCTGCTAGGACAGACGTTTTGCTGGGCTTCTCACCTCTGCTCTCAGTTCAGTGAGTGTAGCCTGGGTCTGTCTGAGTCCTGTTACCCTCTGTTCCTTACTATGAAATTTGTGTGCCCTTGTCCCTGTGCCTCAGAGCGAGAATCCTGAAGGCAATGGTCTCGGTCCACCTGGAGCCCGTGAGGTGGGAATCTATTTTTCTCATCGATGGTGAACTTCCAGGCTCTGGGCTAGCCACGGAGGGGACAGCGAATAGTGAGACACAGTTCGGAGCTTCTAGAAGGGCAATGCTTGGAACAGAGCAGCACAGGGTCGGGATGAAGATTTCGATCCTCAATCCTATGAGATGTCTTCCTGAATGAAAGGACAGCTTCGGTGGACTGAGGGGGGAATATGGTCTCTGGGGAGGATGTTATCAAAGTGGCAGTTGTATGACTCTTTATCGCAGTGAAAGTATAAGCTCCATGTTACAAGGGACTGTCTCTTTGGCTTGCCATTGCATGAATCCCATATCACCTGAGCTCTCTGACAGGCAATTATACCTTTCTGACTCACTGAATGAATGCATTAGTGCTACGACATTCTTGGATATGACCTGACAGTAAGAATTATCGGGGTGGGTTACCAATTCGACTTGGCTGTATTTGAGTTTTTCTTCCCAAGCTATTTGAGACGAAAATGAATGTCAGGCTGAGAAAATATTCAGGCAAGAATGAGGCCCTAGAACAGGGCTGGGGCCCCTGTGAATGAAGTCACTGAGCAGGTGGACGGGCCCCCCCACAGATTTCTTACCACTCACTGTGTCAAGGGTATGGGCTGTGGGAGCTCAGGCCAGCCCCCTATTCTGTCCTATTACAGAGAGGAAGAGTGTCCTTATCATCCAGTGTCAGCTGAACACCTGCCAGCATCTGGCACACATCAAGCCCGCAGGGACTGTTTGCTGAATAAGGAACACAAGAAAAACAATACACAACACTTAAGCTTCTCCAACAATTTTTTTTTTTTTTAATTTTCTGTTTTTCCCACCAAGACCAAAGTAAAGTTGTACAAATAGGTGTAAAACTCTGGACCATTCGGGTGTGAAGAAGGACCGTGTGTGGTCAGAGTCCTTCCTCCTCTCCTTTCTACGTGTTTTCAGGATGGGCCCCCAGTCAGCACATTGCTTTCTTCTGCGACGTATCAACCATGAGTAGCAAGAGCACTCGGAGACCTGGGGACAGTGGTGAGGCCCAGCGTATGAGGAGTGGTGAGGGCTCACAGCACCCAAAAGCATTTCAGAAACGGACTCAGCTGGTGGGCGCACGGTGGAGGAACATCACAGATGACCCATCTTCTTGCACTCAGCTGAGCCGACCTGGGCTACTTTCTAAGATGGGAAAGGCTTAGGGGCTCATAAGGAGAACACATGAGAATCACTTACATTCGGACAATGTTACAAGTGAGATGAAAAGTTCTCTAACCATTATTTTCTCTTGGAAAGTAGAGGGGCAAAATCAAGAAGATGATTGAATCACTTTTCATTCTTCCATTTTTTTTCCCCATTAATTTGACAGGTCTTGGTTTTGATACAGCACAAATAAAAATGAAAAGGCAATATACCAATTTATAACCTACATATGAGCTATTGCATAAAAAAAAAACAACAAAACTCTCCCAGGGATTGACATATAAGAACTTTTTTTCCATAGCCCTGACGAGATTCTGTTTTGATGAGGGAAATTTGTTGAAAACTTCAGCCAGCTAAGAAGGCTTTGATTTGATCTTTGCAATAGAGACAAAGCAATGCACATATACTTATTTCATTGACTCCTAAGTTAACACGGTCGAGAGAGAACATCTTACTCTTTATGAAGTAGAACCCCATTAAATGATTTTCGGAAGGGACTGAAACTTGGGTAGCAGTCTACTTTTCAAAGACTGTTGGGTACCAGGAACTTGTGCATCCATTTTCTTCAGAGTCCAGTTTGATACAACCTTCTTCCCTGTCTCATCCTAGTCCCTTTGGAATTCACTGCGTTAAAGCGGATGTTAAATCAACATATTCTGTACTGTAAACTCCCTTTAGAGTTTATACAAAAAGCCAAAATGAAAGAGAAAAAGAATCCTTACCCCTTTCCACTGAAGCATCAGTGTGGAGAAAACTAAGTCAGCTCAGAATATACCAAATGACAGACCAAAGAAACTGGTAAGTTTGACTAAGGAGACAAAAATGCCCATTCCCCACCCCGACCCATGGAGTGCAACTGGTTACACCGTGGTTATCTTCTTATCCTTGGTGGCTTGCTTGATGGCAGCCTGCTCGCAGATGATCTCCTTGAGCCGCTGAAGCCTCGTGTTCTGGGTGGTCTGGTCCCCCACCCCCGTCTGGCTGCGGTGGAGCAAGGTCAGGGCGTGGATGTACTCCAGCTCCGTGTACTTCACGCCCTGGTCCACCACCAGGTTCAGGAGCTCATCGGCCGTGTTGTACAGCATCTCGTAATACTGCCTGAGAGAGCAAGACAGAACACGGCTCACCACCTCCACCGTCGGCTTTGTATGAGCGGTTTTAGTTGTAATGAACATGCTGCTTATCAGTTACTCACTTTAATTATTCAGTGAGCATTTACTGATCACTAGGCATTGTTCTAGGCCCTATGCACATAGGAGAATAAGACACATGCGATCTCTCTGCGTGAGAATGAGTTTACATGAACGGAGACCTCACATCTTTCAGTCTCAGTTCACTTAAGACTTTCTCCTAATTTCACATTAACCTCAGGAGAGCCAAAGAGAGAGAAGCAGGGGTACAGAACACAGAGGGAGAAAACGATCATCTGGCAGGTATTGCTACCAGTTCTTGTCTCATTCAATCTCTCATTCATTCATTCATTCATTCACTGGAGTCTGTGAAATGCATGGTTTTCTCCTTCATAAAGTAGGATAATTGTAGTACCTACCTCTTAGGTTATTGGAAGAATTAATCCATATAAAGCACTTAGAATGGTGCCCAAAACAATTACACATGTGATTAAACAATTACAAATAATAATGCAGTAATAGTAATAGCAGTACACGATGATGAGCAAGACGTAGCCTTTTACCTCAAATAGTTCAGAGGCAAGTAGGAAAGCTAATGAAAAACAGAGAAAAAATGATTGCATTTCTGCTGACAAGCTAATTTCCATGTACTGTCATTTACCCTCGCTGTACCTAGCGAGCTACTACTCCCTTTTCTCAGATAAGGGGACTGAAAGCAGAGAGGTCAGGAGACTTGCCCAGGTCACAAAGAGAGTGAGTGGTGCCAGAACATGAACCCGGGCCTCTGACTCTAAGTCCAATGCTCTTTTCTCGCGGACACAGTGAGAAGACTGTCCACGTGCCACGAGTGAGGTAGGAACGCTACGAGGAAGGAGAGATCGCACCACGCCGAGGGAAGGGGGAAGGATCGAGGAAGACTTCAGATGGGGTAGGATGCTGTCAGGCGGGGCTTTGGGGAAGGAAATTCTAGATTAAAGAAAGAGAGAAGAGCATGAGCAAAGGCAGGGAAGAATATCCTGGTTATCCTGGGTGCAGCTGAATGGCGAGACGCTGTGGGAAAAGGCAGTCGAAGCCAGAAGGGAGAGAGTTCGACATCCGGCTCGTTACCTCAGCAAAGAACGTTAGGCCCAGTTAAGCCAAGAAATGCCCTCTGCCTCTGCCCTCCAAGGTTCTGCTGAGGGCAGGGGCGCCAGCCCAAATTGTGCTTCTGGAAGATTAATGTGACAGCGGTACGTACAGCGGTCCAGGAGGACACGGGCTATAATTCTAGCAAAAAGTTGGGGACTCGAGAGCCACTGGCTGCCAGGCTTGGCCTGGGTGGTGGAGAGATGAGCAGGGCGTGTAAGAGAAACGTGTGTCAGGCTGACTCTTCAACGCAGAGAGCAGATGACGGTGGGAGCCACTTGCCATTCTTAAAACCGACGTTATGCACTCCCATGCCTCACTGAGTCTCCTGGACTGTGAGGCTACGACTTGCACGGCCACCAGTTACCCAGGGGGTACGTACAGTTCAGCAGTGCTATGACGGCCGGTCAGCCGAAAGACAGAGGAGCCTTCCCAGGTGCAGTCTGCCTCCTTCTCTCTCCCCGACAGGGAAAGCAGCTCTGCCAGGATTGAGGGGGCAGATCAAGGCAGGGGGGCTAAGGCAACTCTGGGGGTGAGGGGATGTTGCAGATCTGCGAGGACTGCTTGCCCACAAACCTCTCGCACTGTTGGACTTGGGGCCTTGGATTCGTTTCTTCTTCATCAGGAACGTCTTGAAAAAAGAACATCCTATGGGAGAACTAAGCACCCTCAAAGTCGGGAAAACATTCTGGGACTTTGATAATGTCAAGAGTGTTTTATAAGTGGCTGCTGCAATGGGAACGTGACCAGTTGGAGCACTGGTACCTTTTCACACAGCGACCTCCTTTTCCTGCTCTGCCGAGCCTCCTTTTCTAACACTTTTTTTTTTTTTTTAATGGGAGAAATAATACTCTTCGGTGGGTCTTTCCTAAATAGTGTCAGGAACAGAAAGTGCTCATCTTCGATTGGCAGGTTTATGGGTGACTCCTGGCAGCGAGCGGTTCAACGCCCTTGTACAGTTATCTCCTGGGGATAACTTTCTGTAGTCGTTGCAAATGAGTGTTCCGTTGAACCTCAGGGCACCACATGTGTAGGGGTCGCTAGTCAAGGATGACCTTGAACGTGGACAGAGGCACTTCTGATAGAAGCGGTGTGAGAAGTCCAACCTCCAGAGGTCGGGGGACCCCAATATTAGCACCGGGAACTTTTTCAAAACTTCACGTTTGGCATAAAATCCACGTGAACGACTCCTGCTCCACAATGTATCTGTTGTAATTTAAAAATGCTATCTTTTTTTTTTTTGAAAGCCTCACATCACATTTCTCCTGGGGCTTCCTGTGTCCCCGGCACACCGCGGCTTCCTCCCGTTTTGAGAAGTGAGGCCCTGCGTCATCTAATTCTGTTTCCCTTAGATGCGCAGGTAAGCAAGAGAGCGATCCATTTACAGAACTAAAAAAAAAACTGCTCAAGAAGAACCCATGTTCAAGCCTAGATTTACCAAGTGGAACGAGGGAGGACTCGGGGCTCAGGCTTCTGTCAAAGCTAGAAGGGAGCTGATAGCTACAAGTCAAGATTGGCGGTTCCCAAACTGTAGAGTGCCCGAGATGCTTAGGAAAAGTGCAGATTCCTGAGGCCCCGTCTCCAGATACCGTGATTGCCAACGGTTCTGAACAAGTAAGACTCTGAGCTGGAGTCTGGTGTGAGAAGAGTTACACAACCATTCCCATCTCCTTAAGCCAAGGCCCTAAAATCATTAGGGGAGGAGACTTAAGCAGTTAAGTGGGTTGTAATGCTTTTCAATGAGATTAAACCAAGAGAACTGGGTTTCTTTGTATCTGATGCTGATATTTTCATCATTTATCTAAAGAGTGACACCAAACCCATCAATCCAGATGAAATTGATTTGTCTTGAAAAATCTGATGAATTGTTTCCAGAGGTAAATGGCTGTTTTTTTTTCCTCCAGAGACTGTTGTTCCACGCCAGGAGCAAACGATGAAACAAAGATGCCTGGATTTCTAGTCCTGGATCCTCCAGTGTGATGAGTGATGAAGGGCATGCCACTTAAAGCCTTAATGTGTCACCATTCTCTGTGCAATGGAGACCTTTCTAAATCCCAGAACGGCACTCTGAAGTAGACGAAGAGACGAAAAGAGTCCTCAAGAGCCTGGATAAATGATGCCCCAGAATTGCAAAGCTCAGTTATTAAACAAAATTGACAGGTAACTGATGGCGTATTTTCTATAGTTAGGGAAAAAATTCCCCATAACCATGATGATATATTAGATCATAAAGGAACATAAATATTTAAAGACAGAATGAAATTCATTCATCTTTCAGAACAGCACCCAGTTGCAAAGACTACAGTAAATTGGCATAGCAACGGTTACCCTTGGAGGTAGAGAAAGGGTGCCATGAGGTGCCTTAAGGAAAATGCTCCAAACTATAAAATTAGACTGAGCTTCCATGATGAACACTGACGTGCTGAAATGAAATCATGTAACCCAATTGAGATAAATAATGTATCAGCACTTATTAAGGCCCCAGGAAAATGAAAGCTTAGTCTTCGTCCTCAAGCATTAAAATGGCTTCCAGGGCACCACATTTTATAGCAGACGGTACTCAGCTAAGCTGCCTGGATGGGGTGGGTGAACGCGCATTTGATTTAGACCTTTTCTAGCTCATGACTTGTGCAGCGGGTCTCTTCATGGCAATGATATTAAAAGGCCAATTGCTAGACTTGGACCAAACATCCTGTTCCAGAAACCAGAGTGCCATGTCACCGTGATGGGTGGAACATTTTGTGAGTTTCTCCCTGTCCTTTGCTTTTGTGTTTTTTAGCACATGTTAATATTACTAATAACATTAACCTTTTAGATGTATTAACATAATCGACCCGTTGAAGTAGGTATGGCAGTCATCCACGATTTACAGATGAGCAAACTGAGCTTTAGAGAGTTGGAGTGATTTGTTTAAGGCCTCAAAATGAAGGACTTTGAACTCTGGACTTACTCCAAAGCCACCAAAATATAGAAATATCTAAAAATGCAAAAAGTAAAGGTACTAATTTCAAAGAATGCTTGTATAGCTGATTCATTTTTAGTCATGGTTTAGGAAATATGAATTTAATAAAATTCACAGACTGAATCAGCTCTCTGCCTTCTGTTATAATGAAACAAGCCAATAGTGTGGCAATACAAAATTCACTTACATACTTTGCTGTTATATTTGAATAACACTGGATTTGATCTGGGAATTCAGTGCTCTAAACCAAATAATGAAGTCATGTTGTGAATTCAGCATTCGGGAGTTACATGAAAGCTTTTTGGCTTTTTCATTTACTCTGTCACCTCTCTTTATTTCTCCCTTTTTGCCCCTCAAAACGGGTAATGGACAAGGTGACTTTTCTTTCCAAATGCTGGCTGCCTTTCTGATTCATTAGTTCCTTGAGGAAGGGAGATAATTAAGTAATTTCATTGTCAAGACTTTCTCATCTAGTTCTTCCTGAGATAAAGACAGTATTAATATCAACAAGAGAATTAGGCTCTGAAGCTGACTTCTTAAATGTAAATTTCAAAGGAAGAAAAATTTACCTGAATATAGCTTAGTATTGACTCCGGCTCCCCAAACTCTTTAGCCAACAGCTGCAGTATTTGGAGCATGTAAATAAAAACCCAGTAGTAGATGAGTCACTAAACTGTCAGGTAAAACGTTCAACTCCTGTGTTCTAGCTCACTCAGTGGTATTTATGATAATAAGCTGGGAAATGGGAAGAGACAAAAGAAAGGGACTGAATAATCTATAAACTAGATAATCATTCAATAAATAATTGAGAGGTAGTTATAGTGGAAAGACTTAGAGAGGTAAATAAACACTTGAGAGATCAACTAAACTCAGACTCCGATTCTTTCATTCCGCCCTAACCAGCTGTGTGACCTTGGGCAAATGCTGGCAGCTCTTTGGCCCTCTGCTTCCCATACAAAAAATAGAGATGATGGTGGGTGCTGTTCAAGCACTGGCATTTTGGGGTTTTAAAACCTTTATAGCATCTTCTTCTTGGTCCTATAAAATCATGAGTTTCTAACAGAATTAGCTAATGCTAATTTCCCCTAAGGTATTGCTGCAAGATGCACTAATGATTGATTTTAAAATATTCTTAACAAGTGTAAACTTCGTTTGGCTATACTTTTCAGACCAATAATAAAATAGATAGTAATCCCCTGTGTCGAAAGAATAAATCAGTTTATTAAAAAATATAATATAATTGCTCTGATTTGTCTTCCTCTTCAAAGCTTATAAACATGACTGAAATTCTATTTTGAAATAGTTGAAATTATTTCCATTTCAGGAATGAGACAGCTAAAGTAGAGAAAGGCTAAATAATTTTTAGAGCATTAGGGGCAGAATTAGATTTCTATTTTACATTGGGATAGTTTTTAACACTCTTGACCACAGATTGAGTAGGTTTTTGTTCTGACCGGAACATTTCAGCAGAGACGTATGGGCTTTAAAAAAGACAGAACAGAAATTCAAATTCCTTCAGCTGGTGGCAGCGGAAAATCATTCGAGAGGAGAGCCTGGGAGTGCATTGCTGTAAGAAGTGCATGGGCTCCTTCGACTGGTCATTTTCTCTATATAAAGTGACACGCTCACATACCACTGCACTTTGTCAGTGGCACTATGCTTTAATGGCAGTTATCTATTGGCCTAGTTCTGATAATCCCCACGCTTAAGCAGTATGCGGGGCTTAAGCTCTCTCCTGGAAAGATGTTAACAGTTAAAGTCACCTGTGTCCATCCCTCTTAGGAACGTAGCCTGATATTTTTGATAGCAGCAGCAAGAGTCTTGCTTGATTTCTCTTTAAAAAAAAAAATACAAGCACTGAAAACCAAGGAATTCCTCTGACACTCATCCCTTTTGAGATGATGACTCTCTTCCCAAGGGGAGAAAATTTCTTTTTCTTCCCTTAGCTAGAAACCTGGCTCCCCACCTTTGGAACACATGCTAAATTTGTAATGATCTATGGTTGAAATTTCCTCCTCAACAACTTAAGGATTCATATGTCACTCTCTGCTACATCAGATAATTTTTTTAAATTAAGTTTTCTACAGTAGGGCTAGAGGAAGATCTGCATTTTAAATTCAGCACAATTAAAACTGTGTCTCTTTGGTCAGGCACTGCCTTTGGTCAAACCCCAACTGTATGAATAATTATTCAGTCCATTAGGAAGTCTGTTCAACTCCTTCTCCCATTTTGAAGGTTTTAATAAATATTGATCAGGCACATTTCTGTTTGCACTTGCCAAAGCAATTCTGATGGATTCATCTTCTGATGTTATCAAATAATGAAATATGAAAGAGTGAATAGAATTACCCTCTTGTTCTGTGATTTTTTATTTAGGTCCTTCATTTTACTTTCATAACTGTATTTGTCTCATACTCCTGTAAATGTTCTTTTGATTATCAAAAGGTGAGTCCAGGTTAAGGAAAGCTATACTGTAAATACCACTTTAGAGAGTCTTTCCATTTAAAAAAAATAAATTATCTAATAGCATAGGTTAATAAAAGGACATAGTATTATGAACATTGGTGGCCTCAAAGATACATACTGTTTACCAATTAGCATGAGGCCCTTATATTGGATATTATTTATTATACTATATATTTCTCAGATTAACAATCTGGCAAACAACTGCTGAGCTATGCTAAATAAAAATAACTCAGATGCCTTATGGCTTTTTCAGTTTCAAGCAATGAAATGGAACTATCAACTTTTCACTAAATAATGCAAAGAATTTTTTCAAAAGACAACCTAGTATTATTTTTACTAATGCTTAGGAAGTTCTAATAATGTTTTAAATGCTAATATAACATAGAAAGGTATAGTCCTTGCTGCAAGAAGCTGTTTTAAATCTACACCTAAAAATCCAATCCAGGATCAGACCAAAGTTATCTAAGGCACTAGGCAAACGTTTTAAAGTAAGACAAATCTGGGACTTGCCAGCCAGCCTGCCTGCCTGCCCACACTGATCCCCTCCCTCTCTTGGTAAATGGGAAAGGAGGAAAGAGTTGGAGGGTCCTAGACAAGGTACAGAAACCAAGATTTCTGCTCCAGTGACAACCAGAGGTGGTGATGAGATGGAGAAATGAAGAGTAACAGGTGTTGGGGTTCTGCACTTACAATATGGAGACCCTTGTTGATCTGTAACTATGTAGGGCAAAGGTCAGCAGACATGGACTGCATGGCTTTGATGGGAGAACATGCCCATTAGAGCATTATGCCAGTGAGGCCAAGACAATGGACGGATTCTGTTAGGTGCCAGTTAGTTCTATTTTTCAGCCACTGACTCTGCCCCTACCCAGCTAGCACACAAGTGTGCTAAGCCAAGGACTGGGTGAGGTTAAATGGACAGTTCTCTGCCAGCCACTATCGCTGCTCCTGCAGGTGCTTAAGATGCAGAGGCTGCTGTTCGGTCATTAGCTGGCTGAGTCAAACCTGGACTGATCTTTCTGTTCCAGTTCTGTTCCAGGAACCCAAGTACATTTCTCGATATTGTTAAAGGACATTTCTCTACTTTGCTGAGACAAAAGATTGTATCTTTTAGGCCATAGAGGAAAATGGTTTTGGAGAAAAATCAAGAAATCAGCAGATTATTTAACAAGTGTGAGTGTATTCAAATCAGTAGGTCCCAATGGCAAATACTTGGTATATTTACTCAACCCCTAAGGTTATTTATGAAAGAGAGAAGGCCTAAATAAAACAAAGCTCCAAAAGGAGGCACCTGAGATTCAAGGACACGTGACTCGGGATGTCAATTAGAAAAATAATAGACTAAATCAGAAGGAGCTAATGGAAATATGTACCATATCCAGCAGAGTTTAATTAAAGACCCAAACACTCTGACAAATGTGATGGATAGCTTTGGGTAGCAATGAGAATTTGGTGGATGAAAAGGCCACTGTGGCTGATGATATATTTTGATGCCAATGAACCATTTTATATGGTGCCTCTAAAAAAATACTACTAGCAAAAAGAATTTATTCTGATGGCTACCCGTAATAAGACACAGGCTGAAAACAAACAAAGGGTATTGCAAATCAAATTCAGAAGAGAAAGCATCTAGCAAATGCTAAAGACAATGGATTACAACTGGTTTCACTTAATACCTTAATAAATAAATGTGCAAGAACATACAGTGTGGTGGAAAGAGCCAATATTACTAAACGGGGAAGGGCCGTGAACAGCAACGAAGCAAGAGAAATACTGTAAAGGACCAGAGAATTTAGAATTATGGGTGGCAAATGACAAAATGAGATTTGCCTTGGGAAAACCCAAGTGAATTTGTCAGGAAGAAATCCTAACCTCCTATATATTCGGTAGGTAGGAGAAACCTTAGAACAGCCCTGGTTATAAATGGTCCATGAGGGTGTGTGTGTGTGGGGGGGGGGACGGTGGGGGTGGTGGGGGAGAGGAAGTGGTGGGGGTGAGGGGGTGGTAAGGGCGTGGAACCAGAATATTTCTTACTTCTTGTTTCAAAGAAGTACCAGTCAAAGGACAAGGACTCTGCTGTACTTCATAGTTCTATATTGCTTTATTTTATACCATAAGCCAATTGAAATCAGAAAAATGCACCAAACAGGATTAAAGGGATAGCAGGTTGCTGGAAAATAGAAGATTAAAAGAGATTCAGTCCAGTTTTTGCTCAAATGTCAGCTTATCCATAGGTGAGGTTTTCCCTGACTACCTTATCTAAAATGATACCTACCCCATCCTCAACTGCTTTGCCCTTTCTCTGACCTTTACCTTTCTCTTTAGCACTCACCTCCACCTAAAAAAATACATACTTCCGAAAAATATTTGAATATATATTTTATATATTATACATATTTGAAAAATATATGTATACAGAAAGTCAGAGGCACAGTTCAATACAGTGGTTAAGATCCTGGACTCAGGAGCCAGGGCCTAGGGTTGAACCCCAGTTCGGCCTCTTACTATCTGCATGACCTTGGGCAATTTATTAATTTCTCTGCGCCTTATTTTCTTCGCTTGAGAAAGGAATAGCAACGTGGTGGTGTTACAAGGACGGAATGACGAAGAACAGCGGCTGGAGCAGAGCAAGTGTTATGCGTAAGTATTTACTGCCCAAATAAACGCCTGCTCTTGTTCCCTTCCTAGAACACAGTCTCCTTGAGAGCAAATTGGATTCTGTACCTCTCCTTGTAACCCCGTGGCCTGAGAACAGGGCATCTAGTGGTCCTGAATAAACGAAAAGGAATGAATGAAAGTGACAGCCAACTGTCCTCATATCTCATAAAGTGATAGAGCGCAACGTGAAAAAGCAGTCTGATTCTTCGATACCGGAAATGGAGGAACTTTGAATAAAATAGTTGCTCCCTACAAAGGCAAAGGGGTATTCTGAGGTAGTTAATTGTGAGGTGGATGTGGAGCACCTCTGTGTTTGGGATAACTGGTTGAATTACAAAAAAAAGGGTAGGGCATGGAGGGAAGAGATCTGTTTTTGACTAATGGTCTGTAATCCACTCTCTGGTGGAATTAGACCTGAGTCCTTACAAATTTCTTGGCCTGTCTGAACTTCAGTTTCTTCATTAACACAATGTGGGGTAAATAATATCACATCACAGGTTAAATTTGCAGATTAAATCAAATGATATGGTAGGACACTTGGTACGTAAAACAAAAAAAAAAAAAAAAGAAAAAAAAAAACAGCTGACATTTACTGTACTCTATACCGGCTATGTATATATTCTTACTTTATCACAACTGTATGAGGTATCATATTCTCCATATTGAAATGGCTTTTTATTAATCCCCACTCAGAAGACGGGTTTCTTTCCTCTTATTTCTTTTTCCTAAGATTAACCCTCTGCCTTTGATTCCAATCACTCCCAATGCCTGTAGGACCTTGCTGGGGTTTCGTTTTGTTTCTAACTCTTGAATCTAGTACCTACCCCGTTCGCGTGTTTTCTCATGTCTGCCTTCGAACGTCCTTCTAATTCTCATGTTTTGAAAACAAAACAAAGCCAGACAACAAACCCCAAACCCTTTGTGATCCTGTGTCCACTCCTCCTGTCATCATTTCTCTTCTCCTTTCGTTAAATTTCTCAAAAAAAAAAAAAAATTCATTTGTATTCACCATCCTTCTAAGGCCTCAATGTTTTCTGAAACTATACTCAAAAAAAGGTCACCAATGACATCCAAGTGGACAATGTCCTTTGCTCATTACTCTTCCCCTTTACAGTGTTCCATCTTAAACTCAACTCTCTGAGCCAGTTATTTAGATTCTTCTCCAAGCGCCCTCAGTCCCTTTGATTTCTTTACTGGCTTCTACTCTGCCCACTGTGGGCATGCCTCCCAGTCAGGCGTTGGCCCTTTGTTCTTGCTTTGCTTCCAAATCTTACCTGTATATGAGATGTTCTCTCTCAACAGATCAAAGCTTCATTTTCACTGATTTGTAGACATTTCCAAATTTTGCTTAACTTTCAAATTTTGCTTAAAAAAACTATAGTTCACAAAACTTCAAAAATGTCAGTATCATTTTTGAGCCTTCACTTTCTTTTGTCTGATAATTACTAGGTCTACCGGAGTAATAGTTTTTACATTCATCTCTTTTTTCCAATCTCATTACCACAGATCTTCATCACTTCTTGTTGGGTTACTACACTCATCTCCTCCCCATCCCTAACTCCTTCCAGATTCACCTCCAGTTCTAACTGGATCAGTTGATTCTATGCCAAACAACAGCAGCAGCATCGACAACTACTGCATGCTGACTGGTGCCAACAGGATTTAGTCCAAACTCTGAACACTGATATCCAAGGGCTTTTAAAGATTTAGTCTCTATCTTACCTTTTCTCTCACTTCTCCATTCTGTTAAAGCCAAACTTTGCTACTGGATCAATGTCCCTTGAACATACTAAGTACTTTTTGGCTCGAGTTGGTGTATCCAAAGCCTGAATGACCTTCAAGATGCTGAGGTCCCCTATCCTCTATGAAGCTATTGCCTACTGCATGGGTCACCTATGTAACATGCACCATTTAGAAAAGTATCTGCTGCTCAAAAAGAATACAAAATGAATGAATGAATGAATGAATGAATGAAAAGATTCTTTTTGACCTGGTGATATAATAAAAAAAGTTATTAGAGTATTTATTTATTAGCTGTGTGACTTTGGAAAGTTCCTTAACCTCTGTGGGCCTCAGTTTCTTTATCTATAAAATGAAGATACTGATAGTACCTACTCGTAGGGTTGTTCAGAGGATTAAGTTCGTATATGTAAAGTGCTTAGAACAGTGCCTGGCACATAATATGTGCTTGTTAAATAAGCAAACCATACAAATGAAGAAAGAAAGAAAGAGAGAGAGAGAGAGAGAGAGAAAGAGAAAGAAAGAGAAAGAGAAAGAAAGAGAGAAAAAGAGAAAGAGAAAGAAAGAGAGAAAGAAAAAGAAAAAGGTACGAAAAGCATGAGGTGCCGTCTCCCACCCCCGTCTCCTAGCCACCCACCCTGCTCCTTTCCTGAGACAATCAATGCTACCAGTTCCCCAGGTATCCTTCCAAATACATTTACACGTATACGAGCATGGCTGTGTGCGTGTGTGTATGTACACACACAATATTTAAACAGAAATGGCGTTTATACGCTCATCTGCACCTTGCTTTTTCCACTTAACAGTATATCTTGGAGATGATTTCATTTCAGTACATATCGACCTGCCTTATTCTTAATGGCTGCAGAGAATTCGACTGTACCAATGCACCATAACATATATTTATTAACTTCTCCCAGAATGCAGCCTTCTTGCCAACAAAGACTATGTCTTACGACTCTCTGTAGCATCCTCAGTGCTCACACGGTACCTTCCAAAAACTTTTTTTATTTGTTTACTTGCTCAACAAACATTTAAACATCAGCTATGTACCAGGAAGTATATAGTGGGTACTGTGGATGGAGAAGTGAGTAAAACATAGTCCTTGCTATCTGGAGATACAGAGTCAGTGGTGACAGTGGCCACGTAATTATGCTAACGTGACGGTGGCTTAATAAAGGCACAAATGAGACTCTCTAAACTCACCAACAGGAAGGCTGTAGACTTCTCAGAGCAGTCAGGGAGGACTTTTTTTGGGGGGTGGGGCATTAACGATGAGGCAAACATAGAGAGAAAGTACTAGACAAGCAAAGCAAATGGAATGTGTGACGTGGGTGGAAAGTAGAAAGAATGTGGTATTTGGGAGGAACTACAATGGTTTACTTCCCACTGGAGTACAAAGGGTATATGGAGGGGGCAGGAGGGGCAAGTGGTTAGCCAGGTCAACTGAGGCCAGATCATAATGGGCCTTGTCTGCCATGCTGTAGACTGTGGACGTCCATGGGTAGGTGGAAGAAGGGCATGGAGGGTCAGACAGCTCAGAACTGTGAGCCTTTTACTCTGCCGAGGTTATAAGACAAAATAATTATCATCTACTTTTACCAGGATTTAATAAACGAAGGTATTTTAATACTTTCCAAGTAGAAAAAGAAATAATCTTTAAACAAAAGGTCCATGTTTTCCTTTATGAGAAATTCACAAACTCGCTGTACTGTCATTATTCTTCTAATTTTCCAAAGGGTAAGGACAGTCTAGCTTCGGTTTACACCCTGGCATTTGGAAACTAATGCTGTAGCAATCTGAAGACAAAGGATTTAAGAAGGAAGCCAGGCATGATGACAACTGTGTTTTAGAAAGCCATCTCCAGCAGCAGGGTGGAGGATGGACAGTATGAGAAGCAAGCGCGCCCTTCGGGCTGCCGGAAGACCCAGCTTGTCCTTGATTTGCTCGGCTTCTCCTCTGTGAGGCCCTAAGGACCTTTAGGTTTCCTCACAACTCATGCCCCCCCACGCTTGTAGCTATACACAGTCAACCTCAAGGAGAGAGAAGGGTGCCACACACCCTCAGCTCTCAGCACCAGATGCCAGTAAAGACAGAAGCAAGCAGGAGGGACATCCTTTGACAAAAGGTACCTGCTGTCCTTCCTCCTCCACCTGTCTGGTTGAAATGTAAATAAGCACCTAGGATTCATATACTTGTATATGAAATTGTATATTATATCTACGATCAGGATCAGTCTCTCGTTTAATCTCCTGACAACCATACGCAGTAGGCCTGATAACCTTAGTTTGGCAGGTAAATAAAGGGTCTGGGAAAGTCATGAGTCTTCATGTAACTGACTAGATTGTCCCCCAGTCCCCTCCCTGGATCCCCTACTACAGTTATGGGGAGCTTCTGGGAGCACTGGTTACTTGGAGCTCCATATTACACAGCAAGAACTTACACCAGACACTTAGTTTAGAACTGGGATTTAAGGCTGGGGAGGGTATCTGGAGGAAAATGAAATATACATAATAGGAAAAAATCAACCATAGGAAAAAACATTCTCAGAGACAGCAGAGAAAGTCAGGCATTGAGGGACAGAAGAACAATTTTTTTAAACTGGCCCTTTCCATATAATAAAAGACTAGTACTGAGACTGCTCCACAAAACTGCTCTCCCAAGTCTATATATAAAAAAAGGGCCTTTGATGGGAAAATATATATAGCATTTGCATTCCTTTTTCAGGAAGGAAAAAAGTATCGGATTTGAAAGACCTCCCAGAAAGGGCAAAGCTAAGAAAGGAAGGTCTTTGAGCGCTTAATGCCTCTATTTAAATGCTAATGCTAACCTATAGCTCTGGATCCGCAAAAATAAAAGCTTTTCAAAGGCCATAAAGCGAATTTAAAAGGAAACCTTAATTTCTTAAAGAAAAGGTATTTTGTTTTTGAAGACAAGCAAGCACATGGAATTTCAGGAGGGGAATAACCTTCTGATCAGGGTGAGAGCCAGCTGGCCACACAGCATTTGAGTTTGAGGGCAGGGACTCGCCAGCACTGAGTGGTCAGGGGCTGCCTCTGTCACGAATGGAGTTTGCCCTCAAAAGACCTGCCTCTGGAGCTCAAAGTTTGCCACAAAGTGTACCTGATGGAGGGTGATGCTTTGCCCCCTCCCCTAAACCCCCGCCAACCGTTTCCTGCAATGGCCTGTGCTTTGGGAGCTCTGGTGTCTGGAAGGAAAGCTGGGGACTAGGGCAAGGAGAGGCATAAGGCCTGGGGTCCTCGCCCGGAACAGTCGAGGTGGACACGGGGTGGGGCGGGGCCTCCTGAGAGGTGTAGTGCTGCCTTAGTTCCCATGGGAACCAACCGTCATGAATGCAGTGACTGAGGAAGGGCCCAGGAGCTGGGGAAAGGTCTGTCTGGGATCCGAATTAAGGCGGGGAGGCTGGGAGACCACGTGCCAGGTAAACCAAGTCAGAGAAATAAAACAAAATCAGAAAATACCTGTGGTAGGAGTAATGACTAGGAAGGGGGCCCAAGGGAGCTTCTGGGGTCATTCTAATAATGGATGTTTTTTTTTTTTTTTTGTCTCGGTGATGGTAACATGGGCACATTCACTTTATAAAAAGTAATCAAGCTGCATAGTTAATATTTGTATGGTTTACTGTATGTATGCTATACTTCGATAAAGACACATTAGTTTTCTCCTTCTCACCCTCTATCTCTGGAAAAAAAAAAAAAACAGAAGAAAAAGAGATACCTGGGTATATATATTTAATTCAGTCTCATACTCGAATATAAAGACAGATATTGCTTTTATGAACCTTGAAAACATTATGCTAACTAAAAGAAGCTAGACACAAAAGACCATATGGTGTATGGTTCCATTTATATGACATATCCCAAAATCACAGACAGAATGTAGATTAGTGGGTGGGGAAGGGAAATGGGGAGAATAGGGAGTAAATGCTAACAGAGAGAGGGTTTCGTTTGGGGGTGATGAAAATGTTTTAATATTAACTAGTGACGATGGCTGCACAACTATCAAAAAAACCCCACCGAATTATACACTTTTAAGGGATAATGTTTATGGTATATAAATTATCTCAATAAAGCTGTGATAGAAAATGCTAATTTTATGAACTAGGACCACAACATCTTAACGGCACAGAAGACATCTGTCTACAGCCAGTACCGTTTGCAGACTGATCCACAAATCTGGACGTTTGCCACAGTGTGACACTCTCCTGTGGTATTCACGGAAAAGATTCCATAAGCTGACAGATACGAAAACATTTGCACCACAGGCCCCTGAAAGGGACTGAAGCCATTTGCCCCGGAACCACACTTCTGTAGGTTCTGTGACCCATTTTCACGCTAAATACCTCTGAACTCCCTCCTTCCTTATATACTAATCTCAAGAAAAATTCATGACAACTAATGATACATAACTCCTACTAGAAACATTGGTTAGAACTGGGAACAATTCTATGTGTATAATACAGAGTAATCGAAATATAACTGAGCCAAAGACTCACTAATGAATGTTTTTACTAAGGGGAACAACTAGTGTTTATTCAATACTTACTATGCGCCAGGTGCTTTACACGTGCCTGATTTCATCCTCACAAGGAGGCTCACAGAGCCGAAATACCTGAGGTCGCCGGGCTGGTAACGACAGCCAGGCTGAACTCTGCCTACATAACAATCACTACCTTATCACTTTCCCGGTTTGTTCCAGAAAAACTCCACATTAGGCCATGAGAAAACAGTTCACACCCAGAATAAAGCTTGGGGAGATAAAAATGTTTACTCATCATCAGAGACACGCTGAGATCATACTGGTCGGTGACGGTCCTATGTAAACTGTGAAGTGCTGTACACATATCTGGCAAGAATATATTCATATTATTTCAGCTTGGGTATCGGATGGGGGAAAATTAGAAGCTCCAAGTGTGACTGTGTGCTAACTTTGGTTAAAGTGAAAGACGAGAATTCTTGCAATTATCTGTTCTTTTACACGGCTGACCTTCAGATCTTTATTCATGGTAATAAATGACTCTTCAAGGGTGAGTTGAGGCTGACAAGGGAGGAAGGAAGGCCTGTGATCTCAGCCAGCCCAGATTTTAAAGAAAAAATATGTTCATTTTTAACAGGAAAAGTCAAAAGTTAGTCAAGGCAGCAAAAATGGCCTAGAAATCTGAACCAGGTTTTCACGAAGACTGCAGAAGGTGGAAGGAAAGAGCAGTTCCTTCGCTTGGCTACCTTCAGAATTAGTCTCCCAACTTCCAGTGCTTTCAGCACCTAACAAACTTGCACGGCGCGCTTCAGTACGGTCTCTGGGCTCAGTCAGCAAGCGAGATGTGGCCTATTAACTACTCTCCCGTGGCCTGGAGGTATGCGGCTCTCAGGACCTGAGATGACCTGAGTATTTGGTGGAGAAAACAGAAGGAGAGGCAGGGGCAGGGGGGTTGGTTGGGGTTGCCAAGCAAGTCGGAAACAAAGTTACGATTAAGCCACCGCCTGGGCCCCAGTTGCCGATCTGGTCACCAGAGCACGCTCCATCCTTGACTGGGCCAGCGCTACTAACCGAGCTCATGTGAATACCCTGCCTCGACAAGCTGTGCTGAAGCTGCACACACTGTGCAGGGGCGGGTGGAACAAGTCAGGAAAAGGCAAGGAAGCCTCGGTCTGTCCTTTCTGCAGCGAGGCTGTTCTGGCCAGTTTCCTGTCTCCATTCTCTACTCTTCCTTCTCAACGCTTAGTCACAATTCACGGGATTGAATGGAATTTACCTGCTGCCCATGAAAGTTACCTGAACCACAACACTCCTCAATATACCTATTATAGTTCAAAACCAAAGAATGTCAAAGTCGAAGGTCATATTGGGAGATGTTATACACGTCACTTATGAGCCAGGCAGGGGTTGCGATGGCTGGAGGTCCCTGAATGTCCCAAGCCAGGTAACTGGGGATGTCCCTCCCACTCCGGGCATACACTTCTGAGAACCTGCTTCACTGGCAAAGATTTCTAATGCGTTCCAAGAGAAACATTTCAAGTGTGGTGGTGAAACAAACAAACATTGGTTTGTGACCCAGATTACCGCAATGTTCTTTCCGGCTTGGGGGTGCAAATGTTCACCAATTATCTGGGCAGGAAAAGTACAGTGATGTGTTTCAGAAAGAGTGGCTTGAGGGGGAAAGCGCCCCGCCCTCCCGCAGCAGGGACGTCGTTAAGAAAATGCCCACGTGTTCTTTCGCGTTTCGCGTGACAGCGTAGCCGCGATGTGACATCTCGGATGCACGTGTTCCGGCCTTGCCCTGCCACTAGCTAACTCGTGATCCTGATCGTATCGCTTAATCCCGTTGCTCCCTCAGTTGCCACATCTGGAAAACTGAAATGGAGTTGGCTAGAGCAGATGACGCCTCCAAACCATCTCCACTCAGGAGGCAGACTGAAGTCGGGGGAGGGGCAGCATTATTACTTCTGTTTTCCAGGAAAAGAGATACATAGGCTGAGAGAGAACAGGGTCCGGGTCACACAGCTAATCAATGGCGGAGCTTTAACCTGGTTCTCCTGAGCCCGAGGTGTGTAATTTTTTTCTATAACACCACAAAGGCTCTCGACATTTTTCTGGCTCCCTGGCTTCCTGGGTGCCTCTGTCCTCAGCGACAGTGTACACAGTCCTGGATGGCCCACATTTGTTGCCTGTCCTTTCATTTTTTTTCTACCAGGCATCGTGTCATTCATTCTGGATTGGAAAAAAAAAAAAAAAGTGCTTTTGACAAGAGCGTCGAGCGCCCTGGGAATGTGGTGGATGCAGCTTTCTTTCAGCGCATATTCAATCGAAAGTAATAGTGGCCTCATTGTAATAAAAAGCTTTATTGTGCTTTGTAACGAAGACATAAAGCACTTAGTTGAAATCACAGTCTTTTAAACTAATCTGCTTTATACTCTATAGTGGAGACACAGATACAAGAGAATTCAAAGTGGTTTCTACAAAATGATCTTCTCAGAGTACGCACACCTCTGAGTGAGGACCTCAGGTTCTATCGCTGGGGTCAAGGTTTTTGTTTTTAACCTGTTCTCTTTGCCTACAGTGTTTGTGGTGGGTACTCTGATCTTTCTCAGTGCTTTTTTCTATTTGTGAGGCTGATAGGCTTTCCAATAAAACCATTCCACATTATATGATCTCAATCAGGATATAAAAATCCTCCAGCACTTACCTCTACCCCCACGCTCACATGTTCACGCCAGAATACAAGACAGCAAGCTCAGTGGGAGGAGAGGAAAATGAGAATTTTAGAGCCTTTAAATAAAGATTATAACTGTTGTTGGACTGCACAAAGATGCAGAGTAATTAAAAAGCTCTTCAAAGAATGGGATAAGTCTATTAAATCCAGTTAAATAATTTTTCAGAGACGCGGCAAGAAATATTTCTTGCTGTCTCGTTCTCTCACAATGAACTGAAGGAAGAATATCTCATTTTCCAAATGGAACTTTATGGAGTTTTCAATAAGCCCCCTCAGCACTTATCTAAATCTTTAATTAGTTCTATAATATACTGATGATATCGAGCATAATTAAATTTATATAGATAAGGCGCAATGAAATTCTAACCAAGTGAGCTGGAAAGCATATATTAAATAGTAAATTTAATGGTTCAAGCTGATAACTACAATTTTATATCAAAAAATTAAATTCAATTTACATGTTGTATTCAAATTGATTTTGAGTGTGCAAATTATTGGAAAAATCTCTTGAATGTATCAGTAAAATTGCTAATCCAGCCTGTTTAAATATCAGTTATTAATGTCTGCATTTGCAAATAAGCCACACGCATTTGCATTTTTACTGCACACAGTAAAAAATTATCTGAACCCTATGCCGTTTTATTAAGAATACTAAGTGATTTTTCTTTTGGCTTTATGCATAAATTAAGGAGGCAAAGAAATGACTGTCGGGTCTAAAGAAGAGTCAGCAATTTAATATATTAGCAAGGCAAAGATGACATATATATATATATATGTATATATTTGCTGACTAAAGTAGTTTATATTAGTCCTTGGAAGCAGCAATTATGGTGATAAAAATCTCCCTTATTTAGGATCAACTGGAATGGAACGGTACACAAACATGATGCCATAACCACAGGGAGAAGTGGATGCATACAAATTTGGGACGCATACAGTTTTGGGAAGGGAAAGGAAATGCATCGTCATGGTTGTCAGAAGGTACAGGTACACACCAGATGATCACATTTTACAGTTCAACTGAAGAATACGCTTGGGAAGTTGTATGAGAAATATGGTTAATTGAGCTTTGGTGACCTCAGAATTGGTTGCATATCTGTAAAAATCTGTGCAGTGATTACTCTGCTTTCCATTGAATATCTATTTTATTTTTATTTTTTTGCCATGGGATTCCTCTGGTTCGAAATCTATCTTTGAAGTAATCAAATATTTATCAGATATCTATTATGTGCCAGGTGCTTACATTACGGGAAATACAAATAATATGCTGATGGCTTCAGAGAACAGAAAAATGAGTGTGAACTGGGGTAGTCAATCATTCCAGAAAAGGGTGGGGGTGTTTATTTTGAAAAGTGAAAAGTTTAATAAGAAAGAACAGCCGGAACGAAGGGATGTAGGGTGAACTATAAGCCACATGTAAGGGAGACTGTGAAATCAATGGGAACAGAAGATTCTGGAATAAATAATGAATGAAGAAACTAGCCAGTTAATAAAGAACAGTTAGTAGGAGAATTTCTATTCAAACTTGAAAAGTATGAGCTGGATACTTTACAGAAAGTCACTCTAAGGATCGAGCAAAAAATTAATTTCACAAAGGATGGCTGAGGGAAAGAGACTGAAAGATGTAAAGGTCGGCTGAAGGACCGTTGCTTTATTCCAGCTGGGAGACAGAAGTGGTGGTGGGAACGGCCCGACAGGAAACAAATCGAGAACGATTTAGAGGAACAAAGAGTCAACAAGTCTTTGCGCGTAACTGGATATAAGAGGTGGACAAAACCGATGGATGAGCCTCTATAGAGGGTATGAGAATTTTTATAATGCAGAATCTAAGGTTCAGATTTGGCAGGTCATGAACCTGTTTTTGCAGAGAACCAAAACCAAAGTGGATGAATGTGTTATTCATATCTGAAAACTTGGAGGAAGAATTGCTAAGGGCCAGAGAAAAATGAAAAAAATCAGGTGCCAAGGAATTATTGAGATTTCCCTCCTGAATGGAGAAGGCCGTCAAGTCTAGCAATGGGAACTCACTTTGTGGTATAAGAAGATGAGCTCTTTTCGAATGCATACTCTTCAATAAGGTGAAAGCTTGTGTCTTCTGAGACTGTGTCCCCACGGTTGTTCATTCTACTGGGGCGGCTCAGCAAAACGATATGAGGACTGCGGGAGGCGGTGAATTCTGGATGGAGGCCTGCGTGGCGGGCAGTGAAGGGGGAGGCCAGGCTACAGGCCTGGCGCGATCGTATGGCCGCAGCATGAGTACGATGGCCTGTGCTAATCTCAGACTTTTCATTCAGAATGTCCCAAGACGAGAGGGCAAACACAGAGCTCCATGGAGACGGGATTTGGAACCTCATAGCACCTTCTGAAAATTTGGTAAAGTCATGGACTGTTTTGCCCGAAACAATGAACACCAACATAAAACTGATATTTCATATAATCTTTTGGTGTTTATAGACCCCCTGAAGGCCCATCATGCACTCCCAGTTAAGGTTATATGGTTTACACTCTAAATATCACACCCATACACACACACAATCAATTATCTATATCTATATAGAGACACACTCATCTTTTCTACACATACACCATACTTTTGTGTATGTATATCCATCCATCCATCCATCCATCCATCCATCCATCCATCCATCCATCCATCCATGCATGCACGTAGCTTTCTTCCACCCATTTCTATTTCTGGTTAATCGGGATCTCTATTCAGACCAGAAGGAAGCAGGAGAGTGGGTAGATTTTTCAATGTCTCTCTGAGGAAAATGAAGGAAGAAACCTCAGTATCTTGAGAATTAGAAACATAGGTTATGAGATTTGTTGAACAGACATAGATATGTATATTTTACCATGTTTGCTTTGAGAGCTTTGAGACTGCTGGGAAGCAAACCTTCATTTATCTTGATTCTTAAGGTCCGTACCTAGAGCCAGTCAAGCCCCAGAAAGGTCTAGATTCAGACTTATAGCCCAGGGAGCCATTCTCACCACAGGCCTCCTTTCTGCACTGACAGAGGCGAGAATAGAGCATCAGCTTAGTGTAAAGGGGCCACTAGGCAAAGTGTTCCTATGTGTCTTCCCTGCACCCCAGCCCGGGCTGTCTCGCAGTTGGCCTCAGTGAGGGTTTTGGGATCTTTTCCCTCACTTGGCAGTGAACTAAAGCATATGCTAATATCTGAATTTAGAAGCAACAAGAACAAATTTTGAACCCTTGGGAACCTAGTGAGGAGCAGTGGGGCACACCTGGCACTGTGGCACGATGACAATGAAGGGTGACCAAGACCAAAATGCAAAGTAGTCCCCAAGGGAAAGCACAGTGGGAAGATTTTTTGACTCTATGCGCAATGCTCCCTGGACAGACGGGGAAGCCAGACCAGGGAGGGGAAAGGGCTTTTCTTGTCAGTGGCTGAACTTGAACTAAAACACCTATCTCTTCATTTCGGAAGTATCCCTGTCTCCCCAGTGACGCCAACTCTTCTTTATAGAAAAGCGGCTTTTGGATGCTGTCTACCTTCTCCATGGAAAAACACCCACTGGGCCAAGAATTCACAAACCAGTGAACCTAAGACGTAAGGTCTTCTTCAAGGAAAAAAATAAGATTTGCTGGTTTACAATAAGCTCGTGAGCGAGTATGGATGGGCATGGGTCAACAACATAAAACAAAACAAAACAAAACAAAAATGCAACACCTTATAGCCCAGAGATCTTACAAGAGCCCCTCCTTGTTGTTGACGGTAACACATCCAGTGCCTGTGCTGCTTGGCTAGGCCTCACACCGCTCTCTGGCAAGGTGAGGGCCTGGGGGCTATCGAGGACAGAGAAGAAATATAAGGTAAGAAACAGAGAAAGAAGTAAAACAGTCGAGAAGGCAGAGAGAGGGAGAGCTGAGAAATCAGAAGGGAGCAGTGAAGAATAAAATTAACGTCTTGCAAGTAACTTCTCAAAAAGCTGAATTTACTCATAGAAGTTAGCTGAGCACTCTAAAACAAGTTAAAAGATAGGCAAGATAAATTAGAGAGGCCAGTAATTTCTGAATGACCAATTATATGCATGGTCCCTGAAGCGCTTACATGTAAATATAGCTGCCTAGAGTATCAACACAGCACTTGGGGAAAATATTTTTATTCTGCAGTGTGTAACATATCCTGGAATTAATAGACGCTGAAACTTTTTATGTGCTCTCTGGATCTCCATGGGAGAAGTCTCAGGCTGCTACTTCTCAGGTTGCATGTTAAAATCTGAAATCTGCCATGTCAAAGTTCGGCAATGTCAATTCGCCTGGTGCCAATGTCCCTCAGCTAAATGGGTTAAGACAGACCCCATCTGCCTGCCAGATACGCTAATCCTTAGACAATACTGCAACTCCTTAGCCCCGTGCTTCTCACACCTGCCTCAGAAAATGTGATGTCTGCTCCACCGCGCGGTCTACCGCAGGTGAAGGAGGCTAATATTGCACTGGATTTTGCTCCCATCTTGACCTTTTAAAGGTAAATACTGGGGAGACAAGTTACTTGTTTTAGTCCCTTGTTATTCACAGTGCTTGGCATTTTGAAACAAACTCCCTAGATTTAGACTCAGGTGATAAGCAGTAAGATGCTGAGAATTACTATTTTATAATTGGAATCCTGGCAATAAAAATGTGTGTGTGTGTGTGTGTGTGTGTGTGTGTGTGTGTGTGTGTGTTTTAAATTCAAGAACTCCTGGGCTATAGTTGGGGAATAGCAACTTGCAAAAAGTCACAGGAAGTCTTCGGTTTATTTTGTTGTGGCATTCTGTTCTACAAGCTGTTTGAACCTAGAGCAACTTCTCTAAGGACATTCAGAAAAGAAACAAGAAAGATGACGATGCCTCCGCTTAGAAGCAAGAAAGCCTGCGAGAAGGGATGGGAATGATCTACTTCTAACTTGTGCCTAAAATGTTCATGGCAGTGTGTATAAACCCACAGATGCTAAGGCTATAGGAACAGTGTTATGTCTTCCTGCCTTGGTGCAGGATGTGAAGAGAAGAAAGTCTAACACCAGGACCTCAACTCAATTGATGCACATTTTACCTAATTGCGACAATACATCTGAACTTCTCTGAGCCTCTCCACCAGGGAAAAATGCTGGAGAAATTCAATTATTATTGAATTACAATCCTATAATGTATTTCATCCATCATCTCATGCTTTTTGATTACCTGAGCCTGATTTCTTTTTAGAATTCAAAGTGATTCAGTGAAGAAACACAGTTATGCTGGTCTCCTTCTGTGAGGAAACCATTCTACTGGAAGCCCCCTTGATGGCGGCTCCCAGGACCCAGCTCAGGGCAATGTGGGAACGGCGTGCGGTCTTTGATTGTGAAAACTTGGTCAAAAGCAGTGATATCTTCTCCCTTAGGTCTTTATCCTTGCTGCTTTTCATCTCTCCTCTTGTTACTATATTCATGTTTCAAATGAGAATTACATTCCTCTGCCTTGCCCCTTAATTTGACTCACTTTTCAATAACGTCAACCCTCTGTCATTCGCACAGAAACTGGAACACTGAGTGCTAATATCCCATTGCACATTACAATAGGAAGCGAAAGATTTAATAATTGCTGGCATCCCCCTATAGTTATACCAGGTCCTTCTAATTGCAGTGCCATTTAATCCTTAAAACCACTCCGACATATAAACAAATCATCTATCTCTATTTTAGAGTTAAGATTACTATAATCACACTGTTAAATGGTTAAAAAAATCTACTAGAGGTTATGCAACTACTGCTAAGTAGTAGAGTTGGGATTTGAACTCTGGTTTGCATTTTATTTCCTCTTTACTAGGTTCCAAAACAAGGAAGTTCTGAGGACAGAGTCCTTTTTTTTTTTTTTTTTTTTTTTTTAATAGAATCAATAGATTGTGGGAAAGCTATAGATTATCTAAAGAGATGAAGGATCTTTTAAGATCTATGAATTCTATAAAGCTGTTTAATTCAAGAAAAAAACATCACTTAGCAGTTCCAAGAATCCAGATTTGATACATAAACTGAAAAGAAGAAACCTATATTTCTGGCTCTCAAGAGAGAATTACTGAATAAGGAAGCTAGATAGTCGCTACAGTGATTTTTTTTTTTTCTGAATTACATCTATAATTGAACTGAGTATAGGGATAACACAAACAGCTTTTCTTTAACAGGCCTATTGATATGGAAGCTTATCAATTAAGAGAGAAATCAGGTTAACTGTTGTTATACCTAAGTCCTAAGTTTGTGCTGAGATACAAATTGCCATTTCCAAGGACCATCGCCAAGTCAAGTCGGCTGACGGTGACGGGGCAAGAAGGCAGCTTTCCATTTCTGCTGCCCCAGTGACTAGTTTAGAGGAGGGTGTGTGATACGATCTGGGCCAATAAGACATAAAAAGAAGTCTGGAAAATATTTCCTTGCTGCAAAAATAAAGCGCAGGAAGGGAAATGGCCTTTTTACATTGGATGTTTTTGAGATGCTTGGAAATGCAGGAACTAGCCTGGGACCCCAGAGCAGGCTGTGAAGGATGAAGCCAACACAGCTGAGGGAGGAAGAGCAGAGAGCCGGCTGGCAAGAACCAGGGTTCTTAATGACATCAACGGGCCCCTGAAGTAGCCAACCTACAAGCCGCCCAACTTGAGACTTCACATTATGAGATAAAACATTAAAACAACAACAACTAAGTGCAGTCCAAAATGTCTTAATAGATAAATCTCCCAAAGTGAAAGATAAAGATATGGCTAACCTTTAATACCTCTCTCCTCTTCCTAGTATTTTATGATTTTACTGCAAAAATACTTTTCCTTATAATTTAAATAAACTACTTAAACCACTATTTTTATGTCCATTAATCTCCTGCCTGCCCCACTGTTTAAGATGAGGCTGTTAACGGACCTTTTTAAAACTCTCTCCTCCTCTCTCTACTGTCCGTCCACGCACCAACTTTCACTCTGCCTCATTATCCATTTTCTCTCAGCTACACTTTTGCTTTTGCTGTATTGTCCTACAAACAATAGAGTCTTTCATGCTTTGTCTTCATGATGATTCATGAAAAAACAACAAGCATTTGGGTCATTGTGCACACTAAGTACCATTCAGTGCTAAGGCCGGCACTACTGACCACGCTTCCCTCTCCGTAGGTCAGGCGTAGCCGGTGGGCCTCTCAAAGAGGATGCTTCTGGACGTTTGCTTTGTACTTGGACCATGTGTTTCTGGCATAGTTTTTGTTTTCCTGAAAATATGTTCAACGTTTTTTTTCTTGCAGTATTTGCATTTTTCTTTAAAAAAATTTTTTTTAACCTCTTCATCAGGCTATATCCATTTTCTTGAGTAAACTTTGTGAATCGCTATAAATCTGAAAATCTTTATCTTCCCTCAGAATTGGCTGATACGCTCTTTGGATATAAAATTCTCGGTTGAAATCATTCTTCCTCAGAGCTGAGAAGACATCGCTTCAAGATTTCCGAGCACTTAGTGCTATATTGATCTGTCACAAGTCAGATGCCAGTCGCCTCTCCTCCCTCCCACTCCCCCAACGCTTGTAGTGACCGCACCTCGGATACTCTGAAAATTCACGGGGCAGTGTTCGGCTGACGCTATTTTCCATCCACCACAGGGCACACTTAGTGGACTCTTTTACTGTGAAGCCGTGCACCTTGCTTCAGTTTTAGAACAGCATTTCCAGGACTTCTTCAGTGCTTGTCCTTCCCTCCATTGTCTGATCTCTTTTCCTAGGCCTCCCACTAGCCGGAGGCTGGGCCTCTCGGTACAGGTAAGATTACGTTGCTAAAAAGCCTCTCCTCTTGGGAGGGAGCTCTGCCTGGGAGTGTTATGCGCGTGGCATGTCTGTGGTTTCTCTTTAGGGTAAGTGGGGTACCGACTGGCAGGCCGGGCACCTCTTCCTCCGGTGCCACAACGAAGGGGGTTTATTCTGGGGCTCCGACATCCACACCAGAAGCCTTGACGTTTCCCGAGTATTTCCTAAGATGGCTCTCTCAGAAGCAAATTCTGGATGCCAACATTTTGAAGGGGTGAATAAAATCGCACTATATATTTTCACATCTATAAAATTTTCATGAATCCCTCTATTTTCAGTTTCTCTTGCTACTCCCACATTTTTTTTTTTTTTTTTTGAACTTGATTATGAGCCTGGAACTTCTCCAAAACACTCATTATAGATTCCAGATGGAAGTTTTTCCCCACTGGCATATCCATTAACTGTATCCCATCTTCTTCCTATTTTCCAGAAATGTACTGACATCTTTGGTCATTGGTAAATCCCCCTCATCCTTTCTCAGTTGTGGATTTAATCCTTTTTTTTTTTTTCCTGTGAAAATACGGTGGTAGGGTCTGCCATCTTGAACCCTACGTAGTATTTAAATCTTATACGCTTGGTTGAAAATATTGAAGATGCTGCAGAACATTTTAACAACTTTTAATACACGGTACTGAAATTGCGCGCATGGTCGGGGAGCACGGCGTTGCTTGTTTTGCTACCCACATAGCACACAGTGAGGAGGAAGCTGCCGAAGCTGTCTTCTGGGCCTAGATAGAATAGCTTCCAAATTGCTTTCATCTCCAAAAACAAATAAAGACGAGGAATGCCAGGCTCTAATGTGCTGGCTCTTAAAAGTGCAGGTCCGGCCTCACCGTGAGGCCCAGCTGCTTCCACAGGTGACAAGGTGACGATCAAATTCCCTTCACCGGCGAGGCCACCCCGCGCAGGGCTGAGCTGGCCTCAGCTGGCGTCGTCGCTGCGAGGGTGGTAACGAGCAATGGCAAGAAAGGGTGTCAGATGGCTCTGTGCCTGGGGTGGCAAACCGCTTCAGCACCTTGATGTGGCATGGAGAGGTGCCAATCAGCCCCATCAGCGGCAGGAAGACAGTGGCAGGAGGAGCAGCTTGTATGCGATGGTGATGACGGCGACAGCGAGAACAGCCTGGCAGGTGCCACAGACACCAGAGCGGCAGCCACTGGACAGAGACGGCAGCTGCGGCTGCGGAAGAAGGTGGTGACAGACTGAGCGTGCCGCGCACCCGACACTTTAAACGTGATGTGTCGAAAATCACTTTCGATATGGAGAGCGCTGCTTTCTAGGTAACGTGGATATAAGAAAAGACTTCAATTTGCTTGAAGAGCCTGTGACAGGGGGTTTCTTTCTAACAGCAAGGTCGGAGGAACTGACAAAGAACCTTTGTCACCCTCTCTGTATCACTGACTCTGAACTTCGGCTTGCACGGGGTTAATGTTTCTAAAAAGGCTGGCATTTCTAGAAGGGCTGTACCCCTTGTTGTCATCAGGTGGCAATAAAGAGTCATAATTTATAATCCCAGATGGCTTGGGTTACTAGGGAGATCAGAATCATGACTTTGTAACTGAACTCACTGTCCGCTTATTAAAACAATCTGAACTGAGATTCAATAACAAATGAAAACTTAGAAACAAAACGTCACTGTAAATGAAAAACAAAAGAATTCCCTTACATGTCTTTAGCTGTTCTTAAGTTAAACGATCTATAATGGGGTCTTAGATTCATTTGCAAAGAAGTTTCTTTCTCTCCATTAGATGCATCTATTTTATCTCTGGAATTGCTATTTCTTCAGTAGCTTATTGCAGCACAGCTCCTTTTCTATAATAAGAAAACCTTCCGCTGGCTGGGGTGGAAGTATTGGATTTTGAACTAGTAATACCTGTATCTACCCTCCCAAGTGTAATCTACTCTTTCTCTGGCTGGAAATTCTTTAGTCCTAATTAGCTCCATAATCAACTCTTAATAATTTATAAAACCACCAGGGCTACTAAAAGCATTCTTTCACTTCCAGAGGCAGTGTTACAACCTTTTTGGCTGTGTTTCCTCAACCATAGAAAGTTTTTCCCTTTTGGAGAGAAAGAAGAAAAAAATAAAAGGAAAGAGAGAAAGAGGGAGAAAGGGGAGGGAGGGAGGAGGAGGAGAAAGGGGGAGAGGGGAGAGGAAGACTTCTCGCCATTTTCTGCCATTACTCTCAATTGTTATTAGGTTTTTTTAAAAAAGACAACTTTGTTAAAATAATTCACATACCATATAATCCACCCATTTAAATTGTACAATTCAACGGTTTTAAACATCTTTATAGAATCGTACAACCATCACTGCCATCAATCTTAGAACATTTTCATCATCTCAAAGTTGAAACCCTGCACCCTTTAGCTTTTACCCCCCTGTCCCCGGCTCCCCACCGAGTCCTAGGGAACCACTTGTCTACTCTCTTGTCTCTGTAGAGCCCCCTGTTCTGGACTTTCACGTGGTTGGAATCGTACAGTACGCAACCTCTTGTGACTTCGCATAATGTTTTCAGCGTTAATTCATGTCGTGGCAGGTATTGGTACTTCAATCTTTCCATGGCCAGATAGTAATCTATTTTATGGATATATCACATTTATTTATCCATCCAATGGTGCACATAAGGGTTGTTCCCATCGTTTGTTTTTTTTTTGAGTAATGCGACGATAAACATTTGTGCACAAGTTTCTGTGTGAACATATGTTTTCGTTTCTCTTGGGTATATACCTAGGAGTGAATCCTGTGACTCTTAAACATCCTTTCTTATCTTAATCCTCTGACTCTTAACTCTTAGCCCACTGTATGGCTCACGATACTAGCCAACCCTGCTACTCTGTACAAGCAGGAACTATTTCTTCATCTTTGAAGCTCCAGGAACGGTTAATTCTCATGTATGTTCGATAACTCCTTGATGTATTAATTATAGGAATGAATGACCCCTTACCGATTTGTCATAACCACCTCAAGCAACTGTGTTCTTTAGGAAATGCCTCCGATATTGAAACCGTTTAAATTACTTGCTTTTAGGCATGTACATGGCTCTGTTCATTAAGACGATCAGTGGTCAGAAGCTGCCGACAGTAGATGGCTCCACAGACGTGTGAGAGCCTGAGAACAGGCTGCTTTCCAAGGACTGCCAAGGTGCTAACGTGAGACAGAGGCTTAAGGTATGATAATAACGGGGACACCAAGCAACACAGTTTGGATAACGAGAACATGTCACCCTTCAACCCACTGGCTGGGCATGTCTTGGTCTAGACAAGGTCTGCTTCCTTTCTCAGACTAAGAGAAAGCCACCGAGGTGGGCGTCCCATGCTCAAGAGCTCTGCTGCCCCCCCGGCTCCCTCCCAACTGTTCAGAAAGACCACTTTGGAAGGTCAGAGTCTTCTCCCGTCCATTTGCTAGACATGGCTACGCAGCTAAGGAGGTTTTTTCAAGGTGACAGTAGTCTCTAAATTAGACTAGATTCCTCTCAGAGAGGAAGTAATGAGTAAGAATCTGCAGGTGTCATCTAAGTGACCCTGACACTAAACCTCAGCTCTCCTCCAAGCGGGTCAGAGACACACAGGTCCTCTCTGCCTACCTGGTACTTTAAGGGGCCCCTCTACATGATCACCATGAACTCCGGGGCTCGGGAAAGGAACCTGTACACCTGTGGAGTATACGCTAGTCTTCTCCTCCAGAAGACCAGCACCAGAGTAAGCATCTCACAAGGCAGTGACGACATGCAACGCCCGAGCCGGGTCAAGGGCTCTGCGCCTACTGGTACAGGAGTCCGGCCACCCACTGCGGGTGACCACAAAACTCCAGCTTCTGCCGCCAAGGATCTGACTTTCTGCTCTGTAGGATCACAAGTCTCCCCCTGCAGTATCTCCCTCTCACATAACCACAATCCTTACATTTTGTTTTGACTTGAGTTTAATAAAATTTAGACAGTAATTAATTGTGCTATCATTTCTACTTTACTTAAGAAAAAAGATTCAAATCCATGTGGGCAGAGTAGATATTTATAGCTGAGCGAGAACACGGCAATATCAATATCAAAAGCTGATAAAACTAATAATCTTTCTGTATTTACTTAGTAACGAGGACATGAATATGTGTAGATAGTGAACAGAAGTCATAATTATTATCACTTCGTAACTTCTGTTTGTAAAGAAGTGCCCGGCAGCAAAATTAATCCTTCCGGTTTTAGAGAAGAGAGATGTCAGGGGGAGTGGGGTTAACGGAGTCCCTTAGGGCTGTATCGGAACTAGGAGGAGGTCCATTCAAACCACGCAGTGACGCCCTTTCTCTCCAGGTCGCCTGTCACTGCCCAGGGTGTCATTGTTTCTGCTGTGAATGTGAACCCCTGAGAGCTTCTGACATCGGCCTGCGGGAGGCATTGACAGCATTCGGATCCTCTCCTATCAGGGTCATTCCTGGCCAGTTACTCCACCTCCCTGAGCCAGTTTCCTGCCTGTTGATGGAAGGGGCCAGATGACACCATCTCAAAGTCTTATCTAATGAAGGCTTTTTAGGTTTCTGGGAAGATAATATGATCTAAGTAACCTGCGAACCAATCAGGACTCTTCTTAATTTCTCTCCTAATACACAGTCCTCTTTCACTGTGTGTGTGCGTGTGTGTGTGTGTGTGTGTGTGTGTGTGTGTGTGTGTGTGTGTGAGAGAGAGAGAAAGAAAGGGGGGAGGGGGAGGGAGGGAGGGAGAGGGGGAAGCTCCATTTGAGTTGGGCTTTATTTCCTTTCCTTCTTAGCATGTGAGTGAAAGAGGAGCTAAATTAATTCATATTCATGGACAACTTCAGCTTCACGAGAGGACTACAAATACAGAAATGCAGATTTCTGGTAATTTCAGCAACTACTATTAATCAAAGTGAGAGAAGACAACAAATGAATATATATTTTAAGAAGACTTTTCTTCTCCCTTAATAACAATTACTTTGGAAATTTTATTTTTGTCTGAGCCCCTTAAATACTTAAAACACTTGCCATACCCAGGGTTAAAGAAAATCTTCCTTGGAACCAACTAAATATGAAACTATATAGTACAACATACTAGGGTAACAAAAACTCTAGGTTTTCTGAAAGGTAAGGTTTATGGAGAGAAGCAGCATACTTTGCAAACTTCTCTTTGGTTCTTAGGGAGGTAACCTTTCTTCTGCCCCTAATATCCTCCTTCCTTCTAAATCCCGCCTCTTTCACCCTACAGCTCTAAAAGTGTCTCTTCTACATTTTTCTCTAATTATTTTAATCCACTTTGAATGATGTCCAAGCAGTACCTCTATATCTTCTAATAAAAATGCCTTTTCATAAAGTAATTTTTAAAGTATCTATCTTCATTAGCACATAATAAACTCAGTGCTTTATTGGCTAAGCTGCTCACTTTTTACTTAAATTTTAGTCATTCAGCAAACTGCTATTGGGTAGTAGTCATCTCTTGTTTTGTTTATTCATCATCTGTGCCTCTTCTTGTGCTACTTCTTTTGGTAACAGAAACCTTCCTTTTCTCTGGAATGTGTTCTGTGAGGTCCAGGTTGCACTAGTCAACAACAGGATGTCCAATCGGAATGCTCCATTCTTCTTGGTCACAGCAATTGGCACAGAGATGAACAGGACCCATCAGAGTCCCTCCGTAAGACTTGACACATTGATTTTAGAAGAAATAGAGTCTCTCTTTCCCTTAGATTTCTAGCTATGAGTATGATATCAGTTTGGAGCTACTCTTTTGCCACAATAAAGCCAAACAGATGGAAAGAGAAGCAAGAGTTTGATGGAAATAAAGACCGAGTCCTGCTCATACGGTTTGAATCCTTGGGCAAAACCAAATCTAACACCAATAACCCCTTGACTCTCCCAGCTGCATGACCTGATATTCATTTCTTTTCGATGTAAGCTGGTTTGGATTTGGTTTGCTCCTTGCAACTGAAAGAATTTTGACAAATACATTTGATGTCTACTCTACCATGTGCTCAGCATCTCACCTGAGGCCTGAAGTTTTTACATAAACAAACAAACAAACAAACAAATAATACTGGTCACTATGTGGTCATTAAATTCCAAAGAAAACTCCTCTGGAATCATGCCTTCCGTTATTCATGCCTTTGGGTGGTCACTTCCTGCACTAAATCTGAGCTGGCCTGATGAGTTGCCTTAACCAACAGAATGTGGCCAAAGTGATACAGTGTCAATCATGAATGTAGGCCTGAAAAAGGCCTGGCAGCTCCTACTTTCACGCTTTTGGAAGCTCTAAGTCAACATGTAAGATGACTCTGCGTGGAGAAACCACATGGAAAAGCTATGTGGATGGAGGAATTTCTGAGACTACATGGAGAGAAAGACAGCAGGACAGCCTTCCAGCTTTCCCCTCCAGACCTTTGAAGCAAGCCATCTTGGATGATCTGACCTCAGCTGCCCTCAGATTACAGCCATGCAAGAGACCCCAAGGCGATCAGTCAGCAGAAGGGCTGTACGGCCTAAGCCCCTGTCAACCTGCTTAATCAAGAGAATTAACATAATGGTGGTTGTTCTTGGTCCTAAGTTAGGATGAGTTATTATATAGCAATAGATAATGGAAACAAGTGTACATATAGATCATTAATTTTTTCCAGCTATGGGGAGCCAAGCTTCAGGGCATTCAATCTAGCCAATTCTGCTTTCTCTTAAAAAAAAAAATTAAAATTCTTGATAGATTTTTAAGTATTCTATGCAATTGATGAAGATAAATATAATGTGATTTTATATAAAAACTTTAACAGTAACGAGTAATAATATAAGACTCTGAACTCTGTTGACAATTGGCAGAATTAAAGGCTAACATTTACTAGATTCCTTAGGTTTTACTACGTATGCATACAACAGTCAAGGTTCTAAGTTGCAGAGAAGAAATCATTGAAAGGATACTGGGTAACTAACTCACAGATGAGCCAGGAAAGACTGGAGAATTGAACTTGGAGAAGAAGCAGGAATAAACAAAACCAGGCAGTAGTTGGGATCAGGGCTCAAATCACTCCAGAGTCACTCTTCAAAGGCAGGTTCCTGAAGATGCCACCGCTGTCACTGCTAAACATAGACACCACGCCTTGTCCAGCTGAGCACACCACAGCCACTGCGGCTGCTACTGCCCTGTGGTCCTCCATCACCCCTGTGCTAGGTGTCCCTAGCTCGCTGCTTGGGGTTTGGAGTAGGTGTATCAGACTGGCCCAGCCTAGGTCGGGCCCACACAGAAAGTGAGCCCGACGGAAAGTGGGCTCTGCCTCCCTCCAAGACCAGATTGTGGGCATTTCCAAATCACGGAGAGGTTTTGAAGCTAGGTGGTCAAAAAATGAGAAATGCGAATCATCCATCACTGCTTTTATCTTTCTTTTAAAATGACTAGGTTTTCTCTATTGATAGGATAAAAAGATGTAGCTTCTGGCTTTCCCCTCCTTTCTGAATATTTTAAGTTCGTGTAGAAAATACATAGTAGCTTCTTAAAACCTAGTTTAGACGCTCGTATCAGGCATTGTGTTACCGCCGCCGGCAGGTGTTCTGGTACTTGCGGGACTGAGGTTTGCACTTGGCAGTGGCCACGCACCCCCTGTGCTGTCGGGTCCAGCCGTCCTCCCTGATCTGCGCTCTGATGCTGCTGCCACACAGGGGCGCTTGGAGGTCCTACGCCACTTCCTGTCTCTGTGGGCCCATCGAGGACTGGGACCACTCCTAGGCAGGCCTTAGGTGGGGTGCTAAAATCCTCTCTCATTAGCCTTTGGTCTTCTTTTGTTTATCACTGCAGGCCTACGAAACAACATCTCCTTTCAACCTCCCGCAGGGAAGATAAAAAATTGTTGCCCCTCCTTTAAGCTCTTTCAACTAGGAATATCCCCCATAATCACCATTTAATAGAGTCTATAAAATCACTGAGGCTGTGGTATGTCTTCCTGAAATAATAATATATTACGTTGTCACAAGCTATACAGTACAGTAGCTAAAATGCAGATAGACCTGGCTTTGAATCATGGTTCTGTCATTTACTAGTTGGGCAGACCTTGGCTTACTTAATCATTCAGAGACTCAATTTTCCCATTTGTAAAATGAAAATGCTAATCCCTAAGCACCCCGGGTTATTCTACGGATTAAATAAGATAATGTTTGGAAATCACATAAGTAGATTGCCTTACACAAAGTAGGTACTCGATACCTAGTAGTAATTAGTAATAATATTAATGATAATAGTAATATTTATTTTAAGCACTTGTTACTTCTATGTGTGAAAATGAAATGCCCTGGCAGAAGTACAGAGATAAAAACTTCATGATGCAGCAGGAAAACGAGCGGTTACCGTTAACCAGCGATTCTGCTCATAGTGAGATGTCGTATTGTCATCGAGTTTTAAAAGGCAGAACACAGTAAGATCTATGTAATGCTGAAACTACAGTAAAAGCAGTAGTATTCTTTGATGATGGACAGAATCTTCTAGTCTCAGGATCAAACATCGTGAACCCCAATTATCATCGCAATGAGAAAGCACAGAAGTCCCAGTCGGTATGCTTTTCCGCATATAAGGAATTATTGAAAACAGTTCTTACTGTCCTTCTATTTGGTTCTAAATAAAAACAACAGTTCAAAGAAAGAGATGAACACTGGAAGGGAAAACACCGACTTCTTGTTCTAAGGGCACGGACAGCATGAGCCAGGAGATGGAGCGAATCTCTAACGTTAGAACTCAGTCACGGCTCACTGATCGGGAATGGACAACACAGATTAGACGGAAGAACCTAACATTAGTACTGATTGAGCTAAACAGAACTGCGAACACGCACGGGTCATATTTTTAGGGGCGAGGCAGCCTTAGCGCCGATGGCAGGAGACCTGCGTGTGGTGCTGCATCCTGCTGGTTAGCCTCTGGCCAGTGTGATGCCCTCGCTATTGTATCTGCCTGGGGGTGAGGATCCCTTTTGAGGTAGCTGCAAAAAAAGGAACTTTCCCTCTCATTCTATGGGCGAGCTGCAGGTATTATCCAAGCAGATCCACAGAGGTCCTACTGGAAGAAAGAGACGCCAGGAAAGGAGCTGTAGGTTTTAGTGGAATACTCTGTGTGTGTTCATTTAAAAATGGGAAAGGAGCTATTAGAGGCTCGTTGGCTTCAGGGCCCATAACTTAAACATATGCTACTGGTGAGGAGCCTTGAAATGCCTAAGAGCATACTCTTTCCCTCTGCACGACAAACCGTAAATATTTAAGGCTCATTAGAGGAACTGGCAGATAGCTGATAGCGAATAGCTACGAAATTTAACTAAGGCAATCAGCTCCCTGGCAGACAGATGCTTCCCTTGTTCGAATGTTAGTGATGTGTCATTATCATTTCAATACTTTCATCCCTGGAGAACCAGGAAATCAAGAAATGAAGAAAAAAAAAAAAAGAAGCAAAATTTCTGAAAACTGAAAAATAAAAATTCTCCCATGCTATATAATTAAAGTTAACAAAAGAAACGGACCCACTGCCACATACATGGAGTGGAGAGAAGCTGAAACTTCAAATGACTGATTTATCACAGCGAGTAATTACTTTATGTTTTTTACAAACATTTGAAACCTATTATTACTTTCACAGTGGCACACATCAACAGAAGGCTGTCACCTAAGGGAGAAATGGGGAACTGGGCTGTAATTAATTTCTGGTCGAATATATCACGAAGCCTTTAATGTTGTCAATAAAATGCTCTAGCAACTAAAAATCCTCAACCTCTCCCTCCCTCCTCTGTCCCCAGTACCCCAAAATGTTTAATCAGCATCTTTGCGCAACAGACTGCCTCAAGGAGAACGCGATGCAGTCTGAACGCGGGCCGCAAAGTTGAGCCATCATCGATCCGCTCCTTCCCCCCGACCCGGGGACGAAGAGGGGCAGCCGCTCGAGGGCCGGTCCTCCCCGCCGCCCCCCACCTGTCTTCTTCCTCCTCTGACTCCACTTCCAACCAAGAAAAACAGAGGGTGTGCGGTCCTTTGGAGGAACTGAATGAAATATGTAGATGCGAGGCAATGGAAATCGTTATAGCAGAAACCGAAGCCTCTGTCTGTAAAGGTTAGAACACAAAGATGAGGAACGCCTCGAGGAAAAAGTGAAATGGCTGATCTGAATAAAACCTTTCCATCACCTGGAAAACCACAGCACAGCAAAGGAGATGAAGAGCTACAGTGGATGTGACATTTATATTTTTGAGTACCTACATGTTTATTTTTTGAATTACTGTTCGGAGCCTTATAAGACCTTTATAGGTCATGTAAGAGCAGTAGCCGGCTTCTATCTCTATCTGCCTGTCTTACTCTCCGGTACCTGGTGAGAAATGCTACGATCTTAACTATGTAAAGAAACAGCCCTGCATTCCTTCCTTCTGTAAGGTAGCTAGTCAGACATGAGTGACAGGGGGAACAAAGGCATAGGGGCTCAGTCTAGAGATCGCGCAAAGAACACCCCGATGGTAGCAGAATTCCGAGTTCATACATGCACACTAGGCAGAGAGTTATATAGCAGCCAAGTGTCAATCAAAATGACCTCACGTGCCAATAACCTAGGAGTGTCTTGGAACCACCCATCACAGCCCAGATATAACGCAGACGTTCCCACTTCTGGGCCCTTTCCTTGTGTGGCCTTTTGCCCTTTCTGTTGTTGGCTTTCGTGGTTACGGTGATCTGTTACAGCTCTTCACTGTAACCACGTGCCTCCTTGGATCGTTCTAAAACACACTTGTAATAAATCTTTTCTAAATCTTACTGACCTGGGATTCTTCACTGCATTGATGAGGAAGAACTGTGGAAAAATGCTAACTACACTTCCGGGCTGCCGCCATTCTCTCTCCCGCTTCCCCGACTGGCCCCAAGGGCAACGCCTCCTTACGCATTCATACACACATGCCTCTGTTTATCCAGTGCACAAATACTAAAGCACCTGTTGTTACTGTATACCTCAGAGATCTTTATCTTTATGGAACTGGATTACAATTAATCTCCTTCCTTTGGGAAAAAACTAGGGGTTGAGGTGGAGCTTTCGACCTCTGAACTCTATATGTCTGGCTCTACATCGTGGAACTCTGGGCAAGTCACGTCTGCAAGAGACCCCAAAGTTCATCTTCTTGCCAAACCCTTTATTTTGGAGGTGAGTAAATGTCAGCCAAGAGAGCTGAAGCGACTTGCCCAAGTTTAATGCCATTATGGGTTGAATTTGCTTACTGGACGCCTACTAGATAAATGAAATACTATGTAGTTCACCCCTAAATTTCCAAGAACACAACTGGACTCTGCCTCAAAATAAGAATGGTGACTGCTTTGAGGGGTAGTTTAAATAATGGTTCCGGTTATCCAGGAAAATGTTTCAGGTTAATTTTACTATCTGTAACAGGTGGGGCGGGAGGGTTGGAGGGAGGAGAGACTTTCTGAAGGAGAATAAGAGTCTGAGAGAAAAACGGCCTGAATATTTTATGAGTTGCAGAGAACATGGGGTTAGGCCAGTATTTCTCCAAGAGCGTCTAACAACAACCCACATCAGGAGCCCCTGGGCACTGGTAAAATAAAGTGCAGATGCTCGGGCCCCATCCTAGACCTTCTAAATCAGATTTTTTAGAGACAGGATCAAAGAATTCCACTTAAAACATGTTCCCTAGGAAATCCTTATACTCTCTTCGGAGAACCACTTGATAAATCTATTTGGTGTTTTAAGAGGACAGGGGGATGTATTGGGATTAATGATCGTGTTCACCAGTGGTGTGAATCATGTGCCAGTTCTAATCTGCGGTATGGTTCCCAGAGAGTGGTGCGGGGTGTCAAATTCTATTGCTCCAAGACAGTGGCTTGGAAGGTGGGCAGAAAACCTACAAGCAGCACAGAGAACCTAATGGCTCAGCAAAACCGGCCCCAACGGTTCGGAGTATGAGAGATCTGCAGAGCTATCTAGAGTGAAACTGCTAATTAAAGTTAACTAAAGCTGCCAGGGACCAGAGCTTGATGGAAATCAAGCAGGAAAGACATGAGAAAAAATAAAGGAAACAAATACTTGAGAGTTAAGTGCCTAATTGAAAAATGAAATCGCATTTTAATTAAACAAAGCAAAACAGAGACCCAATATTTATAAAACAACAGCCCTGATTTTATATGGTTAGGAACATGCAGAGCATCTGGGGTTGGACTGAACTAAGTTTGGATCCTGACTCTTACCAACATGTAAACTGGCACTTCGGCTGGGTGCTGACCACTGGGCCCGCGGTGGTCGTCTGGTCTCCCTTCGGCACGTTGGATTTGTTCTATTTAAACTGGCAAAGGTTTGTTAAGCAAAGCAGGAGGTGGGAATGGAGAGAAGGGCTTTCTGTACACGATGGAACAAGAAAAAGGGTGAGGGAGGAGCTGGGGAGGAAGTGTGGCCTTGATGTGGTTTCTAAGGAGCCGTTTTCATGGCTGTAACAACTGTGTCCGTTTCTGACTTTTAAGTGCTTAAACTAAACATTATATCCTTATTTAGAAAACAAGAAAGGTCAGCTTCCAGCCTCAAGTTTTTCAGTGAGAACTCTAAGACAGTCAGTAACTGATCACTCTGGGCTTTAGTCACAGAACAAGCTTAATATCTTTTTAGTACAATACAACACTTTGCCGGCAGAAAATGGCTTCACTGGGTGAATTAATTTAATTTCCTGACTATGACGACTACAGAGGTACTGCATAGGATATAAATAGTCCAATTTGATGAGAGTTTTTGGACAAGTCACTTCTGATTTCCATTCCCTAGGATCTTTATTGGAAATAATAGCACCTGTCACCTACGCTAATCCCCGAATCATTCCAATGGTAGCATATGGCCTACGAAGGGAAGCCTGCCGTTGTCGGCCACTAATCCCTAAATTATACATTGACACTATATGTGTACAAGGTCTGGTAGCATTAACTGAGCGTAACCAAAATAAATCTTAATCAGAGCCTCACACATGAGATATGTTTATGAAAACTCAAACACAAAACTAACAGGTATTATTTTTGAGAGCATTATAACAACTCACTGCTTTGGGGTACTTCTTTGGAGGGCTAGTATACAAACCAATAGGCATACACATCTGTCTTCAAAGAGTCCTAATTAAACAATTAATTAGAGATTAATTAATTGTTAGAATGCTTAGTTCTAACCTACTGTAAGTGCCATTAATATAAAAAGATCAGAAGACAGTGAGATGGTCAGAAACCAGGTAGCAAAGTCAAATGAAGGTTTAATTAAGGAGATGTAATAGTATTTAAATCTACTTATATAAAGATCTTTAAATTTTTCCCTCAGAGATTGAGCCATACAAACTTCTGTTTTATTATTAAACTTTATTAACTGGCACAGTTCCTTCTACGAGGCAGCAAAAGCTATTTAACCTACCATATTTTTCAGTTTACTCTGGGCCTCCAGGAAAGTCAGGGCTAACTTTACATCACCATCAAATGTAAGAGCTATAACAGAATTTTGGGGGGCATCATCATTAAAAGAATTTGGGGAGCAGAGTAACCTCTCCTACAAAGTTAATCACAAATCCACATGGTTAATAATCTTGAGTCAAAAACTTGGAGTATTATAGGAAAAGGCTGGAAAATGGGTAGGTTACCTCAGAATTGAAAAGACAAATAAGAACAATGGCAGACAAAAGCTGGGAAAATGGAGGAAAAGGTGTGAAATATTTTGGATGATTTTTTTTTTTTTTTTTTTTTTTTTTTTTTTAGACACGAAATCGCTCTTCTAGCAAGGCTCTCAGAGACAATTTTATTTGATGGGTAAGGGCATTTCAGCCAAGTCACCTCTGAAGCCTAATTTAGGGGCAGGGCCCCTGCTTTGGGAGACTGAGGGGACCACAGATGTTCGTTTGTCCGGACGTCTGCGGGAGTTTCCAGCAGATGGCAGCAGATCACTGCTAATCACTCTCTACCGCACCACACCCTGGTCACTGCCAACGGAAAAACCTGTAACCTTTCCTGCAGAAAACCAGAGTGATGACCCTGGAACGATGGGTTTGTAGGAAATAAGTCTACCTAAACAGCTCCCTGGAAGGCATTCGACATTCTCAGCCATGCCAGAGATCATTCTCGGCCTCAGTGAAAGTACAAGGTCAAGGACAAAGCAGAGGTCTGAACTGATGATATTTAGCTTCTAGGCTGCCTTTGTCATTCACTCTGTCACATTGACAAGGCACTTAAACAGTTTACTTCAAAGAGGAGTTGAAGCAGTTATAATGTAAAGACGTTTTAATTTACCGGGAAGGAAGATGTCATATCAATTTATGGAAAAGTACCATTTCAGTGCGGGCAATGCTGTCATGCTCTGATCTCTCCCAGCCCTTGTAGCATGGGAATTCCTTCCCTACCCTCTTCAGGGTTCCTCTTCCTTCTCACGCCCTTGACATGCTGGTGTTCCCCAGAGGACTGCTCTCCATCTACAGTGTATATTTCCTCTGTGGTTTTAAACAACAACTCTATGCTGATGATTCTCAATTCTGTTTGTTCAGGGCAGGCCTCTCCCCCAAGCTTCTTTCTTACGCGTCCAGTTGCACATTAGACATGTCCACTTGAGACATCATAGGCATCTTGCACTCGTCATGTCCTCTGATGACCTTACCTCCATCACATCTACTCTTCCCTCCTCCTGCAGGCGTATCTTATTTGATGTTCTGTGACTCAGGTAGTTATCCATGTCAGAAAGCGGAGGGTCGTCCTTGATTTTTTTTTTTCTTTACCTTTACTATTCGATCACTCTCTAAATCATGCAGATTTGATCTCCTTACTTCTCAAATCTGTCTCCTCCGTCCCCACTAGCACTGACCTAGTTCGGGCCCTAAATGTCTCTCTTAACAGTCACCTTCCAATTGGTCTGCAAGGGTACCAGTTTATCGCCCTCTGATCCATTTCCTACGCAGCGCTGAAATAGTGTACTCAGAATACAAATCTGACCGCCTCGCTTTTCTGTTTAAAAGCCCTCGGTCACTGACAGGGTTAAGTCCAAACACCTTAACGTTATCACCCATGAGTATTTACTGCATGCCTACTACATGCCAGGTACTGCTCCAGGCCCTGTGGCTACAGAAGGGATAGTCTTTGCCTAATGAAGTTCATATTCTACTTCCAGTAGAGCTGACAAACTGTTTCCAAAAGCACCTGCTCCATTTAATATTCCTACCAGCAATGCAGGAGGATTCCAGTTTCTCCATATCCTTTCCAACATTTGGATTATAGGGTTCTAGCAGTCCTAGTGGGAGCAATGTGGTATCTCACTGTGGCTCTGATTTGCAATTACCTAATAGTGAATGATGGTGAGTATCTTCTCATGTGTATGCCTTCTCATCTATATGCCTTCTTCGGAGACATGTCTATTCAAATCCTATGCCTATTTTTTTAAATTAATAGATCCCCCTCCTCAATAATTTTATATTTACAGAAAAACTGAGAAGATAGTACAGAGATTTCCTACATGACTTACACTGTTTCCCTGTTATTCACATCTTACATTAACATGGTAAATTTATCAAAACTAATGAACCAATATTGATATATTATTATTAACGACAGTCCATAGTTTATTTGCATTCCCTTAGTTTTTACCTATTGTCCTTTTTCTGTTGCAGGATCCCATCCAAGTGCCACGTTACATATAGTCGTCATGCCTTCGTAGGCTCCCCTTGGCCGTGACAGTTTCTCAACCTTTCCTTGTTTTTCATGACCTTGACGGTTTTGAGGGGTACTGGTTAGTATTATGTAGAATCTTCCTCTCTTTAAATCTGATGTTTTTCTCACAATTAAGTGAGGGTTGTGGGTTTGGGGGAAGAGGATCGCTTAAGTAAAGTGTCATTTTCATTCCCTCATACCAAGTGTACATCTGTCAATATGATTTATGTATGTTGTTAGCCTTGATCACCTGACAAATGTAGTTTGTCAGACTTCTCTGCTATAAAGTTACTTTCCTCATCTTGTATGTTTCTTTGCAAAGAAGTCCCTATGCGCGGCCTAAACTTAAGAAGTGGGGAGTTAGGGTTCCCGTCCTTTAAGGTAGAGTAGCTACATGAATTATTTGGAATTCTTCTGCACAGGATATGGTGTCTTCTTTCTTCTCATCAACATATTCGATTGCTCGGTTACATCAGTATGGATTCACCGATATTTATTTTAGACTTTGGGTTATAATACGATGCTACTCGATTTAATTTTCTGCTCAAATTGTCTGACCTTGGCCATTGGGAACTCTTTCAGTTGGTTCCTCTGCCGCTATGACCCATCCCCGTCAACGTGTTGTGTGTGTGTGTTTTCGGTACTTCCTTACTTTCGGGTAGGAGATGTTCCGGGCTCCTCCTTACGTGTTTCCTGCACCAGTCATGGAATTATCCATTTCTCCTAGGAGCTCTGGTTACTTTTATTGGAGAACAGTATTAGAAACCAAGATCTGGGCACTTGGTGTGCTTGTTTCCACTGGGGTGCCTTTTTTTTTTTTTTTTTAATTTGGGTTATTTGTCTCTGTATTATTGAGTTGTAAGAGTTACTTATATATTCTGACTACAAATTCCTTTATCGGATATACGATATGCAAATATTTTCTCCCATTCTACTGGCTGTCTTTTCATTTTCTGATTCGATCTCTCATTGAGTTAAACGAATATGGTATATTGTACTTCTCCATATAAACCTAGGTTCAAGGGAGGTATTTCAGGCAAGATTTTTTCTCCTTTGATCCCCAGGGTACAAATGGTTCATTCTCTACCACTGAGATCTTTCTGCTGGAACACAGCAAATGTTCCTATGTGTGGACAACATACATGGGAAACGTAGGGCTTCACTAGTTAAATGAACATACATAAAACAGCTCCAGAACTAACTTGAGTTACTGGAATGGCGGTTGGGAAAGGGAGGGGTGGGGCACCTACGAGCACACACTGCCCATCGTTATAAAGGAAACCCTACAAGCCGGTAACCTCTTAGAGGGATCACAGCCCTGCTTCCTGATGGGAAGCATGTGATGCACACCTAACCTGGGAGGCACTGGGCTTTCTTAGTGACCATCCAATGAGAAGAAAGAAGCTGCCAATTTGATCCTTTATAGATCACATGAGAAACACTCTACTTGTATTCCCTACCAGGTAACTGAGGAGTGAGAAGCCTGTTCCCAAATACATTTAAAGCTTGTTCCTATATGAGGTAAATTGTGTAGGGAAGATAAAGGAATGAAAACTGAAGCATTGCAGGCTTTTTGTGAGGCCTATGAGCAGCCAGTTCTCTGTCCTGAGCTAATTTAATCTCAGCAGCATTTGACACAGATGAAGATAAACTCTTAAAGCACTTTCTTCACTTCTTTCTGGGACACGGCCTCTCCTGGTTATCTTCCTACTCTATAGCTTGCTCCCTTTTTAGGTCCCCTTGCTGGTTCGTCAATAATCCAACATCTAAACAGTGGAGTACCCAGGCTCAACTCTCAGACAGCTTCTCCTTCTTTCCTCGTGGCCTTGTTGAGCTCTCTCTCACCTTCACTCTGTCTCATAGCCTTAAACCCCACCTAGAGGCTGATGATTCCCAACCTCCTATTTCCAGCCCAGACCTCTTTCCTGAACTCTAGATTTGTAAATCCGTCTCTCTCTTCATTATCTCTATTCAGATGTCTAACACACATCTTAAGCTTAGCATGTCCAAACCGAAACTCTTGATATCTCCTCCCTATTGGCCTCATTGCCCCTCCCCCCTAAACTCAACCTATCTTTCCAAGTTTCTGGCTCATTTTCGTTTCAGTAAATAAAAACTCTATCCTGCGAATTGCTCAGAACAAAAAACCTAGAGTTATTAGTTCACTTCCAACCTCTCAAGATATCCTGTCAGCTGTGCTATAAAAATAAATCCTGCTCTGACCACTTCCTGTCCTCTCCACCACTACCATCTTGGTTTGAATCACCACTATCTTTCACCTAGATTATTGCAATCGTTTTCTAACAGCTCTGTCTGCGTTTGCCCTTGCCCGTGACCTCCTATTCCCAATCGTCTATTTTCAACAGAGCAGCCAGTGATTATTTAACAATGTAAGGCAAATCATGGCACTCTTTTGTTCCAAACTCTAATAAGAGTTTCTTAACTCACTCAGAGTGAAGGCCAATGTCATTACAACAGTCTTCAAGGTCTCAGCTTCTTAGACGAAACCTCCGACCTCATCTCTTAGTCTTCCCCTCGCTCATTCGCTTCAGCCATACCGGCCTTGCTGCGGTTCTTCAAATGCCAAGCATACTTCTCCCTCTGGTTTCCTGCTCTTAGATTCCCTATCCTAATATGTTCTTGCTCTAGAGAGCCACATGGTTTGCTTTCACTCTTCCTTCAGGTCTGTTCTCAAATATTACCACCTTTTTAAGGAACTCCATGAACACTCTAAAATCGTACATTTCATTATACCCTGGCATGCTCAATTCTCCTTCCCATGCCTATTTTTTTTTTTTTTTACCATGGCATATGCCATCATTCGCCATACATAGGCTTTACTTATGTTTGTCCGTCTTGCCCCCGATATTGTCAATTCCATGAGGGCGAGATCTACAGAGAACGCATACTCAATAAATATTTGTTGACTGACTGAATGAACAGAAGAGTGAGGAAGCTTTCTTACGTGTTAGAACGTCTCCCCTTACCACTTCCTGAACCTTAGCTTTAATTTCTTTATCTTTGTCGTATTTTAGAATAAGTGACAGTGTCTAAAAAGAGCCAAAATTAGAAGAAAATCAAAAAGAGATGAAGACTTGAAGAAGAAAAGCGGAACACAGAGGTGACAGGAGAGAAAAAGGAGAAAAGAGAAGCAACGGCAATGGGAGAGACAGATACGCAGGGAAAATGGAAGGGGAGGGGAGAGCTAGGAAGAAAACTTCGGGGTATTCTTTTTGAGTAATGGCTTCACTTAGGCTAGAGAGACTGCCACGTTCACCTTGGGGACTCCAGTGCCCATTCAGACTTCTCCTGTTACATACTGCTTGGACTCTGCCCCAGCGGCTCAATTCTGGAGAAGCCTAAGGCAGCTCAGAGTAAGATGATCTCTGATGAAAGGCACAATTGTAAAGCTCCTACACTTTCTAGTTAACCTGCAGTAATTTTCCAGGACAAAGTTGTTGTTGTTTTTTTTTTTTTGACTGTGAAAATTAACAGTGGGGTCAAAAGGGTCAAAACCACAGCAGCAGAGATCATTACCAGAGGTGACGGAGTCTCTCTGTAATTTTGGTGATCATAAAGGTTATCTTGATCCTTTGCTCACCTAAGATTTATCTTCCTATTAGAGATTAGAGTACCAGGTGTGTATAAAAAGAGACAGACAATGATACCACAAGCAGAAGAATCAACATAAATGGAATTGCTCCAGAACCCTCATGTTCTTTCTTTACAATGGAAAGGGTGTTTATTTTCCACTGGCCAGGGAGGCCATGGAAGTGAAAAACTACAAGAGCCTTGCAACTTCTTGTTAAATAAGTTTTCTGACACATGGCAACTAGTGATTAATTCCTGTGTTAGAAGATAACATTCCTGTAGAGATTTGCTGAAAATACAGATGCTGTCCATGCTTGATTAGACATTGCTTAAGGAATGCTGAGGCACGCAGCTCCAGTCTATTATTTCTAGCTATTTTGGTATCGCTGTTATATTTATTTTACATAGCTTCGAATTCAGTAGAATTGATGGAGCCCTTTTCGCGAAACCTGTTTCTAACAAAAACAAGAACAGAAAAAAAAAAAATAAGGCTATAAAGTGGGTCTATGTATGTGTGTATGTATGAGAGCAAGAGAAAATGAGGCAGAAAGAGACGAGAAGGAGTATGGATAGATTACAAGGGATATCCTCAGTTTCTCATAAGCTTAGAAGAAAACTGATCCTTGTCAGTTGATTAAAATTTTCAGGGCCTTATAGGTAAACTGAATTTTGTCATCATCTAAGCCCTTCGCCAACACCAAAGGAAGCCCTAATTTGATATTTATTCATTCATCCAGTACACATGATGAGCGCCTACTCTGGTCCAGGCACTGAGGGAACAGACAGGAAAGGTCTCGGCCTTTTGGAGCTCACAGTACAGTAAGGAGATATCTTCTGAACCACGATCTGAAGAACTGAGTCACCCACTGCTGCATGTTTGCGCTAGCCTGTTTCCCTTTGGAATCCACGGAGAGTAAAGAGTAACACCAGCAGTGTCTAGCCCAAGTGGTCACATTTCAGCTCATACACACTTCTTTGAACATCATTTATAAATCCAACTGTGAAAGGCATGACTTAGTTATCATTCAAGTATTTCCTGAAGAAACGCTTCGTTGGCACACAACCCACCAATGCCAACCTCAATACTGCCCCGTTAACGGTTCATTATTCAGATGCACGTTTTTTCAGTATGTATCTGCGTCTCATACAGTCTGCCAAAAACTGTGTTAATTTACTTATTTCGGCTAAATAAAAAAAAATCATTTAAAGAAGGATGATTGAATTTAAGAAATTATATTCCTCAGAGAATTAGTAATGCTTCTCTATATCCCTCAGGCCGCCACGTTCTTAAGTTCCCCTTGTCAATGTTATTATGAGACTAATTCAATAATGAGATCATTCCCCATAAGAGCGGCCAAATAAATGCAACATTCAGTCACACCTGGTTTCTCTAATCTGAGCAAGAAAGGCTTTCCATCAAATTCAGCCTAAAATAGGGAATTTAATGAACACACACACACACACACACACACACACACGAAAAAATAAGACAAGGAAGGGGGGACAGAAAAGCAGAAAACCAGGCTAGCAATGAAACTGAAGTGATAGACTGGAGAAGGTTAAACATGACGCTCCATGGTTAGATGGCTCTCAAACACGATCCTAGCACATACGCCTTAACAACGTCAAAGTAACATAATACTTCATCCTTCCCTCAAATGCCTCAAGAATTCTTTCAAATTTTCTTGAATTTTCAAGTAATCAAAACAGCAAGCAAAAAGACACAGAAATACTAAATATTAGGCAGGAGCATTCTGGATTATTAAAAACACGTAACTTCCCAGGTATAAAAAAGTTTCTGGAATAATTGACCTTGATATAAATTTAGCAATAAAGCATCGAGATACCATAATCATCCTCTATCTCTTAATCATCTATCCTCTTCAAGACTGTTTTAAGCTTCCATTAAAGCACCAAAGGTCTGATGATTTATGTAAGGTATAGTGTCGCGATCACACGAAGAGAGACTAAAACTAACTCTCTAATTTGAAAAAGTGTGTTATAAAAAAAAACATTAAAGTTTGAGGTCAGCAAACTTAGAATAGGCAAAATGAAAGTGTTGTTTAAAAGGACCTTTCGTTGCACACAGGGGAGCATGGATAGTGATGTGTAACCACTTTTCCCCCCGTGAAAACAGGAAAAGCAGATGGGTTTCAATAGGGACAAGATAGACGAGATGAGCAAACAGAGGTTCACGTAAAAATACATTCAACAGGTGTTATTTATAATGAGAGAAAAAATGAAAAAAAATCCACATGTCTATAAATTTTCAAATGATTATATAAATTATGGTTCATTTATACCATGAAATGAAAAAGTAATATTTTCAGGCATTAAATAATATGTGCAAGGAACATTAATGAATATGGGAAAAATCATATATTCAAAGTATTATTGATATGGGAAAATACAATAAGTGACTATAAGACTACATTAATATAGTTTTAATTTTGTAAAAAGAGAAATCACGTGCATGCGTATGTATGAAAACTTACCTATACACACAGAACATGCGTAAAAACCAGTAGAAAGTTTACCAAATATCAATCTCTAGATTGAAAGTTTATGAGTAATGTTTATATTTTTCTTTGTATTCTATATTACATATTTTACACAATAAGTATACATTACTTATATAAGTCACTGAAGTTTTATAGTAAAAAGAACTTAGAATAGACAATAGGAAAAATTACTTAAGAGATAATTAAACATTTGATAGAATTTTACAGTATTTCCTTCTCTATGACTAAAAAACGATTTGTTTCATTTTTCCCTTTTTTTGAAATTGAAATATAATTGACATATAACATTATATTAGTTTCAGTTGTATAATATAATTATTCACTATATGTATACATTGAAAAATAATCACCACGGTTAAGTTTAATTAACATCTATCACCCATTTTTTTTTTAAACTAACTTGTTAAGAACAAAGAGTCCATTTTTAAAAATGATGTTATGGCTTTGGTACAAGGAACCGAACCCATTTTCCCCTCTTACCTTGCAAAGTCCAAGTCTGCCTCCCGCGACATGGTGATGTTGGTCAAATTCTGCTGAAGAACGAAGATGTTCCTACACATTTTCTTGATGCCAGACTCACTGATGCGCCTGAAGTACTGGGCACCGTTAATGAGAATGCAGGAGATCAGGTGTCCGAGGCCTGAGGGATCAGCACAGCGCAGTGGGGGGGTAAAGAGGAAATAGGTTAGTGCCCTCCTGTAGCAGCTGACACACGGGATGTCTCTCTTCTAATCCTCCACAATTTTAAATGAGCAAAGAATACATCTCTCTGATGTTGCACTTTGCTGGCAACAAGAGTTGGTCTATCTACAGCTCCAGCACTGCCGTATACACCTAAAGCCACCAGGCCAGGGCTTAGGGAATATACCAGGTTGTTATAAACTATTAGAGTGCATAGGAACTCTTGTTTTTCTGTTACAGGTATTTTGGGAGCAGAGAAGAGCACATGTAAATTCAATGATCTGTTTGGCCTCCTCTTCCTCCCACAAAACAGATAGCAGAGTCTTTTTAGCTCAAAAGTTGACTGGGAACCTACATAAACAGAAGTAAATCAATAAGAAATTGGGCTACTAGCATTGATGCTAACACACCTCAACACTCACAATGGAATTCTAAACAGCAATTGGAGAGAATGCAATCGGACAAAATGCCAAAGAAAAGGAGATCGTGCATTAACTGTTGAGTTTCCATGAGACACCTGCGAACATTTCTGGGGTCTCATAAGTGGTTTGTTCTCACATCCTATGGACTGCCTTAAGGTCTATGAAATTTGGCAAAGAGCAGCTCAGTACGTCTACTACGCGGTCCCACTTAGCACATCCCATGGAATCAGGCTGCAGAAGCAGCAGCTCAGAACAACCTGAGGCACATGTGGGTTACCATTTTTCTAAGCTAGATTTTAACTCTAAATACCTAGAATTAAGTAAATTTATCTTCCTTCTTTTCTCCTTGTTCTTGGCAAAGCTGGACTCTAACAAGCTATTATTCCCCCAAAACTCTAAAGCCAGTCTGACTAGTCACGAGCGGTCTACTATTTTTGTGATTTTCCTCTTCCAAACTCATAGTCTCTCTGTGGTGACTCTTCACGGTTCAGATCAGAGCTCAGGGCACATCTTCAGGCGCCAGGGCTCCCCCGTCTTTGAACTACACTTTCCTTTGATTTGGACAAGGGCAGAAAAGGCAGAGGATGCCTGCTCCCTTGCTTCTGCTACACTCACCCAACGTTGCTCCGAGACCACAATCTCACTTGTGAATGCTACTATTTCCGAGTGAAGTAAAAAAATATTTTTACTCAAAGAAAAACGCTCACATGAGTTTTACATTTAATATCATAAAATGTATTTAGAAGGAAAATCACTGTAGGTTGAGTTTTGGCTGATACGCCTGAGTCCCTAACTTCAACTGTCATTTGTAGTCAGCCCTAAGTGTAGGCAATACCAGTGTGTGTGTGTGTGTGTGTGTGTGTGTGTGTAGAGAATAATAAATAATAAATAGATTACATAAGTTTATATAATAGAGTTGTGTAATATAGCACTAAGTAATAATAAAACAATGGAAGTTGGTCTGCTTTATGTTATCACTACACACCAGCAGCTCTGAACTGTATCTGCGATGAGGTACCTCCCTGCCTCACCAAGGAAGACTGAAACCCTGCCACTCCCTGCTTCCCCCACCCCACCAGGGGAAGCTCCATTATTGTACCTTAAGAATTTAGAAAATTATATTACAGAAAAATACCTATATTTTTAAACAGGAAGTCTCAAACTTATGATTTCCTGTTTAACATCTATCCTTTGTCAGAGGATTACATCTGCATTTCAAGATGTTGCCTCTCGGCAAGACTAGATGTTAAGAAATGTCTGGGCAAAATGAGAGGAAAATTCTGGGACTGACTGTTTATACATAGGGCTTGGAAGAGCCACAGTCAAGAGCGAGGAGGAAGCTCATTGGGTCGGGAAGAAGTGATTGCTCAGCGGCCGCAGAGGCCTCAAGCTACAGAGTATTACTGCTGCCCCCAAATTCAGTGTCATGGGGCTAACAGCTAACCTTTTAATCACCTATACTTTTTCGCTAAAGTCTTTTAGGGATATTTCCCTTGAGAACACATCTCCATCATTATAACATAATTTAATAAAAAAGTAAGAATTTCATCGCTCCAAATTTTCTGGAACATAACTGTTTCATAAAGCAACCAGTGATGATGCCTTAACACTCTTGTCCTCAGGTCTCCAGGATCCAGTTAGACAATGCACCTGCTTAATTGTTTTAAGTAACACTGCTTTGATTCTGTGAGACTTCTAGCACCTAGGTCTGTATACGCATACCAAAACAAGAGAAGAGGGAAGATACTTTGAAGTCCTACAAGGGGTCCTATGGAAACAATTCAGCGTGAAAAATTGCTTGGCTGGCATTGAGTTTTTCAAATGCTGAAGGCGAATGCCTTAGGTGGTACTGTTTTTCACACCTTTCCCTGCCTGCCTGCCCTGAAGGCATTTATGGATGCGGCCTCCCTAACCTCACTGCTAATCAGAGATTTCTGTTGTTTTCAGACAACAGCACATTCTCTGAGAGAAAACTTCCCCTTTCAGTCATAATTTTAACCAATGAAGGACCTTTCCGGGTTCTCTCTTCGTTGTGTGTGTGTTTCTTTTTCTTTTATGAGCTGCTCTGGAGTTAATTCGTGGCCCTCCACACATTTACCCAACTCTCACGAGTGGCATGTCGGGGAGGCAGCCGGGCTGCCATCTGCCTTATCTTGGATTAAATCTCCTTATCAACCAGGAGCAGATGGCAGCCATATTGTTGTCTACTTAGCCATACACAGAGAGCCTAGGTATTGCAGCTTTAATAAAAAAAAGAAAGAAAAACTGAACCACCTTTTCCTACAAGTTTTGAACTTTGATAATATGGAAAAATCAGGAAAACCTTCCTCCTCCCTTCCTTCCCACACTCCAGGGATGGGGTAGGGGCTGACCTTCAAATATGTACTGGAACTTGTGCTGCTGAAGGCTGGCACTCATGGCCTCTTCGATGGCACTGATGTCTTTGTTGAGCTTGACCACCAGAGGGTCGTAGTCCATACTTTCCACATTGGCGACAATGGCGTAGTTCCCCTCCTTTGCAAGAGGAATGAGATAGTGGAAACAGTGAACCCTGACAGACAGACAGAGAGAGAGAGAGAGAGAGAGAGAGAGAGAGAGAGAGAGAGAGAGAGAGAGATATGAGTAGTTATTAATAAATCTTTCCGATGAAAATGACGATCTTCTGGTGACAGAGCACCCACATATTTAAAGCAGCAGCAGCTCTATAAAAATTTATACAGCCCTCCTCCTTTCCACCAGAAAGCCACCTTAGTTATTCTACAGAACAAACGAGTGATCCTGAGCTAGTTGGCTTCCGTGACCCTTGCTTGTTTAAACCATACGTTGTGGGTGAGAAATAGATGAGCTCTAGAATGCTTTTCAGTGACAGGGCAGCAATATGGCCAATGTGAAATGAAAAGCGTTTCATTTTCCAGCAGATACTGTTGCAGTGAAAATGAGAGGCAGAGGTCACAGATCGTAAGAGTGTGAGCTTTGCCATGAGACGACTTTAGTCTCCACTCCCAGTTCCAACACTGACTAGCTGTGTGACTTGAGGCAAGTGATTCTCTCTCTGTCTCGGTTTCCTCATCGGTGGAAGGGAAATAATGACATCTCAGGAGCTACTACGCATAGCACGTTCTGAGTAGTTACTACAGACACGGTGTGCGCTGGGAGCCTGGCGTGGCGGAAGTGCACGATACGCGCGGGCTACGAGCGCTGTCATCAAATTTATTATTGTTAATTTATTACTCACACAAAACACTGAACTACCCATGAATTTGTTAAAAATTGTGCTAGGCCCTGGGAATGTAAGACACAGTTTGTGCCCTTAAAGATGCCACAGCCTAATGGGGCCAACCAAAAAAAAAAAAAATGACACAAAGGCAGAGTGTCACTTGAAACACATGCATCCAGGGTCCCATGGATGTCTGTCAAGAGTGTCAGGAAAGGTTAGCGACAGGAAGTGACACTTGAGTCACACAGGACATATCTGAATGAACATGAGGAGAAAGAGCATCCCTGTGTGGAAATGGCCTGTTGGTTTGATCATGTACAATTCTTAGGTTTTTTTTGGTAGATACCAGTAACTGCCAAAAAGCCTAAGGTAGGTAAGGACTAGCTCCTTCATAACCTGTGTATTAAGTTGTAATGAAAGCAAGTTTCAGTCCAAATAATTCTACCCTGCATACGAGGATTTATTTAATAACGGCGACAACCACATCATCATCCCTCGGCAGGCGCAGTTCAAACAGCCGTTCTGTGAGCTCAGCGAAGTCCTAACTCTCTACTGTTTTGGATGCGGTGTCTGATCTCGCTATGGAAGGTTCCCTGGAGGTAGACACGATGTCACTTCAGAGTCAAGATTCTGTTACCCTCCTTATAGCTGGCATCAGCTACAAGAAATATTCCTAAACAAATGGCTACAAAAGCCTTAGGCATTAACTCTAACAATGCAACTATAGGCTTGAGTATCATCTTTTTTTTTTTTTAAGTTGGTTTTACTGAGAAATTATTTACAAACAGTAAAATCTACTCTATTCAGCGTACAGTTCTCTTGAGACTTGACGAATGCATACAGTTGCATAAGCATCACCATTACCAAGTTATAGAACAGTCCCGTGGCCCTTTGAAGTCGACCTCTACTCATACGTCAGAGCTCTCGCAACCACGAATCTATTTCGTTCCTATAGTGTTGTCTACTCCATGCCACGTAAATGGAATCGTACAGTGTGCCGCCTTTGGCGCTTGGCTTCCTTCACTCCAGCTAAAGCACCTGCCGTCTACCCATGCCGTTGTTCACTCCTTGGTACTGCTGAGTATGGATGTAACACAATTTCACCATTCGCCAGCTGACTTCTGGGTGGTTTCTAGTTTGGGGTGATTATGAATAAAGCTGCTTCGTGTACAGGTTTTTGTGTAAATCTGTTTCCGTTTCTCTTGGGATTGGTGGGTCATATCGAAAGTATATGTTTAATTTTACAAGAAACTGCCAAACTGTTTTCCAAAGGAGCTGTTTTGTTTTGCTTTCCTATCAGAAACATATTATGAGAGTTCCAGGTGCTCTACATCCTCACCAGCACCTATTATTGTCACAAAAAAAAAAAAAAAAAAAAAACAACTCAGCTTTATTGAGGTATGACTGACATATAAAATTGTGAGATATTTAAAATGTTCATTGTAGTAATTAGGTATATGTATACGTTGTAAGAGGATCCCCCTATGTAGTTAATTGACACATCTATCACCTTGCATAGTTATCCTTTTTTTTTTTTTTTTTTTTGCAGGGGTGTGGGGAAGAAAATTTAAGGTCTATTCTCTTAGCAGATTTCAATTATACAACACAACGCTATCACTATAGTTACCGTGCTTTACATCAGACCTTCAGGCCTTATTCGTCTTACAGCTGAAAGTTTATGCTCTTGTAATAACCAACCTCTCCTCGCTTTCTCCAGCCCCCAGCTGATGCTTTTCTGTTTCTTTAAGTGTGACTTTTTTTTTTTTCCAGATTCCGCATATAAATTATACCAGGAGTATTTATCTGTCTTCATCTGGCTTAATTCACTTAGTGTAATGTTCTCAAGTGTTTGTCAGTTTTTTTTTTAAAATTTTAATTAGTCATTCTACTAGATTTATAGTGGTATCTCATTGCTGTTTTAATTTGCGTTTTTCTAATGACTGATGTCGGACATATTTTCATGTGCTTATTTGCCATCCATGTCTCTGTGTTTACATTATTTGCCCATTTTTTTTCACTATTAATTTCACTATTAACTATATAACTTTTTCTTATTACATTTTGAGAGTTCTTTATATGTTCTGGATATAAGTCTTTTATTAGAAATGCACTGTGCAAATATTTTCTCCCAGTCTTTGGCTTCTTTTCATCTTAACAATGTCTTTCAAAGAATGGTTTTAGATTTTGATAAAGTTTAATTTATTATTTATTTCTTTTATGGGTGGTGCTTTTGAGTATTAAAGGAATCTTTGCCCAACCAAGTCGCAAAGATTTTTCATGTTTTCTTCTAAAAATTTTATAGTTTAAAGTTTTACATTTAGATCTATCATCCATCTTGAGCTAAGTTTTGTATAGGATGTGCAATATTCTTATAACCTGTTCATGAATGGGAATCCAAACACCTTGACTACTGGTTCATTTTTATGATAGGTGATCATCTTAGCTGCTAATCAACTGATGATTAATTTCACCAATAAAAACTCATTTAGACATTCATGTGCTAATTGGCTAAAATGTCTAGTTTTGATCAAGAGATTAGTAACTATACTGTTCTGATCTAATAAATGTTGACCAATCTTGAAGTAGGATCATGACTAGGGAAATTGATTGGTATTATAGTTGAAATTTAAACTAAACATTTTTTAGTTGATAATAAAATCAAGCCATCAATGCTTAGGTATTTTTACAGTAAATTATATAACCCCAGACAATGCGAAGCCATGGACAAGGGCATGAAGGTGTGAAGGGCAGTTTTAAGACATGAGTGGTTCCCTTTGGTACACACACAGATCACATGACAGGCATGAGGTAAGCTGGGGGAGATGGGTAGAGGCCAGGTCATGATAAGCTTTAGAGGCCATTCAAGGCCTCTGGTCTTTATCTGAGAAGCCACAGGGGGCTCTGGGAGGGTTTTAGAAGGTGAAATGGTACCATCAGATGTGAGCTTTGGCTTCTGGCACAGCACACAGGATGAACTGATGGTAGAGAATGGAAGCAACTGGAAACAGAGAGACTACTCAAGAAATGATTATGAATTGGAGGTGAGAGCTTTTGAGATCCCGAAGTGAGTAGCAAAAAGGAGACAGAAGCACTATTAAGTTGCTCTTTTTCTCTCCCAAAATGATCAGAGATGAAAAAGAAATTAAAATAGTTACTGGCAAATGTCAAATTCAAAAAAGTGTTTTCTTTTCTTTTGAATTCTGGCATGTTGTTGCTGACCTTAATGTGACTTTTGCGTTAAAGATTCCTGCAAACATTTTTGATTACACAGCAGGATGGTTGATTTTCAGAAAGTGTGCACGTAGGATCCCAACGGTGATGGGCAGCTGCTGCTGAACCCACTCAGAGCCTTCCCGAGTGTGGGAGGGTCAGTAGATGAAGGTTGACATTCCTGACATCTTGGATTCGAATGGCAAGTTAATTTTCTTCTTCCAAAGTTCAAACAGGGAAAAATACTCAACAATTTTTTATGGTCTACCGTGTCTTTCATTTCTTGAAGGTGTCATTTGCCTCGTAAGAGTCCTTTCACACAGAACCTACTGGATTTGAGAACACTTTTTGATTTAAACTTTAACATTGTTAAAGAAAAATATGGGCTATGGAAATTAAAATATTTGGAGGAATAAGACAAGTTTTTGCATTTGAAGTGGTTCTGGACTTCTTGCTAGAATTTGCCATTAACTTTTTTCCCATTAATATTTTTGTCTGTTCTACCTGCACCTCTTATTACAGTAGCTTCTTAGGGAAAAGTGCCAGAGAGCGCGTAACCAGCCACTTCTTCACTGTACCAGCTCCGAAGGGCCTACGTTCTCATTCTCTTTTACAGCAGGACGAGAACAAAACAAGCATTTGCTGATTATGACGACAGGGATGACGCTGGCCATGCAGTATCTCTGTACCTCTTAAATACATGCAGTGGACTAACAAGTAAAAACGGAATCTCTAAACAAACTCGTTTTCTTTAGCGAGCAACACGGTTTGTTTGGGGAAGCAGCACTTACTTTACCTGGGTATGGTTTCAAACCAGCTAATTTCCGAGAGTCGCTGACATTTCTAATGAGCACCTATTATACAGCAGGACTGTTCCAGGTTCTGGGGATGTAACAGTGAACAAGACACACCTGATTCCTGCCTTCTGGGAGCAAACAGTCCTTCCCACAGTCACCACTGTGGGTACCCAGAGCACTCAGCAGTCTCGTCTGTTTTAGCATTATTATACTACAGAATAATGATTTGCTTCAGATGTGTCTTATTCATTTTGTAACATCAACTGTACAAACAAACAAACAAACAAACAAACAAACAAAGCTTTTTACTGTGACAGGAATAAAGTGTGTGACCATTCACTATGGGAGCCATACACACAGTGTTCTGCCCAGTTTTGCATAACATACTTTAAAAGAAACAAAAACAAGATGGCGCGTACTCAAAAGAGAGCAACCTGGATGTTGAAACCATGTTATATGAGGCGGTGAGGACAATTTAGAAAAAACACGTTTAGCGTTACCAGTAAATGTCAAGGTAATTCTGCATGTCTAAAACTCAGAGTTTTTTTGTTATTCATTTTAAAAATGATCTTTTGCTGTTTTTAAAGTAATGTTGAAGGAGATACAGCAATGGATGTTACGGCGCTGAATGGTTTCTTGTAAAGTTAATAAATAATAACTACAACACATTCGGCGTTACAGAACAGTCCTGCCGAAATGTACAAAAAAAAAAGGGCAGAGTAGAGGTTAAAGATTTAAGAGATTTTACTCAAATGTGTTGAAAATACCCTACTTGGAATTAACTAGACTATAGGCAGAAAGTTCTGAATGTAGAACACATCATGTGCCCACATCATCAACAGCACAAACACCAGGAGCTGTGATAGTAATTCATTCCATGCTCCCCTGTTCGCCTGTGCAGCCCAGGTAACAGAGGCATCAGAATGTTCCTCCTGGGTGGTTTTTCTTCTTTCATGTCTATGGCATTCATCTATTTGCAGAAAACACCTGATTTATATTACTGTCAGCTTGTAAATAAATAGAAAACAAGTCTAAAAATTATTATTAAACAAATCAGAAAATATAGAGGAAAAGCCTTATTTCTGAACAGCTGAATGTAAAAATAAGAGGAGACATAATGCCGAGTAAAATAGATTCTCGATCTGTAGTACTTGCTTGTTCCACGCACAGGTGCTCATAAGCAACAAAGAAGTAACTCACCGAACAAGACAATGAAGAATGAAGAAGTGGCATAAAAAAGGTGACATTAACAATGTATTATCAGTTAGGCTTTGCCTGGGCACGTCTGAAAGATGTCCAGGTTCCAACTGGAGTTCGAACATAGGAACCAAAATCTTATTTACCCTTTTAAAGTCTAAATATAATAAAGACTCCAAAGGAAAATACTCTATCAACTTTGATACTGTCTCATGGTCACACAGAAGAAAATGTGTTACTATACAGTTTCCGATCCTGAGGCTTCTGCTCCTGAAGTTTTGAAAGTCTACATCTAGCTATCTATTTGATGTTGCTAACTAGATGTCTAATAAGCACCACACCTGAATGTCTCCAACATGGAATTCTTGATCTTCGCCCCGATCCCAATCTTCGTCCTCCCTCACGTCCTCACCTTGGTTAACGGCCCTGGCGTCCACATAGTTGCTCTGGCCCCAGAGCTGGTAGTTTTCCTCGAGTCCTTTCTTCCTCTCACTGCTTCCAGCCCCTGCGCCCAATCTGATCCATCAACGAATTCTATCAGCTCTACTTTCAGAAAACGTCTAAAGTCCCACACTTCCCACACTCCCACCTCTGTCACTCTGGGTGCTCATAACTGCTTTCGACCGGTCACTCTGCTTCCATTCCTATTTCTCCCTGCAATTCCTTTTCCCTTGACTGCCAAAGTGATCTGTTAAAAATGTGAACGAATGAATGATGAATAAATGAATCTCTCTCCCCACTTAAAAGGCTCCTACGGCTTCTTGATGCACCTGAAATAAAACCCCAACTATTCACTTGTTCTGTAAGACCATACAACGTGTCGGGCTCCATGACCCCACGTGATCTGGCTCCGGTCTCCTCCCTCGCCTGTCTTCCCCTGCTCCCCACCACACTGGACTCCTCTTTGTTCCTCGAAACTGCAAGCTTGATTTTTGTCCCAGGACCTTGTGACTGATTCTACCTCAGAACAGTCTGAAACTCTTTCCCCTTAGGTCTTTGTGCAGATGGCTCCTTCGTATTACCTTGTCACATTTTCTCTGACCACTCTATCTAAAAAACGAGAAGCAAATAAACAACAAAAAAATCCCCCCTTTCTAGTCAACCCCAGTCACTCTCTGCACTGTCCAGTATGACGGCACCAGTCCCATGTGGCTACCCAGCACTTGAAATGTGACTGGGCCAAATTTAATGTGCCAGAAATGTGAAACAGCAGATTTCAAAGGCTTAGTACAAAAAAAATACAAAATATATCATTAATAAATTTTATGTTAATTACATGTTGAAATAATATTTTGGATATTCTGGATTAAATAAAATGTAACAATTATGTGTTTCCTTCCATTTTTTCAAATGTGACTATTAGAAATTTAAATTATCTATCCAGTTCACGTGCGGCTCACTTATATTTGGATTGGACAGCACTGCTCGATTCCATTATGCTATCTTATTGTTTTAACCACACTTATCTGACATTATCTTTTTTCTTTATTCATCAGCTGTTTCCCCCCATTAGAATGTATTTCCATGAGACCAGGGATGTTGAGTGTTTTTCTTCATTGCTATATCCCAACTTTTGGATCACTGCCTGGCACAAAGAAGGCGCTCAATAAATATTGATTGAATAAACGAAAGAACAGTTGAAGACCTCCGAGTCCTTTCTTCTTACCCTTCCCAAATGTGTAAGACTGGAGGTTACCAAAGCTAATCAGGATACTCTACATCGCAGCAGAAGAAAGAAGAGTCCAGAAGCATAGCAACTTTGAGACTCTTTTTTTTTTTCAATTCTTATTTTAACTGAATCTCTTCAACTGGGTCTTAAATTCTTGAAGGAAGGGACCATGGTCCTTTCATCTGTATACTACCTTCTTGATTAGCAGAGTATCTCAGTAAAAATATCAGCAACAAAGTCACTACAATCGAAATGCTACTTATTATTTCAGTTAAAAAATCTCGATATGTTAGGTATTATTGTTTCCATTTTTAAGATGAGAAAACTGAGGGTTAGTAAAGTTGATTTACTGTCTGAAGATTGACTAGCTGGCAGGTATGGACATTTAAATCCAGGTTATTCTGATATCACCGGCCTTGCAAACTCTGAATCATCATATCACAATATAACATGTGCTCACAAAATTTAATAGTGTCTGAATAACACTAAAAATTATTTTGAGAGTTTTTTTTTTTTTTTTTAAAAAGGACATCACTTATAAGAACCAAAAATTACAGTGATACTCCCCAGAAATGTGGAAGTGACATATGACCCACAGTGTCTTCCAGTCGCAAAGTCTTGTGCACTGCTGTGTCATACCTGACTTCCAGATGTAGGACCAGCAAGCAGCGGTCGGCCATGTCCTGAAAAGATTTGGCAAGTTCGCTCAGGGTCTGCATGATCTGCTCTGACACCGGGGTGAGATCCATGTTCACGTGGCTTTCTTGAGCAGGAGACAGCACTGAAAAAAGAGGTGAGGACAGAACACCAATCATTTCACTAAATGCCTACGTATTTTTTTGTAATGACATGTTATTTTATGGCTCATCATGTTGTTTTTACCAATTTGGCTAATGCTCGTATTGGCACCATTAAACGTCCAAGACATGATAGGTTATTTCTGTACTTGATTAAACATAGAAGCCCAGAGGACTGTCTTGAATCAATTCACAGAATGATAGAAACAGAATTTCAGGGCTGGAAGTGACCCCAACAGTCATCTGCCAACCACATGGTCTCCGCCTGTGTAATCTGTACATCTTCAAGTGGCCATTCAGCTTCTGGTTGCACACCCACACAAATGTTTGTGAAAGGAAACTCAGTATCTTTCGAGGCAGGCTATTCTACCTTTGGAAGATCTGACCATTCCACATCGAGCCATGTTTGTCATCAATTTCTAATCACTGGGCCCTGATTCTACTGACTTTGCAGTTATTCTCACATGTATCAGTGCTTCAGGGATTGAAAATATTTTTTTTTTTTGGCTTTCTTGAAGTCTTCCCTTTTCCAGGCTAAATGTCCCCAGTTTTTAAACTATTCTTCAAATAATTGGATTGAATCATTTTTTACAATTCAATTCTCATAGTTCCCCAACAAAATATTCCAATGGTTCTATATCTCCCTTGAAATGTGGGACGCAGAACAAAATATAATAAATACTGCAGAGTGGCCCGCTTGTCTAGAGAGAACTGTCAATTCCTCGTCTGGATCCCACACTGCTTGCTTACATGTTAACCTAAAGTTTTCTGGAGGACAGGCGGAATGGTAGTGTGCCGTTTTCTGTTTTAACTCACATACAGCTTACAGTCAACTAGAAGTCCCAAGAAGATCTATATGTCTCCCAAGTAATTGGTAAAATATATAATAACACTTGGACGTTGTCTTCTGGAAAACAGCAAAAATTTGAACCACATTTGCTTAAGTCTAGACTTCTGCTATATATCCTGTTCCTCACGATTTTTCAAAGATCACCAACAATAATTTGACAATTTCAGTAGAAAGTTCTTTCAGTTCTCTATAGCCTTAAAGGCTGGCCTTGAGGTCTGTCTCCACTACTTACTATATGACCAAGACTAATTACTTAAATTCTGTCTGCCTCAGTTTCTTTCTCTGGAAAATGGAGATATTAGTACCTACAACATGGGCTGTTGGGAGTATTGAATGAGTTAATGTAGATAAAACACTTACACCAATAGCATATCAAACTCAATATTAACACAAACAATAAACACAAAAAATTATTATTCATTAGCATGTGATTTGTCCAGGTTAAGAATCTTAAGCTTAATTATAGCAACAAGGTACTTAAGAGATAATTCCATCTTCCTGAAGTTCAATTTCCATTTATCACTATTTTTTTGCTTTTCTATCTGAAAATTCTTCTCCCTATCAGAGGATGCAGTGTCCTTGGGAAGAGGGGGTCCCTGGACTCAGGGCTCATGGGATGCGGGATAAAAGTCAGGAGGTGTCCACTGTGGAGGGTAGGGAGTCAACGTCTGGCTGCAGCAGAGTCTAGTCGCGTGCTTTCAATGCTGCATCTATTTCCAGGCTCCTGCCAAGCTGAGCGTAGGGCCCAGAGAGACAGTTAAGACTTACAAGCTAATCCCCTCTGAAACCAGAATTCGATAAATTAAAATATCACGGCAAACACAGAAAATGAATTTTGTTTAAGGGAACATGTAAGGAGGAAGGGAGTGTAGTGATGTAGTTTAAAATCATCAGCAGCCTTGGCATCATCCAAGACGAGCACGAACTCGCTCCGCAGGAAGCTGGATGTGGCGTTGCTGCATGCCGCCCCCTCCCCCCCCCCCAATGTTAACATGATTTACATTGTTTGCTTGCTAGTGAGATCGCTGCCTTCACAATGTTTTTACTTGGCAGGCTAGATGAAAGCAATTATAAGTAACACTGTTCGGATATCTCAAAGCATTTTAGGGCTCTTGAGCCCCTGGATTCCTTTGTTGTGTGACACTGTGGCATAGAGAGCTATCTACATATCTATGAAAAGAGGCAAAAATCAGACCCTGAAGAAGTTAGACTCATGGTCTGAGTTTCAAAGTGAGACAGTGCCCCCCCCCCCCATCAGTGGAGGAAACATTCCAAGACCCTCAGTGGAAGCTCAAAGCCACAGAGAGTATTGAGCCCTGTACACACTGTGTTTTCCTACACATATATACCTTTTCACTTAAAGGAAGAACTTTATGGCTTCTCTTTGGTGCATTCGAATTGCCAACACCTTGCACTAACTACTCTTGTATTTGGGGGCCATTATTAAGTAAAATAGGGGTTACTTTTACACAAGCACTGCGATACCACAACAGGTGATCGGATAACTAAAACAGCTTCTAAGTGACTGATGGAAGGGTAGGATGTACAGTGCAGATACGCGGGGCGAAGGGGTGATTCGCATCTTGGGCAGCCTAAGATTTCACCATGCTACTCAGAGTGGTGTGTAATTTAAAACTTACAAATTGTTTAGTTCTGGAATTTTCGTTTGAATATTTTAGGACTGTAGTTGACTGCGCGGGTCACTAAAACAGCGAAAAGCAAAACCACAGATAAGGAACTGCACAAACTCCATCAAAGGCATTATGGACAAATTCCAGCAAGGAAGTTAAAAAACTCTTTTTATAGAAATATATAATTTCACTGTATGTAGCAACTGGCCAGTACCAAACTGTGCAATTAAAAAAAAAAAATCCAATCCGAGCAGAGAAAGTTAATGGCAAGATAAGCAGCCAAGATAAAACTTGCAATGAGTGAGGTAAAAACAGGTTAGAACAGCAGTACACTCTATGTTTTGCTGGACTGTGATCTATAGCAGAAACATAAGAGTTTAGTAAAGTGACATGAAAGATTATGCCCAGAGTTCTACCGAAAAGCTGGCTCGTGAATTCTCCAGGGCTCACTGAAATTTACGAAGTTTTCTTGACAAGAAGGAATACACCGAGCAAAGAAATGCCGAGCTTGGTAAACAAAGACACCACAGAACAATGAAGTAGCTCTTATACGCCAAATGGAAATCTGCAAAAACGCAGTGCTGACAGGAGCTGCTGTTTGACTCTTGATCATTCTATTAGAATATGCACCTTGAGCTCTTTTTCTAATACTAGGTACGGGCCACGTCAGATTATTCACAATGTCCGTGTTCCTCCTAGAATCGTTGCATGAGAGCGGGCATCTTTGAAATGCCTAACTATTTGTGGCAATGTAACCATGGCTTTCTGTAGTAAATTGATTAGTCTATATGAGGAAGCTGAACCTTGGTCTCTGGGGCAGACACTGCTTGTTAGATGAATCAACAGATATTTTCAATTTTCCCTTGTTCACTCCACTACAGACTCCGCAAACTAAATGTTTGTACTGCCAGCCGTGCTTTAGTAGCTAGAGGTGGCTGTGTGTCACCATGTAGCCAATAACTCTTTACATAGATTCTTCTTTGGCGACTTGATGTAACCCTGGGCCAATTATGCAACGTGTCCTTTGACAGGGAAACAGTGTCAGAGACTGCTGTCGCTAAAATTTTTTGGATTTTAATCTTCAAATGCCTTCACTATCGCCTGTCAGTCCTTCGCCAGTGCGGGGCCAGCTCCTTCCCCTTCCTCGGCAACCCTCCCAGATTTATGTTGCTGTCCGAGGCCCTCTGCCCTTCCTCCTCTTGGAGACACCTCTCTCGTGGACCTGATTCTCATTTAAGACTTCAAAAGCATTGTGAACACTTGCTTTCTCCACGGTCTTCCCTTTTGTTAGCTCTTCCATGTGCCACAGTCTGATTTTTGCCTTCGGTTATTCATTAAATAAATATTCTGATAATCATCACCAATGACGGCCTAACCGTCAAATCCACTGGGTGCTTTTTGGTGCTAATCACGGAGAGACTCTCTGCTACATGCAATAGGCCCGGCCATTTCCTTCTTGAAATTGTCTTCTTTTGGCTTATACGGCACCACGTTCCCCGGGGTGTGTCCTTTCACCCTTCTGACACTGTTTTCACAGTTTTCTCCACCGGATCCTCTTCCTTTAGCACACTCATAAATGCTGGTGTTCCCGGGGACTTTCTTCTCTATCGGTCTCCCTTACTTGTCATTCCATATGTTCTCGCTGAGTGAGCTCATCCATTTTCGTGGCTTGTGCTGTTATCTAGGAATTGATGACTCCTAAACCTCATTTGGTCAACTGTTTGCCAGCTATTTCACCTGCACCTCCCATAGACATCTCGAGTGCAATGTGTTCAAAACTAAACTTATTATCTCTCCCTCTAGCATCTGCTCTTTATCCTAAATTCCTTTTTCTATCAATGATATATACATCTAGGAATCTCAGCTGCAAACATAACAGTTATCTCTAAATCTCTTCTCTCCCTCACTCTCCTCGGCAAAAACTAATCTCTGCATACTTTATTTCCTAAATGTTTTCTTAATGTATTTTGTCTTTTCTATATTGACTGTCATTTTCTTGGTTTAGTCCTCATCTTTTTCATGAATTACTGCAATGGTCTCCTGACCGATGTCTTCACCTCATGCCTGGACCCTACCTTCATTCAATCCTCCATATTAAGCTAATTAAATATGAGTTAGACAAACAGAGTTGTTTATCTAAGACACAAATCTGACTATGTTCCCATCTTGTAAAAATCATCTCAATGTTTCCCAGTGCTTACATGATAAAGTCTAAGCTCCTTAGCAAGGCTTTCTATCATTTTTGGTTTCAGACCAAACACTTCAGTTTTTCCTCATCTTTCACCACTTTCTTCTTCCTCTCCAACTTCTCCTCTCGCCAACCCTTTGACTCATCACCCTTTTAAAGCAACTTCCCTCAACATCATGTTGTTTTAGGATTCTATACCCTTGATGGCTCTCATTACTGTTTAAAAACTGTTCATGCTTTCTGGCTCAGAAAGGCTTTCCTGTTCTTCAGGCTGGGTCATTTGCTCTTATGGATTTTTTTTTTTTTTTCCCTCACACAATTTTATTATAGTAGTTAGCATATTCCATTGACATTATCTCATTCCTCCATTTTTAGTGCCAGCAGAGTGACTGGAGGCATTACAGGAGCTCAATCAATGTTTTTTAAATTAAACATTACAAATGATTTACTTGAGCAACAGAATAATTCACGTAATAATGATTGATAAAGATCAGGAAAGAGAGGGAACAATTTGCCATTTAGAACTATAACTTTCACCTTATTTTCATGAGTATATTCTAGCAGCAGAATAGGGATAGGGAAAGGGTTCATCATGGCTGGTTTCCTGGGCTATGGAGCGATCTTATAGAAGAAGTACAGGTAGAAGCAGTTCTGGTCAATCCCTATAGCTCGAGCACTTTCCTTATAAACTGCGTTGCTTTTAGAAATCATTTTAATTTCATGAGGCCATCTTGCTGCCCCTGAGACATGGGGTCTCTCTTTTCTACTGACATAAAATGCCTGGCATATCAAATACCCAGCATCTCTCAAGGAAGCCAACATACTAACTGTCATGGAAAAGCAATCAGCATAAGACATTAGGATGTCTCAAGTGGTTCCACATCCTAACATTAACCAGACTGAAATCTGTTTAGGTCTTAAAATTAGTCAAAATTGGACTCATTCAGACCCAGAAGAGCATCTGTTTTCAAGGATGCATCTGCTGCACTTTCGATGGCAACTTACTGTGACTTCTTTAATTGATTCATATGAGAATGTCCTTGTACATCTGCAATATTATCTAAAATTGTTACAATATTAGCTCAGACTGGTATCAGCTGTCATGAAAGTGATAAATTGAAAAGGGAAAGATGGTTATCACTACAGGAAGAGAAAGGTTAACTCTGTGAATTCAAACTTTTTAGAAAATGGAAAAAGACAATGAAGAATGATCCCAGGAGATTCTTCTCACTGGAAAACATTTTAGAAGATCACATTTTGGCATAATCATTATTCTGACTTCTCTTCCTATTTGTACAGAAAAATGACAGATACCACATAATGATCTCTGCTTGAATGTGGGATAAAAATATTTGATTTCCAATCTTCGGTTTTCCCATTTAAAAAATTGGGGTAATATCACCTTCCTCACTCCTAGAGCAATGTGTTATTAGGTTCTGTAAATAATTTTGAGATCCTTTTATGTTGCTATCGGGCTGACATTTTTGAAAAATAAAAATAGGAATGCTGATTAGGCCTGTGACACTAAGAAGTCATAGGGCTTACAGAGGCAATGGGGGCTGTGACAGGAGACCTTCTCTCTCACCTCTTTTCTCCCCCAAATGCCCGTGGGATATGTTACTATTAAGCCAAGCACAGGGGTAGGATTTAAAGCTGTCATACAATATAAGACCCCGGTTCCAAGTTAGATCTTGAATGCCAGCTAGTTCTAACCTCAGCCTTCTTAATTTCTCTATACCACTATGTGTCCTTTTTATTCATGCCCTTGAATTATTTGCAAACTTATATAAGTTAACCATCACCCGCCCCAGTGGTTCGTACACAACAAACACTTTATATAAGTGTTCATTAAATTACTTATCTATGAAACCTGCTAGCTTCTGGAATGGATAGGTGATCTTCATGTACTTAATAAGTATGTACTGTCTTATTGGTATCGAATCTGAATTTTTTTTATGATAGAGATGTCCTTTCTCCTTATCTAATTACTCTGAACTTTAAGTTTCATGGTGATTCTATGTGATCACTTTTTTTTTTTTGCCTGAGATACATTTTTAACACCTAGCTATTCTTTGCCAACAGTCCTAGCTTTAGCCACCCTCCAATCTATAACCTAGTTTTAAGTTCTTTTGTTATGTTTCTACATCAAAAATGAGCCTTATCTAAGAAACAGTTTTGAAATTCTCTTTGTTTTGCTTCTTATTTCAGAAGCAATGGTTCTGCTGTTCTCAAATAATAACTATTTCTTTTCAGTGCAGGTTTCCCTAGAAATTTTGGGTTTGAACTAGCAAAGCCGATTGACTTTGAAAGCTGAAATCCTGACTCAGATTGTTCCTTGACCTACAGAATTATGGCTGCAAAGAATGGGGACATATTGTGTATCATTCAGATTAGATCCTATATATGTACACATGTGTATAACCGGCTCTGGAAATACAGCCTACTTGACGAGACATAACACCCAACCGATGAATCCTTTTATATCTAATAGTTCGGCAAGAATGCCGAACCTATTCCGCGGCCTCTGGAAGGGAGCTCTTTTCTGTTCACTCTTACAGGGGAAAAAGGGCAATTGAAAGGAATTTTTTTTTTTTTTTTTTTTTAACAAATTGGCATGGGGAAAAGTAAAAGAAATTCATTGCCAGGAAGGAAACTAGAGATAAAGATGGGGGAGGAAGAGATTACACTTAAGGTGTCTTATTTATGCTTGCTTTTCTAGGAACTATTTACTTAATTGATAATGTATTTACAGTTAAAAAAATGCTGCCAGTGATTACAAGTGGGAGGCGAATTCCTACTTTCTTTTCTGTGGTACTATTTGTTATTTAAATGACCATGTTTTACATCTTTTCCCTTTATTAATCATAAAACTATGAGCAACATACCTTTTTAATACTCTTTGGGACATTTCTCTCTCAGTCTTCTCTCTCCTCCAGAAAGAATTGATAGACAAGAGATAGTGACTGTTTGGGGAAAGAAATATATGCCGGCTCTGCTCACTGCCCAGTCTAGTGACTCAGATGGTCAATAACATCTGCTTGAGAACGTGTTATTACGAGGCCAAAAGAAGCCCAAAGATCAAACCTGAATGAAGGATGCTGCCTACGAGTAACTTTCATCGCTATAAAACCATACTCTTTCCTGCTGCTTCCCAGAGGAACAAAATTTATTCTTTCACTTTTAATTTCCTCTAGAACACATTTCTTAATGTCTCAGCTTCATTTCCCTCATTTACACAAATTAGAGAGTTGTTCTGAGGACTGAATGGGGGACTTGGCTCCTAACAGGGTGCCTGCCACAAAGCCAGGAACCATCCTTGAGACTCTGGTGACACTGGGTCTCTCTTTCATTCTGCACGGTGTTTGCCTAAGGCATCCCCGGTTGACTGTGACATCCATGAAAACAAAAGCAATACATTATTCTTCTAGGCATCTCTCATAGCCTATGGCTCTTCCTTACACTCAGCAATAATGCCTGTTGAATTTAATCTTTAAGGACAGATCAAAGAATTTTATCTTTTTTCTTTTCCCCATTATATCTTTACAGCGCCTTTAACCTAACATCTTCCAAATAGTTCATTAGCGTGGAACATCATTCTATTTCAGGGTAAGAAACTGAAGCTCCAGAAAGACTATGATGTTTGAAACTAAAGAACAATTTCAAATATTGACCTATATAGTGGGGAAAAAAAAGAGATTCATGTAAGGCTTATTGTGAAGAGCAAAACAAAAACGTGAACCAAGGTAAAAAAAAAAAAAAAAAAAAGAGCTGTTTCCTCAGGCTAGCACAGGTGAGAGGCCAACTCTGAGCCCGCAGTATACACTACACGCAGCACGGATCCGCAGAGGGAAAATCACATCCAGTTACTCACGAAATGGAACCTGACGGCTACAAGCCTGAGCAGGCCCCGTGTCCTCAAAGACATGTGGCTTCGGGCTTCTACCGCCACCCAGCGCGAACCAGCACAGGAGAGTGGCTTGTCCACCCTGTGAGTGACAGGAGTGACTCGGTGTGTTTTGGACCGGGGGAAAACATGAATATTGATTTGTCTTTTATTCCAAATAATCCTCCCTGAGGCTTGGTAAAAACCTAATCGTCTACCAAAAAGGCGTTTCGTGCGGGCAAATCAGCTCCTGCCAGATATCAAAGAGAAATGGGGGGGGGGGAAGTAATGAACGGCTCCCACCCTTTTGTTGAAAGGCACGGCTGCGGAGCTATGTCGAGTTCCAGGGACCTTGGGAGTCTTTTGTGTTTCTGTAAAACCCCGCAACAAAGAGCATCTTAAAGCGTTAACAAATACTTAACCAGATATTTTAAGTGAATAAGTGACTCCGATTTAAGTTTTGACAGAATTTTAGAGGCAAAAATGTTACATAGATAGCAAAGAGGTAACGCTTATCCATGTGTTCGAACAGCATCCTTCCAGCTTTAGCATCTGCAAATCTTCCAAAGGGCCTGAGGGGATAGCTTACTCACTGTGGAAATTAGAATGATTAGGTCCATTTACAAATATGACGGTGAAAAAGTGCCACAAATAAAGACAGAACTAAAGGAGTTCAATGGAAAGTCCTACATGGGGTTTCTCTTCAATGTAACTTTTCCCAGTTGCCCTTTTTCCGGAGTCTCCTGTTCAGGCGGCTGCATCATTCATAAATTTGGACCTACGTTGGGAAATAACCATTACTGTACAGAGCATAAAGACACGAGGACTCTTTGGACATTACCAAAGGGACTCCATGGGAGCTGTGGCAGCGAGGTCAACTTGCACATAAGGGGAACATCCTCAGGGGGTGACTAGAATGTCCAAAACCAAAGATGTCTGCCCCCGTCTGCAGGGGCCGGTAAGTAAGCATGAGGCTTCAGCCTTGTAAGGTGCATGGAACCCAAACATCTTAGACAGACGATGTTCAGGCCTGACCCGAGAGCATCATGGACGGTGCTCCAGAGCAAAAGACTCTGACCTGACCTGCAGCCACTGGCTTGGGACCAACACGCAGGTTGCCCTGTCGCCAGTTACAGACCTTGCTTCAGAGATGCTAGGGACTTTCATTCCTTCACTCTGTCACATGAGACTCCTCTGTACTTCCCCACTGTGTTGTGTGTTAACCTGCGTGGGTACCTGATCTGTTTATCTGAGACGGTTCCACTCAATAAACCTGGCATTGTGGAAAGGCACAAATGTGTCCACGGGTGTTATGTCGACGGCCACTTTTCTTGCTCACAAAAATTACCTTCTTGACTGAGAGCGGGTACAACCTCACTTTCAGTTTTGTGTCCTCAGTATACAATGCAGTTTCTGGAACTAGCGAGTGAGCTCAGGTTCAGTGAATAAGAAAGTGCCCTTGAAACAGACAGAACTGAGTTCAGATTCTGACTTTCTCATATACCATGTGGGTGGACTTCTCTGCAACAGATTCCCCACCTGTTAAATGAGGATCGTCATACCTAACTCACAGGATTGTGATGATTATACGAGAAAATATATAAACACTTAAAATAGCGTTTGACACACAAATAATATATGTCAATTACTATTACCAGTACTATTACTACTATTTATTCAGTAAAGATATGTTCAATAAATAAATAACAAAAATCAGTATCCTTCCCCTCCTTCTATAGCTGGAACAATTAGACTAGCTTCATATATTTAATGGCAAAAATATGATGAGCTACTGTGACTGCAAAGTAAAACTGGCAGAATCCTAGAAGCCCAGGTCACTCTGATCCCATCGCTGTGTAGAAAACACACAGACAACGGACTTATCTAGAAGACAGAACTGACCCTGCCACCCAGCACTCAGACAGCCACTGAGACTAGCTGTGTAGCTGGTAACAGCTCCGTTTGAAGCATGTTGGAAGCTAGAAATATACAGAGAACCGACTTGCTAACACATGGTGCAGGATTTGCAGGTGTAAATCTTGCTAAGAGAATGTCCAGTCAGTGAGAACAAGTGTGGCCACTTCCTCAGTATGTGGTAAAGGTAATAGTTAAATTCTCCCCCTTTAATCTCTCTTTTGTCAGATATTCCGTGCAGGCTGAATTGATGAGTTGGTGCCATACACATACTGACTAATGCTTTGTGAAGGTTAATAACAAGCAGCCATATTTCTGTCTTTGTACATTAGTAACACATGAATACTGTTCACACATCTATTCCAGTCTTGCTATATAATCCCCAGAATAATTAACAGGGCATACAGAATCTTCCAGAATCAACTTTCCTAAAACCAAAAGTTTAATAATCTATTTTTATGCCAGTTAAGGGTAACCTATATAGAAAAGCAATCATTTATCAGGTAATTATATAATTTCAGAATATTGCCTCAAAATCTAAATATTTTTCCCTAAGTAAAAAAAGATGAGTATTCTCATTAATTATGAACCAAATTTTCTTATGTACAACTGAGAGAAATGTTGTCGTAGACAAGAAAATTTGGCTCATAAACCTATGTTTAGGCTCAGAAAGTGGTTAAATTCTGACACAACCACTTACTAACTGAATAACCCTGGCCAAATTGTTAAACCTGTGAATTAGAGAAATAACAGTTTTAGCCTCAGATGATCATTGTGATGATTCAGTGAGTCAAAACACAAAGCATTTAGAACAATGCTTGACACACAGTAAGTGCTCAGTAAACCTAAGTCGCTGTTGGACTTTCTAGTGAGAACCCCAGGAGATGGAAACTCCTAGACCCATCTCATTCCTCACCAAAACACCCTGCAAAAAACCAGAGCACTGCGGGCTTCATTATTCACATGGCTAATGGACAGCAAGGACGCGATATATTGATACTGTAAGACATTTACACCGTGTAAACTCACGACATTTGTATCAGAATGCTACAGAATTCTGGAAATGTTCAAATCAGTGAAGACAAGGAGGAGAAAAAGGAGACTGAGGATGGCGATCTTAAATTTTATCTTTTCATTCACAAAAGAGGGAGAATGACTTTTTTCCCAGAGCTGCCCATTCAGTAAAAGAGGCGGCATTTCCGGCCGGCACGAGGAAGTGGTAGTTCTGTGGGAAAGCAAAGACTCGCACTCAGAAGGAGCTTGGGAGAGATAAAGTCGTGTTTCTCACATTATTTCGAGGCAGCAAGGACAGGGATCTCTCTTTACAAGGAAAGGATATCTGCAGAGCCTGGTTCTTTAGCAAAGTAAACTTAGGTGTTTTCTTAGGAACTCAAAAGGATATTCAACAAAGCTTTAAAATTGTTTTATGTTTTTGAGAGATCGGGTCTGCCTTACTGCCTCAAAAATCATATTTATATTTGTATTTAGAATTAGCATTTATTTCATAGTCACGGTTTATTTTCCCCTTGTCAGTGTGTGTCCATGTGGTATAGATAAGGGAGTAATGATTAGGAATTGATATGGCCCAAAATTCTGACCTGGCATGAAAAAAATTGTTATTTTCACTTGAAGAGAGAAATTATGTTATAAACTATTCCAATATGCCCATAAAGACACTGACAAGTTAGGTCTTTTATTATGGCTCAAACAGCTGAATTGGGTTTATTTTGGAAAGATGTTTTTCATATTTACTATCATAGGAGAATTGTTATTAGCTTTCTTGTGTATATGTCTCCCTAGATTAAATTTACTATAGAAAATGAGACAGGAAAATACCATGTGTCCTTGTCTGTTGTCAACTCGGCATCATTTCAGACCCTTTCCTGAAAGTTTGGGAGGGAGGGAGGGAAGGAAGGAGAGAGGGAGAGAGAGAGAGAGGGAGAGAGAGAAAGGGAGAGAGTGTGTGTGTGTAGTGTATATATCTATACATACACACATATATATACATACATACATACATATATATACACATATACACACATACATACATATATGTATGTGTGTATATATATATTTTCCAAATTTTTGCCAGTAGGGTTTTGGGTTTAGATTCTGCCAGTGAAAGGCACTCCCGAAAGCTGTGGAAGGCAAAAGGAAAGAGAAAGCGTCATTCTCGTCTTGTCATGCTGGAAGACGCTCAGGCAGATGGCAGATAAGAGGGCTGCAGCTGCTTCCAGGAGGGCTCCCGCGGCAGCGTTTCCTCCGCTGCAATTGGTGAAACCTCTGGCACGTTTCCTGTATCTCCTCATTCTCTGTAAGCCAGCAGCTAGTTTCCCTGTTCTTTGCTTTCTTCCAACTGTTTCTGAAGGCCTTTTAGCAAATTTTTAAAAACACCTAATTTTTAAAACATCCCTGTAATAAATTCCCTCTTGCTTGAAATACCTAAAAATGGCTTCTGCTTTCCTGACGATTCTCGATGAATAAATATACCTCTGCTCATGAGATATTTCTGAGCTCTGGCAACTCAAGTCTCAGAGAACATTAGCAGTGGGATAAAGGGTCACCAAGAATGTGCCCGCCCCATACTTTACCTGTCGCTCACCTTACATTCTGTGTGCCTACTATGTACTCATCTGTAACTATAGGTCGCTGTTTTCATTCCTACACTCTTCTGTGTGAGTTCATTGGAGATCTTTGGATGCTGTTCCAAGTGTGGTGTGTAAGAGTACAGACTGCGGAGGCATACTGAATAAACCCCAATTCTGGCTCTAAGGCGTAATAACTTAATGGGTCATTGGGGGAAGTTGCTTCTCTTCTCCATGCCTCAGTTTCCAGTATGTAAAAATGGAGAAAATTATGGTCTCTACTTTATGGGTTATTGTAAGGATGAGTATGAATGTGAGTGTGTATGTGTGTATGTGTGTGTGTGAGAGTGTGTGTGTGTGTGTAAGAATATACCCTTACATCAAGTGTTGTGCTGATATTAATTTTTTAAAAATTACTTAGCATTTTGTGGATCAAATTTTATGTCTTAAGTCTTCCCTACCCCTCACCATAAACTTCATTCCCTTTGATAGGTTCTAACCATTGGATCACACCTATGTTTTCTCCAAATGTCTGAAAATTAACTTTCTGAAAACTTCCAATTATACCTGGTATGGACTTTCTTTGCTGTGTAAACTCCAACATGATATGATAACTTTCCCCAAAGACTACTATAATTTTTACTTTCTCAGAAAATTCTTCCTTTTGATCAGAATTAAGTACTACGGGATATTGGGTTTCCATATTTTTCCCTCTTGAGAGAAAAACAAAATCATCCAAAAGACAGGTCAAGAACTCACTGCTCATCCCATGTTCGCTGAATTGAGATTTCTGGATGTTAATCGAAACTTCCCATCACGACTGTCACCACATCAGTGTCATCATTATACCAAGAAAGCATCATCTATAGCCTACATCTCACTAAGTGGTCTGTAGTGCATACTTTCACATCGAAATCACTTGCTTCTTCCTTTTACGTTTGCTTTAGTCTTAATGTAAATGTCGTTTCTAATTCCCACACATCTCTCATATTTTGCTCATTAGCAAGGATGGTTTCGAAAGAGTTGTGTTTTCTTCCCTATGAGATGTACAATTCAAACATACAGGAATTTCTACAGGGTTTTAATATTTTGAGGTGCTACAAGTGGATCATTTTGCACTTTGCCATTTTTTTTTTTTTTAGCTGAAAGCACTCATATATACAGCTAAGAAGTTGATTAGTAATTGTGAAGTCAGTAGTAAAGTCAATCCTCAGTAAAACCAAGAAGGAAAGGGGAGGAGAGTAGAAATGAAAGGCAATGAAGTGAAGGAAAATATGCTCTGAACTTCATGAAGCAATTCTTATATTTCAAGTTTGTTAAAATGTGACTCTACTTGGATTTTTATTTTTTTAAAAATGTTAAACTTATTTTCATTTACAGTTGACATACAGTATTATATTAGTTGGAGGTGTACAGCACAGGGATTAAGACATTTATCTATCTTACAAAGTGATCACCACTATGTCTAGTATCTATAATTATTACAATATTACTGACTATATTCACATGCTTTACTTGTTTTTATTAGGTAAAGAAATGACTTAATGATAAGGAGAAGAAGTAAGACTCTCTAATCCAGAAAGTAGAAAGCATATCCAAGAATTATCAAAACAGATTTAGAAGGAAATAATTAAAGCACATCAGATTAAAGACTGGTAAAGGTCTGTCATATAACAAAGTGGGAATCATAGAGTGGACAGACTGTCTACAAGGAGGGGTGATGAAGGATGTAAAGTACAGGAAAAAGTTAGAGAAGCAGAGTAACGTTTCTTTTTAGTTTAATGAAAAGAAATGTGTCTCCTAGACCAATATCCCAGCTCTGTCGCTGGGAAGCACAGTTCATACTTTAATTTTTCATTTTTCACCATCTGCAAAGTGGGAATAAGATGCTAGCTTTCTAATTAGCTCAGAAAGCGGCTGCAGGGATCAGCCAACGGATGACTATAGCGTTAAATTACAAGTGTTTAGTGCTAGAGAGCTTCTACTGAGGACACAACAGGAAGTCAAAAGAAAAAAGAAGAAAATTAAAAAAAAAAATGGGCAGGATTACTTCACAGCTTCCTTGGGACCCCTGGACTGCTCATTTCAACGAAGAGTGGAGGGATGTTCAACAAAGCTCAAAAAATGATATAAACGAATTTGAGATGAGCTGTCACAGGCGGCCCTGAGTAGGGTCCCTATCAGGTTGGTAAACATTTATGATGAAGAGAGTACAGACTGCCACTGGTGATAAAGAGCCAGTTAAACACTCTATTAGCTTTTCATTTGGTGAATTAATGTCCTTCATGGCGTATGTACACTAACCAGTAATGAACTACCTCCTCAGACCTGCCTGGGGTACTCCTCTCTGCCTCTGCAAAAAGGCATAAATTTCGTATGGAAATTAGCACTTTAAGGAGGCAATAACTCCTCTAAAAAAGGTTTGTTTTCAATTAGTTTCTGCAAACATTCTGCCTTATGAAAAATTGCCTCTTCTTTCCTTTATCCCTGCCCCGCCCCCCAATCTATCTAATAAAAATTGAAGGAAAAAGAGGCAAAAACAATCCTTCATAAAATGTTATAGATATATCTAATTTATATAAGAGCCATATATGAGCTGGTAATACTTAAAAAAAAAAAAGAAAAAGAAAAAACAACAACTCTGAAACCCTATTAGCCTTCTATAGCAATAAAGAGAAATCAATCTCTTATTAGTCAAATCTTGCACATTAAGCCTAACAGTTAGGTTTCTCCATCTACCAAAGTCCTCTAGACCAGTGGTTCCAACCTTTATGGCACTAGGGCCCGGTGCTCCTATGAGAATCTAATGCCCGATGACCTGAGGTGGAGCTGAGGCAGTGATGCTGGTGCTGGGGAGCGGCTGCAGACACAGATGAAGCTTCACTCGTCCTGCCGCTCACCTCCTGCTGTGCGGCCCAGGTCCTAACAGGCCACTGACTAGTACTAGTCTGCGGCCCGGGGGCTGGAGACTCCTGCTCTAGACCTTATTTCCCCTGCAGAAGTAGGATGTCAGGCCTGGGCCTCTGAAGCACGTAATCATATTTCATTTCTCTGGGGTTTACAACCGCCATAGCTCACTCAGGATTGTGTGGTCAGGGCTGAGGTTCTCTTTCCAGCCTTTAACCAGCCTCTCGGTGGCTTCCTCATCTAGAAGACATTTAAAGAAGACGGGTCTGGGGAAGGCCGTGTGGCAATGAGTTTCCTGGTGGTGGCTGTTAGCTCCGTGGCTGACCATCCTGAACCAGTGAAACGTGCACACGCACAATAAAACTAAGTGTGAAAGCCTGACAGAAAGATACGGCTGCGTCCTCTATTTAGCTGGCTTTCTTTTTTAATATAAAAAGTTAATATTGAGGAGATTGTATTACATTCTGACACAAAGAACGAGCTGAGGAGCCAGGAAGGCTGAGTTCTGTGATCGGTTCTCTTGCTGATTTTTCTAAGAGGGTTTTGGATTTATTTTCTTCCCCAAAGATTTATATACTGCCTATTTTCCTAAGAACTTGAAGTTCTTTCTCATATATTACCTCATATTAGCCCTGCAGATTTTAATTAAAAAGATTTCACATGGGCATACCTACATAATAAAAACAACCTCATAAAATATGACAAGTCTCTATTTCTAAATGTAACATTCTTAACTTTCATTCCTTCAAGACGGACTACCTCTTTCGTCTTTTCTCCATGATCTTCAATATTTCCTAGATAGCTGTGTTAAAAATAAAACCCAACCCTCTGCACTAATTTAACCATTTATCTGCATTCGTGTCCTATACAGACGATGGCCCCACGAGGCTGTGAGGCCCCACACGGCCTGGACCACATACTTCTTGTTCTCCATCGAAGCCTCATGCCTAACCTGGTCCTCGGCACGGCACAGGCCGAACGACGGCAGTGACAGAGTGAATGAAGGGACGATATCCTTTCTTGCTCAGTACCAATTTCACCCTTCATTTCCCTCACGGGAGTTCTCATCTCTTTCTTTTTGGACATTTCATAACATGGATTCCCCTCTAATAACTTCAGTATAACATCAGTCTGTCCCCCAACTCCTTGACTGCGGTTACCCCACAGTTTGGTGCCTATGGCGTCTATTATCTGCCACTGGCCTTTCATTTCTTGCCTTACTCGTCCGAAACACTCCCAAGCGCTGGCATTTCTTTTGTCCCTGGACTGTCTCGAATCTAAAGAGAAGTTCCCAAGAGGTCAAAATTCCTGCGTTTCACTGTGGAATGCAGTTTAGAGTTCATTATGTCACAACAGTACTTACGTGAGACTGATGGTTTTCTTTCTGGCCAACTGGCATTTATTAAACACTTAGAACGTACTCTAAAACGTGCTTTAAAACAAAAATGCATTCCCAGAATCGATTTTTAAAAATTTTCTGAGCCTTTCAAAGTTCTGAGCCCTTTAAGTATGGGAACCCCCTCCCCCTCCCCATAAATATGGGAGCCCTGCGACAACCTTTCTGTGGTATCTGATGTAGGGGAGTAAAATGAGGCACAACTGCAGGGAGGGGTTAGCCGGGGCCACCGAGAAGGACACAGGAACCGTGGGGAGTAGCCACAGGCTGCGGTGTCCCTGCCCAGGAACACTGTTATTTTTATAACGCCTGCCGCCCTAGTATCTCAAAGCCAACCTTACATGTACAGCATGTGGAGCATATTGAAATCCTCTTCAGATCGTAATACATCTGTTCTAAGAGGCTGAATGAGAGATGCCAGGGGAACATTAACTCAGAATTTCCTAACTTGAGTGCAATTAAAATCTCAGCCACAGTGCGAAATTAATGTAGCCCTTTGCATTTTAAATACATATTTTAATTAAATGACACCCATCTGTAGAATATGAGACTGCATTTTTATTGAGGATTTCAAATGAGATAATCTGTTCCTATGAAGCATAAATGGCTTGGTTCATGTTTCCAGAAACCTCAAAAGAATTACACAGATCCGACGCAGGCACATGTGGGGGACACTCAATTTCACTTAAATTCAAATCTGTTTAACTTGCATGGTAAGTGCTGTTTGTGTGATAAGATTTAGATTTGTGTGAAAGTGACAAAATAAGAGCCCAGCTCTTTCAATGACCTGCGTCATTTCTCTAGAGAGTGCGTGAGGGACGACAGGGTCCAGGCGGTGTATCCCGGCCCCGTCTGGAGCTACGCGGTCACGATGGGAATTTTTTAACTTGTTTAACCTAATGAGAAGCCTCATCTAAGGTAAAAGGAAGGAGCCCAACTACTAAAATACAGATGGGACAGCTACTGGGAACTGCATGATTTCTTTGGGCAGAACAGATTTTGGCAATGTTTAAGTGTAAAGTTTCTCAGGAAACTGAACTAGGCTAACAAGGAGTAGAGAGCAAACGCTCCCTTTCCTCCTTAGAGCTATCATTTACAACTTCTGCTCTGTGGGGGTTTTTGACCTGTATTTCCACACCGAGGGTGTTCTTCCTGAAGATAAAGTCCTCAAGGAAGCAGCAGGTAACCTTGATTCTAGACCTGGTTGTGACACCACCTTGACTGATGTGTGGCCTCGGGAGAGCCGGACATTTGGCTCTGTTTTGTTGTTGATAAACTGTGAGAAGACAGCAAAGCGGCGTTGAGGTTAAGAGTGGGGGGCACGCGAGCCCGACCGCAGCAGTTTAAATCCTGCCTCCACCACCTTCTTTAACCTCCTTCCACCTCGACTGCATCCTCTCAGAAGCGAAGATGACCACAGGCTGCAGTAAGGACTGGGCAAGATAATGCAGTGCTGATCTTAGCCCAGGGCCTGCCTCAGACCTGGCTGGTGTTAATAAATGCCAGTTATGGCTACAGTCAAAAGAATCAGGTCTAGGAGTCACAGTGTCCTAGGTTTCGGTCCTGGCTTTGTCACTCACTATCTGCATCACTTAGAAAAGTTACCCAGTCTTTTGAACCTTCTTTTTGCCATGTGAAAATGGAAACAATAATGCTTACTATATGAGATTCCTATTACTTCTGTGACAAATTACAACAAATGACTACAAATGTCATTGTTTAAAAAGACACAAATGTATTTTCTTATAGTTCTGGAGATTCGAAAGGTGACCCAGGTCTCACTGGGCTACAACTGAGGTGTCAGAAGCTCTCAGGGTGAATCTGTCTCCTTGCCCTTGCCAGCTTCTAGTCCCTCCCCTCCTGGCATGTGGCCCCTACCTCCACGTTTAAAGCCAGCAGCAGAGGGTTGAGTCTCACACTCCATCACTGACCAACTCCTCTGTCTCCCTCTCCTACTTTTAAGGATCTTTCTTCTAATTACATCAGGCCCACTTGGATCATCCAGGATAATATCCCTAAAGTGAGTGATTAGCAACCTCATTTCCCTTTTGCTGAACATATTCACAAGTTCTGAGTATTAAGAGGTTGACAACTTTAGGGGGCTACATTCTGCCTACCACACTCACCCTTACAGCATTATAAAAATTAGAAATAATATCCTAAAACTCCCAGTACCGTGTCTTGTGAATAATACATTCTTAATTTAAGATGTCAGTGTTCATTATTGGGGCTGACTAGTGACTAAGGTCCTGTCAATCTTGGAAGTTCTATGATGTGATCTTATAATCATATAGCTATATGTTTTGGTCATAGCTTTATGTTTTGATCATAAAGAAGTAGGTTTTAAGTTCTGATTATATATCTACAGAGATCTGTCTATTAATAGCCAGAATATTATAACAGAATAGTATTTGGTTCTCTTGTTAATATACTGGTAGCAATTTGAGGCAAGTTAAATCTTCCCTTATGATTATTATATCCTTACAGGGATTTGTCTCAAAAACTCTGTCAAATAGCTTGTGGAAATAACAATAGTGAATTGTTAATTTGAAAAGATATATGCACCCCTATGTTCACTGCAACCTTACTCAAAATAGCCAAGATATGAAAGCAACCTAAGTGCCCATCAATAGATAAATAGATAAAGTAGACGTGGTACATATATACAATCAAATATTACTCAGCCGTAAAAATAAAATCTTGACATTTGCAACAACGTGGATAAATGTAGAGGGCATGATGCTAAGTGAAATAAGACAGAGAAAGACAAATACCATATGATTTTGCATATATGTGGAATCTGAAAAACAAAACAAACTAAACAAGATAGAAACAAACTCATAGATACAGAGAACGAATTGATGGTTGCCAGAGGGAGGGGGTGAGGGAGATGGGTCAAAACGGTGATGGGGAATAAGAGGTACAAACTTCCAGGAGTAAAATAAATAAGTCGCAGGGATGTAATGTAGAGCATAGGGAATAGTCAATAACATCATAAAAACTTTGCACAGTGACAGACGATTACTAACTTATCACAGTGTTCACTTCGTAAGGTATATAAATGTTGAATAACTATGTTATACTCCTTAAACTCATAACACTGTATGTCAACTATAATAAAAAAAATGGTAAATTGTTTATAATAGTACTTATGGGGGTATAATGTTATATCTCCAAATACTAAACATGTTCGAATTATTTTACACATTTTTCTCATGTGTATTTATTTATGCATGCATACACACATAATATAAGAACTCAAAATCTTTCATTGTACCTAAAAAAAACCAAGTCAAATAATCAGGGTTTTGCTGTTTCTCATGGAAGCATTGCTGATAAACAGGATCGAGTACAATCTCTTTCGTGTTAGACATCCTATTGATTTTAGCTATCTACAGTCCTTATGAAAGCAGAAAACATCTCGGTCAATATAATGTGTCCATGAGCAACGTAGAAGACACCACCTGGGATCATATTAACTACTGGACAGGAGAGCTATTATCATCTCACCCAAACCTGAAAAAATAAGTTATTCTCACAAGATTTGGGTTTGGTGCTCAGCACTAAGGATGCGGGCAGATTATTATCGTTTCTTGTCATAAATTTTATGAGAAATTGTGAAAGCTCAGATTCTGATTGACACTTTTCTGTAGTTCCCGGATATCAGAAAGACTGAGCGGAAGTGTGTGGTAACAGGCTTTTCTGTGATTGGGTGCGCCTGCCATTTTTGTATAGTAGTATAAACTAAAACTTAAAAATGAGGACCCAGTGAGAATGTTCACTACTGCCTTCACTTTCAGCTCGCTTTCTTTCAATTGAAGCTGGATATACGCACACAGAATCAAGGACTTTTTTATAAGTTTTTTCACTAGGCAATCACTTTCAACTGTTAGCTGATTTCCTTGGTTCTTATCCCTGTAGAGTTAAAGAGCTTGCCTACTTTGCTACGTCTTGACTTTTCAGTTTTAGGCATTTTTTTTATCGCCCTCCCACTATGAGAGATGAGGGTTTAACTCCTCCTGCACACACACACTCTCCTCATCACTTTCTCCCTATAGTTGTCTCACAATGCGGGTTAGAACAGTGCTCCATGTTGACATTAAGACTAGAGAAATGCTGCTGACACCTAAGGCTAAAACAGTATTCCATACCCCACTCTTCCAACACACAAATAGGTTTTTCTGGTGCTAATAACAAGTCTTTTTGTTTGCATTGTTTTTTTCATGTACTTAGAGATCATTCAACCTAAAATACCTGCCCAATCGAACAATTGTCCTCTCAATAAATCCAAAGACATTGGGCATTCCATCAACATCAACTTTCTGAACAATTCTCTCCTAAAACCTTCTAAATCCTCCTCTGAGCTAGTTAGTCCCTATGTCTGTAACAGCCGCCATCTTGACATCTGTCATTGTCATTTTGGAGTTCTTTCTCTGTGTTAGAATCTTTTCTATTGTCTTCTAGTATCCAGTGTTACTTCTGAAGAATCACTGTTTTTCTGCTCCTTGACCCTTTCTATAAAACCTCCCCCCCCCCCCCCGTAAAGTTGTAAGATTTTTCTCTTTATCCTCAGGGTCCTGCAATTTTTAAAAATATTTTGTTCTCAGAATAGTCTTTTCATAGAGCATACTATTTTTTCATGGATGCAGTATCTTCTCGTTTCTTCTACAGATATTAACTGTAGCTATTTATTAAAGTGCTTTTCTTTTGGGATAATCCTTGTTTCCTCTAAGTTATTTTTGCTGTTTCTTTTGAAAGGCTCTGGGTTTCATATTGTACGGTCTCCTCAAATGTCTCCCGTCTTTGGCTGTATGATCACAGTGTCAAGAAGGAGTTTGGGAACTGTGGCTATCGTTGTAGGTGACCTGGCCGCTCCACATCACCAGGGAACCACAAGTGTCCGTGTCTGGACTGATAGGAAAAGACTCTCCAGTCTAGTCTCTAGAAGGTACAAAGCTGGCTGCCAATCAAGAAAAATAGGCAGGTCTCAACAGTCGCTGATGTGAGCTATGAATTAACTGCTCAAATTTCAGGTGGTAGCCCTACACTCAACTAGGACTTACGTCCCGCAGCCTAAGGAATCTCTGTTTTACCATTTTAGAGACTAAACCTCCAGTGCTCTGCTATGATTTTGATACGAGCAATGCCACAGCTATGTGAAGTAGGGGAGAAAATCTGAGGGTAAATGTCTTATAAATAGACTTTTAACAAGTCTCCTGTTTTCAGCCCCATTTTCTTTCCCTCCTGGTGTTCCCACTACTAGTTCAGAAATTAGCTCTCTTAGATTTTCTCTTCTCGTGTTTTCTTTGTTCCTGTGGACTTACACCTTTACAAATCCTTTTTGTTTTGTTTCAGTGGGGTTAATGAAGGAAGCACAGATAAATGTGTATGTTCATCCATCATATGGTTTGTAACAATTATTTAAGGTTCATACTAAGTGATAAATTGTTTATCTTTATTAACTTTATAGTTATTTGCCATGTGGTTGGACCTGGAGTATATTTTACTCTAAAAGGCATTATTCCACTTCCCTCAATCTGTAGATCCATCAATTTACCAAATTCCCTCCAAATTCTATGCCAGTCTCTTCCTTGGCAAACTGCAGGCTTGGGTGTATTAAAGCCACATTCTATGTAAATAATAGGCAGGCTTCAGGCATCACAATCGATCACTGTTACCTCAATGTCTTGGGAAGAAATCTCCAAGAACAACATAAAAGATGGAGGCAGCATCTTGTACTGATTTTTCATAGCCTCTGCCTCTGGGGGCATGAATGATTCGTAGCTAAGTCTATGAGTTGAGATCCATACTAATCTTCAGCTGTGGGCATAAAACTGGAAGGGGCTCTGGTCAAAGTCAAAGGCGGAAAGTCTAGAACTAGACCTGCTCAGGGCCCTTCAGAACTGCCTGGAAAACACTGCTCTATGGCAAAAAAATGGGTGGGGGTGGGGGGAGGAAGGGGGACTAAATCAACCATTTGTTAGTCCATTAGAGTGAGCTTGGAATTGTTTTTTGAGAAGGATTTTGACCGTACTCATAGCCCCTCCTCCTTCAGGCCAACTCCATCTTTCTCAACTGGCTCTCAAAAATGTTTACTGGTTCTGTGTCATGATACTGCCCAAGCGAGAGAGGCTGTTCTTGTTTCTACTATAGTACTGGTTGTGGTCCACGTCACGTTCTTTTAGGTGTAATTTCATGCTATTGGGACTTGCAGGGGTAGTAGGTGAGGAGGAAGGTCTTATTCTGAGACTGTAGCACAGGGACCTATGTTCTTGAAATCATTCCAATAAAATATATATTTCCACATTGAAATAATATTATTAATGATGGTAAAGGTCGATTAGTTTGTCCATTTACTTGCTAAGTGATACAATCCTTATTTTTAGAGCCCCTTCTATGTATTATATTAGTTGTTGGCATAGAGAGGAAAGAGAAAAAAATCTTTACTTTCAAGGTACTTACAATCTAGTTGGAAAGGCAGATATAGAAATTTATAAATGGCATAATATGGCATGTAAACTGCTATAGAACGCTCTTGGGTATTATGAGAGCTCAGAGAAAGGCTACTTAATTCAGTCTGACAGGGTCCAAAAATGTTTTCTGAAGAGGTGATACTTAAGTTGAGGTTTAAAGGAACCTAACACATTCATTACTTGGTAAGTACATACTAGAACCAAAACAGGTACTGAAGGAATAACTGTTTAAGGAAAGGAAAGACGAGTCAAAGTAGAAGGTTGGAATAAACATATTCAGCAAATAAAATGCACATTTAGCAAGGAATAAAATAGGCATATAATTAAATGTACTGCTTTATATAAGGCATTTAATGGGCAAAACACTGTGGAAATCCAAGTTAACCATACTGCTTAATCCTAGGAGAAAGTCTTAAGGGGGATAAATGGATGACTTGGGAAGAATCTCCCTGTGCTATAAAAGATAACTGTTACTATCAGTGGTTGAAATGAGAGGTTAAAAAGGGGATGGTAGTACCTGCAGAAATAGGAGAAAGAGTTGGCTCATTTGTAGACACAGATTTACCAGCCAATTCAGCAAATGGGAGAAGGGTGGCAGATTTCAGGCCCTCACTGGAAACATTCTGTTAATTTAATTCAATTTGATGAATCATTTACTGAGTGCCTGCTATGCTCTGAATTGGTTGTTGTTGTTGTTGTTGTTATCGATGCTGATAATTATACCAGCCTTGTCAACATCTGTGTCAACATGAAATACTCACTAGGCCCTCTACACACACCCAAGTTGGTTATGATTCCTATCTGGTGCTCTGGTTTACGATCTGATCTAATACGGATTATGACGAGGGCAAGGAGTCTTAGTGCTGGCTGATCTGGCAGTGTGGCTGGGTTGAGTAATTCACATGACTAATTCAGGGTGGAAAGTACAAAATTAAGTAAATTGCCACATGGGTAATTGACCTCTAATGAATTCAAGCTAAATAGCTATTTTCACGATTCTTGTTTCCCAGCATTCTAAGTATATTTCCAGGATGCATGTCTCAACTGTGTAGATGTTTCAAATGGTTTTGCTGAAGTTACTAGAAGCTCCATGATAATGAAGCCTTGTGGTAGTTTCATGTGTGTGTAAAACCTGAAGAAGCGATAGTTAGAAAGGACTGGTATACAAAGGAAATCATGGAAAAATCCATTATTGAAATAGCAGACATAGAAAATAAAATAGTACATTAGCTCTTAAGAGTTTAAACTTCTTAGAAGCTGATAAGGAAAATTCTACTTTAGGTTAAAGTTATACTTTGCCACCAGGATTTTATTGAAGACTAAAGATTTAGTTAATAAAAATTAAGCACTTTAAAGTTATGGACGATGTTTCGAATTAATGCATATTTGTTTCTTACTTTTAAAATTCCACTATATATGGCATTAATGAAGTGTCAGTATTCTGGTCACCTAAGGTTATTCAGAGCCACTCAGACATTTAACGGTCTACAGTTACTCTGCTTTTAAATATAACATTATTTACGAGTCATCTAACTGAAAAACAAATCCATATGAACAATTAACTCAAGTGAGATGTGTTACAATGGAGAAGAAAAGCTTTGACTTTAGGGAAATATACTTGAACTGAAAAACTTAATTCAGCTAATTTTAAGTCATGAATATAAAGACCCTTTAGAGTATGCCATTGAGGAATATTAAAAAGAGGCATCACTTTAATTATTCATTTTAGTCTTTAAATATAGTCCTCATATTGACAAAAAAAATCGAGTGAATGATCAATTGGGAAATACAATATTTTTTATAAATGCACTTAGGGTAAAGTTCAGATTGATAGCAGTGGATATAGCTCCATATTTCCAAATAATATTCTTGACAAGTTCAAGTTCTTTTGCCAATGCCCAGTCATATTTGATCAGATTGCTATCACTGATTAGATAACATCATAATAGGACTGATGAAGAGCTCTACCAGGAACAAGAAAAATGTCAGTTCTGCCATTTTCTTATTGCTTATTCTTGTTTATATCTTCAATCTATGGTTTTCCCTTTAAGCCATTATCCATTTTGAAGGTGGGTTTAGTAAAAATAAAACAGAAAATGGAATCCATAAATCTCTGCCATATATAATATGTTCCAAAATGCTGACAACCAAAAATGGCAGAGGGTGCCAAGGTTGACCCCTCTTTGTGTGGAATCCCTGGGGGTTCCCTCAGATGTCTCCCATACACTACTTGACATGTGTCTGAATAAAACTTTTATTGTTTCTGATGGTTTCAATTTTAAAAGTATAAATAAGTTGTCTCTCTTTTCTTCCCATTCTCCAATGTATTGTTTTTCATACTTCCTGGGAGGCATAAAAGCCATATTGAAAGTAGCTGATCCACAGAACAGATTAATAATCTTGAATCTTAATTGTAAAATTTTAATTTCCTAGGAAGGAAAGGAAGACAGTATCGAGGGCTTTAGATAATTTTGAAAGTAACATCATACTCAGCAATGGAAGGTCCCTCTAATATCAGGAACGAGACCAGTGTGCCCACTCTCACATTCCCGTCGTACATAGTGCAACTACAAGTCCTAGCCAGAGAAATCAGGCAAATGAGAGAGGAAAGGCACTCAAATTGAAAAGGAAGAAGTAAAATTATGTCTGTTTACAGATGACATGAACTTGTAGATAGACTCCACCAAAAAACCATTGGAACTAATAATTAAGTAAAGTTTCAGGGTACAAAATCAACATACAAAAATTAGTTGCATTTCTATACACTAACAAAGAATTCTCTGAAAAAAAAAATTAAGGAAAAAAATCTCATTTACAAAAGCATCAAAGGGAATGAAATACTTAGGACTATTTAAAAAAGTAAAAGACCTGATGACAACTGTGACATTGATGAAAGAAATTGAAGAAGACACAATAAATGGAAACATACCCTTTTATGGATCAGAATATTGTTAATATTGTTAAAATGTCCATACTACCCCAAACCATCTGTAGATTCAGTGCGATCCCTCCCCAAATTCCATGGCACTTTTCACAGAAATAGAAAAAAAAAAAAACAAACCTTCTAAAATTAGGATGGAATTACAAAGACTAAGAATGGCCAAAATAATCTTGAGAAAGAACAACACTAGAGGCACCACACTTCCTGATTTCAAACTATATTATGAAGCTATAATAATCAACACAGCATGGGACTGGCATAAATGCAGACACATAAACCAATGGAACTGAATTGAGGGCCCGGAAATAAACTCGTGCATATATGGTCAAATAATAATTGACAATTATACTCTCTGGAAAATACCCTCTGGATAAAGGACAATCTCTTCAATAAATGGTGCTGGGAAAACTGGATATTCACATGTAGTACATACAGTACGCACGAAAATGAACTCCGAACGAATTAAAGACTTAAGTATAAGACCTGAAACCATAAGAGTCCTAGAAGAAAACATAAGAAAGAAGTTCCTTGACACTGGTCATGGAATTGATTTTTTTGAATATGACACCAAAAGCATAAACGACAAAAGCGAGACTATTATCAGACTAAAAGGTTTCTAAACAGCAAAAGAAACAATCGAAATGAAAAGGCAGCCTACAAAATGAGAGATCATATTTGCAAACCATAAATCTGATAAAGAATAATCAAACTATAAAAGGAACACATGCAACTCAATAGCAAAAAAGTAATCCAATTAAAAAGGCAAAGGACCTGAAGAAATATTTTTCCAAAGATGACATACAAATGGCCAAAACATACATGAAGAGGTACTTCATGTCACTAATCATCAGGTAAATACAAATCAAAACCACAGTGAGATAGCATCTCACATCTGTTAGAATAGCTATTATCAAAAAGATAAGAAATAACAAATGCTGGTAGGAATATAGAGAAAAGGGAACCCCTGTGCAGTGTCGATGGGAACATAAACTGGTGCAGCCACTAGGAAAACAGTACGGAGTTTCTGAAAACATTAAAAACAGAACTGCCATATGACCCAGCAATCCTATGACTGGGTATTTACCTGAAGGAATGAAATCACTATCTTGAAGATATATTTGCACTGCCATGATCACTGCAGCATTATTTGCAATAAACCAAGAGAGAGACACAACCTAAGTGCCCATCTATGGATGACTAGAGAAAATGTGATGTCACACACACACACGAATATTATTCAGCCATAAAAAGGAGGAAATGCTGCCATCTGTGACAACATGGATGAACCCTGAGGATGTAAATAAAATAAGTCAGAAAATGGAAGAAAAATACTGTATGATCTCACTGATATGTGGAATTTTTAAAAGCTGGACTCATAGAAACCCAAGCTTTGGCTTGGGTAAGTCTTAACTAGAGCTGGCCCATCAGGCTGCTTTGATACAGATGGAATCCCTTGATGTAAGCGGCCCAAGAGCTCCAGAGAGATTACAGGCTGTGGAGGTGGATGGTCTGTCATTTTGTTACAGGTTTTACTAAAAGCACAATACAGCGGCTTCTTCATTTCCATATCCCCTGATACAATGAAGGACATATTTAAAGCAGTCACTTAATGAGAGCTGGAGGTTTCACTCACTGTGGGCCCAAATAAATACAATCTTACCTTGTGCTTGAGTGCAAAGGTCACATGGATTGTGGAAGGCTGTTAAACATAAGTGCTCATGAGTCTAATTTTAAATGCAAGACACCAAAGACCCCTTGACAGTGAAATTAAATTATTAAGCAGAATGGCCCAGTTATCATCTGGAGGCAGACCTGGGCATTTCACATTGAGTACCACCATGGGCAAGTATTGGCAGTAAAATGAAAAGAGTCAGGAACAAAATATTCTTGGGATGGCTAAGAATGAGGTAAGGAACTTTAAAAAAGAGATCAGAAGGAAAAAAAAAAACTACCACTTATCGAAGAATTACTGTTTGCTACACACTGTATCAGCTGTTGTGTATACATCAGTTGACCTGACCCTCAGAGCAACCTTGTGAGGGATTTATAACACAGACAACACCATCCGCGTTAAATGCCTTGTCCAAGGCCAGCTCATGCCCGTTTATTGAGTTGTGCTGGTGCCTAAGGCAGGAGTCTAACATTAGATGTCAGTCTTGCCTCAGTATTCCATGGCGGGGGGGTTGGGTCAGGGAGAGAAAGTCTGGGCACAGTGAGGAAGGGAAGTACCTCTCCCCGCTCGTTTGAGATAACTGAAGGTGGTGGGAGAAGCTTCCGGTTGCTGGTGGCGCCTTGGCAGCCATCTGTCTATCACTGACCCATTCTCTGCTTCCTGGAGCTAGGCAGATACAGCAGCATATGCAAAACTCTTGTGGGGGCGTTTCGCTAGCACATTTCCAAGATTTCTGTGAAAAGCCCAAAAGCTGTTGGCTTGAGCAAAAGCGTTAATTGGACTCATAGTACCTTTAAACAAATAATACACCGGTGAAGTTTCTGTCATACTCCTTCTTTTAGAAGTCGAAGTGACAGAAGATCAGAACATTTCTCTCTCTGGGTCAAGTCTGAGCAAATATTTTTCTTCATCAAACGAATCCTAAAGGATGGCCTTTATAATTAGTGTATTGAGTAAAAACTCTGATGTCATTTGTTCTGATGCTTATAATAATCTATAAATCCTAAAATTGATATTTTGGTGAGAATTTCTCTCTACACAATTTGTCTCAGTATCTTGATATTGCTATTTGAAGACTGTGCCCTAAAAGGTCAAAATCTTATTACCGCGGTTCTTGAAATTCTATATTTCCCTAAAAATTGTGCAAGACACTCTCATGGAGAAAATGGACAGGTCCTTAATAGGCTTAAGGAGAAAGCTTCCGATGAAGGAAGAGGATATGTGGCCATTTTATTGTGATCCTTTGTTTCCCAGAGATTTCTCATTATAAAGAGAAGGGACTTGTTCTTCATTAGAAAATAACACTAAACTATAGAGTGCCTAAGATAAAGCCTGGAGGAAAAAGTAAACATCTAAAAGTACGTGTTGTAGATCAGGTCCAAAGCTTGGATGAAGTATATGCTTCTTTTAAAAATATTTCATCTGGATCCACAGGTAGCTGAATTTCTAAGACTAGCAATCGTTAAAATTCTCAATAATGAGCTATATATAGGAAGAGATGTTGTTTGAACTGGCATGTCTCCCCAGGTGTCAGGCTAATGACTTTATCATTTTCCTTTCAGGAAGTTTCTCATATAAAGACAATCTTTATATACAGAGAGCCACTCACATAGCTTATCATCACCTTTACTGAGGCTCTATAATACAGTAATTCCGATAATACCTTCTCTTGTCTTCTAACCATGTCGAGCTTCATAATGCCTCATTTTTGCCATACGCTATGTGTTTTAAAAGAAAGAGCTTTCAAAGAGATATAGAATACACATATATCAGAAAAGAAGAAAAGAAAAAAAGAAGAGAGGAAAACCCCAATTGCAATTAAAATGCAATAGTCCTCCACTGCACGACCCAAAGCTAGTTAATACAGACATTTCCAATAACTTTAATCTTTAAGTGGTGATTGTTGGGAAAAAAAAAAAAAAAGAGAAATCAAGTTTGCGTTTCTTAAAAGACAAGAGGGAAGAAAATGACTTGTCATATCTGACTGGGTTGGAAATATAAAATCCAATTCCGAAGCAGCAGAGATAAGAAAAGTGCCGTGAAAGTGCCATCGGCTTAGCAAACACTAAATAATGAACAATGCAGAGACTGTCCGGCGTGATAAAATACTCCATTAGAGGGACTGTTTTTAAATGAGTGATAATTGTGGCACATCCACAGTGAAACGTTATTGAATTTTTATCTGTAGCTGGAAGCTTCTGACAGACTTGCTGAAAAGTCACCTACAAATACTACCTTCTTTAGATGAATTTGACCAAAAGGGGTTTCCAGCATGTAACATCTTTCTGACATTTACAGGATTTTTTTGCTTCCTTGAAGAATCGGATCAGATATTCTTGGTTTCCAGAAAGACACTTAGGTTTTTCACGCATCTTATAGAAAAGTCCTCACTATTCTTCCTTTCATAAAAATTGGATTAAGTTGTTAGTTAAGAATTCCAGTCAAATCTACCAGGATTCAACAAACAGAGCTCAAAGAGGTTGGTACCTAGAGTTAACTGCTATTAACAAGCAACACTGTTCCTTGGAGACCTTCACCTAATACATGCCTGTACCTCATAGGAAGAAGGAGGCCTTTTACATTTTTATTGTATAATTTATAATACTGGATGATAAATTACAGTACTGAGTTTAGGATAATAAAGTAAAAGGACCTTGTCCTAAATACGTGACTAGAAAATTTGGTTCCAAAATAGATCCTTGTGTGTGTGTGTGTGTGTGTGTGTGTGTGTGTGCGCGCGCGCGCGCATGCGCTCGTGTGCGCACGCGGGGGCGGCACGGCTTTTTTAAAGTGGGTGAAACGTCTAGATCACTCCCCCTCCCCTGTTAAAGTGCGCCCAGTGGCGTTCATACCAGGAGTGCAGCATCGCGTCCATCTTGCTGCTGTCATTTTGACAGACAGCGGAAGAACAGCCTCACCCCCGACGTGGAGGAAACAGGCAGGCTGGCTTGGCGTGTTGAGGCGCACGAGTGATGGGTGGTTGTCCTTCCAGACACTATGGTGCATTCTGGGAATGGTCAGGTTTAGTCTAGATTTTGTCACTGACTCATTTTGACCTTGGGCAAATGGCCAAACTTCTGTGTTTCACGGTCATGCTTTATAAAACTGAGAGAATAAAGGCTGGCCTGTCAACTACAGCTTGAGGCAGGAATAAGAGATTAAAAATTAATGATTATAAAGGTCCTTGAAAGTATGAAATGCAATCTAAGTGTTGAATGCCATTACCGTCATCATGGCATCCTCTGGGGCTGTCACACGCAAACACACTCACATGTACCGCCCCCTTGTCACACTTTCCTGGGCTGGCAGTCTAGAAAGGGACTTTACGTACTATTGATTAATAAGTAAGCTGTCTGAAAGAGCATATCCAGTCTATACATAGAACATTTTTCTAAATCCAATCTCACAAAGTAGTGGAGATTTCTTCCATTAAATCTAGGCCAGCTCTTTATTCTTTTTTGTTTTCCCTGTGAAAAGATCTGTCTCTCCTACCCACTGAATTATGTGCCAAACCTACACTTAGATTCAAGCAAAGAAATTAAAAGATGCACCTTTTCTAGTAAGAGTCCATCAAGTCATGGGTTCACCCTGGTTAGTGGGCTTAGTGGAAGTTTTAAAGCACCCAACTACCTGAGGGCTTTTCCAGATAAGAGCTTGGGTTTAGTGGTGCCTTCGCGTGTAGTGATCCACTGATTCTCACCGTAAGCGACTTTCCCATTTGGCCACCAACTCAGTTCCTTCAGATTTGTGGTCCGGGTGCTGCTGCTCGGGCAGCCAGAACTCTGCAGGGCGGCTCTGGCTGTTGCCTCGGGCACTTCTGCATCTCCACCACCTCTTCAGTCTGGCTCTGTAATTTCAGCATGCCGCTTTAGAGCTTTCTCTTGCTTTCCAACTTCTTCTGCCTCTCCCTTTCCCCAGAGATTTTCATTTCTGTTTCTTCTTCTATTACCATTTTATAGTTTTGTTTGAAGATATAATCATTCAGCTGGAAGCCCCTAGCCTCCACACTAAAGCATTCATGATATTATCATATTTTAATAAAATATTTCCCTTATGAATACAAATGTTGGCCTTTTCAAAGAAACCGCCACATAATTCTTTATGGGCAGATACTTAGAACTCCGTAATTACACTGAAACGCCCACAGCCTTCGCTGAGGGAGGTGGGGCGGTGCTTTCTGAGCAGTGCTCAGCACAGGACAGCGAACGCTACGGACGACCAGCTGATGGATAGGAAGGGAACTGCGTTTGGTTCTGGCATGCCTTCCAATAACAGCTGAGTGCTCTTTCCATAGTTTCGAAGAATAAAAAGGTAGGTATCTTTTTGAGCTTCAACTTGGTTTCTCAGATGAGTAATTTGTAGACAGAGGTGACTCTCAGATGCAGATCTGTTCTCAGGCAGATTCTCACGACCTAGGAGACTTCTGGGAACTCTGGTAGAGTGACGGCCATGACTTACTAGGAATGATTCAGGACTAGACAGCTGTTAACACAGTTTTAACAGCAACCACAAGACTTGGATAAGAGAGAAGCCAGAAGAGGTAGGAGAGAGATGTAGTACTAGAGAAGGCAGGCAATGAGTGAGAGCTCCAGCGGTAAGATTTATAGCAGGGACCCCAGGAACCCCATACTGAGTACCCACTGTGTGTCACACGCTGCTAAGAACGCCAAGTTCATCATCTCATTTCATGGCTACAGCAACCTAAACAGTGTGCATCACTATTTCTACTTAATAGGAAAGAAAACTTATTTAACTCAGAGAGGCTAAACAATTTCCCTACGGTGTTCCTACGTGTGCCTGACTTCAAAGTCAAATATGTCCTATGCCTCCTATACTAAGGAAAAAACATGGGAAAGAGTCTATGAATTAAAAAAAAAATATGTAGATGTTTAAGGGGGGGAGGGAGGCAAAATGACCATGATTTAGAAGTCATGTGAGGATACTCATTGAGAGAAAGGGAAAGAATAGCAGAAATGTTTTAAAAGGAGACTGACCCTCATGATTCAGTATTTAAAATGTGCTAAAAGCGAGAGAACGCGGGAAGCCTATTGATCGGTCTGCAGCTTGGAGGATAATCAGCAGAGATAGGACATAGCGCATCACTGTGGAGATGGAGCTGGCCGCGCCCAGATGCTTCTCCCTGTAAAATGAGAGAAGGACCAGCATCCCCGCTGCTGCCAGCAACACGGGTTTCAGAGGGTTCCTGAGAATTATCAGGTAAACACCCTGGGCACAAGGGCCTGCCGCACAATTCTTTCTTCATTAAGGTCAATTTCAATTAGTTGACACACAACAAGAGTATAATTGAGACTGAAAATGAACAAAACTGAATTATAAAATTATCATTTGCTGTCTTTATTCATACAAAATCTACGATTAATTGTAAAATTGGGTACAACATGGAAATATATTTGTTCCAATTTTAGTATATGTGCTGCCAAAGTGAGCACAGGAAATATATATAGAGATAAAGTCTCATACAATTAGCTATGATCAAAACGAATCCAGAATCGGACAGTGGGAAATTCATAAAGAAGATCTAATACCAGGGGTAACTTAATGTTCTCTGTAAACAGCACGATCACAAAGTTAACCAATGGCAATAACTTCAGAAGGGATCACCAACAGAGGAAGAGGAATGACAAGAGAGAAGCCATAGAATGAGAGTCAGCTTTAAAAAAAAATGACAGCTAATAAGACCAAAAAATGATTACGGTATGGAAAGCCTATCCTCGAAAAGATGATGAGAGAAACTAAATATGTAGAGTCAGGCTAAGCAAATGTCTGAGGAGGAGCTGTCTGATAACAGTCTACAAATATTTGAAACTTGTAAATACCGAAGCAGGAGAGGAATTACCATGCATGGAGTTTTAATTAAAAATAATCAGATGAAATTATGACAGGGAAAATTCTCGCTTAATGGACTGACAAAAGCAAAGCTGAAACAGGACGGTGTCTCTGGAGATCTTGGCTAGGGACATTTTTATTCTCATTTGTGTCAAGGCAGAAAAACAAACAGTGGGCCGGGGGCGGGGGCGGTCTGCGTTTTATCTTTCATTTACTATTAAGGCAGAAAAGAACCCACGCCGGTGAGCTCTAGCATGGGAGAATCCACGCTTCACCTTCTAGAAAATGTTAAATCATAGCAGGCAATGCATAATGGCCTCCACGTACGCCCCCAAGCACGTCTGGGGGATGCACAGACACACCTGGACCTTCTCTGTCCTTATTTGCAATGATATGATTGACTTGTAAACACTTCCACATTCATTCAATTGGTTTGGCAATCGAAGCCTTGCATGTTAAGAGAGACACGAATTCCTTGTGCCCTTCTCATGGAGCTGGCTTGAAAAGGGTGAGAGGAATGTTTTTATTTTTAATCAGATTTTGGGAGACAATTTGGAACTAAAAGGGCTCAGCAGAAGTGGGCTGTGGACCTGACTGTGGCACAGACAGACTTGAAGACGACACCTCTATGTCTGGTGTTCTCATCCGTGAAATGGGGAGTCATCTGAAAGCCCAAGCTTTTGAGAACGGAAGGACCGGCGACATAACTACGCAGGAGCTCCCAAATGGAAAGGGCTAGAGAAATTAAAGAAGGAATTTGGGGGGTACTAAATCAGTGTTTTCCAATCTTGGCTATTTGTTGAAACCGTCTGAGAAAGTGTTAAAAGGCACGGGAGCCTGGGCATGTCCCCCGAAGAGTCTGACCACAAGCTCGACAGGCGATTATGACATAAGCCAAGACTGAGGGCCAGTCCTTTAGAAGGGCGGTTCTCGGCCTCTGGTTTGATTGGTTTGGGGGCGCTCAGGCCACATGCGGGAACGCGTAAGTGTGAATCTCTGAGAGTGGGATTCAGCAATAGTATTTTTTCCCCCCAAGCATCAGTATTTTAAAAGCTCTCCAACTCATTATGACTGACATGCACCCATGTGGAGAACTGCTCTCTGCAAGGACATTTTTCAGGAAGCAAATTTCATTTGTAGGGTTTTAAGTCAATATTATACATTATTGCCTAATGAAGATGGGTTAAAATAAGACTGTATTTAGTGAAGAAAATTTGGATAACTCTTTCAATCTCGGCATGGCTTTTTCTGAAAGGAACATGGCTGTGTGCATTTATCGAGGATTGTTTAGTACAAGTGGCAACTAAGAACTAACTATCTGCAGGCCCTAATCAAGTGGCTCAGGGCAGGCAAAATAGCTCCTTCTACACAGAGCCTTTCAGACCCATAAGATTTCAGTCAGTATCAACTGCATAATTGTTTAAGGTGAATAACTATTTTTTTTTTTTTTTAGCAGCTATTCAACTTGTCCAAACATTGGGCTTAAAACAGATACATTTGTCATGTTAAAAAAAATGCTCACTAGAAAAATATACAAAAGCAATTGTACGGTGGTAAAGTGGGAAGTCTATCTAGAACTCAGAAGGAACTGTCTAGAGAGGACTACGAGAATTGGAGGCATAAAAATCAATCCCAGAACATCATCGGTGATAAATCGCAGCTATAGCAGTTATTGCTGATACGATGTGAGAACAGCACTTTATTTCTGTGGTTTTCCTTCTCCAAACCCATAAGCCCAGTCTAATCATGAAAAGAGACTAGACGACCTCATACTGAAGGGCATTCTGCAAAATCACTGACCACTGTTCCTCTAAACTCTCAAGGTCATCAAAACAAGGGAAGTCTAGAAAACTCACAGTCTAGACAAGCCTCAAGAGGCAATAATGACCAAACACATTATGATGTCCTAAATGCGATCCTGGAACAGAAAAAGGACATTAGATAAAAACTAAGGAAATCTGAACAAAGTATAGACTTTAATTAATAACAATGTATTAATATTGTTTCATTAGTTGTGACAAATATAAGATGTTAACAATAGGGAAGACTGGGTACCAGATATGGGAATTCTGTACTACCTTTGCAACATTACTCTAAATCTAAAACTATTCTAAAAAAATTTTTATTAAAAAAAAAAGTCAATCCCAGGAGCTTCTTTACAATGGGCGTATTAGCATTCATCAGTGAACCGACGTGTGGAATTACATCAGTAGCCAGACTCTCCGAGAAGAGAGAGGACAGTACAATGATTGGCAAAGGGTCATTACGGCAGTCAAGTTTGAAGGAAACAGAAAGGAAGCCACAGCCATTTTACATTGGTCTACCAGATCTCCCGGCCAAAAGTCTTTGACATCCGGAGATGGACAGGTAGGGGCCAGGAAAATCTTTTCACACACATTCAAGTATTTCATAGAGAAGATATTCAACATTAATTTCTGAAGAATAGGACAGAAGAAAGAGGTTTAGACTGAAGCCAAGGGACTTTAATATAAAATAGATAACCTCCTAGAGCGTAAGGTTGCTTCAAGAGCAGAATATGTAATCAAGGAAGTTTTAGAATCTCTAATCCTGGAGACTTTTAGAGAATCTAAGACAGAGAGGACTCCCTCCCTACCCCTCAAGGAAGCAGTGTCGACAAAAAGAGCCATGAAGCACCTTTCCTGTTCTGTCGTCTATTTTTAAAAGCAACACATCCTTAAAACAAAAGAAAAAAATACAAAAGAAAATCATTAGTGTTCAAATTGAATACACTCTAACAATTTTTATGTAGGTCACATTTTGTTGAGAATCTTCTTTGCCATAATAGTTAATCTCAAGGTCTTGATTTAGGATTCTTACAAACAGCAGATACTACAAAGGGCAGATATTACTCTGTGACTTTACTAGAAAGTTGAAATTGTGATCAATTAAGAAAACATGTAGAAACGTAGATCCCAAATGCTCAGACCTAATATGATCCTGCTCAACTCCCTTATACCAAAAGCATCTTTGTTAAAACAGATCTTGAACATAAAGAAACTCTAGAAGTGAGGAGTGGGAGACAAAGGCTGAATTGTGGATGAGAGTCAGGAAACAAGGCACATGCAAAGAGAAGTGGAGGGAGCCATGAGAGGTCAGGTTGGGTCCATCCAAGTCCCTTCTGGGACCGCTTCTGGAGCTCTCGGCAAAAAAAAAATGCTCTTTTTGTCTGGGACCAAATAATGCTGGGGCTGCTGGGTGCCAAAGACATTGCCACATGCAAATCACTTACCTGTGATGGAAAGCAATAAAGAGAAAAGACAGAGAGAGAGAGAGAGAGAGAGAAAAGGAGGAAAGAAGGTGAGAGGAGGGGGAGGGAGGGAGCGAGTGTGTGAACACACAAGTGAGCACACACAGGTGTGTAAACATGTCTGTGACATGCTGCTATCTTGTGAACCTCTGCATCCAGCCACACCCGAAGTCTTTTGATCGACCAGTTTTATCAATCAATGCGTTCTCTTTCCTTCAACTGGTTTGTGGCTTTCAATGGAAAGAACTGTAAGTAAAACAGGTCCAAGGAAGACTGAGCAGGGCGGGGGCACCAGGAGAAACAGAGCAGGGACGTGAGCTGCGGCAGAACGGAAGTTAGAGCAGTGCCTTTGGTGGAGCTGGAATCTACGTGAGCTGCAGAGACCCTTTAAAGTGTAAGGAAGACACAGTGACGTTCAGGCAAATACTAAAAGAGATGGAAAAATTATCTTTAAAAAAAACGGTCAACTCTTATCTCCTGGACAAATGGCCAACCTTGCTCTATCGCTAAAATGCAAAACTCCTCAGTATGATAGGCTGTTTCAAACGTTTCGGGTGGATAAGAATCCTGCTGTATTACTGGAGGAGATATTCTGTGAGAATAATTTTCTGCCAACTTCCTCTACTCCACTACATTAATAGATTGTTTATTATAATAAAGCATGGTGGTTACCATGCCAAATAGTTAACAGGATGGGGAACAAGCAATAAACCTACAATCCTTTCTTGATTTCTTCCCGCCAAGAGTATCCATGAGTGCTAGACAAAAGGCTGGCATTTTCTTCATGCTACCTAGTCTGGAGACCTGAAAACGTTTGTGCTGAGGTAATCATCCAGTTCGCTTTTCAAAGAATAATAAAGAGCTGTCCCTTATTCCCTTTCTAGAGTCACACTGACATGGAATAATCAAAGTAACCCATTATCAGAGAACTCTCTGCTTTATTCAAATTACAAACATCAGTGGGCATCTCTCCTGGGAATTTAAAGAACAGACTAGTGCAGATGAGCTAGGCTTGTTGTTAGCAGAATAAACCAGATTCGCTTGATGCTTTGTTTTAACAAAGACAACATAAGTAGTGATTACAATTCATTTGGGTTTTGCACTGATCATCAAAATGCTGACAGTTACTTAAATCACTCACTGGGTGGAATAATCACCTTGAGAGGAACTGAGAAGATACAATTTATATTATAAAATGGAACTGAGTACATGAGACAAAGTGTGAACGGGCGTGGTAGGAGAGATCTTCGTCAGAATAACAGAGATGATCAAAGACATGAACTAGGCAGTGACTGTACTGAGTGCTGTTAGTGACACAATAGCTGACTTGTGCAGTTACAGAGTTGAGCATAACTCAGAAAGCGCCTCTCTTTTTTTCCCCCTCCTCTTTAATTCTGCCCAACCTCTGACCTATGGATGTTGCCATTTTCCCCTTACGAGCTGGATCTCTGAAGGCAGGGCGTCTCCTCCACACGCTTGTGGCATGCCCAAGCCCTGGCACTCCGGGGTGTGGGCTGTGTGGCTCCACCTGGGGCACGAACCCAGGACCTTCTGTGTGCAAAGCAGACATGCTAACCACTACATTATGGAGCCACCTCAACCTCTCTCTTTTTGAAAACGGTGGTTGCCAGGTTAGCCTGTGCGAACCACTCAGCTACTTGCTTTAGAGGCTGTGTTCTATCTTGCCTTATGGAGCCCCTGCAGAACAAACAGAATAAAATCGGGAATGCTATGTCACTGGAGCTTGCATTATTAAATATTAGGTATTGATGGCTCACCGAATGAAAGGACACTTTCCAATCATCACTAATAGACCTACCCAGGCTGTCTTGCATTTGCAAGAGTCGAAGGAAAGCAGGAAAAGAGGCATCTGGTCCCTTTTCACAGCAGCTTATTTTGCAATTAGCTGAAGGGAAATTAACTTTTTTTTTTCTTTTTTTTTTTTGTAAGCTGGGGCGGCACTGGGAGATAAAATGGGCAATTGAGATGACTGCTTGTGACAGACTGCTTGATAGGATGGGAGTATAAAGCTGTGGGCCTTTCAAGGACACCTACTTATGTGGAATCTGCTCAGATCCAATCCTGTGCCCAACCATCCTTAATAGGTGGGTACATGTTCTATTCTTATAGATTCTGAGAATAAACATGTAATTTTATCATGAGATAAAAAGTATAAAAAAAAAGTAATATTTTAAAAAGATTTCTAAAGCAGAATATACAGTCTTGCTCAAAAGCCCCCCTCCTTCTGGACATTCTCCTCACCCCCGACTGACCCTCAGGACAGCTACATGATCAGCATGAGGTCAGAAGTGGTGAGCATTCAAGGACTCTTGAATTCTGCTTGTGGGTCCAGAATTTCAGGGAATAATTTACCCCTGTGAATCTCACCCACACCTCTTCCTTCTTTACCTTTGGAACCATGGTTAACCAAGTAATTGTAACTTTTCAAAAGACAATTGATAATAACTTACTCTGAAGTTCACGTTCTAAATAATGCAAGTGTTTCCTCCTGATAATCTTCTAATAGTTAACTTTAAGTTCAGAGTTGATTTTGTTTCTTTCATGTTCTTGCTGTTTTTCTACTTTTTTTTCTATCCTGTTTGTGCCTCTCCATTTATACATTCAAATCTGTTATCTCCTTTTTCATTCTTCATATCATTTTCTTCTTTGATTCTATTATAACTGCCAACACATACTTATAAATGAATGCCTTTAAAATGTATTTATTTTATAGTTATTGAATAAAGCTTACATGCCCTAAAGTTTTCAAATTATTTTTCTCTGAGTCATTAGTCCTTGATAGAAAAAGGTTTCAGTTTTATTTCATATCCTATTCCTTAATTTCCTTGAAATCTATAATTATCTCTCAGCCATCTCTTTTCTAGAGTAATTGTTTTTCTCATATTCTTCATTTTCTAGCATCTCAATCACTTCTACTATTCTCATTTTCATTAACTTTGTATCAGTTAAAATGAAAGCATCGGCCATGTGCTCAGCTCTGAGCCCTAAGACAGTTTCTACCCTGGAGAAGTTGCGAGGATAACGAAAGGTATTGCTTTCTGTTCCTGAGACACAGTGGTTCAGTCGTTGGTGACTTTATGTTGCTAAGGTTTAACATCAAGCTACGTTAACACGGACCATCCTGCTTTCCCGTGCCCTACACAGGGAAGCCGAGATTAAAGTTCCTTTTGCAGAATCACAAAGTATAGAATGTGCAACATGAGCAGAATTCTGGCGACAAATCTTCTGACAACTTAAACAGATCCCCACACGGTGATATGCATAAGGATGCTCACATTTCAAATGAAAGTACTCGGGCTGGTTCTCAGCTGTGCCCACAACAGCTCCCCTCCTCGATACTTACTCTGGGACGTAGAAAGACTGGAGAAAGCGGACTTCGTTCGACCTGCCAACCACTCCAGGCTTTCATGCATGTTGGCCAAAGCTTTGAGGTCACTGACGTCACGCAGGATGTCTTGCGGAGGGATTAATTTATCACCCAGGTTCCCAATAAGGACTTCTGACTCCTTGCCAAAGGCTGCCCTAAAAAAACAAACCAGAAACATACTTTACATACAGTAGGGACAAGACAGGCGTGGGCAATACTTTTTAAGGCATGTCTAGCATGATGGTAATTATAATCACGGCAGTGCAGCATGCCATTTTCCTAGGTTTAATTTCATGAGAAAACTGCCATATACTGTATACCACATTCTGGTAGGAGAAAGAGTTCTTGGTGGAAGGAAGTGACCCTGATGATTACACCTTCAACAGCGACCAGTAGGGGCTTGATGGGCCCTATAAATAGCTCTGATGCCTGTTCCCTCAGTGGTTTTTCCCTAACCTCTCGTCCCCCTGCGGAAGTCGAGGGAAGGCTTGGGATATTACACGTATACATTGTTTGAGGGTTGTTGTAACAAATAAAACAACTAAGTTAATCTGGCATCTAGACGATTGTTTTAAAATGTTCAAAAGCAAAGAGGGCCCAGCCTCTTTAAGAAAGCAGGTTACGAGTTAGATGGATGATAGGCTCGATTCATTCATTCATTCAGTCACTCATTTGCTTATTCTAAAAAGGATCTGGGGCAAATAAACATAAAGCATTAAGGCATTCATTATTTGGAAAGAGAAACCAGTAAAAATGAACACTGTGATCCTTTTACTGACTGGAAAAATATAGTCAGGTGGATTTCAAACAGAGTCCAGTGTCTTCATGTTTCGGAGGGCTGAAAAATCATGTTACGTAGGGTGACAGAAGGATGAAGTCAGAAGGGATCCTACAGACTATATGACGGAGCTGCTGTACAGATGAAAAAACGAAGCCTCAGATGGTTAACTGTTTTGCCTACAGGACACAGAGTGGCAGAGCTGGGAATCGCGCTGTCTGACCCCCACAGCTGTTTCCTTCAAAAGGAGATACCTGAAATGATAAAAGGTGACTGAGGATGTTAGGGAGAAATTTCAGGAAAGGTAAACACAAGTAGGTATGCAGAGCTGATGCTGGTGGAGGTTGGAACAGGCACCTGGAGAGCTCTGCATAAGCCCCAAGGCTTTTACAACTCAAAACACCTTAAGTGAGCAAAAGCAAAGGCTTTATTTAAGTAGAACGAACTGAATTAAGTTTTAAGCAAGCAGTGATTAATAATAGCTGACATATAGTCAGAACGATGCTTAATTGACACACAGGCATTTAGTGTCCGGCATTGTAGCGGACACTCAATGTTGAAAGAAATGACTGCTGTGAATTAAATGCGTAGTAAAATGTTTACCCTACCAAGTAGCGACTCATGATTAGGTTTCTTATTTCAGAAGAAGGTTACATTTGTAAGGGAAAGTCATAATTGGTGGACTGAGCTGGGTAGGTCATGACTGTGGAGACAATACAGTGCTGTGGATGGAGCACAGGAACCTTACGTGGACATACCAACCCTGCGTGGTGGTTTTGTGAAAGGTCCTGCGGTGGGATGCGAAATCTGCATTTCTTACCAGTTTCAGGTTGCCTGTCTGGGAAGCATGTGTCCTTTGAGTTCCCATGGGTTAGGTCAGAGCACAGGCTTCAAAGTCAGGGAAACCTGGACTCACCTCTGCATCTGCCGCTTACTTGCCGTGTGATGCTGAGCATTATTAGTGAGGGGTAATGGTACTGACCTCGTATGAAGTGATGTGAGAAGTGGATGAGGTGACTTTTAAAATCTTTCCTGGGAAAATTTCAATAATTACAAAAGTAGAGAGAAGAGTATAATAAATCCCCATGTAGCCATTGCTCGAGTTCAATTATTAGTAACCCGCAGTGAGTCTGTCTTTCATCTATCATCATCTACGACTACTCCCCCTCGGGGCACTCCGAAGTCATCCAGATGATAGTAAGTGCACGACACAGTGCGTGGACCTTGGTGAAAGCGAACAGGTTGCGGCTATCGTTATTCTTAGGTCTGTTGAAATGACTGGTTTATTTAGTGTCGACCCAAAGTACACTACGATGAATAAATGGAAATAGGTAAGAGTAACCGGGATTAAATAAATTAGATCACAAGGGCTACTTTTAAAATTGAACCTTGTAACATTGTAGCAAATGTCACCCTGTTTCGGAGTCCAGACTTTTCTCAAAATCTTTCAGAGGTAAATTATTGAGGTAGAAACCATTGGTTGCCTACTAAGCATCCATTATCTGATTTTTTTTTTTTAAATCAGATGTTGGGGTTGCCATGTACCCAACCTAAAAACAAAATAAAACAAACAACAACAACAAAACCCATTCCATTTTCCAGCCCCTCTTGCAGATGAGTGGTCAGTGAGATGCCACCTGCCAGCAGTAGATGGGCTTCCGGAAGAGCTCTTTCAGGCAGTCTTATTTGTCAAGGACCTCTTTTGCCTCCCCCCTTTACTGGAACACAGTCATGGCAAGTGACATTGCAGTAGCTCTTCTTCAAACATCAGGTGACCTTGAGTATGAAAATGGTACTGAGAATAACGGCACTAAGGACAGAAGGGCACGGGCGCATCGGTGACCCCCTGGAGCTGTGATGCTGGCCCAGATAATACCTTCTGGGCTTCATCTTATAGGAGAGAAAATGAAACCTTATTTGTCTAAGCCAGCACTATTCCAAGTTTTTTGCTACGAGCAGAGAAATGTAATTTCTACCTGACACAATTATCTAATTAGCATAAGTGATGTCATCCTCAGAAAACTTTCTCTGAATTTAGATATCCCTAAAATCGAGTTACTGGGAAAAGCAAAACAATGTCTCTTCCATGATTTGAGCCCAGCAGACAGTTCTAATATCTTCCCTTCGGCTGTCACTCAGTCGAGTTGTAAATATTTAGTTTTCTTAATCTGTCCTTATATATCAACTCTTGCAGCCCTTTAATCATCTTTGATAGATATAACACAAAAAAATGCCTTGGAGCTAGGCGGTAAAAAAGCAACAGGGGAGGAAGACGGCTTTGCAAACCAGGCTTGCAGCCATTTTTATGCACAGAGGTGTAACCCTGGGTAGAACGTGACAGTGGAGACAAATGTATTTATGTAGAGGTCTGATCTGCTCGTGTGGGATCTGAGGGCCCCGGGCATGTCTGCCGTGTGCTTCCAGCACTCCCTGCCTATCCCGTTTCCCTTTGCTCACTGAGATTTGCTTAACCTCCTCCGAAGGGAGAGCAATAGACTGAGAAAAATACAAACTGCCTCATGTTGAATACATAGTAGACATCTCATTTGACAGGAATCCATAATCACCCCCTAACAACCTGGAGAGAGCACAGAAGCCATGACATTGAGAATAAATGACTGACAGCTAGAGCCATTTCACACACGAGAAATCATTCCTTCGAGGATCTGTGTGTGGCAAAGAGCTCGGTGGACGGTTTTTATGTATTATAATAACCTTAAGGGGACGGTTTTAGCTGCCTCACTACAGGTTTTTTTCCTAAACTCTCTAACTTATTAAAGAAATTACGGTATATCTACACTACAGAAAAATATGCAGCCATTAGAAATTACACAGTAGAAAATACTTGATACCATACAAAAATGTTGTATATAGTTTATTCTTAGCCATGATATATAGTTGGACAAAATAAGCTGTTATGAAATGGTACAAATTGTATAACATTAAAAAAGAACACAATTATGCATTTATATGAACTAAAAAAAGATTGGATATCTGTACACCACAATGTTAATTATGTGACTCGATGATGCTTTGTGCCTCGTATTTTCTAAGTTTTCTCCAAAAAACATGTTTACCTTTTAATTAACCATACAAACTGGAGATCACGTGACAGATGAGAAAACCTTTCAAATGGACACATCAGGAATTCCAGCATGGAAGACTGGAGGGCGCGGGTATTATAGCTACTTGAACCAAACTGGGAGGCGATGAGCGGCTGGGCTGAAGGCTGGTTGGGACTGTGTCCCCTGCAGAGGGGTCTCACTGCCGGACCGTCTACCACCTAGCAACTGGGCTGATACTGCTTCCTCTTTCTAGATCTAAATTTTACTTACTCTTTATCTTCTGCACATCATTTAATGAAAACATGTGTATTTTTGAGTGAAATGGGCAGCAGAATCATGATTAACTTGAGAAGACAAAGTAATAGGTGCTCAGTAATTTCCCAAAGATTATCTGACATAGCCAGGAACAGAAACCGGAGCTCGAAACTTATCTGCTGTAGGTGCTGAGCCCCATGGGGAGAGTCACTGTCATCATTAGTAGGCCGGCATGCTCTCACAGAAGGCTAAGAAACTGAAGGGTGTCAAACCTTTTAAGCTTAATTTTACCACACAACGAGAAACTTTAAAGAGCTTGATCGGATGAGAATCTTGCCAAGAGCGTAAAACCTACTTAACTTCATTTTAGCACACAGTCATGATCTTTAAAGAGGCCTGTCTGACAAGAACTCATTTAAGAGAATTTTGCCAAAGATGCCTCAAATAGTCTCCATTTAGTCTTTAAATAATAGTGTTATCCACTGAAATCTTGAGAAGGCAAAAGAAAAAAAAATCTGCATTTCAGCAGGCTAAATGTACTTATGAGAGAAACATCACAAATAGTTTCTCAGTGATTTGCAGATCTGTGCTATATTTGGTCACATAATATATATGTTCGGACTCCCTGCTCTTTCTCCCTGCCCTCTTCCCGCGTCGCCCACCGCCGCTTGCTACTGCGGAGTCTGCTGCCAGGCAGCTGCCCCAGGGGCCTGGGAAACGGTACAAGGCCCAGAACAGAGCAGGGGGAGGGCGGGGACTAAAATAAGTTGTCCCAATGGGGGCGACGTGGTCTTTCCCAGATAGTTCCGAGGGCTCCAGATAGGAGGAATCGCACCGACTGGAAATGGAGGACTGTGGACATCCCAGACTTGAGATGAATACGATGGCTGAGGAGCCTGACTCCCCCTTGCTGGAGAGAGGGGGTGAATGACTTTATACACGATGAATAGCTATCTTACACTAAGCAGAAGTATGAAGTTTTAAAATATAAGTAATGATGCAGAAAAACAAACGGGGTGGACCCTAGAAGTCCTCGGCCTGGTCGCCCTAAGATCCACTCCCGCCCTCCCTTCTCTGATCTGCACCGGGGAGACGGGGAGCTGACCGTGCCAGCTGCGTGCCAGGCGCCTAGCTGAGGCCCTGGCGGGACGTTGCCGGGCCCAGAAAGGAGAAGCCAGGGCATAAGCCCCCTCCCTGTCCTCCCTGGGTGATGTCGCCAGCAACCAGCGAAGGATGCGCCCCCTCCCTGGCTCCAGCTCCCGCCACGCCTGGGCTTCCTTTGCGCACCTCTGCGCCGGTAAGCGCCTCCCCTGCGGGCATGCCAGCTTCCGGGAGGCGGGGCCTCTCTGCATCGCTACCCCGTGGGTTACCTTAGTGTCCCCCTGTCGGACATCCATATCCTCATTAACCTGTATAACCGATTCCCTACATTAAACCCCCTCTGAGGTAAATACTGGAAGTGGTTTATGTTTTCCACGTTAGACCCTGACTTATAAAGGACCTAATAAGGATGTCTGACCATATTCAGTGCTACTGGGACTTGAGGAAATGTTCTGGCATGGAGATTAATTAGTTCTGTTGTACAGGTAGCCAAACTGAGACATGTTGAGGTGACCTGTAAAGATCGTGTAGTTACTATGTGTCAGTGCCTAAATGAAGAAGGTTAGAAAAAAGTCAGGTCAGCTCACTCAGATTCCTAATAAAACCAACTCATTCTTACGAGATGTGACAATGACTTCCATTTATCACTTCTGCTTTTTACAACTGCTCCGTCTGCAACACTTTCCAAACCTGTCTAATTTGTGTGTCAGAAATAATGAGGGGAGGACCGTGCTGATGGCTTCTTTAATCAGGTTTTCAAAATCTGATCTTGGCTAAACCTTCGTAAAGAGAAAGTAATAAAATAGTCCAGTTACCTTGATTGCAATATTATTTTTGTCCTCCTAGAAACTGCTAACACTCATCACTGAGTCTGCCCTTCAGTGGTTTCCATGCCTGGCGCTTCATCACATTGTCATGTGAGGAGCTACTTTTTATATTTAATAAGTAATTGCTACTCTTTAGAAATTCGTCTCCTCCTTCAATAATCACAATCAAGGATTTTTCATTTGCGTTTTTCCTTGCCCACTATTCTCCTACCATTCAGAAACCTGCAATGCTCTCCACTGCCTAGACGAGACCGAGCGGTCCACATTCTGTGCAGAGGAAGAACAGAGGTTGGGGAGGGGCTTCGGGGTGTTCTTTGCAATCAGGATGAATGTGTGAAATATTAGCAACTCCTCCCATGATCTGCTTGGGATTTAGAAAAATATTAATTTTTCCCCTGGCTGCTGAGAAATTGGGGTTTCTGGGATCCTACCCCCTCAGAGATGACAGCCAGAGAAATTAAGTAAGGTGCGTTTTTAAGTCAGCTTCCTCACCGGAGTAGACACAGAACAGTAGATTTGTGGATGTGGGGTGTTCTGGTGCCGAGAGGGATCTTGGTAGGAAGCCTAAACCAGCAGTGCTTGCTGTGGCTACACACTAACATCTCGACTGGAAAAGCTTAAACGAAATACCTGCTGCCAAACTCTACCCTCAGAAATGCTGATTTAATTGGTCATGGGTGCGGCTCAGGCATGGGCATTTTCTAAAATTACAGCTTGTGATATAATTCACATACCATAAAATTCACCCGTTTAATATGTGCAGTTCGATGGTTTTTAGTATTGTCATGCGACCACAGCACAATCAATTCAGAACATTTTCGTCACCTCGAAAAGAAACCCTGTCCCCATTAGACTTTGCACTCATCCCCAGGCCTACCCCTTGTCCTGGGAAACTTCTAATCTGCTTTCTGTCTCTATAGATGTCCCTGTTCTACACATTCATGTAAATGGAATCATACAATAGGCTGTCTTTTGTGACTGGCTTCTTTTACTGAACATGGTTTCGAGGTTCAGCCATGTTCAAGAATGCAGCACTGCTTCGTTTCTTTCATTATCAAATAATATTCCATTGTATGAGCATACCAAATCGTATTTATCTGTTCACCAGCTGATGATCATTTGGGTTGTTTCCAACTTGGGGTTTTTATGAACGATGCTGATATGAACATTCACATATGAGTATTTGTGTGGATGCATGGTTTCATTTCTCTTGGGTACGTAGACCTACGAGTGGAATTGCTGGGTCATACGGTCACTCTGTCTTTAACTCTTTGGAAAGATGACAGATTGTTTTTCAAAATGACTGCACCATTTCATATGTCCACGGATAGTAAGGAGGTTCCAATTTTTCCATATCCTTGCTTACACAATTATTACCTGTCTTCTCCTCCTCTTCCTCCTCCTCCTCATTATTGTCACCCTAGTGGATGTGAAGTAATTTCTCACTGTGGCCTCAATTTGCATTTCCTTGATAGTTAGTAATATCGAGCCATCTTTTCGTGTGTTTATTGAGGGACCATTTATATATCTCCTTTAGAGAAATGTCAATTCTGATCCTTTGTTCATTTTTTAGCTGGGTCATTTGTCTTTTTATTGAGTCATCAATAGTATTGAGTCATCAAGATGTTTACTAGGAATCCACCATTACCCAGGCCCTCTTCTAGTTCCTGTAGTGGGTTCAAGGCCAATAGAATGATTTCATAATCTGCTAATATGCCATGACCCAGAGTTTGAAAAATACTGTGTGAAAGTCGGCCTGGCTCTGTGAATGTGTTCCTTGATTAGGTCTCCTAAGATGGCAAACATTTCTCAGGCATGTTACAGAGAACCTGAAGCACACAGAGGAAGACATGCTCATTTGCACACTGTAGCAAAGGTGGGAACAGAGCTACGGCTGTTCTTGGTTTATAAATCAGGGTCACAAGCCATACTGCCTGTCACAAGCGTAGTGGCTTTAGTGTTTCCTTTTGTCCACCCCCGCCCAAAGACATATAAAAATAGCTTCTGATTGTGGAATTGGACTTTCCTAAACACTCAACTGGTAAGCAGTGCTAAAGGAGGGTGGCGTATACAGGTCTTTAAATCTCGGAGTACAGCCCCTTGATAGTAATAGGCACCTTCCTACTTTTTAAGACCAGAATGCTTGATTGATGGGCAACGGCCTAGCAATAAAGTCAATCAAAAGCCTCCTAAGGGACAAAAATATTTGTTCCAGCTCAATATGTTTATCATCTACAAACGATTCAAGAGTTTATGTGGGGCAGAGGGAGGACACGAAACTCTTACATTCAGCATGAGAACTCTGAAAAGAGAAGAGGAAGATGAGTAAATGAGCATGCGTGAGGAATGGCTGGTGAGGACGGGGGGCTGAGTGGATGGATGTGGCCTCCACTAAGGATGGACACGGTGCTTCAGCTGGGTCACAAACCATCCCCGAGCAGCTGGTCAGCTTGAGCCTCTCCACCAGTGGCCCGCTCCTCCGACCACTTAATTAGCTGCCTCCGTGTTCATTTTAAATTATTATTATTATTTTTTAAATGGACGGACAATGCTCTAAGTTGGTTCTTGAGTCACAGGATATTCACGTATACTTGGCTCAGGGAAACGTGCAGAGAGAGCTTTTATTAAGAGAAAGGAACCATGAGAGATGTAAGAGCCATCTTTCCTAAAAGGAAATACAAATCTCTTCCAGTTTTTCCATTATTTTTGTCATGTTCCTAAGTCACGCTCCAGCAGGTTCGAGATGTCAGTAATGGCAACAAGAAATTGTTAAATCCTCAGAACAGAGAAAACTGACTTGCTTAATGCAATCACATCTCAGAAATGCTGGAACCCTTGCTGTTTCTGAGGCTTCCCGGAGAATGAAAGCAGCTACTTGCCCCCGACTCGCCCATCCCGAGCTTTAATCTGAACATGTAACGAAAAGGAAAACATACAGGCGGGCCAATGGAAGTATTTGCAGTCAATTATGGCCACCTTCAAACATTTAAATCACTGTGATGTGAAAGCACAGACTGACTCACCACCAAGTGTCCACGTTAACGTTAGAGGGATAAGGACATCTTATCTGGTATTATTACTAAAGGGTATCGCATTACCCAGTGCACATAGTTTTGGTACATTTACCACCGTTCCACCATCAAGCTCTCCTTCCAATTATGCCTGATGCAGTGACTATGTGAAAGCTATCAATGAGATGGGAAGAGAACGAGGGGTGGGGAGGGAGGGATAGAGGGAGGTCGAGGAGATTTTTTACAGAAGAATGTCAGCTAATAAACGTTTCAGACAGTTCATCGATGGATGCCAAAACTATTGGTTGAAGTGTTGTTCGAAAATAGGAAAATCATGTGGTCACGTGTTACCATCCCACAAATTACCAATTAATCACAGAAAGGAATAAATGTACCTGACAATGGGGACATCTGGCAGTGACCACCTTAACCAGATGGTCAAGTTTGGCACGGCTGGCCCCAGCGCAGGCAGACTTCACGTGAAGCGATACAGTGGGAGTCACAAAATTTCACTTACGTGGGATTCTGGACAGAAATGCTCAATCCGTTAGATAAATTCAGGTCCCTGCTTGATAAGTGGCTTAGACTCTTTATCAAAGATTTGTCTTGAGACTTGTAGATTAGTGGAACTCATCAGAATTAGTGGAACTCAGAACTGCATGTCACATGACAATATCAAAGAATTGACCACATTTTCTTACAAAAACAGCTTTAAAATTGAAGGCTGTGATTCTGAGACATCAAATATATGATGAATGTTTATGAAAAAAATGTGCTGTAAATATAAACATACTAAAACTAGAACCCTGAGGAGCAGCTAAAAAATAATAAAGTTACATTCAAAATTCCACAAACTGGACAGAATGCTGTAGGTGTACTGATTACACAAAGGGCTCCAACCTAAAGTGTAAATAAATACACAACATAAAAACACTTTAGTAGACATTACATATGAACTAATTTGCTAATTAAAACAAATAGACACACACACTATAAAATCAGCCTGTGCATTCTAGAATCGAAAGCTGTCATTTACGGATAAGGGATGGAGGTAAAGAAGAGTGAGGGGACTTGCTAAAACACACAGAGAATTAGGGGCAGGGCAGAGAAGGAATCCAAGGCTCAGTCTCAAAGTTTTCTCCACAGACGAGAGTACACAATGTATCAGTGAGTAAAGACAGTGAAAAATTCCATGAAAATCGATACGGGGTAACAAGGAGCAAAGAGCTCATGGTGAAGCTGCACATTCTTTCCAGGCTGATGGCACCTGCTCGGAGTTCTGAACTAGACTCAACTTGGAATAAAGTTGCACTGAAACGCTCCGTTAGCCTGGAACATAACCGATGCGTCTTTCTTTAGCCAAGCCACCCAAATAATCCTGGGTACTTACTAAGTTTTATTTGTTGGATGTTGTCAAGCAACAGCGGATACAAACAATAAGGTACAAGGCGGTTTGTTTATTTATTTATTTTTTTCCTGCAGATGCTGGAACTCCCAGGGCTATGCAGGTTTTCTGCCAGGAGTCACTATAAATTATGCACTTATTCCAACAGCAATAGTTTTCCATAAAGAATGGTATTTAAGCTTTAAAATAGATTACCAATATATAGAATTAAAATAACCAATTCAACATTTACTTTGGTTTTTCAACTACTGAGAATGATTACAGATGTAAAAGTCAAAATTTATATAGTAATGAATTTCCTCGTCTGAATAGTCCAGTTTATTGACCATTCTGGTTATTTTTTAAATTGTCATACAATTTCCTTTAGAAGCAGCTAAGTCTATTCAGAACAGACACACAGAACAACTGACCCCAAACTAAGGCAACAGTCCCGAACTTAACAACTAAGTGTCGTGTTTTCAAGGAAGCTCTTTTGGAAGAGAGGGGCAAGGAACTGAGGAGCAGGTGGGGTTTGGGGTTCTTAGGAGGAAGACAAAGAAAGAGGTGGGAAGCCCTATGCAAAGTGACATACTTCAGAGAAGGGGAAACTGCCTTGCATAAAATTCACAGAAAAATAAAGATGGTTTAAGATTTTTTTCAGGAATAAAAAATATTACAATGACATTGTATTTGTGGAGAATTAGTGAAATAGAAGTGAAGAACAGCAGGGTTTGAGGATGCGTGAAATTTTTAAATAAAATATAAACTTAAAACCTAAGTAATAATTACTCATGTTTACATCACCTATAATTATGAGCAGTAACCCCATCCCACCTCACCCCATCTTTAGTCCTGTGCCCCCAAAAGCACCATCTACAACTTAAAAAATCTATTACTAATTCTTTTAGTGGTTATGACCACTTCTTTACATAATCTATGGAAGCTGCCGCCTGTTGATGTATTAATTTTAGACATTTTATTCTAACCTCCTGGTCCACGGACGGGTGAGGAATTACTCAGATTACTAAGACCTATGTTTACACATATATTTACCTCCAGCAGGAGTGCTCATCACACTGTGAAATGCCCATTTGCTTTTCTCCCCCCAGAATGTGAGCCCATAACCCAGGAGGCAAGCAGGGTGGGGTGCGTGGGGGAGAGGGCTTCTAGGAGGAGCTGCTGGAGGAGTTGACATAGGAGCTGAATCTTGAAAGCAGAACTGAGTAGGTACAGGAGGTGGGGCGAGTAGCTGGCATTCTGGGAAGGGGCGTGGCAAAGACAAGGAGGTAGGGAGGAAGGGGCGTGGTGGACTGGGGGCTGAGGGGGTCCAATAGGAAAGGGAAGACTGGGGTGAGAAGACACATGGTTCTTCCTGATCTGGAAGGCGATTTAAGCCTGCAACGGAGAGCAGCCATTAATGGAGAAAGACTGGGGAAAAGGGACTGCAGACTCAGGCCTTTCCAGTGGTGGTTTTGGACTGTCTTGCTGCTCGCCCTTGTCTTGGGAACAAACACCTCTTCCTGCTCCTGCCCGGGCTACGTGACAGGTGTCCTTCCCTCCACCACAGTGGCACAGAACGTCATTATTAGCCTCACCTTCTGAAGGGCTGTGTGGGACTAAATTAGAGGGGTTACATTTTCTTTTTCTTTTATTAAGACTCCAAATAAGAAAAAATGCAATGGTATTAAATGTACACCTAAGTAAAAAAGAAAAAAACTGCATAATCTGATATTAAACAAAAGTAAAATGTAGAAAACACTCTACAGTGACTTTTAAATGATACTAAAAGATAATTATAATCCTTAAATAATTGTCTAAATAGACTAGCATTTATGTAATGTATAGGATATTTTAAGGTTTTTTAAAATTTTCATTTACTGCCAATCACGCAAACAAGAGTCATATCATTTTGATAGAATAACAAAGCGCCTAATTCAATCTTCTTGAACATTAATTGATATGTTTGTAGCAGAGTTTCCAGTTAATTACCTGTCTTTTCTGTTTAATTTTGAGATTAAAGTCTGCTTCTCCTCTAGTCTTGCCTGCCAGTGTCCTACATCTATCTATGACCTTCATCTTGCTTAATTGAGGGAAAAAGAACATTTTAGCAAAGCATTTCCTACCCTTGTACTTATTTAATATATTCATGTTTTCTGATTCATCTTTCCTTTTATAATTAGAAATTAAAAGTCATATTAAGCATGCAGAGATAGTGAAGTAAATGTCTCCATTCTAAAAAACATTTCGTTCAAGCCTGAAGTTTTCTTGCCTGCACCAGATCTTTACTTGTTCTTCGAATCTCTCTAAAGATTCTTAAACAGCTGTAGTTATCTGCAACCTTTCAACAGATGTTGCTCAGGTTATTTTGAGAATCTTTTAAATTTCCAACTGGATTTTTTTCTGAAAATTGATGTTGTACTTTATTCATACCATGTTTATATCTAAATAGATTCCCAGGTCTACTAGATTCTGCTTCTCTTAATTGTGTAATCTGAGCTGTACGAAGAACCTGAAGGCATGTAAAGACCTACCAAAGGCAAAAACAAAACAAAACAAAACAAAACAGCCTAGTTAATGGCATTGCCAAGGATTTGAACTCAGGCATGTGAACTTCCAGAAGGAACATGTTACTCCATAAATAACATGGAGGCCACTGAAGTCACTTCCTTTCAATTAAGGGATCTGGCTCACAATTCTTTACATGTTATTCTTTTCACTTGAAGAATATGTGATCTTTCCTATTTTTAAATTCAGTTTCATTCATTCAACATTTATTGAGGATCTGTGGTATATGATTAGGGTGCCATTGAAGGAAAGTAAAAGTACAAACCTGTTTTCTGCTTTCATTCTGACTCTTTTTTTTCCCCATTAAATATTTAATAAAGAACTTACACCAAATAAAAGGAATTGCTTTGCTTTTTGAAAACAATATTTTGCTGTTCTTTAATCAGAATGAGTTGGTAATTACATTAAACAATAAAAAGCAGTCTTAATAAACATATACCTCATTTGATTCTACAAATAAAATGTTATTTTCTAAATAACTCAAAAAATAAAAATAGCTAAAAATATCCTTTAGCCTCTCTTCCCTATTCAGGACTGTATCACACTCTATCTGAAACCCACATATTTTGTTTTAAATCATTTTTATATTTCCATTCCCTTTGTGTTATCTTCTTTCTCTTTTAAATAACAATTATTTTCTGCTTTCTTTTCTTTGATCGGGCAAACAAAAACTCAGAGGAAAAACAAGAGAATCAGTTTTAAAGCACCTACACCTGGTTTCAATATAGTGCCCCCCCCCACCAAAGGACTGGATATTATTCTGTTGCCAGCCTGTGATTGAAAGGGAGAGAACCTGCAAGAGCGTAATACATGATATATAATACTGATGACAACACACTAAATCAACAGTAAAAGCTCCTACATGATAAATGTTTTTAACAATGGTATAAAAGGATTAGAGTATTGGTTAAGATGATGATGATCACAGAAAATATAGGCATGAATAAAATGTCCAAAAATACAAATTCCTGATCCATTTTTAGGCTGGTTAATCATGGTGTGGTAGAGATCTGGGAGCCAGACTACCAGGGCTCAACTAGCTATATCACTTTGTGGCTCTGAGAATTAGGGAAAGTTACTTAATTTTTCTGCACTTCAGTTTCCTTATTTATTGAATGGGGATAAGAGTATCTGAAAACTCATAATGTTGCTACCCAGTTCCAGGCACTGTTGACTCTGATTGAAATAGATTGCATGATCTTTCCAGAAATTTAATTCTTTATCATTCATCTTTCTGCCTCTTAGAATTCAAGACTAATTTGTAGATTTTCTCTACTCATTCACTTTTATCACCTGAAAAGTCTGGTCCTGGTCCTGCCAATCACATCTGTCCACTTAGGGTTTTTCAAACCTCACTCTAGAGAAATGATTCTTATTCTTTGATATTCTGGAGCCCTGAGTTAAATGGGGTTAATGGATTTTTTTTTTTTTTTTTTAGGACAGTCTTTCTAATACACATGGCCTCACCAACTCCTAGACAACCTCTCTCCACCCCTTAAACTTCTCCCAACACCTTACTCTTTTTGTTAATCACATCTCCAGAAAGTAGGACTGCTTTTAACAGTGGATATTCACTGATCTCAAAAGGATAAATATATACATATATATGACAGGTGCAAAGACAATGGGCTAGAAAGCCTGCTTTAGCTTCTTTGGGAACAAAAGGATATTTGCTATTTTTCTTTTTTTCTATTAAAGCCCTGGCTTGACCTATTTTTTTCCCCCTCTATTCAAAGTTAAGCCTAGAAATAATACATTTTATTTTTTAGTTAAAAACAAGAATAGGAAAAGGCCTCATTTAGTAATGAAGAGAACATAACCTTTATTCAATGCAAAGGGCACTGATCCTATATTTATCTGTGTGCCAAATAGCCCTCTAAGCTTTAAAAACTAATTATAGGAGGACACTGTGACTTTTCAGTCTTTTTGGCACATGCCATGCTCTATGGTACTCTAATGTATTAAATCAAGGCTCTCTGTCAACTCTATTGCGTTGGAATAGCAATGAAGTGTTCTCTCCTACTTACATTTGCTTTGAACTTCTAATCAGGATAGGGAATATGACAGATTAAGAGGAAAGACTCAATCACATGCAAAACAAAATAGACCTACAAAATGTTTTTCTTCTGTTAAAGCAAAATATAATTTGTTTTCAACTATGCCTACATGCAAAAATGTGGACAAATCTTTCAGGCATAATGTTCAACAAAGTGAACCAGGCATATGATTAAATTTATATAAAATCTGAGGACAATCAAAATTAAACTATGGTGATAAAGGTCAGAATAGTGGTTACCTTGAGGGCAGGCCTCCTGGTGGGCTAAAAAAGTTCTGTATTTTGATCTGGGAGATATTACATAGGTATAATCACACATAATACTTCATTTAGTTATACAGTAACGATTACACTTTACTTCATGTATAACTTACAAAAATTAAAGAATATATGTATAATTTTCTCTGCCTTCAAATTTAAGATGTAAAGTGATATAATTCAGTGAGCAAAACAAGAGTGAAGAAATCTAGGACCTTAATTAACTCTTCTAAACTAGAAGCATGAAGTGGTATGTGAAAGTTCATCTCTTTGGATCAACACTCTTTTTTCTGGAATAGGACTAGAAACTCTTCCATCTAAGTCTAAGGTACTGAAGACAACTAATAAAACTGATTGAAAATGTCTTTGCAGGCATAAAATACAATTATACAATTAGGCAGTGATATCATAAAAGGCAAGGAACCACAGGAAGAAGACTTACACTGATTTAAAGTAACATAAGTTGGGAAAAACAATCTATCCTCTAGCAATTGCTTCTAATCAACTATTAAGGTTATAGATATGATGAAATGAGTAATCAAGAAGGAGTGGGAAGGTGCTTACCCAGACATCTTAAATCTGGCAGTGGGAAAATGATGGTAATACTGAGAAAGAGTAGTGCCTGTGGCCTGACCTCTGTCCTAAGGTCTGTTTAATTATTTCTACTTAGGGCTCCAATCAATCATGTCAATCATTCTTTACCTCTCTTGATGGAAAAAAATCATGAGGCTATTCTCTCTGCTACTATTGCCATGACAATGTCATCTAAATTAAGGGGACATTTAGAGAACAGGTATAGAAAATTTAATTTAACAGTTTATGAATACTTTCAGATGTTGGGGAAAAAATATATTCAGCACAGTGAAGGTTTTAGAGAACAACATCTGTGTGACTTTAGTATAAGCAAGGCATTCTACATAGGATACGGAATGTCCTATCCATTAAAAAACAGTAAATTTGACTTACTGAAATTTACTATTTATTTATTCACTTGGATAGACAAAAGGCAATAAGAATAAACTTAATTTTAATTTGACAAAGTGTTAACTCCATTACTTTTTCTTACTTTCCAAAGCTCTAAAATGACAGAGGTGAAATGTTTCACTATGGATAGACATCCATATGAAAATGAGTAGCTTCATCAAATTAGGCTACATTTTCATGGCTAAGTAAATAAATTGTAGAGGTAAATTTTGAGTGATAAAGTGGAGATACTTTACTCTTTTCGAAACAAGCAGGAAGCAATCGGAAATGATACAATGTATATGAACAAATATGGGAAGCACGTTTTTATTTCCTGAAAGTTCAACTAACAGTTCCACGAACGAAAGAACACAGAAGACGTTAAGAACGACTGTGACATATCTGTATGGGCAGAAACTTTTCTTATTAACCGTCATATTTCCAAGGCATGGTACATGATATCGGTACAGAGTTGCTGAATGAATAAATGAATGAATCATATTTGTCCACTAAGAGGGCAGAATGACCGATAGATGAAAGATATTTAGACTCAATTTAGTGATGCTCCAAATTTGATTCACGGCAATCCCTTCCTCCTGAAGTCTTAAGCACAAGACATACTTGATAGGAAATGAGGTGTGGTAGGATGAAGACAGATTTTACTAAATTCAGTTAATTCCAGCTCAAGATTTAGAATGGGCCAAAATTTTGCATAAGAAACAATCAGCTAAACAGGCGTTTGCTTCTCCCTACGTTTAGTGCGAATTAGAAAATAGAGCATTTACCTTATGAAATCTTCTTCATCTTCTCTCTTTGGCCTCAGCTGTTTGGGTTGTGCCATATTAATCCAGTTTGGTAGTGATTTCAAGAGTCTGCTGATATCATCATCTTTTGCCCAAGATGCACTTATGACAAGTTTTTCTTCTGATTGGACGATGCCCCTAAACACAACCAGCAGAAAAGAGATACTTCAGCACATTACTGGGTAGCCAGGTAGCATTTTTCATCTACCTTTGCTGCACGAAAAGATACCTCTCACCCCTCTTTTACTAACATAATCCAATATCAGAGTTGGGGACAGTGACACCTATTAATAGGTCGCATTACTGAGAAAAATCATTTCTAGATTTCATTCTTAGTTTCTTCATTGTTGAGCAATCATGAAAGCTAAAAATACTAATTAGTCCCCATTCAACACAGTTAATCTCATAGGATAAGTAAAAGTGTAAGGTAGGTTTTGGGGGGAATCTTTCAAGGAAGATGTAAAATTAGCTGGGGCAACCATATAAAAGATACTACTAAATGACAACATAACTGACACCTGAAAGGTGACAGAAGTGTTGCAAAGGGTTGTTCTCCGACTTCTTGGTTTAAATTACCAATTAGTTCTACTTGAAGGTGTTTTTTGAACTATGGACGCTCCTCTTTTCAAAGCAAATTAACCATCATAGAGAAACCTTTTGACCCTGATGTCAGGCAGAAAAAGTCATTGATTACTACTCTCTTCAGTGGGCTTTGACTAGTGACCAAGAGTTGACAGGCTTCACATCTTTTAATAGGGCCCATGGGTTGGCTGTTAACACTGCTCTTAGCAGAATGTACCTGTAATGTCATTTTAAATGTTCAATTTCAACTTAATTAAAAAGCTTCTCTTTTTGTTCAACATTTCTGTCCCTAGAGGAAATTTGAATGGTCTAAAAATCTTCATCAGCAACTCCAGGTGGCGGAAGTGACAGTTATTAATGAGGGGGAGCTCATGAGCTGCCTATGTCTCGGAAGCTGACCAAGGCTCCAGGAGGTTTCTCTTGGCTTAAGGGTTATTTTGGGGGGCACTAAACACTTCTAACTATACAATGTCTGCATGGTGTACACCCATGTATGTATCCAGCACACAGTTATGGACAAAAGAAGATGAAGTTAAAAACTTTGACTCAGATGATCTGATCCAAGGTAACATGGTCTCAAGTTGTAGCGTGTAAATATTGCCCTGGTTCTCTGAAATTAAGCCAAAATAAAAAGAGACCCACTAACTCACTATAAGCAAAACTTTTTAACAATAATAACTATGGTCAGCAATACAAAAATCAGACTAGAACCTTCTTCCCTAATCTCTCAAATTACTCTCACTAGGTACCTTCAATTCCCATTTTTTCCTTTTTATTTTCTTGTGTCATTTATGAAATACTTAGGGATTAATGCAACAATCTAACTTTTACCCTTTTAAACTTGAGTGCTGGTGCAATCTCATAGGTTGGTACTACTCATATTTATGATATGCCTTGCCAGATGAAACTTCAATACTCTTTGGCATTCTTCTTTTTTTAAAATCGCTGATCAGCTTCCTCTCCCATTTCCCTCAATGGTTATTTTTTAAACCCTTGCCCTTTATTTATCTTCTCATTGTTTGCCTCTACGTTCTTCCTATCTGGCAGAGAAAGGAGAGGACTCAATTACATACTTTCAAATATTCTACTTCCCATCCCCTATAAAAGTATGCTCAAATCTGTTTCACCCTCATTCATTTCCAGTAACCCCTCTATCTAGGCTTTGGGGGATCATTTCACCCCAATTATCCTTTTTCTTGTAAACCCAGTACAGCGGTCCCCCTTTATCTCTGAGAGAAAAAGAAGAGGACCCATTCGGTTACTCACAATCGACCATGGTCTAGAACCTTAAATGAAAGAATTCCAGGAATACACAATTCATAAGTTTTAAATTGTCTGCCTTTTTAAGTAGTGTGATAAACTCTTATGTTTTCCCATTCCATCCTACCTGGGACAAAAATCATCCTTTTGTCCTGTGTATTCAGGCTGCATACATGCCTTGCCTGTTAAGTCACTTCGTGGCCATCTTCATTATCAGATCCACTATCATACTATCATGGTGCTTGTGTTCAAGGAACCTTTATTTTACTTAATGAATCCAAAGCTCAGAGCTGTGATGTTGGCAACTGGCTTATGCCAAAGAGATAAGCTGCAAAGTGCTTCCTTTAAGTGAAAAGGTTAAAGCTCTAGACTTAAGGGGGAAAAAAAATTGTATGCTGGGGTTGCTAAGATCTGCAGTAAGAGTGGATCTTTTGTTTGTGAAATTGTAAAGAAAAAAGAAATTCATGCTAGTTTTGCTGTTGCACCTCTAACTGCTAAAGTTACGGCCGCAGGGCATGACAAAGTGCTTAGTTAGGATGGAAAGGCATTAGATTTTTAGGTGGAAGACATGAACAGCAAAATGTGTTCCAACAGACAGCAATGCGCCTTGCCAGAAAGCACTGAGCCTAACTGAGGACTTCAGCAGGGGGCCCCTGAAAGGAGTGACACCCAGCCATTTACTGCAAGTCAGGGACAGTTAGATAGACTCAGGAATTGGTTTGGACTAAAAAATATAAAAACAGCTGGAGAGTATTATTGTAATCACTCTATTTTATTATCAGTTACTGTTGTTAATCTCTTAGTGTGCCTAATTGAGAAATTAAACTATGAAAACAGTACATATGGGGTTCAGCATACTGTCTGTGGTTTCAGGCATCCACTGGGGTGTCTTACAAAGTATTCCCTGTGGATAAGAGGAGACTACTGTGTCTCTCTCAATATATTCCCTGAACCCCTAAGGTTTCCTCCTCCCTTCCCCCCACCAAAAAAAAAAAAAATGAAGGAAGGAATCTCTTCTTTGATCCAGCGTTTCTTTCTATGCAACCTCCTTTCTCTCCTTCACAGACACTGTCATTACCTGAGTAGTCTTCACCCTCTAACTTCGTTTTTTTTTTAAATTTATGACATCTGTCTCCCAGATCTACTCTATGATTTAATCCAACATTGCTCTTCAAAAAATTTTCAATTAATATATTTTTCATTTCCAGATTTTCTGTTTAGTTCTTTCACAAATCCACTCCAAAATGTCCTGTTCTTGTATGACGGATTCCATTCCTTTGTCTCTCTGAATATTTAAAAGCAGCGATTTTAAAGTGTCCTTTACGTGGCTCTCTATTTTGTGGTAGTTCTTTGAACGTCAGACGTACTGTTCTGTTCGTTGCATTTCCCTTCTTTTCCCATAATGATTTTTCTCATGTGGTCTGCTATTTTGTTTTGCAAGATCTACCTCAGAGTGTCTTGCCTTTTGCAAGAATCCCACGTTTGCCCTGAGTTTTGGAGATGTCACTCTTAGGTAGTTTGCATGTCTCTCTTCGTGATCCTATGGATTTCACTAGTTCCAAGTTTTTGTTTGCTTGATTTTTTGCTTTTGCTTACAAGTGCAATTTGAGGTCCTTACTTGAGCATGTCACATGAGCGAGATTCACCATATGAGTCAGAAGAGTTATTTTTCTAAAAATTGTACAATCACCTTATTCTCCTTAGAACTTCACTGACCCCAATTCTAAGACCAAGGCAAACTTAGCAAGGCATGAACGTCTACTTTTTCGGCTTCATCTTCTGATGTTGCTTTCCTCCTTTGTCTCTTACTAATGTCCCCAGGACAGCTGAGTCCCCCTTTTTGTGTCTCATCGCCTTTATACCAGAGGTTTTCAACCTTGACTGTACATTTGGATAATCTGGGGAGCTTTAAAAAAACACAACTACATGCCTAGGCCACACCCAAGACCAAGTAAGTCAGAATCTCAGGGGATGGGACCCAGGCATCAGAATTTTAAAGTTTCCCAGGTGATTCCAATGTGAACTCAAGGGCGAGAATCACTTCCTTACATGCAACCTCTACTCTCACTGGTCCTACCATACTGCTTTACAAGTTGGGATCCTACACTGAATGATGAGTTCTCTGAGGACAGAGTTTATTTTCTCATTAGTTTCTGTGCCTGCAGTGCTTAGCACAATATCTGGTATTGGAAAAGTGTGCAAGAACTGAACTGGAGATAAAAATAAGTCCTCTTCAGCTTTAGGAGTCTAGATAACTCATTAAACTAAAACCAGTTTAGTGGTTTTCCTTCACTTCTTCTCTCTTCTCTGTACTAAATGACTTAGGTGAGCTATCAAGCCATTTAGCTTTTTGACCAAATTATGGATCACTCTACTAGGCTTTCACCACGACTTTCTGAATTCAATACAAATCAGAATAACGAATACAAGTGTGTCCACCTCTGAAATAAAATTCAACATAAAAAAGTCCCGACTCAAAATGAATAAGCTAATGGTTATTGACAAGCCTTCCCCTTCTACTCTGCTTATTCCTAGGTGGCCGATTATTGGAAAGTCTCCTTGAAGTCTTACTTTCTCTGTGAAGGATTTGTTGACTATGTCAGCCTAAAGTAGTCGCTCCCTTTCGAAAGCTTTCGGAAAAAAAAAACAACCCCCCTTTTATACTTAACACCTACAACTTTACAATTAGAACTTTGTCCCACATGATGGGCTGGGCGAACTATGGCCTATTGGTCCAATCTGCCCCATCAGCTGACTTTGTATGCCCTGTAAAGCTATGAAGAGTGTTGACATTCTAAAATGTTTTTTTTTTTTAATTGAAAGAGTAATATTTTGTGACATGTACAAATTATATAAATTTTAGGTTTCAGTGTCTATATCTAGAAAAAATTTTGGGTGGTTCAATTTCTTTTATACCCACATTACAGGCCAGATTATGCTCCATAGAGTTAAAAGTCCAAATACAACTCGGTTTTCCAGCATCTGAATCTTTGAGCCCATCCATGCTGGCCTACATCTGTCCCAGGGTTCAGTAAACAGTCTGGGTCTGCAGGAGTGAGATGGTATTGCATATTTTGGGGATCTAGAATTTTTAATTTTAGCACTAGATGCAATGAAAATAATTAGCTTAGCGGGATACTATGTTAAAGGTACTCACATTATTTACTTATGCATTTTTGGAAGACTGGTTTAATTCAATAATTCAGTATTACTGCCTTTGCTAATATTCATAGATCTTGTCTTATTTTAAAAAATATATATATAATCCAAATTAATTAACTTGCTATCTATATACTGCCCTCAACAATAAATTATTGATTCATATTGGAATGAACATCAATTCCAAATATTCTAAGTGGAAATACTGGCATTGATGAGAAACATACAATTACCATAAATGGAATTTTCCATTCAAATGACAAAGTTTCCATCCTGACCAACTACATCTATTAGTTTGTAATTTTGCGATAAACTGGATTGTGTGGGCTACAAAATTCCAGAACATATCCAAATTGCCTCAAAAAAGGAGAGCTAAATCTCCAACAATTATTCCACAAGATGAGTAGGGTTAATTACCACTACTAGAACCAGAATCTACTAATTAATTCACAGCTCAATGGGCTATAGACAGAGCCATCTGTGTAACTATTTGTACCCGTTCCCAGGAGCAAGAGGAAAGTAGGTGTACCTCTTGGAGCAGGTGATAAGGCTGCCATGAGAAGGGTCCATCCTCTAGACACAGCTGAGTAAATTTCATTCGGAAAACATCTGCTGGTGTCGACTAGCTCTGATGAGCATTGCTTCCTCTTCGGAACAGTTGGAAAGTGCAAGTGTGCCTGGTCCCTGGACACAGCTGGGGTGCTGCGTCTTTCATTAGGTAAACAACCAGGGGCAGGTGGGGCTAATTGGATTCAACCGTTTGGTGACAGCCGGGGCATGATGTTTACTTTCCCAGACTGAATCTTTCAGACACTTCGAAAACCAGGAGCCAAGCTAGACAAATGGACCCTGGACAAGGTTAGTCCACATTAAGCTGCTGTAGTCACTTTTGACGGAAAGAATGGACCTGCAGTTGGCCGCACTGCAGTGCGATGTCCAGTCGCAGAGAAATAAGGACAATGAGAGATGCCAAAAAGAAAAAGCTGGTACTATGCTGCTGATTACAACAAAATAAACACGAATTCAATACACAATATCTCTTAAGGTAAGATGTAGCGGAATAAATAGGAAAAGAGCAGAGAAACGTCTGATAACTCTGGAGACGGTTCACAGGAAACAGGCAAATAAGCAGCTGAACGTGCATGAAGCTTGCAAAGGTTTCCCCGGGACGTGCCCTTGGTTCTTTTGAGATTCAAGGTTAGCTTGCTGGCCAAGGCAGCAAGGCGAGCTCAACTAGGCTCTCATTCCCGCAGGACCGTGGCCACACAGGAAACCAGAAGCGCTTCATGAGCCATCATGGGCCCCGGTCTCTAGTCTCTGCCATTAGCACAATGGGGCCACTACCTTCTCCAAACGCTTTGATCATGGAAGAGGTCAGGTCAGCCTCCTCATCACAATCTACACAGCACTCTTTTACTTCACAGGGGCCGTTTTCAAATCTCCCCTTTTCTGCACAATCCTACCCAGCCACATGTCCACTCTGGTCATTTTGGTTTCTCAACCTTCTCCCCACCCATCATGCTGGACATGCTACCCTACTGCTCATTTGTCCTGTTCAGGAATTTCCTCGATTCATTCGTCAGATGTACTGAGGGCCAACAAGGTGTCCAGCCCTATGCCAGACCTGGGTTCTGCTATCGGTGAATTCAAGTTTATCCCTCTGTCACTCTGTCTTCATGCTCTGGTGTGAGTTCTCGGCCTTCTATGGAGAAGTGAAAGGTGCACTCTGAGGATGGACCTTACCTTTAAAAAAAAATGCCTGTGCCTTACGTCAATTGAGCCTCTAAGATTAGAAGGTGTCTTCTTTGTGTTCTCTACCAGCCCCAACACAATGCAAGACAGGCGTTCCCTCTTCCCCTCCAAAAAAATGATTAATAAACTAATGCTAAGTTGAATGGACAGAAACTTTAAAAAGCTGTGACTGCCCATTATAAAATGACTTCTTTGAGACACAAGCTGCTGGTTGCACCTCAGGACAGAGGGCAGCAGAGGGGGAGAAGCTCTCAGCTTGGGAGCAGCAGACTCATGGACCAACTGCCTCATTGCTAAGGCAGCGCTGCGGTGTAGACAATTCACAGCTGAGTTTTCCTTTAAGCCCCAAGGGGCGTGACTAATTCGGGCAAAGACTTCTAGTCTTCATTTCCCTTTTGGGAAACCTCTCTTTATCCAAAGCATGTGATATGACATCATCGTACAGTACAGCCTTTCTCTCCAGAGGGCAGTGCTCACAGAAAGGTGACATGTTTCTGACCTTTCCCCAGATCTCTAAACTCCCAGTGGATGCTCAGGCTCTCACAGGAAACTTGGAAAACAAGCCAGCTCTCAGCAGAGGGCATTGTGAGCTTATGGATTTGATCATTTCCGTAAAAGATATCTGCTGTGAAAGAATCAGATTGCAATGTTTCCCTGCTCCCTTCCTCCTTCCCCAGTGTTATATCATTTTGGATCATTTGAATTGTATATGGCTTTCTATTTAAGTCAGTCATTTGCTGGCAGCAAAACTAGAACATTTCCTGTTTTTCCTCTCACTGTAATCAGGATTTGGCTGTCCAATTTAGGCCTGCCCTAATTACTCCCCAGCAGGTGCCAATCTGGGGGAGGGCAATAATGGGAAGAGAGGAAGTAAGGACATTTTGCATCTTCGCACTCATATGATGAGAAAACGCTTTCTCCCTTCGCCTGAAAAACCTGACTGAGTAACAGGCGGCAGGCACCATGGGGTTATCTGAGCGTGCGTGCTCGCACTGTTGTACAACAACCATGTAAAGGGTTTTCTATTTATTTCCCCTCGTAGCTTCACAGAATTACTTTTCCCAACCCTGGTAGAATTTGTCTTAGGCCTGTGGTAGATCATTACAGATGTCACCTTGTCTATGGAATGGTCTGGTGGTGGGCACCGTCACAGGGAACTTGGGTCAAGAGGGAGACCGAAGGTATACTAGTGTCCTATGGGAAGGCATCAGGATATTCCTGACGGCCACAATATGTCAAGAACAAAAAGCAACAGCCTTGCTCCCAGTATTGGAACCGGAGATATAGTTACGCTGTCTGGACAAAATGGTGAGATATAAATGACAGAAATAACTCAATTCCTATAAGAAGGGCAGACCAGACCATGGTGACAAAACTATCCATGTTCCTGTCTACTCACTCCACTGTGCACTACATCGACCCCGCCACACTCATTAGCCAAAACGTTGTTTTTGGCAATTTATCCTTTCTCTTTCACATCAAGAATTTTCTTTGTCTCATAAACAATTTTCTCAACCTTCTCTTAATTCTCTTATTTAAAATAACACATAAAACAAAAACACCTTTCAGGTGACCTCAGCCCTCCAGCTACTACCCCATTTCTCTGTTCCCCTTTGCAGCAAAACTCACTGTAAAATTTTGCCTGTACTGACAAGTTCTCTACTCCCAGTTTCTTTCATAAGCTCCCACCGATCCAGGCTTCACTCCTACTAACCCACAGAGACAACTCTCGTGACGATCACCAATGACCATGTCCACACTGTTAAATTTATCACTCCGTCGATGCTCAGTTCTAATGCTGACTGAACAGCAGCACCTGGACCAGCTGCTCACTCCCCTCCACCCCTTTACTTGGTTTCTACATTCTCTTCATTTTCCCATTGCGCCGATTGTTTCTCCTCATCTTGCGAACTCGTTAAAGTCCTCAGTCCTCTTCTCGGCCGCAGTTACACTCATTCCCATGAAGATTTCATCTACTCCATGGCGTTGGATACCATTTAGATACACTATTTATATGTTGACGGCCTCCAAACATGCGTCTCCAAGCCAGACCAAGCTCCTCTTGATGCACACATCCCACTGCTTACTCCGTATCTCCATGCGCGTGGCCAATCGATGCTCCAAATTTAAATCCTCATCCACATGCCCATAAACCGGCAGTGCCCTCTGTCTCAATAGCTGACAAGTCCATATTTTTACCGCTCATATAAAAAATCCTAAGAGTCACTTTTGATACCTTTCTTTCTCTCACACTCTATATCCCATCTGGCAGGGAATTCTGTTTATATTCAGAATTCACCCAGTTCTTACCATCTCTGCTGCTATTAACCAGTATGAGTTGTTTTCATTCCTTACCTGGATTATCTCCATAGGCCTTAAATGGTCTTCTACCTGCTTTCATCCCTGTCCTCTGACAGTATTCTCAATACTTATATTTTAAAATATAAGTGAGATCATGCTGCCAAAGGTATGATTCCTATAATGGCTCTCCATTTCACTCAGAGGAGAACTTTCTACAATGTCATAAAAGGCCCTAGGTGGTCTGGCCCTCTGTTCCTTTTGGGACATCCTTCTGATAACCTCCCTGCTCACTCTACTCCAACCACATTGGCTGTTGTTCCTGAAAAATGTCATGCAGCCTTAATGGCCTTTGCTCTCCACAAGAGTACTCTTTCCAGATACCTTATCTAACTCCCAAAACTCCTTTGAGATTTTTCTCAAACCTCGATCTGACAGGACCTACTGGGGCACCCTATTTAAAATTGCAACCTCCTTCTCTTACACGCCAGAGTCTATCCGTCCTACTTTATTTTCCCCCATAGTACTTATCTTGTAAAATTCTTAATAGTAACATATAGTATGTTTACATATTATATTTATTGTCTATCTCCTCTCTTCCATCTCCAAGAGAATTTAAACCCAATGAAAGCAGTAGTTTGTCTGTCTGGTTCACTGCTACATCTATAAACTCTTGTATACTCAACAAATATTTATTGAATGAATAAAATCCTAGAAACTTAGTAAATAAACTGTTTTAAAAATAATCAATTGTGTCAACAGTTACTGAGATAAAAAAAATATTCTGACAGGTTTAAAAAGTTTAAACACAGAAATTAACTAGGGCACAGAAATAATCTGAAGCATATAATCACAGAATCACTGCCAATAATCCTAGAGGCATCGTGGCAGACAGGGAAAATGCCTGAGAGCAAATACCCTGATGTTCATAAAAGAAAAGAAGGTAAATTATAGAAACTGGGTGAGTTTGGAATTACAGGCGAACTTCTAGAACATATTATTAAAGGTGGTTTGTAAACAATTAGGAAGTGGTACTCACGAGTAGCCAGGAAGATCTCATAATGATGAAGTCATATGACTTTGTTCCTTTCCTAACTGGGTAACTCATTGACTTGAATAAAGAGATGGTAAACTTGGCTCAAGTTGAGAGATTTTGTTTCCTAGGGCCATTTGTAAGCTGTCCAAGACAAGAATTCTAACAAAAGTTTTGGCAGAGCATGGAGCAGTCGGTCCCAAAAGCGAAGGGATCAGAAGATTCCCGAACAAATATCTACTATTGTCCATTGCTAGCTTTTACGTGCCCATCTTGGGGAGACGTGAGGGAAGGTTAACTGCATTAAATTAAAAAGATCAAGAGTAGGAGGACACAAGCAAGAATTCTAACTCTGGGTTTCATAGTTGGAAAAACATATGAACTCCTGAAATACTCAGTAATAGATGAATGTCAAGAAGTCTCAAAAGATATGTCCCCTAAATTCTCAATTTAGCCCTGTCCTGTTGAACGCTTTTGAAAGAGATGTACAAAGAGAAACAAAGATTGCTTGTAAAATCAAGAACATCATGGAATTCGGAGGAACGGCTAATATTTTTTGATGACAGGATGAAAATTCAATGTCCCAATAGACTAAAATGATGAGCTAAAAGTAACATTAATTTAATGGGAAATATGAGATCTTGAATTTGAGGTAAAAAAAAAAATCTCTCTACAAATACAGCATGAAAAAGATAAGGTGAATTTCAATGATGACAACAGTCCCTCACCTCCTGCGGCCACTCAGTGGCTGCGTCCTGGCAATTCACCTCCTAATGTCTCTCGCCTGCCACTCCGCCTGCTTCTCCTCTAACTCAGGCACTCATTGCCTCTCTTCTACCTCCACACTCTTGCCTGTCCGATCCATCTTATACAAAGCTCAGCAAAATGTCCCTAAAGCCCGGGTCTGCACCTGGTACTCCGTTTACGCACCTTCGGTGACTCCCCCCGACCTAATTTAGGCCAAATTCCTTGAGCCTGGCATTCGAGATCCCTCACCATGTTGGGTCAGCCTTCCTTTCCAAAACTCAAACACTCATCATTTGTTTTTCCTTTTCCTGTTCTTCTTCTCCTCTCGATATTGCTCTGTTTCCTTTCTTTTTTCAACTCCTCAAGCCTAAATCCCGTCTAAATCCTCCACATTCTTCACGAGGCCTGCTCCATATCCTTTATCACGCCTTTCTTGTCTTCCTTAGGTCACCTCCTCCTTCTGGAGCACCTTACCATATCTTCTGTCATAAAGTAGTGCTGTGGATAGAAACATGTCCTATTTTTTTGTCCCCTATTTCCCTTTCTATTCTCTACCAAGAATGTGAGCTCATTAAAAGTATAACATGTGATTGATTGACTGCTTTATTCTCACACACTCATACAGTGGCTTGGATCTGGTAAATACTCAATCAATACCTCACAAATGCAAAGAGGATGTACTAAGAAGCACTATGTCCCGCACTGGGTCCTGCACAAAGGAGGTGATGGTTTTGCTGAAGTACAAAGAGCGCATCTGGAAGACTAGGCTCAGCGTGGGGTACTCCTTGTTAAGAAAGGCACTGGCAAGAGAGAATTAAGACTGGGATGGTTTATAGACACAAGACATATCAGAAACCAAGAATATTCATTCCAGGGTGGGTAGGGGAAGATAAAATGGAACATGTGAGCTATCTTCAGATATTTGAAGGGCTTTAAAGTATAAGAATTACACTAATTTGGAAGTACTGTGTTCAGTAAACAAGAAACTGTTCAACGATAACTAGTCAGCTTTGTGGATGTAGCGAGCTTCTCATCACTTGACATGTGAGAGGTAGGATCATAAATGATGAAGAGAAGATCTCCTGTGATAAGTTAGGTGCCCAGCTATATGAAGTTAAAAGACTTTCTTCTAAATAATAATAATATATAAATGGCTATTAGTAAGACTATGATTCTAGAATCAACTGTGCCTTATTTTGGCAGGTTACATAACATCTCTAGTATAATTAATATTAACCAGCATTATTATTTATTAGAACTACTGGTTGAACATAATGAAATATAAGAAAAAGAAAATATGATTTGCTTTTTTAAAAAAAGCCTTAGAATTCAATGGAAGTTAAAAACAAACATAACAGTAAATTTTAAAAAAGTTATTAAAATATAACTGATTTTAACATGTTTTTTAATTTCTTTAATATTTAAGTTTTAATATTTAAAATCCGCTATGTAATGTCTCATTTGGTTGATGTGACATTGGTACAATTACTTTCGAGTTTTGTAAAGCTGAAAAGATAACAGTCTATCTTAATTCCAATCTTAAACGACCAACCATGAGGAGTGGTTTTTAAAATTTTTATTTGTGTCTCTCTCAAAAGAATTTTGAAAAATATTATCCTTCCAATATTTAAAAATTGATATTTAACATCTGTCAGCATGAGCTTAAATGGTAGCAAAAGATATAATTTGGGGCATATTATAAAGAGAGACACTTAAAATTACTATTTTAAGTATACCCAATAGAATCTCAATACCAGAGGGATTTGATATCCACCATTTAAAATATATATGAATAAGCTCTTCTTTGACAGTTGGATATTTTTCATTTTTTTCTTTGAATTATTATTTTTATTTCAGTTCCTCACTGAATTTTATCCATTAAGAATACACATACGTATGCTTAAAAGTATTTTATTGATTACGAGTTTTCTGCCAGAAATTATTTGCACAAATTAATCTAAAAATTTTAAATTAAGATTTTCTGTTACCTTGAGTATAATATAATTAATTATACGTATGATTTAAACCTACATATAATTGTTTATAAATTATTTTTGAACAGAAAAAGTTAAATGTTTGTGGGAAAGCATCTCTCAGTGGGGTGGTTGGGTTTCTTTTAACCGGTTGATGTTGCTGTGGATAAACATCACTTACTGCTGGAATAAAGGAGGTTAAGCATTCACCTAAGTTGTCTTTCCTAACCACTGCTTCCTGGCTCACTTCTAATGTCACCGTCATCTCCTGTACAACATCTACATTTTCAAGTCCTATTTTTTAAGACCCGCTGTCATTTGGTCTTACTTTTCTCATTAAGCATTAGTTCCTACTACCTTCTACTAGGATCTCTGTTCCATTCAAACTTCCTCATGCCCCCTTCCAAATTATCAGGCAGCGGACATTTGTGCTTCCTCTCCATCCCTGTGATGTCCTTATCTATTCTCTGCACCTCCCTAAATGCCATTCGTCTTCCTAAGAGGCGGCACAAATCTCACTGTCTGTGAAATCTTTCTGGACTCCAATCACCTTTTCTCTCTCATGTTTTATTTCTTCTGCTCTTATATCCTGTATTATACAAGTACTACATGATTATGTACTGTACTTTAGCTACCTATACTTAATTATATAGCACATAAAATTTAGTATTTTATTATACATTCTTTCCTCCTCTAATTGTTTCAGCTCTTGTCAACCAGACCATAATTTGTTCCTATTATTAGCTTTTTATGAGAAGTGCTATGATCTTTTCCATGAGTTCAAAGAGATTTTTGAACCCATAAAAAAGAAATCAGAGAGAAAACTAAAGGTTTTCAAGTTCATAACAATGGTTTTTCATTTCCACTGGTGCCGAAAACAGTAAAAATGTCTTTTCATGACAGTAGGAAGGCTACAGATCAAACATCAGGAGAAACACATTTGTAAGAAGTAAAAAAAAAAAAAAAAGAATAAATCACATTATAGATTATTAACAGTTACTAAGGGTTTGAAATTGCTTTCCTTTAAAGATCTTTTAGAATCACATGATGGACTAATCAAGATCTACAATATCCTCGAGGAAGACAAATCTTATGATTCTATGCTTTCACGAAAATCAAGGCTGACATCTCATCTAACCTAGCCAATGGCCGTTTTAAATGTCCCTGTCCCTTTGTCTCTTTCATCCCCTGAGTGAGTATGACTACATAAGCATCTAGGAGACTATTTCTGTGGCTCATGTTCCCATCGGGCTCCTGGACAAACTCTAGGATGGTCCTTTTCTATAGTGGTGGAGAGTTAGCTGATGAAGGCAATACCACAAACCGCAACAATCGGCAGGTTCTAAAGTCACGTTGCTCAGCTCCCAACAGAAGCGCTACCTGTAGGCCGCAGCGCAGGTGTCCTTATACTCCTGGAGCTTCACACACACCATGTTGAGGAACTGATCTGAGTACGCGCTCAAGTCATGCATCAGGTTCATGAGGTCCTGCACCGTCTTCTCCACGATGATTGTGCTCTGGAAAAGAACACACAGGGGGCACAGAAACTCGTGAGTTCTTTTCACTCGAGGAATGTGTCCGACAAGGAAGGACAACTAAAATGATGTAATCAGTTAAGACACTTGAGCTTTCTTTGGGAAGATGTGATATTTAAAAATATTGATTAAAAAACGACAGCAAAATAAGCATTTTACATAGTGCTGGTCTCCCAAAGACCCAAGAAAGTGTTTACTGTGGAAGGACATAGGACAGGGATTTTCAAATTGATTTCATGGAATTCTTGGCATCTACAAGGTATCTCTGTGGCTTTTCAGATAGAGAATGTATATTCATTTGGGGCCTGATTTACCACCTATAGAGCTCTACTCTCAGGTGAGGGACCTATGAGAAACAGCACAAAGAGAAAAGCCTTCTAAGATTTATTTTAAAAGTTTTAAAACAATCAATCTATTAAGAACAACGACTAACATTAGCATTGTGCCTCACAGCTTGCAGAAGGTTTTCACGTACACAGCATGTTATCTCACTTAGACTCACATAATAATCATGAACATTTATTGGCTTCTTATAAGTGCAAAGTACAGTGGTAGGTGCTCTACATGCTTCGTCTCATTTAATCCTCTCAGCACTCCTAGCTGCAGAAGGATCCTGTCATCGTGCCCAGTTTAAAGATGAACCAGGCTTAGAAAAGGGAAGTAAACAAAGTGAGGGCTCCAGGCTTTGCTCTTTTAACTGCACCTTTCTGCCTGAGTTCTGTCTGTAGCCTGATCATTTTCTCATGAGATCAGAGTAGTCCCTATGGTTGCCACTGCAGAAGTGTCCAAACAGATTCAGACGTATTTTTGTAGTGAATCAGAGAAATCTCCAAGGAAAAAATAAGCCCATCTTACAGCTAGAGACTGAGAGCATTATGCAGTAACTCAATGTTGTATCTGAAAAGAGACCTATTCAGTAAATTCTCAATCTTTAGGAAAAGACTAAGTTGTTTAAATCATTAGTTCATATCTCTTTCAAAAGAAGCAGATTACACTGGAGTAAATATTAATCACAGGCTTAGAAGCTTGGAATCCTTTGGTCAATAGATGGTTTGGTGAGTAAGTATTTATTTATACCGAATTACCTAAGCTCTGACAGACTTAGCCATAAAAGTAAACTTTGAAAAAAGTGTTTTTTTTCTAGTCTGACAGTGACCAATAAAAGAACCAAAGGAGTTTTATTATTATACTTAAACAATGACTATGGGGTATAGTGTTTTGGTTAATCTTTTTCCTTCTAAAACTTAAATAAAAAAGGATAAAAGTATACAGCTTTTCTCAACACGATGGAGGATTAGTTTAAATTCTGAGTTTACATGTGTTTAGTTATTCAAGATTATTTGGTTATAGAGCCCTCTTATCTTCTTTCTCTCTCTTCCCTTCTCCCCATTGCCCCAAAGCAAAACAAACCAAAGTTGAAAAGGAAGGAACAGTTATATTCTGTAAGGCAAACCAAATTACAGTCTCTATAGAATCCCCACAAGTTCAACTTCCTTTTCTGTATCGATTTTAAGATTAAAACACTGCAGCTTCACCCTGATCCATAATCCCGTTTCTCTGCATTTGTGTGTGAGTGACAGGAATTGATTCTGCTTGGCTATATGTCCCCATGCTGTTCAGAAGAATCTAAAATCCTCATCCTGATTCAGAACACAGGATATCCTACAGCATGTAAACAGTAATTCATAAAAGGAGAGTGCAGTCCAGCCATCCTAACAAAGCCTATTTGAAATCTGAAAGAGTCGTAGGGATGATGAGCACAGGGAGACTGCTCAGATTGAAAGGACCTGGTCCTATTCCCAATTATGCTGTTGATAATCAACTCTGGGGCAGGTTTGGGTAACCCCTTCCTGCCTAATGACTCAATTTAGTCTTCTAATAATTAGAGATAATCAGATGGCTCCTCTAATCTCCTGGTCCTCATCGCTCGGGGACTCGGTTGGTGCACTGGTGCTTTTACACCTAGGAAAGACTGTGCAATTGTCCTAGGTCGCCCCAGGTATGTTTGGTCTTCCTGATTAGACGATCTACTTTTTAAAAGCAAGACTGGCCTTCTTCTCCTTTTGTCCATCTCCCGCCCTTCCCTTTCTCCCACTTGTTTATAATTTCTCAGCAGTTTTGGGATACTACTACTACTAATAAAAGAAACAGTACTGATGACATGCATACACACAAATAAACCTTTCTGAATGTCAGACATGTGAGGGATGCCAGGCGCAGACATCTTTGCATTTTGAAATCTCTTTGAGTGGATTCAGTTTGATCTGTATCCCATGGCTTGCAGGTAACTAGAACTATGCTGATAACCCTCGGGGGGAAGGGGAGACTGTAAGCACAGAGGTACAACCCCTAGAGATAAAGGGTTTGGAGTAAGCAGAAAGTACCTGCAGGAAATGATTAGAATGCCATGGTTTAATATGAATGGTTGTGCTGATCAACAAAGGACCTATGTGATGCTATATGATTATATGCAATTTTCCAGCTATTTGGTTGGTTTACCTTGTCATGGTAGTACTCTGGATAATCAATCACTACATTCTCTTCAAGGAAAATGACATGATAGTTTGCCAAATGATGGGTATTTTTACAAGAGAAAAAAGTTCCTATTTTTCAAGAATTTATAACAATTTCCAAATCAGTGGCTCTGACAGACAAATGTTGAAAATATCCAATTTCTAACAAGGTCAATTCTATTTTTGTTTATATAATCTCTTTGGCATTGCAAATGATTCACTGATCCATTATTAATTTTGGGATTTGGTAGTGTTGAATATAATGACTTCTAATAAGTAAAACTCTGATTTTATTCATTATAATTTTTATTAAACACATCACAAATGATTGATATTTGTTCAAAAACAACTGAATTCTTTCTTGCAACTTATTACCAGATAATAAAGTCTGGGCGTGACATGAAAAATGAGAAAAGGAGGAAAAAAATCCCAGACTGGAATACCCGATGCCATTAAAAAGCCATTGCTATGAAAAAATAAACGAAAATTTCTTACAGGAATACACAGCAATCTAAAACACAAAGAGGATGTATAAGGACCAGCTCTTTCATTCTGCACTTTTAAAAAATTTAACGAACGAATGAAGATGACTGGACCTTTGTGGCCTCAACCCCTGTTTGCAAAAATGGGGCTCAGAGCAGGATATTGATATTAATATTATAGAAAACTGGTTCTAAGTTCAAATAATTTGACAAATGCTGAGTTAAAGAAACACAATTTCTTCACTGGAGGACTCTGGAAACTTTTCGTACGCTAATGTCATTGTGAATCATGCAGAGAAGAATGTGGTATCGATCTTCCCCTAACACTAAGAAACCCTTTTTCATAGCATATCTTTTCACATCTACTGGTTTGGGAACAACTGTCCTTAGTTCTCTGGTCAGACTGATGAGGATGCTGGGCCCAAGGACATGCTGGAGGACACAGAAGGAGTCTGGTAGGAATAGGGTGAGAATCCCAGTCTCTCCCTTCTCAGTCCCTGCCTTTCTCCACACGCCCAGACTTTTAAGCTCTGGCTCCTACCGGCCCCTCTAGCCTTCTCTCTAGCTGTGTGGTGCATGCTCGCCCTTGTGATCTGACCACACTAAGTTACTAGTTAGTCATTCCTTGAATGCACCGGGCTATACTTTCTGCCTTTGTGCCTTCAAGACTCCCAACTTCCGGGCCTGGGATGACCTTCCTAGCTCTTGCCCTCTCTTCGCTGAAGAGTCAGCTCAAGGGTTACCTGCTCTGATTTAAATGCCCCTCTTCTGTGCTTTCAGAATACCCTGGGCATAATTTTAGCTCAAGCTCCAAATGGGGTATGGCAACCAATGAGTCACTTGACCATTTCCTGCACCAGACTATAAATTCCTTTTAATCAGTGACTACGCCTTTGCATAACTAGCAAGGTAATTGGTATACAGCAGGTGCTCAATAAATGTTTATTAGATCAATTAATGCGAATGCATAGCATATTCAGAATATGGTGAAATACAGATTTAGAGTATAATTATAATGCCAAACAGTGGGTTTAAACCCTGATTTGTAGGGTGCTGTCAGACCACAGCCTCTTCACCACTACTTTACTGTATCTTAATTCCTGTGGTTCTAAAGACTGAACATTTATTGTGATTAAAGGTCTTAGATTTCTCGATAAAAACATTACTAATTTCACTGGAATGTATTATTTTCTATAATGGCAATCTCTATCTCTATTTCTCTATTTCTCTCTCTCTCTCTCTCTCCCTCTCTCTCCCTCTCTCATACAGACAGACAGACAGACACACACACACACACACACATACACACACATACACACACACACAACTATATATGCCAATTTAAAAGTTTTAAGATGAACAAATATATTCACAACTCAGGAATAAACTTCAAAAAAATAATAATTAAAAAACCCCTTTAGTTTGGACCACGTGGACTCTGTAATTGTGCTGTTTTGGTCTCTGGATCAGGGATGGTTGAGAGAGGGTGCCAAGAACATAGAGTCCTAGGAAACTGCTTTAGAAAGAATTAGAAAGAAAGCATAAAATAAAGTATCTATCACTTCAGATATACACCACCAACACCAAACGCCCATACCAGCAATTGTGGAGAAAGGGGGCTACATGAATGTTTGATGATGACATAATGTTTTTGTTTATTCAGATATATTCAACTACAATTCAGTAAAAGCTGTCATACCATGGTGTCCTCACAATTACTACCAACTCCAAGTTGTAGCTGGCTGTGAACAATAATAACCCCAGTTTTACAGTGGTGATCATTTTGTAATGTATACAAATATTGTATTATAGTGTCGTATACCTGGAAATTACATAATGTGATATACTGATATTACCTCAATTAGAAAAAAAGGAATAACTACAACAACAGAAATGACAGAAGCCAAAAGGAAATCTGCTTTCTGTTTTTGAATCTACATTTTGATTTGCATGATGCCTAGAATGTTCTGAACATGTCTGCTTTTTTAATGAGCCAGCTGGTAAAAGGCTGCACGTCCAGGTGTTGGTGCCTGAGGAACTGGCATTTCTACTCTCCAGTCTAAATCATCTTCCACTTCCTAAGCAGGATGATCTTTGAAAAAGCTGTATCTCCCACAGAAATGAGTGTTTATGTCCATCCAAAGACACGAACGCAATACACATAGCAGTTTTATTTATAGTAGCTAAACTCAATAAATAAAAGCGATCCTCATGTCCATCAATAGTTGAATAGGCAAATAAACTGTGGTATGTTCACATGATGGAATACTACACGGGCGTGAAAAAGGAACAACTACTGACACACGTGACAACATGGATGAATCTCACAGCCCACGTGCCGAAAGTAATCAGACAGAAAGGAACACAACTGCGTGATTATTATTGTGGTTCGGAGAAAGGAAAAAGTAATTTCTGATGACAGAAGGCAGAAGAGTGGCTACCCATAGAGGGGTCAGTCCTGAGCGGAAGAAGAGAACCTTCCAGGTACTAGAAATAGCTTGCTTGGGTAGCAGCTGTGTGAGTAAAAACTTATGTAAAAAATTCTTAAGATTTGTGCACTTCACAGTTAGTTTAACATCAAAAAATTTCAAATTATATCTGAGTTTGTCTGTCACCAACTTCAACAGCTCTTTAATGCACTCGGCTCTACATTCTTCAGGTTACCCATACGGCCCTTCATGACATGGCTTCTGTCTACCCCTCCAGCTTCATCATCCGCCCTTGTCCCCTTGCCACTCTAAGGTCCTGCTACCTGGGGCTTCTTCAGAACTTCATTCCCATTCCAGGGCCTTTGCACATGCCAGAAGGTTCTGTCATTTGTCTTCCTTTCCTAGAATAATTTTTCTTATCTTTTAGGTGTCTCAGCTAAAAACTCCTTTCTGTGGGAAGACTCTCTGTAACCCCCATTAGGTCTTCCTATTAGGAACACCTAGAACATCTCCTTTTGTTTTCTTTCTCTGGAGAACCCAGAATTATACCCCTTTGCTAGAGGAGGAAGAAGTAATGCCTGGGAGGGACATGCGGTTGCTGGTTATGTGTGTGTGTGTCAAATTCCAATTCTGAGAAATTTATGTCCACCTGTTACATGAATAGGCACCCCTTCAAAATCTTGTCTGAAAACAACCATCCATAAGTGTATAAGTATTGTATTCTAATGGTTTTCACTTATACTATATTTTTAAAATGTGAAGATGTAGTAGTATTGTTGGCAATCCTACGACTGAGAAGCATTCAAAGGGACCAGAAGTTGTCTGGGAAAGAGCAGAGAACTTAATTAATTGATTGAACAGAAACATATTTATTAGGTGAATATTTTCTCTGTGCCGAATATTAGGCTCACTGCAGGAGAGAAAAAGCCAGAGGAGACGAGATCCTTGCCCTCCAGTGATTTTAGATATCAGTGGGAGGTGACAAACAAGTTCACAGATAGGGGCAATAAAGTGTCAAGGTGCTGTCCGGGGCATCTGTCTACTGTACGGCAGAGGCAGAGAGGAGGAAAGAATTAATTGGACTAGGGCAGAAAGGGGTGGGGTGGTGAAAAAGAGGAAGTCATGATTGGACTGAGTCATGGAAGACAGTGACTTGCAGATTTAAAAAATATGGGGATAAAAAGCCCTTCAGACAGATGGGAGCAGCATGAACATGACATGGCATGGAATTCAGGACATTTCAAGTGGCTCTTCATGGCTGCGGTGAAGGATGCGCGTGTGTGTAGGTGTGTGTGTAGGTGGGTATATGTCACGAGGGCAGGCTGAGGGAGGTGGTCAGAAGCTAGATCCTGGAGGTCCTTTTATAACATATACATAGACAGTACTAAATTTTGAATATCTTTCTTTTCCTCTTCTCCAGCAAGAACATACAATAAATCCAATCTGATGTCACTTATCGCTAGATGATCCACTCAAGTGTAGGAAGATCATTTCAAAGGGTTTCACTGTTCAGAAAAGACAAATATACAACCAACAGGGAAATACATTCCGAAGCTCTCTTTGGCAGCCTAAAGAGTTAGGAAGAATTTACAAAAAGGCTTAACCAAAGAAAATATAAGGTCAAAATTTTTGGCAATCGGAAAATTCTATATCCTTTTAGACTGCACGTAAGTGATTATAAAATTTATTTGCCAATTAAAAACTTGAAAAATGCATGTCAAGTAAATTATTACTAATATTTTTTAACATTTTGAGTAGAAATAAAATCTGTACCTAACATATCTTATAAGCACAGCTGGCTCTTTCTGGGGTTTATTTAGGGCTTTGTGATTTCATATTTGAAATGAAACTAAATAGCAGAAAAAGGCAAAGAAGTATACAACAGTTGTGCATAATTAGGCTACGAGATCTCAGGGGGGCATTTTTGTTTCCCTAGCTAACATTAGGTAATATAAAAAATTAGTTGTTTACCTCTATACCTCAAATCAATGTAACTCTATCTAGGTTATCAATTCCCCTTGATATGTAATGGAACCCGGAGAGTGGAAATAGAGCAATGAGTAGGTGTGCATTAGCACTTATTTGTAACAAATATACCCAGCTCCACCCCCTCTCCCCACCCGATACACGCACATATACACCGCATATTTCGAAAGACCTTAAGGCTGCCAATTCAGCAAAATACATAGTGCTACATGTTCAGGGAACATAGAAATATAATAACAACATTAGCGGTTATAGTACCAATAATGCTCTTGGTATAAAGCAAGTCTCTTTTCCCAGGAAAGATAGTCTAGTTGTGATAACGTCATTCAGAACAAGAAATAAGTGATATTTCTAGAGAAGGTGCAAGTAAGTGCAAAGACAATGTAGGGGCCAAGGAGCAAAAGGGTGGGGGAGGCCTGAACCGGTACTGGAGGATGGGTGAGGTTTGGACACGTGGAGGAGAAGAGGCAAGCTGCTTCAGGCAAGAGAAAAGGTGCAGGCAAAGGCTGGGAGCAAGGGGCGAGCTGGTCTCCTGCAGCCAACAGGAGACGAGTGTGGCTTGGGGAGGGCATTCCCACTGAGGAGGCGGGAGAGGAAGGGCTGGCTGGACGGGAGCCGACCTGTGGGACCTGTGGAAGGCCGCGGGGCGGCGGGCCAAGGGCTCCTTCCTGCAGATGGGCAGAGCAGGGCAGCACCTTAGGAAGTGCAGCTCAGAACTGACTCTAGAGCTGAAAGGAACCCTTGCTATCCACGGTCTAATTTTCCTGGTTTAAAAACAAAAATGGCTAAAATAAATATAAAAGAGCCTGTCAAAGATACATCGCTAGTTTATGGTACTCCAAAGTCTAGAATCCAGGTCTAGAAAAATCTAGATCCTGCTCCCTCTGGCCAAAGGTGATAATTAGAGCATTGAACAGAATAACTTATTGCAGGTGACTATATTTATTGAACAAAAAAAGAAAAAAGAAAAAGATCAATGCAGAGAGTGAGTCAGAAAAAATTCACTTGTCACCATTTGAGGTGACTAGACTATAAAATCAAGTTCTTTTTTGAAAATTGCTAAAGAGAAAGAATTATGCATTTATTCTGTCTTTCCAGCAGGATCTCTGTCTCACGATTACCAAACAGAGAAAGCTCCCTGTGAAGGAAGAATGCCCACAAAGAAATGCAGGAGAAATCACAGAATCAGAAAACCACTTGGCAGCCCTTAACAGAACGACTGATTGGGGTAAAGATGATCACTTGGCACTAAAACAAATAGATGAAAGTTGGTAGGAAAGTGAAGATTTTTGTAGCGGCGAAGTTACACCACACAGATGACTTTCTGGTTACGTGAGCGAATCACACGAGGAAAACCGTGACTGCCCCGTGGAGGGACCGGAAGGTCACACTCACATCCAGGGGTCAAGCTCAGCATCGCCGATGTTGGGAAGTCAGCTCCTGCAGGTCCACAGATGTGATGGAAGATGAAATACAGCAGCGTCATCTTACCGAAAACATTTAACTATAGCACAGCAAAGCACAATCAAACTGTCGAAAACCAGTGACAAAGATAAAAATCTTAGAAAAAGCAAGAAAAAAAGAGAAATGGGATTTGAAAGGAAGAAAGCAGACTTCAGGCCTTTTCATTCCCATGTCAATGTTCTTGCCACTACCCCACGCTGTGCCCCGTCCTGGGGAAAAGGGTGTGAGACGAAGGTGGACCCGGCTGACACATGGGGGGTGGATTAGACACCTGACAGTTCACAGTGAGGCTGACTGGGGCCCCGGCGGCAGTCAGGGTGGCTTGAACAACAGTGACAGGAGGAGAAAAGTTGCCATAAAAAAAAGCAGGGACAAAGCCAAAAAACAACAAAACAAAAACAAAAACAAACACACCAAGGAAACAAAGTATGATAGAAGCTGAGGAGGAAGAATTTCAAGGAAAAAGGCTAGTGTAAGGGCATCCAACTTTTAAGGAACAAACCAGCCACCCACGGAATCCTCCGATGAGGAAAGAAGAACCCCAATGGCGGACTTACTCCGGGTCAGAGTGTCTCCTGGGATTTTCCTTCCCGGTTGTATATTTCTGGGTATTTTCTTCCTGCTCGGAGGGCCCACTATCACGCTCTACAGTCTAGTTATAGACACATTAAAAAAATCCTTTATTGTTTTCTACGTAAGTTGTTTGTTTAAAAAAAAGGTAATTTGCTCAAAGAAAAACGATTTATTTAAAAAAGCAGCATAAAAGTTAAAAGGCATGAAAAAAATATATAGATGAGCTTATAGAAAACAGAATTCAAAGATAACCAAATTCTAGTCCTTAATTGACTTGACTGGTGAAGGTAAACTACTCAGTACCCTTGTTTCCTTTCCCTTATACTAGACATATCTGCGAATAGCATTTATAATCCAAATGTGACTGTTAGAACAAGCTACCTACCTATCATTCATCTGTCAATCTATCCAACAATTACTGAGCACTTACTATGTGCCCGGCATTACCATTGTGCTACACTCTGAAAATATAACAACTACAATGAAGTGTGCCAATAGTATAGGTCTAAGTGCTCTGCATGAATAATCTCATTTAACTCCCTATAAATTTTATTTTAACCATTTATAAGGTTGGTACGATTATCCCTGTTTTACAGTTGGGGAGACTGAAGTACCAAGAGACCGAAGAGTTGTCCAAACTAGCACAACTAGAAAGTTTTTGTTTCAGCCAGTACTTGAACTGAGGTAACTTGAATCTTTTGTTGCTTCTGGTAAAAACACAGAGAGTCAGTGATGAGTTAGTCTTCCTAGGTAGCGCACAGTGCCAAGTGCAGCATGGTCAAGGTGAATGAGGACTGATTATGGAAGGTTACTGTCACCTACAGATGACAGTTTCAATGGTGGGTTTGGAGAGACCAGAACCAGGTTTACAGGAAGCTGAGAAGGGAGAGAGCGAGGAAGGCGGACACTCATTTGAGACGTTTGCCAGTGAAAGGGAGGTGTGAAGTAACTCCACGAGGGGACAGGATGGAATCAGGAGAGGAAATGAAGATTAGCCCCTCCTGCTGCTCAGTTGGCTGTCATGTATGACCAGCCTTCTGGAGACACAGGCCATTCTAATGCCACCAGCCAGGAGTCTCTTCAGTGACAGTTTCACACCAGCAAGTGCTCTTCTCTCGTCACAATTCCCTGATTCCCCAGCCTCTGAATTTACCCAGAACTGATACCTAAGACAAAACAATTGGTCATAAGGACACAAGATTGTCATATGGACTCAGGCTAATAATACAAACTTTCTTAAACTTATCTTTCCAAAATTATGTTTCTGCATAATTTTCCCCCTGCCTTGCTGACAATATCAATGTAGCATTTTCTAACACCCTCTTTTTTCCCCTGAGAACTCAGAGTACTTCACAAATATCTCAATCAATATCCCAACAGATTGTGAGAAAGTAGAGCAGTCATTATCATCCCTAAATTTTAGCAAGTCTAACACTTAAAGCAGTTTCCAGGAACAAGTATAACACTTAGAAGGGTTTTTAAAGAACTCCTGAACGTCAAGCTGCCACCGAAGGTGGTCTTAGATGCTTGCATTTCTTTACGTTTCCTAAATTCTCATCCGCTCTGACTAGGTTCTGTCATGTCGCAGAGCGTCTATTCACGGAAACCCTTCTTTTGATGTAGTGGTATTATTCCAGCATTTGATGTGATTATTTTGTCCTTTTAAAGATTACATGTCCTCAGTCACTCTATTTGGTGCCAACAAAGAAACAAATCTGGAAATTCACAGAGCAGAGTCTTTACAATGCTCCCTTTTTGCTAGCAGAGCCAAGGTCTCTTCGGCAGGAGGCCCCAGTGACCCACGTTGGGGCACGATTCATTAGGGAAGAGCTGTGAATGTATAAATCAACATGTCAGAGGAGGAAGTCCGGCTGGACCCAGTGGGAGATGCACACCACACACACGTTTGCCCCACTCTGTGCGGGCTCGCCTGTCTTCGGTGGCTCACACCATATAATAATCAATTATGCTGACAACTTTCCCTACAAATTGTTTCAGCCTCAGTTACTCATGCACCTCAGAGGTGAGATCTGGGGCCCTCGAAGGAGGAGAATGAGCAGGGAGCTTGGCTTCCAGGAAAACGGAGCATATGGAGCTGTTAGGGAGAGAGAGCATGCGAGCGAGCGTGTCCGCGCGAGGGAAAATTTGTTCAAGGGTAAAGATACAACTCAGCTAAGCCTCATACTGGGAGAGGCAATAAAATTTGAGAAGAACTAATGAATTTTAAAAAGTAGATCCTGTTCTTGAAAACTGGTCGTGGTGAACCTAGCTTTCCCGCTCATTCTAGGAACAAAGTTAACTGCTTTATTTGACCTTTGCATGCTGAGAAAAACATTGTGCATCACTGGGCAAAAATCAAATGATGAGCAAACAGAAGACCTGGCTCCAAAAACGGTTTTAAAAGTTGACTGCCTTTGGGGTATTGAACGAATTACTTCCTTTCTCTCTTCATTCACAAGGGGTGTGACTGTCTTCATGAACCATGGTGACATCGCCAGTCTGCCTACCATGGTTTAGGAGATGAGTCATTTCCGCTTTCTGTTCCTAGATTTTAGTTATAAAGGCACATTATTTGTAGAGAGAGGGGCCTATACGAGATTAGAGATTACCATCATGCTTTCTGATGAACTACACTCAGTGGTACCCTACCAAAGTTTATGTGAAAGGGACGGTAATAGTATCACCCACATACTGCCAGGAAAGCAGCTTCTCTCCTGAATCCAAGAAGAGTGAATGGTTAAAAATCAGAAGATTGAAGCTTTGATGCATTTTGTTGTAAGACAATCTTTTCACACAGGAAATGCCCATGCCACTGGGAAGGATACAGCCGACACATTATTATATTTCCAGACTTTACGGTTTCACCACCCAGGAAAAAAATGGATGAATATACATCCAACTTTTTATTTTTCCAAGTAATGATGCTTAAAATAAAACAAAACCAGATCACCTACAATGTCACTGTTTTGATAAAAGTATGGTGAAAGTATGAATATTTTAACAGTAAAAAATAGCAAGGAAATGAGAAAAAGACAGTCCCTCCCAAGAAAGTAAACTGGAAAGCATGCACGTGTGTATACACACATGCACATATAATGCACTGCCTATTACATCAACCTTACTCTACCCATTTTCTGTAGGTCCCATGTGGGACTGGCTGGCCCAGGATGGCGGACGGGCCTTTGGGAACCACTGCTCTAGGAAGCAGTGTTAAGCATCAGTAACAAGAGTACATGTTTTGCAGGTCACTGTGCCTGCTGAGACCTATATGCCCAGGGGCACTATTCAACTGTTGTGATTATTTTCAATTCTGGGGTAGAGGGAGGTTTGCTCTTAAATGGGACATCATTCTATCAATGATGAGCTTCATATTTATTCTAGCGTCTCTTATTAGACTAAAGAGGAGAACAGAGACAGGCAATTATGTTTTAAAAAGTAGGAGAAATTAAGTACACAAAGATTCAGCTGTCATGATTTTATCTTTGGGTTGTAAGTACAAAATTTTTTGAAATACAAAATATAAAACTCAAAAGTATGAAATGGAATAATAAAATTGTTCAATAGTCTCTTACTGCGGGTAACTTAGGAGGCACTTTAAGAACAGGCAGATATAATTTGGAAAGAAAACTCTAATGATTCATAAAATTACCACAGTTCCCATGTAACCGAAAACAATAGAGCCCACCACAAAATGCGGACAGAACATTCAAATCATTTTAATGGTTTCTCATTTTTTTCTTTTAAACTCTCTGCTCCTTTTATTACTAAGAATTTTTTTTAAATGAAAAGAAGGACGTCCCTGCTGTCCATTTTCTTCTTTTATTGTTTCCCTTTTGTTCTAAAAATGAGGGTAAAATTAAGTGCTTAGATCACTAGAGCCTTCCAGATGGTCAGACAAATGAGTACTGTGGCTCCTGGGCCTGGTTTTTTCATAGATATGGACATACATCTCTCATTTGGTCTCCATGGCTCTTGTTCAATACAAATTTGATTTAGCCTAAGTACCTTCAGTATGTGACCATCAAATTTCTGTCTAGAATGAGGATCAAAATTGGTTTAATTGCTTAAATCAAAATGGAAATTTTCTATGCACTTATAAAGCAGCCCTTACTTTCCTGGTATGCATACGTGAAATAAAACATAAGTTTATATGATATATATTTTAATCTTTGCAGTCACCCTTCTTGATCACCACTCTTCCTCCGGTTTATTTCATTAACCCTTTCCTGGTCCATAGAGCTACTATTTCTATTACAATGCCAGGCCATTCTTCTTCTTCTTTTCACATGTTCCCTTTGCGATCCTCCTTTCTGTTTAGAACTCTCTACCTCATAGAAAGCCTGTGGGTAAGGCCCGGATCACAACTAAAAGTGTTTTATTAAATAAACATCCATATTTTGCTGACCATATACCAGGCATGATTCTAGGTGCTTTTAAAATGAGTAACTCATTTAGTGCCCATAGTAACTCTATGAGGTACATACTATTATCATCCCCACTTGACAGCTGGTGAAACACAGGAGAAAAAAACTTAGTAACAAGCCAAGGTAACACGATTAGTAAAGCGTGGAGCCAGATGCAAAGCTGGTCAGGGTGGCCCCAGAGCCTTTGCTTTTAAAAATAAGAATAATAAGTCTACGGCCATGCCACCCTGAACGTGCCTGATCTCGTCTGATCTTGGAAGCTAAGTAGGGTCGAGCCTGGTTAGTACTTGGATGGGAGGCCATCTAGGAAGACCAGGTGCTGTAGGTGTTAAAAAAAAAAAAAGAGGAGGAGGAGGAGGAGGGAGAAGGGTGGGGAGGTAGAACATACAGGGAGAAAGAAATTAATGATCGAGTCACAGGGGATGAGAGGAGGGAGGGGAGCACGGCGTAAGAGGAGCCACGGATCCATTGCAAAAATCTGGGCGTGGTGTCCACTCGGACGGTGGCGCAAAGAAACGTGAGGCACGCGACGGCGCTGCGCTGCTCGGGGTCTGAGGGCCGGCTCCCCACGGAAACGCCGTTTACTGTTCTCCATCAGCACAGGCTCCCACCACGGCTCATGCCCAGCTGCCAAAGTGGTGTCACCGAGCTCAGAGTCGGGACGAGATGTGCGGAGGCGCACACGGTGCCGCAGTATTCCTGCTGTCGGCCACAGTGATAACCAAGAGCGTCGATAATGGTAAAATTCAGTAATGTCCCAAGTCTGCCACAGCCAAGAAATAAATGCAGGAAGAGAGACACAGACAAAAATGACAGCGCTTATGAAAGAGAGAATACGCACTCGAATCTGATGAACGGAGAGAAGGCAAGCGTGAGCGAGCTTGCGAGGGCGAGCTCGGAGGAGCCCCGCGTCTGTCGGCGGCAAAGACAGAACACCGGGAATCTCGCCGCCCACCCTCACGCCCCCTAAGCAAGGCCTTGCATCTTCCTCCCTGCCGTATGGAGATTCTTTACTCATGGGAAACGGACAGAGGGCAAGAAGGAGCAGACGTTATTTCATGAAATAAGCTTTAGGTGAACAATAATCTGAACTTGAGTAAAAGAGGGAAAAAAAAATTGGGAATTTAATGAGTACTATTTATACACAAATCTAGATGTGGCACTGAGAAAAATCTGCATGGAAAGCTCTGATACAGAGAGAAGAAAAAGTCATGTATCACAGGGAACTAGCAAGTTTTAGAGAAAGCTTGTTTCTTTCACTCACTGAGGTTTCCCCAGAGCCAAGCGAATCTATATTAAGATTGTGCACAATCTAGATAGAGTCTAGTACGATCATATTTAGTCAGTATTTTCTGTACTATGTGAATTTCCATTATCTCTGTTCCATGAGGCAACTGTCTTTGAAATTCTTGTCACTTGAATACAAAAGGACGCTTGTGTGTCTGAGAGACGTGTTTTTATGGAAAACTTTCTGCCTTTTTCTTTGCTGCTCAAGAATTTAGTGATATTTGAAAATTCAGGAACTTGCAAAGGTATATAATATGTAATAACATAACTTTACTAGGCACAGTACAATATAGAATTTTATGTATAAGGCACTTATCGAATGCTTGTTGAATTGAAAGATTAGGGCAAGATCCATCTCATTATTCAAAACTGCCAAATAATGGGCTGTTTGCTAATTGACATCTGAACATATAATTATAACTGGCAACCCTACATAGCAGAGCACCTGAGGTCAAAAAATCAGGCAGCTTCCAGATCCCAAGTGGCCAACTGTGGCCTGAATTGGAAGTTAGTTAACATAGTTCTCACTTTTATAATTGCGAAAAGGAAGCGCAGCTGTAAACCTCAGGCTGGCATTGAGAAAGCCAACGCTGAGCTTGAGGCCCCTTCCGTTTAACCGAACACTGTGCTCTTCTTTCCCCAGTCCCACACTTACTTAAGAAATGAGGATTTCCGGCCATAACATTCTGGATTAGAATTTCTGGATTTTATCTTTCTGCTATAGTGTGGTACAGCTTGAATACGGAAAAGTAGGATACCTGACTAAAGAACTTTTATCAATTTCTTTTTTCCAGCCCATTTAGTGAATATTCTTGAGCATCTACTATGGAAAAACACCGCGCTAAGGAGATATGAGCATGGAAGGGTGGGAACTGGCCTTTATGAAATACGTCCAGTCTGCAGGGATTATGCGACGCGGAGCTACACGCGTCATCTCGTCTAGCCCTCCCAAAGCTCATTTCGCAGAGAAGACAGGCTCAGAAAGGTCGGATTCCTCACCTGAGCTAACACAGCGCGTGGTGAGGCCCAAGGTTGCCCTTGGGCTGGCATTATTCCAAAGCCTGTGTTCTTTCCATTACACCACATGGCGACTAAAACTCCAAATTCTCAGGCAAGGCCCTGGCATAAAGGAGGCTACAATCTAGTTTTTGGTCTTCTTGAAAAGGATATAAAAGATCTAACACAGAAACTTAGCTACCCATATGAGGTATGTATGAGATGCTGAGATGCTCTGGAAGGTTTTACAGACAAGCTAGAATCTGAGTTGGGCTTCCAGGGACGGTAGACAGAAAAGCTGGACCTTAACGACATAGGCGGGAGGGGAGAAGCGGGTGAGTGACCCGTGTTCCTCCAGCTGCTTGGGGAGAGGCAGAGCAGGGCCTTTGAGTAAAGGCATAAGGAACAGGGATGAGGAAGATGCTCCCAGGGGATGTACTTCTGGGTAAAGAAAGCAGACCAAACGTACACGTCTACTCTCTCTCCCTCCCAAAATCTCACTGAAAGGACAAAAAAAAAGATATTCTCTCTTTCCACGACATAAATCTACAATGGAAAGGAGGATAGGTGGGAGAAGACAAAAGCCACACAATTTTGGAGGCTGGAAAGTAGATCGGAGTGGTAACTGCCCCTAATACAAGGGTCCTCATCCCCCGGCCACAGACTGTTACCGGTCCATGGTCTGTTAGGAACCGGGCTGCACAGCAGATGAGAGGTGAGCAGGCCAGCAAAGCTTCATCTGTATTTGCAGCCGCTCCCCAGCACTAGCATCACCGCCTCGGCTCCACATTCATATCATTAGGAGCTGGAGTCTCATAGGAGCACCGGTCTCTGGTGCCAAAAAGGTTGGGGACCACTGCTCTAATAAACTTAAGAAAGTGGAATCCTATGTCAGTAGTAGAAACAGCTGAGAAGCAATCACATCTCTACCGTGAATTCTCTAGGTGTACACGGGTGTGGGGACAAATGGGAAGGAATGACTAACATAGGATTAGTTCAAAGACTGTTTAAGAAGAAGTTAAATCCCCAGGCCCCTCCTCCATTGGGTAACTGTCTCTCCTCTACTCTGGTAAAAATCTGAAGGTTTATTCCCTGGAAAAAGCAAAATAGAGGAGATAGGATGAACAATGCAGGATGGGAGGACAGAAAAAGGGGGGAATTAAGAGAATGTACGTGTACCAGAAGCCAAGAATCCCCAGGCCTCTTACATCTTCTTCCCACTTGGTTTTCTGGATGCTGATGGTGAGGCCAGCAGATTAGAGCATCTTCCTCTGTGGAGTCTGGTCCATGAGGCGTGACCTCAAGACACTAACACTGGTGGTTTCCCAACCAAATGGCTCAGTCATATCTTCATGGTTCTATGACCCCAGCCCAAGCCAGGCAGTGAGATTAAAAGAATAAATCAAAGCTAAAGAGCTCTTGCCCTTAATATTTGAAAAACAGAAAGGATCGCTTTGAACTACTACTACTAAAGACAGTTTAAAGTAATTTACTTATAAAACTCTTGGTTTTTACCTTCTGTGGTCTTGAAAATTATTTGATTACCAAATTGATGAAATAACCTCAGATTCATGCTGGTTTAAATGAGAAGGCCATTAACACACTTGCCTTAAAGATCCCTTGGAACCACATAGTCAGATAACACAGAGAGCAGTGCATGAGCTATAATCTTCCTTTAATTAAGTTAATCAATACACATTTGCTCAGGGTTCTACTGAAAGGACCTGGTGTCTTTTAACATGCACACCCACCTCTGAGGCTTCTAAAAATTAGTCTTTGGCAGGTTTAAGTAAGTGATTAGAGTTTCTCCCTGTTATCCTACAGGTCATGCCATGTATCACATTTAAGTGAATGTGGCAGGATAATCTTTTGAGAGACTAATTTCTGTTCTAAGTGCTACAGGAAACTGGGTGGGGCGGGGGAATGCAAAATAGATTTTTCTCCTTCTCTGATCCCACTTGTGAAAGAATAACCAAGTCTTTGATTCCCCAAGAAAGGATTAACAGCTTCCTTTTGCTTCCGGAACTCCCCGAAAGCATATCTACCACCCAGGTCTCTGGGAAAGGAAGTGGACTGCCTCCGTGGGGAGAGGTAGGATGTTTTGGCAGCTTTGAAATGACTGGTGACAGTGACGGCAATGATACCACGGAGCTCTGACCGAACGCTGACCACTATGCTGGGAAGTGTTCACATTACTACATAGTTAGAAATACTTCATCCTTGCATCAAGCCTGTACAGAAGGGACAATTATTGCCACTTTAAAAGGAGAAAACTGAGGCGCAGAGCGAGAGTAGGAACTGTGTCCAAGGCCACACGGCTAACAAGAGGCAGAGACAGGATGCGAACTCAAGTGGAGTCTGGCTCAGAACCCACTGGCTTAACCCCATAATGACTCATTACAAATCAATGATTCGCCATTATTTATACTACTCTCTCTGCTGAGCAACAGACCCGTGTCCTTAATGGCCTTCATGGTGGGCAGAGCAGTGTGCACCCCACTTAAATGGCTCCACACCAGCACGCTGTGCTATGGTTTTATACAGTGCTTGTTATAGAGACTAGCAGTTATTAAATCTCAATTTTTTTTTTGGGGGGGGGACAGTAGACTCTCGTTGTCACTTTTTGTGATTCCTAATTTGCTGCTTCTTAAAATAATGTGAACCAGAAAATCAGATAGACAAACATTTCTAGAATAAATAGGCTTTGACTAAGGGATGGTGGGTTTATTATGATCACTATTTATGTAACTTAAAAGCTTTCAATTTTGCTTATATTAACTAATTGTACTTAATTTCTGAATCAATCAAGTATTCAAGCAAAATAAAATGCAAGAGCATCACTGTCTTCTCCAACAATAAGCCAGGTGTGCAAAAAGTAATGTGAGTACTTTGACGAGTAGACAAAATTCATGATATGGATGGATTTTTTTCATAAGCTGTGTTAAAATGTAAGTTTCTTGAAAGCAAAGCCTGGTCTTACTCACTTTTATATACCCCAGAGCACCTAGTATTATATCTGTACCTAGTCAGCAATCAATTATTATTTATATCTTGAAATAACCATAGTAGTAAGAGAAAAAGAGTCTCTGGCATCTCACCGGTGAACCAACTGCCTCCAGTGAGGATGAGAGCGACACAGGTGGGCACACCTCTCGTCAGATGGGGAACGGGGAGCACATCAACAATGTGTCTAAAATGAGAGGAAGAAGCCAGGGCTGTCCACCCAGGGCTGGAAAAGACGAGGGCTCAGTGAGGACTTCTATGTCCATTGTCCCCGGGCCACCAAGTGTTACCGTGGCTTATGGGTACTAGCTGTCCATTCCTTGGTTTCTGCTCCGAGGAATCTGATCATCTAGCCTCACTCCTACATTTTCACTTCTTACCATGCAAGACGACTAGATCCAAATATTCCACGGCATGCGATGTTTATGTTTCCACATCTGGTATGCACGATTTAATTATAAAATCCAAAATTTTAGTGACAGGAGAGCTTTCTCTTGTTCCATATCTATCTATACTCACCAATCTCCTCTGCTTTTCCTTATCTGAGTGCAAATGTCTAAAAGCCCAGAAGAAAAGGATTTCACAATTTACTGCTTACCAACATGCCATGGGTTGATATTTGGCAAGTTATTAAATACTAGTGTCTGCATGAAAAGTTAGGAGGCCCATGGAATTACCTAAGGATTCCTGTCAACTCTTGTAAATTAGTAAGACACCCTAAAGCGTTCCTCATCCAGAGGAGGCCGTGGGGTAGAGTGTGAAGAACACTGAATCACAGAAGATCCGGATGTTAAACCCTGACCCACCACTTACTAGATGTGACACATTAACTACCTGATAAGTTTCCTTCCCTGTACAATGGAAGAAATAACCTACCTCGCAAGGTTGTTGTACACAAGTTACAAAGGCGCTAGGAAAAATGTCATTTAAATAGTCACTGATATTATAAATTTCCACATATAAGTCAATAGACCTCGTCAAATGAAGTTTCAGAAACCTGTGAACAATACCCACAGTAGCCATATGACGTAGCATTTCTTCATGGCTATTTATGTGAATGAGCAGAGATGGTCAGCAATCATCAATAGAAATGACAATTGCGACAAGAATAAGTCCTAGGCGCGTAAAGAACAAATTCCTGAATCAACATTAGATACACTTCTTGTTGCTGCTGCTACCATTCTAAACAGGTACAAGTGTAAAACAAATAACTCGTCAATCGCCTACTGCCATTTATGAAATCTGTTTACTCATACGGCTGTTTGGTTAGTAGATTGCAGTAGAACTGTGGAATGTCACAAGTGTCAGTCACTGACATAGAGCTGATAAGTAGGGGAGTTTCTACTCCTCAAAAAGCCACCCCAAACTAGATGCCAGAATCCTCTAACATGGCTTTTATTTTCCTGGCAAAATGTTTAAATGAAATATAATACACGTACAGAAAAGTGCATAAATCATAAACATAGAGTTCAATATATTTTTACAAAGATAATGCACCCACGTAACAACCTAAATCGAGAGAGAACATTGCCAGCATTCTAACAGCCTCCCTTATTCACTCTGCTAGGCTCTAGCCTCGTCCAAAGGTAACCACTGCCTTGACTTCTACTCCTTTGATTCCTCTGACTTCTTTTTGAACTCTATTTAAAGAAATAACACAGTACATGAACATTTGTGTCTGGCTTTTGTGGCTCACTACGTCCGTGAGATTCATCCATGTTGTGGCGTTTAACATGAGTTCTTTCTTTTTCACTGCATTATAGTATTCCATTATATAAACGTACCATACATTATCTATTCTGTTCTTTATATATATTGGGTTGCTTTCATTTTGCCTATGAACTTTATAAGTCTGTGTCTTTTGGTGAACATATGTACACATTTTTATTGAGTTTATATCACGGAGTTGAACTGGTAGATAACAGGATATGTATACGGTCAACTTTAACAGATATTGGCAAAGTAGTTATACGAGTTTGCACTACCAGCAGCGTGTGAGAATTCTAGCTGCTCCATCCTTACTGCACTTGGTATTGAGTTTTTTAAAGCCATTGTTAGATGTGTAGTGGTATTTTATCATGGCACTTTATTTCGTACTTCCCTGAAGGCTAATGATGCTGAGTACCTTTTCATGTACTTGCTGGAATGGCTTATTTTCATAAGTGCTTACTCAAGCCTTTGGCCCCACCCCAACCTCTTTTTATTAGCTTGTCTGCCTTTTTCTCACTAGTTTGTAAAAATTCTCCATATATTCTGGACATACCACTTTTGGTTGGAAATACGTAATAAAAATATCTTTTCTCACTCTATGGCTTACCCCTTTACTCCTTTAAAGGTGTCTTTAATGAATAAAAGATCTCAAGGAAGCTCAAATTGCCTGTCTTTTATCACTGGTGCTTTTTGCGTCTTTTTAAAGAACTCTTTGCCTAAACTATAAAGATATTCTTCTATTTTATCTTTCAAAAGCCTATTTAAAAAAAATTCTAGTTGTACATCCAGCTGATCCAGAACCAATTATGGAAAAGATCCCTCTTTTCCCGCAGCCTGGAGATGGCATTTTTGTCATAAATCAAGCATTGGTCAGTTTTTGACTCTCTGTTCTACTCCACTGATTTCTCTTTAATGTAGACCTTGTGCTGACCTCCCTGTGACAGCATTTGTACTTTCAATACTCATTGATAAAGAAAATATTTTGTGAGCCAAAGATACTATGAATTTGGTAATGCTTATAGATTTTATAGTTTAATTGTCATTACAGCTTTTATTTGTATTGACAAATAATACATTCAGGTATGAGACTTAATTATTCAGATTCATGATTCCTGAAAAAACTTACACCTTCGGCCTGGTAGCTTCTGCTTTAAAAATTAATTTTTTAAAAAATTATTTATTTTAATTAGTCTGCATTCCCTATGCCCTGCTCCCCATCCCCATGACCATCCATCAGCTACTAGTTTGTACTTGTTTAACTCTTCACCCCATTCCCCTAGCCCCCCAAATCCCCATTCCCTCTGTCCATCACTGAATTGTCCACTGTATTTGTGAGTCTGTTTTTTGATTATTTTGTTCTTTTTATTCCTTAGATTCCTCATGTAAGTAAAATCATGTAGTGTTTATCTTTCTGTCTGACTTAAATACCTTCTAGGTCCATCAAAACAAAGAAAGGGAATGGAAAAAGATAGAAGTTAATTTCTTAAAGTTTTTACTTACATATCTTTGCCCTAACTTAATTTCTCACCACTAACATAAATCTATCACCACAACTACGTGCTAAAAGAAATGTAATGTAATGTAATGTAATGTATGTATCCAACTATCTTTATTTTAAAAAGCAACCTTGGCTTCTTATAGAGATCCTTGAAAAATCTTAGGAATAGCCCTCAGTTTCAAAGCTTAAAGCAATGACTTAGCTTATCTAGAGGTCATCTTTGTGCTGTAACTACTACTTCAATTAGCCAATCAATCAAAGAAATAAAATGCCTCAATTAATGAAGCCTCTGTTTAATGACACAGGTCAAAGTAAAAAAGGATTAAAAAAACTAAAGATATAAATCATGTGAGCCAGTGTTGGGATATGCCTTATGGCTTATCAGGAAGGTATACATAAACAACAGCTGACCAAGTACCTTCTCTTATGACCTTTATTTGTTATCACCAAAGGAATATGGGTTCGACCTTCGATAACACTATGAAAGCAATCCTTTGACATTCTGGCCTTGCCTTCTTATCCTTCATTATCTCCATACGCAAAGAACCTCCCCTCAACCCTTCAAACCAGTGTTTCTCAAAGCGTGCTGTGGTCCGGGAAACATCTTCCCCAGAATCGCCCTGGACTGACCGATAAAATCGTGGATTCCTGAACTAGGGGGTTCAGATCTATAGAATCAGAATCTGGGGGGCAATGCCCAGGAATTTCCATTTTGAACAATGTCTAGGAGCAATTCTTGAGCACCCCAATCTGAGAACCACTGTTTCTGGTCCTACTGTAGCTTTTTCTTATTTCCTGAAAACCGAGTGCCTACTCTGTCTGAGCACTGGTCTACTTTAAAGGACTTGTCCCTTTACATGCCTCAATTCCTTTTTTGGCTCGAGAACAGACTGTGAGAATTACTCTCCACTGAGGAGAAACGCACGTTAGTTGTGAGGGAGGTGACGGTAGAGCCAGTGGTATCTGGGGATGGCTGGAAGGGCATTCACAGTGGAGAAAATGGAAGAAATAAGAACTTAAAAGCAAAAATTCTCCCAGCATGTAAGGAGAATAGGGAGCAGTTGACTTTAATGGATACACCTGGATTATTTCTAGTTATATACAGAAAAATAAAGATATACATATTGGCATCATGTATGGTATTCCTATAATGCATTTAGGGAGATCACGTATGTGGATGCTATTTTGAAAACTTAAAGTGTCTTATTATTTCAGGACCTAAAGAATTTAAATTCCATGTCTGAAACCCGGAAATGAGGAGGAAAAAGAGAAATAACATCTATGAAGCACTTGTGTGTGCTGACTCTATACTAGGTACTTTACTATTTGATCTTCAATTCACCAACGTTTCCCTGAAATATTATTTTCCTTAGTATAAACTGAGACTGGTAGACATTAAGATATTTGCCCAAAGTCACATAGCAGCTGTACAGGGGAAAGATTCGCTTTGAATTTGTTTTGCATGGTTCTTTCTTCCTTCTCACAAATGGCCAAACATCCCTGGTGTCATCAGAATTGATGTTTTTCACTATAAGTGGCTTTTTTTTTTTTTTTTTTTAAATGAGGGATTGCTTGCTGGCTCTTTTACTTTCTTCCTCAGAAGTTTGGGTTTGATGATCTCTCAGGCTCCATTAGTTTAACTGTAACACACAGAAATGCTGCCGAAAATGAGGCTGAGCAAGGAAGAGCGAGCTGCCCAACGCTGGCCAGTCTGTGTGAGCAGATGTTCCTCAACATGGCGAATTCCGAGGCACATTCCCGCCTCGCACAGCTGACAGCTTCCTCTCAAGGACGCACGGATCCTGGCCAACAGGCTTCAGGCTTTTTTGAGAGGGAAAACATGTCCGTGGAGATGCTAGCCTGCAGAGTTCCATCCAGAAAGCCAGAATTGTATAGGCTGAAGCACATGAAGCCACCGATATGTGACACCGCTCGCCCTACAGCGGTGGCGATTTCTTAACCTGAGAGAAGCATCCGTATGTGGCCTGAGGAATTTTCTAGTCTAGTCAGCTTCTGGTTCTGCTCTCTAGATGATAATACAACTATTTGTTACAAAATTTCCTGCATTTAAAAAAGCTTTAGCATACAGAGCGATGGCAGGATTGACTATTGCACTTAGAAGTGCTCAGAGCAATTTTCATACAGCATCTTATTTTAACTTCACAATCCTGTACACCGATGACATACAGAAAATTCCATTCTTTTCCAACTCTTAAAACTAGGAGATGAACCTCTTACGTTAAGTCATTTGTTCTATCTCTAGAAGGATTTTGTGACTTCACTCTCTAAAACAGAAAAAAATAAGAAAAAAAACAAAACCAAACAACCAAACTGTCCTAACTGATTAAGGATGGCGAGAAAGTAGCTCTCTAGTTCTCATCTTCGATATGATCTCCTTCCAGTGCTAATGACTGGAAGTCACTACCCTGTGAATAAACCCATTTAGGTCTCCTAACGCCAGCTGCAAGTAGGAAATTAAAGTAGATGGAAAGCCAGGCGCCTCAGCAGTTCCAGGGTGGGTACCTGGATCCAAGAGACACTCATCCATTAACCAAACAGCAGCACTTTCAAACCCAGCGGGAACCAGTGGCTCCCTGCTGAGAAACAGAAATTAACTTTGCAAGGAGATAATTCGTCTTTAGATGGCTGTCATATTCGGAAAAGCTCTCTGGGTGAGGAGGTGGGAAGAGAGGGAGGGAAGCTCCTGACAACATAGCCACACATAAAACAAAAGCTTATCTGGGAGCCAGGTGGCACTGAAGATTGATGTTCTGTCTTGCTACCTCTGGGACATGTGCTTGAAATGTAGCAGGAGCTGTGGTACCATTTTTGTCTAATGGCTGCTTGGAAAAACTAAGACTGCACAAAGTCTGAAATGGCTGTAGATTTAACTCAGCTGAAGAGGATCAATGAGGCAAGTGGAATCAGGTCTTTGAAAAACAAATTGGTGCCACTGGGTGGGGTTTTGCAAGGTTTCTGGGGTAGCAGAGTCAAGTACCAAGAGGGTGCTAAAGATGACAACAGAGACCTGCTGGGATTGGAAGACTGTCACAAAATAAGCAATCGGAATCTGAAATGCGCCCTGGGATTGGACAGCAAGCTGCGACAAGGTGCCACTTGCTGTTCAAAACAGATGAAGCGTAATAGATACCTAAGACTGTGACACTATTTTGACTAACTTGAAAATAATTTAATATTAATGGGGTTTGGAAACTGCCGTGGAGTAAAAGTTTAGAAAAACTCTGATGTTTGTGAACTGAACAGAACACTGTTCCATTTCAGAATCAACATTTCTTGAGCACCTGCACAATGCCAAGTCCCTACCCTCAAGGCATTTCTGAGAGGTGTATTCCAAGACATACTCGGTGTCTTCATCGGAGCCATCTGGCAAGTAAAATTATGTCTGTTTAGTCCCAGGGCATTAGAAGACAATTATGCTGGCAGATGAAGTGGAGACTTTATTTTTCAAAAGTGTTGTGCTTCTTCATTGCATTTTTGGCTGCAGATAAGAACCTCACAAGCAAGAAACTTGAGTCAAGCAGTGCTAAGAAGCTTAGAGATGCAGAACGGAAGTGGCTTTGTGGGGTTCATACAAGCTACATTAACTGGCCATGGCTCCACCAATTCCCACCTATGTTGTTTTTATAAATGCAAGTGATGTCTATGAGGTACTGTAGTATAAAAGGTGTAGCGGATGACAAAAATCACGCATTTATCCATTCAACAGACTTTTCTTGTGGGCACCTACATGTTAGATACCAGCCTAGGAGATGCAGTGCAGTGAGAATACAGTCCCTCTCTACTCAAGCAATTCACAGACTTGTGGGTGACAGAGAAGTGAACAGGCGATAAGTAACAAAAGAGGTGATGCCACTCTGTTGGTAAGTGGCAGGGCCAGGACAAGGCCTGGGCGGTGTGTCGCAGCTGCTCAATTCTTATGTTGTCTCACAACTCTCGCTACAGCATCACACATATATTTTCTTATTTACAAATACACCGGTGACTTAAGTCTGCAGAGAACTTACATTCGCAATGTACTTTTATATGCATTACTTATTTAAGCTCCATACTGATGCTGTAAGGGTCACCTTAGTATTATTTCCATTACAGAGATCAGGAAACTAAGGCTCAAGGAAGTTGGGCTCCCTGTGAACGGTCATACAGCTAGGAGTGGCAGGTCTGGGATCCAATCCCAAGTTGAATTCCAAATGCCATGCTTCTTTATCTCTATGGGCCAGTTTCTTAAAAGCGATATTCACGGAGGGTTTCACTTCACAAGGTGCTTTTCCCACTACAGTCTACATATGTGATCACTGTTCGCCATCACTCCTGAGTGTGACGGGGAATGCAGGGTCAACTGCTGTGGCTGGTACATGAAACGCTGGGAGCTAAACTTAACACCCGATTTTCAATGGCTAGTTGCTTCTACCCTCTCCCCAAAGAACAAGGTACATGCTATGCTTTTCAGAATTGTTCAGCATTCCATATTATGTTCAGACTACTATTATATCACCACTCGGGCACTTAGCACAGAGAACATGAATTTGAAGATTTGATAGGTTATAGGCTAAAATATGGATCCCAGGGCCCTACACTCAAAGCCACAGATCTTTAAATGCAGTTGTGCTAGTATCTTGAGACTTGAGAAAGGATCAATCCTGCCTGCCCAATGTGGAAGACATATGAACATGGGTGTTCTTATATCTTATTTTCATATCTTATTAGATGGACCAAATCTCAGGGTACTGGCTGTAGTACACAGGAGCAATTGAAATCCATACATGAAACAAAGTTGGTTTTCTGGTTGAGGTTATTAGATTATTCCAGGAAGGTTAGGGGTTTGGGAAAGGTTGAGAGAGGAGAGTAAAAAAAAGGAGCAGAAACACTCTCCACCAAACACCTGGAGTCAGTTGTGCACGAGAAACAACTGCCCAGTTCTCTGTGCTGATAAAAATGGCTGACCTGGCAGTGAGAAAGAGCCATTTCCAACACCATAATCAGCTAGAGGGCAGCAGGGCGCTACCTACTTCCTACAAATGATAAATGGTAGACGCAGAGATGGCAAGAGACTCACGAGAAGCAGGCATTATGCACTGCCGAGTGTCTGGTGGATGGTCTAGACCATAAGGCTTCTTCCTTCTTAACGTCAAAAGGCAAGTTCTTTTATTTTTATTTTTATTTTTTTTTGGGGGGGGGGGTTGGTAAAGTGAAGGAATAGTAAAGGGGATCTACCCCACACGAAGAACCATCTGAGAGGCGCTGCCTGAAGCCAGGGATGGGGTAGGAGGCGACAGGGCTCCAAAGTTTAAAGTGCCTCGGGGTTCTAGACCATCTCTCAATTTTGCTGATTGCTGTGCTTGTAGTTTTAAAATAAAATACCTGCTGAGTGGATTAAAGGAAAGAATCGTGTTCCTGAGGCGCCCATTACCTGTCCTTTGCCAGCACCATCAGTGAGACCATCAGATCTGAGGCAAACTTCCTCCCTCGTGCACTCTTTTTAGCTTCAGAGCACAGGAAGCACAGGATTAATTTGTTTCTTTTGAACAGCTGAGCCCAGGAGGAGACTGTGCAAGAAACATACCTAGTAACCAGGAGACCGATAAGAGAGGGCACGTAAGTATACGGGACCCTGTCCTCAGTCCCCCAAGGTACTTCCTTCCACCAGTCTCCAGGGTCCCCCGTGTCCTATGTGTCTGTCACTCACAGCTCTACCCCAACTCCTCCCGAGAGACAGGCAGCTGAACCACCAGTGTCTAGAGAGGGAGAGTGGAAACCGATACTGCTGGCTGTCATTCCGAAGCCTCTACCTGCAGTCAAATGGGACACTCGGAGGAGCACTGCCTCTGAGGCAACTGTCGCCTCCGCGCACCACCACCTCGTGAGGGTTAAACTCTTGCCTCCATAAGGCAAGTGCAAACACCAACTATGTCTGTAAATACACCAGGGGCCAGGAAGTGCCAGAACCTGTTCCTGAGTACCTCTGTGCTCATAATCAAGCCAGGGAGAGAACCACCTGGAGGATGAGCTCTGGCTGAAGTGAGGGAGCAAAGCCTGGGGCTAGAGAAAGGGCGTAACTCATACCTGTGGCTTTGCTGACCAAGAGGTTCTTCTGAAATTTAACCTGGCCAGAAAAGGTGAGAAATGTCTCTAGAACATTATCTCTGTGCCTTAGAGGTGAATAGGAACATGAGCCCATGGCTAACGTTCAATGAACACTTGCTGAACCTCACCAAACCTAAGGAGGATGTCTGGGGAGTGGCAACACTTGTGAATGGTTTGCTGGGCCTCAGGTGTGCTTCAACCTGATGCCAAAACACTCAGATGGTAGGGCAAAGAGAGAGTTTCCTTTCCCATAAAATAGAGGTGATGATTATCAAAACAGCGGATGAGATCTTGACACTATCAATATCAAGAATTAAAAAGCAAACGAATGGTAACAGAACCCAGCTAGCTATGGGAAGCAGCAGCTCTTGCTGGCGACTAAGCACGGAGTTATCTTCAGTGTTGGTTTCCTAGAAGCCAGGGGCGACCTTGATTGCCTGACACAAAGCCACACTTTTCACTCAATTCTGAACATTGGGAACAAAAAGACAAAAAACTGACTAAATCTAGCTTCCGGTAACTTGACTCATCTCAGACCTCCCAGGCCTTTAAGGAGTATTTCAGAGCAAAGATCCTTGACCGTCTTTTAATAAATTTGTTTATCGTTATGTTCTGTTTTTAGCAAATTGCTGGTCCCTAGGTCACTGTGAGAGCGCACAATACACATAAACTTGTTTTGTGCGAATTCACGTCAGCCACAGACTTTAAGTGACGGCAGATGTTGCTGGTCCTTTCTCTCGGAATGTTTCTACCTGTCTCCATAAGGGGTTTTGCTTGCGCTCCAATCTCTATCCCAAAGACTGGAATCAGAAAAAATGCTTTTTTTTTTCAAAAACAGGAGAAAATACATTTTAGAAAGAACTGACTAAATTTCAATCATCTCTTGGGTTATGAGCACTTAGAAAAGGAAATGTTATCTAAGTTAATATTTATGTACCTTTAGGTAAGTGTTATGAGTTAATTAGACATCTGAATATTATCTAATGTTATCCAAACACATTCAAGGTTTTAGGTTAATTTTCTCTCTTTTCCTCACAGGATTGGTAGAAAGAGTGATCTATAGTCTTCACTTAGCTAGAGGGCTACCTTTATGTTAAAAATATGAGGTAGATGACAGTGCATAGAATCGAGAATTGTGAAAATCTATGCTGAGAAAGGGTTGCTTAATGGATTCTTCTCAACCTCAAGGGCAATCTGTAACAGACTACAGTCTTTGGAAATGACCTGAACAATTTCACTGATAACTCTGAAGAAAGGCATAAGATTCAAGAAAAACAGAAAGCTGAAAATGTTGTCATTACTATGGAAGACAATGTCAGGATTCAACATTATCCTGACAAGCAGGAAACCAAAATTATGGAACTTAAGAACAAATATTTTTCACTTAGATTCTAAATTACTGGCTTTATCAAGGGCATAGGGAAAAAAGAAAAAAAAGATCTGGAGATTTTAATTTGTCAAAAATCAGTAGGAATAAGAAAATTGATCAGATTCTTAGAAAACTAACAGAAACAAAAATCCTGGGTTGCATGAACAGCAGTACCATGTACCACCCACCCATATAGATCATCAAGGTCCATCAAACTACCCGTTAGAAGTTCATGTTACTCTCCCCTTGTCTTACTATATTCCCCAAGGCGGCCTTCCTTTCTACTGACAATACTGCCTTGGTTCCTCAATTATTCAAGGACAGTTCAAAGTCCACCTCCTGAGTCTTCCCTCCCCATGGATCTAAGACAAGCCACTTCCTTCCCGAACACCTTCTATCATAATGACATTCCTGCCTTACTGCTGTTATACCATTTCTGACTACCTGAGGCCATCTTATTTACTTATTTCCTAGTTTGTTTGGTTTTTCTACTACTAGACTATAAGCTTCATGAAACATATGACCTTATCTGTCTTACTGCAACATTCTAGAAGCATTGGTAGTGTCTAGAACAATGCTCAAAACAGAATAGTGGCTCTAGAAGTATTTGCCGAATGAAAAGTGAAATGTTTTTGCTCGGCAGCCCATAGCAGACTGTGGTTAATTCTAGGTATCTCACTTTGAGAGGGACATTGGACATTCAATTATCCAGAGGAGAGTAGTCAGAATGGTGAGAATTGCACAAACTTCCTCATATGAGGAAGAGTTGAATAAAGTAGGAATGTTCAATTTATAGAAGAGAAAGCTAACAGAAAACATGGTAGTTATCTTGTAGAAAAGGAAGCAAACTTATTTTGCCAATATTCCAATTGGAAAAACTAGAAGTAATGGATAAATTACAGGAAAACAGATTTTTGACTCAATTATAAGGAAGGCTTTTGCTTTAAAAGAAGAAAAGTATGCCAACAGTGGAACTGACCACCTTTGGGAGCGGTAACTTTCCTGCTAAGGTTGGTGCTTAGCAGAGGCTTCGTGGCCATCTGGCAGGGTGATGTAAAACAGATTCTGAATGGGAGTGGGGGAGGTAGCCAAGATAACCTTTAAGCTCTCTCAGTTCTAAACGTTATATGATTCTAGTAAGTTTGTTCATATGTGAGTGTGATATTCCCCAAAGAGTATTCCTTGGAACATGAGATCCTTGTGATACTCCAGTGGGGGAAAAAAAAAAAAATTATTTGGAAACAGAATACACTGTATTACCTTTAGTATAATGTGCTATTGTAAATAACTGCTTAATGTTGAACTAGTTTTTTCCCAAACCCATTTTCACCAGGAGCCAGTTACCACACAGTACCCATTAAAATCTGGCTGAACTAGATGCAGGGAAATGCATTTTGGGAAATGTCAGCCTGAGTGACGGGAAGAGTATTCTCTTCTCCTCAGTAGCCTTTACTTTAGAGTGCAAAGATGCTAAGAATTTCTAATTCTGCCCAATACCAAAGCTTCGGGCTGAAAAATAAAAGCTATGCAACATCCAGGGAAAAGTTTTAAATTTTCTGCTATTTCTTAAGGACAAATAATCTACATCTCACAGGAATTGACGGTGTTTTTGTTGGTTTAGAAGAACACAAAAGAGATCAAAGAAATTGACATTCTACTGAAAAATAGTTCCTGAACATATTAATATTATGAGTTGTATCTTTGAACATTATGCCCATGAATAACTTACATACTCTTAGTTATAAGATATTGAAAACATTAATATTTAATATGTTGAAGTTCTCAGAGATAAACATACACAGCAAGTCAAAGCTGACCCAAACCTAGAAAATAACACATAGTTTTTAGGAAGAGACATCCTTATCTTTTGTTTCGTGTGTATTAATTGGGTGAGAATGCAGGAGACTGGAATGATTCATTCGGTAAACAAATTCTCGAGTACCTACTATGTGCTGGGCATTGGAGCTGCACTGCACACGCCTTCAGGAAGCTCACTACTTAGGGAAGGAGGCAGACAATTAAGGAAGCCACTATATAATACACTGCGATAAGGACAGTGAGGTGCTGGAGCTGCCTCCTATTGGCTCACAAGAGTGAATTGTTAAATTTTTAGGACTTTGGTGAAACAGTTGTTAAACACAGGCATTATGAAGCAGGCACATTATTACTATTATCCGTGATCTCGAGGTTGTTTACATCTCTTTTATCCAGATGCTGATGAGTCTACGTAATGGTGTGCTACCACACAGCTCTTCTCAGCTCTGCACTCAGTATCACATTGGTGAATTTCAATGGGCCACGGAAGAAGTAGTTACACCATGGAAATGGGCGAACAGTACATAGTAGGGCTTGAACTACTGACTTCCCTCCCATTCCGCATTCCACCCCGCCCCCCACCCCCCATAGCTGTTGTTAAATATTTAGCATAAGACCACTGGATAAAATCTACTTTCAAGTCCCCCAGACTCGGGTTAAAATAGATAAGACCTCTATCAAAAGGTAAAAGCTACCACACAAGTGTTTAGTATTCTGGTATTCTTTTTGGTATAGGCGCCCCTATATCAAAAAACATATTTACTTTTGCCTGAACATGTTTTTACTCAATGAGCACGTATTAAAGGTTTATCATGCACAGGACATGAAGGAGTCAAGAATATGCCACGTATGCTTTAGAGGACAATGACCAGACCAATTAGAAAGTTTGTGTTATACAAAATATACCACTCCATAGAAGATAGTTTTTCTTCCTCTGCTGTCCTTTATGAAACATGTTTTATAAGCTAGTTTCCTTAGTGTTAAAAACGCAGAAATTGGAAAAGTTTCAATATGACGTCCCCTGAGTATATAAATCCTTCCTGGCAAGCTTAACATTTTTAATTGAGAACACTTAGATGGGAGGAAGACCGTCCATAACGCTGACCATGGCATTGACTGCTGAGGTTGACGTAAATGATGCCAGAGACCACATGGGCATCCTCTCCCGTCTCCTGCATGATCTCCCTGAATCTGTGTATGCGGGCAAAGAGGGCCATTTCTGATTTTGTGATGCGTTGCTAGGGCTTCAAATTAGAATTGTATGCATATACACACTTCCGGGTTCGGGCTCCACCAAGTCTTGGGGACCTCTGAGGGCTGGTAGAGGTGCTATCCCAAGACTTGTGAGTTCCAAGATACTCCGATATAGCTGTGGGAAACTAGAAATGAATTCCAATCCTCTGCTCCTCCAGAAAAACTGCCCTTGCTGCTGCTAATAATACTTATGGTGGGGGGAGGGGGGTGGGGAGGGAGAAAGAATATGTTTACATAGTACTTCACAGTGAGTAAATCTTAATCATCTGTTATCTCATTTAACTTTCTAGGGGAGGCATGACAAATGCTATTACTGCAAATTTATTTGTAAATATATATACAAATGATGAGACCCACTCAAGACCACATTGTGATGATATCGGTTTTAAACCTCACGTAAAAACCTAGATTGAAATACAGCAATCCTGCCATTAAGCCGTTGGTCAGCCATCTGAACAACAGTCTGTGGGCCAAATCTTAACTGTCGCCTATTTCTGTGAATAAAGTTTTATTGGAACACAGCTACATGTATTCATTTATGTATGGTCTATGGCTGGCTGCTTCACTACAAAGGCAGAGTTGAATAATGGTGAAAGAGACTATACGGCCTGCAAAGCCTAAAATATTGACCACGTGGCCCTGGACACCAGTTTGCTGACCCCCGCACTGTACCATGCTGCCTCACTTGAGTGATCCTAGATTTTCAGTAGCAACAGCACGAACTCTTTCAGTGTCACATGCAGGGCTAATCTACACGTATTTGGTACCTGAAAGGGACTCTATGCGCCGAGTATCACTGTGGGATGGATGCATGTCGCCAACTCGTCACCCACAACTCAGCTAAGGGTGGTTAAAAAGCTGTCCTTACAAGTGACTTGACTAACTTCGGTTGGCCTACAATTTCTATTATCAGCGTTTTGAGGTTTATAAGAAACTGAAGATAAAGAAATAAATAGAACTAAAGACTTAAAAGATGAAATAAAAGTGTATGGTAATGAGGCGAGCAGCTGAGAGGGCTAGAAATGAATTTTTATGAAATTCCAGTTTTAGCTTGCTTCTTGCATTGTCTTTTCTCAAATTCCCTTTCACTTTATCCCATATGTCTTTGCTTGTTTGAAGACCAGCTATTTTTTGCTATAAATTAAATCTTTCCAGTGTGTATGTATCTGATTGGGGGAGTGAGGAGCAGAGGGCAGTTATCATAGAATTCATTGCAAACTCTGTTGGTTTATTATGGTAAACAAATGCCTGCTTTTCACATTCTTTTAAATCCTGTAAGACTAACAAGTTTAGCTAGTCAATCGGAGATGCTTCATTCCACCCCCAACCCCCAAAAGAAGAGTGAGACATCAGCACCCTGACATGACTGCAGCAAAGACCAGATGATTGTGACCTGTGTTCATGACATGATTATACAATGGACCTTTACTCTCCTAAACTAAGCAAAGCCTCCTTTAAGTCACTGCATGGCGACACAAAGTGTGAAATTTGTTTCAACCAAGCTCCAAATTGGTATATCAAGAAAGATGCAAAGACTTGAAAACTCATATCCAAAAAGATATTTGCACACCCATGTTCACAGCAGCATTATTCACAGTAGCCAGAACATGGAAGTAACCAAAGCGTCCTATGATAGATGATTGGATAAAGAAGCTGTGCTAGATACATACAATGGAATATTACGCAGCCATAAGAAGAGATGAAATACTGCCATTTGCAACAACATGGCTGGACCTCGAGATAATCATGCTAAGCAAAATAAGCCAGACAGAAAAAGTTGAAAATCACATGATATCACTTATGTGTGATATATAAACCTAACAGCAAAAAATGAACAGGACAAATAGACACTCATGCGCATGGACTCTAGACCAGTGGTTATCAGAGGGTAGAGGCAAAGGGGGAAGGGGGAGGTAGATGGGATAAAAGGGGTCAAACATGTGGTGATAGAAAGAAATCTCACTATGGGAGGTGAACACGCAGAGTAAAGATACATATGCCTCACTATTAAAGTGTACAGATGAAACTTATCGGATTTTGTTAATCGATGTTACCACAAAAAATTAATTAAGAAAAAAAGAGAAAGGTGCAGTTTGCAGGATGAGCGTGGGGTGACGTGGTGGCTGGGGCAGGTGGCAGGAGCTCCGTGCTGCTGACTTATGTGAAGGGCTTCTGTCAGGGAGAAAGCCCGTCAAAGCCCCATGGAAGGGTTTTTGACTTTCTCAGAGGACCGGTTTCCGGGTAGTTTGGGATGAGTCTAACCCACAGATATCTTTAGCCAGTGCGTGGACAGAAGCGACATCCCTGACCTAGCTGTCTCTGCTAGTGGGGCCACACAGGGCCCTCGATACCCCGTGACTGAATGGAATGTTCCCTGCAGGCCACATGTTATGAATGTAGTCACAGTAGTCCTTCGTGTCATCTTTCTAAAAAGATAAGTTTATTTATTCTATTTCATTTAAGAAAGAACACACAAGCAATAAAAACCAAAGTTCCCAGGATATAGAGGCTACATATACATACAAATTTCAATTTCAAGATATGAGTTTGAATTTTCAGGCTGGAATTAACAAAAGTCCCTCTTAAATTAAAAAAAAAAAAAAAAAAAAAAAAAGGAAGAAAGAAACCATGTGAGGTAGAATGAAATCTATTATGATCAAAGAAGAAAATCTAGTGTGGTTCTAATGTAAACAGGTATTTTTGGGGCCTAGTTTAAAGAGAGCCTCCGATAACTTCCTTTTTAGTCAGAAATGGACTTCCGGAGGGGATTTTAGGTTTGGTCATAAAGCCTGAATGGAATCTGAAGCAAAGGACAAAGCGGAGCTGTCCTGGAAGCGTGGTGGAGAAGGACGGCCAGAGGCGGGACGGCCAGAGGCGGGGAGGGAGAACGGTGAGCGGCGAGGAAGGCACACGTCAGGCTGGCGACGACGAGATGCGTGGCGTGGTGAAGACTCAGGGAAATTAGACTGGCTGCATGTGGACGTGGAAGGGTCTATGCGGTCTGAGGCGCTGGTCGGTATTAACGAGGGTTCAAAGGGGACACTTGAGAGATTTTCTTGGCAGGACCGTGGGAGAGGTGGCGGTGACTTATATTTACCTGCAGAAGCGGGTTTACATAATAACCTTTGTGTGGAATGAGAACGGGCCTAAAAGGAGAGTAAGCTACAGTGGAAAAGGCCTTGCTCATTTGAGATAATATAATCCCTATCTCGGTGAATGCCATCTTTCTAGTAGACAAATTAAAATACCTGGGATCACGGTAGACCCTGGATTTCCACCCCCAACTGAATCACTGCCTATGTGATTCTTCCATTTCCTACTGCCTTATTTCAGGTATTCAGGTTCTTTGTAAAGTCTCTTTTACTGTGAGATATAACACATATGTATTTCACAATAACATATATATGAAAAATGTTGCAATATGGATGTGTATCTTAATAAATAATCAAGAAGCGAACACTCAATGGAACCACAAACCTGATAAACAAAACTTACTAGTACCCCAAGTGCTCCCTGCCCCGACTGAAACCTACTCCCTTCCCAAGTGAGATGACCTTTGTAATAATCTTTAATCTTTTGGGGATATTTATGATTTTGCTACTTAGATATGGATCCCCAAACTATATAGTTTAATTTTGCCGGATATGGATGAAATCCTAATTTACATATTCTTTTGTGTTTTGCTTCTTTCTTTCAACATTATACTTCATCCAAGCTTTGTATAACATGCAGCTCATTCATTCTCACCACTGTATAGAATTCCATTATAGGTATTTATGACAACATATTTATTTTCCTCACTGTGCTATACTATTTCATGCCTCTATATCCTTTTCCTCCACTTGGAACATTTTCTCACCTTTCTAGATCTAGCCAAAGCACCATCTCTTTAAGAAATCATTTTGAAAGACCACTCCCTCTCCTGCACTCCGTATGTGCCATGTACAAAGGTAGATCGTGGCAGCTTTAATACTGATTTGTCAGTATATCTGCCACTCTCTACTAAACAACAAACTTGATAGTAGGGCTCAGGTCTTCTCTAGCTCCATAAGTCCATGTGTTATACCGTGCTGTGTAATGACTACACTCATGATGCGCTTTGGCTAAAGATGTGCAAGGAGAGAGAGAGACGTAACTTTCAAGTACAGCACTTAAATGTCACAGAAATAAAGTACATGTGATCTACGTCAACAGACGGATGAAAAAGGTGAACCTAGTACACTGGCCTGAGGTTCCTAAGTTTAGATTTTAATAGACCCACATGCACTTGTCACTACGGGATTCGGGTACTGGCGTAAGTCTTCCACGGCTGATACCCTAAAGCTCAATAGTACTCAGAAATGATTCCCGGCTTTAGTCTTCTTTCTTTGTTGACTACCAACTGATACGCCCGTTTCTGTGCCACCAGCAGACAAATAGGCAAACGCTAAACAAGCTTGCCAAGGAAAATACAGTGAAAATGAATTTATTAAGAGCGTACATTTTTCACCAGAGCACAATCTTCAAAGCAATATGCTGCACTGTCATTATCTCATTACAGTAATTTCAACACTTGCTCCTGTTAACTTATTAAAAAACATTTTAAATCATTTTCTTCATTGCAGGCACAACAAACTATCTCATTACCCAAATATGGATCGGTGCCAAATGATATGGCAAGGGATGTGATAAAGAAATGCACATACACAGGAAAGAGTCAGAGTCTGGAAAGAGGCATACGTATAACAATATATAACTGTAAACCACTGCTTGCCAAACAGAAAGCGGTTTTTCAAAATGCTGTCACCATTATGCCACAATAGCGCTAAAACATCATGCCTCTCACCTTATTTTAAGTCCTCTAGAGGGAATAGATACCTTGTTATTTATTTTATTTTATTTTCTTGCATAACACCTCGGCAGGGCATAAATGAACCTCTACCCATTTTATATATGTGCCTAACGTTGTAAAACAATCCCTTGTAAACATATACCTGAAAACCTTCAAGTTTAAAAAGATATACATCATTTCGAAGACATTGTCTAAAGCGGGGGTTGGCAAACTACGGCCCACAAGCCAGATCTAGCTGCTGCATTCTGGGGGAAGGAAAGTTTTATAGGGACATACTCATGCTCATTCATTTACACACTGCCTACAGTTGCTTTTACATGGTAACTGCACAATTGTTCAAACAGCGAATATTTGGTTCCCGTAGCCACATGGAAATATTCATTATCTGGCCCTTTACAGGAAAAGGCTTGCTGACCCCTGGTCTACAGTCTTTCTAGTCAAAGTATGGCTCCTGGAGCAGCAGCGACGGCATTACCTGGGTGCGTGTTCAAAATGCAGCATCTCAGGGCTCAACCAGGTTGGCTGAATCGAACTGTGCCTTTAGAAAAGAACCCCTGGTGGTTAACATGAATATTAAAAATTTAAAAGCACCAGTCTTAAAGAACACAGCGCTGAAGATGAATGAAATTAACAAAAAAGAAGTGGACTTATTACTAGACTCATAATCTTTTATTACCAGATGACAGGAGAGTGGGCTACTTATGAAGATTTTCATAAAGGTGAAAAAGAGGAAGGAGGAGGTAGATTGCAAATTATGGAAAGCATTAATAATGTATATGAAAGGGAGAATTTTTTAAGCATTGATTTATGCCCCTAGAGAAAGTGGGACATGTAAAAACTACTTTACCCCAGATGGTTAGGTTTTTTTTCATAAAGGAACCATTACTGCTGAAAGCTGGTCTAGGCCCCGTATCACTCTCCCTAGTGCAAAAACAACAAGTAAATGAGAAACAAATTTACCAGTTTCAACCAAGTCCATTTGGTTGTCATATTCATTTCTTTTTTAAATACTCCATTTTCCCTGTGTAACAGAAGAATAGTTTTTCCAATAACACAAATAGGTTATGATTTGCTCCCTGAAAATAAACACGTTATAAAATCCATTCTAAATCTCTATTTTATCATGTGTTATTTGTGTTCCATTTGTAACAGGGTATATGCTGTCATTTTGGGTTTACTTTATCCCACTCTGTAAGGCTCTGGCTGAGATGAATACCATTTCCTCTTAAAGTTACAAAGCCTGATCTATCGTTGTGTTTATATTTAATCTCTTTAAGTCTCCTAAGTTCTTGAGTTGGCAAGCTTCTCCATATCCATCCAAACTAGACACCTCCGCAGAGAAAAGAACAATATGGAAAGAAGCAGAAGAACCATTCCGCAATCTTCCCTTCCGGCCAATGACAATGAAATTCAGACTCATGAAAAACACATGTTAGAATCAAGCTCTTTGCTGGAAACAGGGCTTCACATGCTAGCAAAAATGATGTTAGGCAGTAATTTGAGAGGAAAAGTTACTGTTTCTTTGATAACTTTCAATTGCTCAGAGGTTGTTACCTTCTGCTCCCAAACACGCCCTGCTTTGGGCATGCTGGACTTAGCAGGTAGAAAATATACTGAAGAAAAAGGAATCCTTTGTTTAAGAGCTTTCAGTCCGGACCATCTTTCATTTTAGAGGTGACAAACTGACTTCTGTCACAGAAAATGTATACTTTTTATCATCCCCTACTCTTCCGATTAAACCTGACAAAGAAAGAAATGTGGCTACTACTTTTATGGTCTTTTTTTCAAATTGTCTTGGAATGTTACAGCTAGAAGAACATTCTGAAAAGGCCCAATACCCTCGTTTAGAGATGAGAAACTGGGCCCAGAGAGATAATGACACTGCCCACTGTCACATCACACGTTGGTAGCAGATCACCAAGACGTACATTCCTAAGGTGCAGTTTTCTCATTTGTTTTAAGTCTGTGCGCTCCGTGGTGCGTAGTTCAGTGCCTGGCACACAGCGGGCATTCAGAAATGGTTCCGCTGAACGCCGATCCCTGAATTCTATCTGGAGTTTTTTCCATTGTCCCACGCTTGTTCCTGTTTAACAATGGATTAATCTCTCTTTTATCTTCCCAAAGAATCAGAAGTCACATTTCAAATTATGCTTTTGCACAGGTATAATTAAATCTTTAAAAGGTAGGATGGCAAAGAAATTAAAGGCTAGGGCATAACAGACATTTTATAACCTGCAGATGCCAACAGCAGGCAGCCCACCAACTCCACCCTCCTCCCCCCAAGTAGAACAGCAATTATATTCCAGGGTGAATAATATAATTATCTAAATGAAACCAGGAAGGAAAAAAAAAAAAGAATACAACATAAAAGGATTAGCTACTCAAGGACTTGTGGCTGGGGGAGGCGGGAGGATGGATCTCAGCTGACAATTTCATAAAGTAGCCATCAATTATTTAAACCATTGTGACTTTTCAGACAGCATTCTGGACAGCAAGGGGAAAAAAAAAACACTCTAAATTTTTGAAAACCATAAATTAGGAGAGAGACGCCTGCTATTTGGTTTTGGAGTGAAACGTGCTCTGCCTTTAGAGAGAGGAGCAAGAGGGAAAGCACAGCTGCCCTAAGCGGGGTTCGGGGGCTCAAACGGTGCTTCTCCGGAAGTTAGGCCGAACGAAACGCTGTCCTCACGGCACAAGTAAGAAAATGTAAAATCCAATGTAAATAAATAATTCGGCACATGAAAGGGGAGCGGATTTTAAATGACACTGCGGGTCGAACAGAAAGAGAACTGGGTCAGCGGGAGAGAGGCCTGGACTCCACCGCTGGAGCTGCCATTTACTACATGTGTCACCGGAGGCAAGACGCTTGTTGAGCTTGACTTTGGTGACAGAGCGGGAGTCAAATTCTAGCTCTAAAGTTCTACCGAAGTCTAGACTTCACATGATGGAGAGAGAATGGCAATGCTAGCTGGGGAAGACTCGTACTGCAGGTTTAACCATACGCAATCGGTCTTTTATTAAACAGTTATGATTTATAAAGAATATTTGTCCCATATATGAGTTTGGTTACAACATTCGTTGTCTGCTGTGTTATATTTTTTGTCATATAAGTTGACCAGGCTTTGTCTATATATCTGAGAAGAAAATAGAATTTTTAAAAGCCTATAATTTTTACCATTGGTGGAAGTATTTGCATTCCCTAAGCTAGCTCTAAAGCAATAGATGAGTTATTTCTACCCAGGTACGAGGTCTGCAGCTAGGTTAGTACTGATGAGCTGAGCATGGTCATGAGCCAACTAGCTTGGTTTTTCCTAGACGTTGCTAGTAAAGAAAAAAATTAGTTTTTCACCTAGTCACTTATGATTATTTCCATAAAACTATCCCCAAACACCCTAGATATTATAAATATATAACTAATTAAATATTTAACTAATGCATTTTGGACAAATATATGAACTATAGCAAGATTTCTAAAAAATATAGCTTGTCTAGGGACTACTTAAAACATTCACCAACTAAATTTATGTTCTATACATCAAAAAGTTTCTGACCACTTGCAGCTTATAAATTTCTTGTCATGGTGGGTGTTGGAGAAAAATCTTTCTGCACTTATAATCCAGCCCCTCTCCATTCACTCAATTAATTCCTCTACAAACAAAGAGGCCTTGTAATTGAATCCAGCCTTTGAGCCACTGCTACGTTTTACTGATGTGCAGGTCACTGTATATTGAGAAGGATGTGCGTGCCACCTCTTGTGGACATGCATTCCATCGCCCAGGCAATACACACACCTACTGTCCAAGGTGTGCAAGCAAGAGGCCTCCCAATGCCCCCTGGCATCTCTTCCAGGAAGCTTAACACAAAAACCCTTCTTGAGTGACACAAGTTGAGTTTTGTTTTTTAACAAGTTGAGATCTTGACAAAGTAGGATTTCACTTCTCATGCAACTATGTCCTCCGGGTTTAGCTCCTTCTATAAGAAATCCCTGGGGAGTAACCCCAAATCCCAGAATAAATCAACTCATTCTTAGCACTGAATGACTTGGTAAAAGGCTTGAATTTGTTCTTTTGCCCCATTAATTCCAGTTTATAGATAGTTATGAGTCCCTATACCTTTTTACCTTCTCATGGGCAAGAGCTACTTTTCACCCTTACATAGATTTTTTCCCCTACTATTTGAGCTAGAAGAAGAAAAATCATTAAGTTCTAAAGGTGTCTGCTACCAGCGAATTCCTATGACCATCTTTGTTTGGACATTAAGATTTTTGTGTCACCTGACTTGGGCTTTGCTGTAGTGGTAGCGGCGTGTCTGCAGCAAGCTGGGTTGTTTTTTAGGGATTGGAGGGTGGAGCTGGAGAATATGTTTTTCCTGGAAAGGGATGCTAAGTGTTTCTTTTCTTTTTCTTTTTTTTTTTTTTTTGAAAAATAGAACCTAAGAGTAAGTTTTAAAATAGAACCTGAGAGTAAGAATAAATTATTTTTACTTTTGCCTTTTTCTTAGATTTAACAGTTTACTCATCACTCTCATACTTCTATTAAAACACTTAGCACTGTGGTATACTTGTTTATATATGTCTGTCCTCAAAACTGCCACAACCCCACTCATTCCCACAACTTCCACACAGCTAAAAACATATCCAATGGATTGAAAACTTATAACCATACAGAAACATACACATGGATGTTTATAGTAGCTTTATTCATAATCATCCCAAATAGAGGCCACCAAGATGTCTTTCAGTATGTGAGTGGATAAACAAGATAACAAACACATCCATAATCCATAACGCAAAATATTATTCTGTGATGAAAAGAGCCATCAAGCCATGTAAAGCCACGAATGAATCCTATGCACATTACTAACTGAAAGAGCTAAACACTATATGATTCCAATTATAAGAGGCAAAACTATAGAGATAGTAAAAAGGTTAGTGATTAGGTGTGGGGTGAGGAGAGACGGGTTGAAGAGACAAAATATAAGGAATTTTGAGGGCGCTAAAAACCATTCTGTATGGTACTCTAATGGCGGATACATGACATTGTGCATTTAAAACTAAGAATTTTAAAGCACAAAGAATGAACTTTAATGTATGCAAATTAAAAAAAAAAAACATTTAGGAGGTTAAGGGATTCCAGGATGGCATGCAGAATGTGACAAAACCATCTAACTGGATTAAAAATGCATAAAACGACCTTCCTGAAAGAAGAAAGAAGTGCTGACCTAAGTAATTCTGGAAGTGAGTTGAGTCTGTAAAAGCAGAGGCAGGAGAAGCTGGAGAAGGGAACTGTGCACTAGCTGGTAAGGCTGTTTCCCACGAGGGTGTGGGTTAGTGATTCTGACGCTGCTGTAACTGCACGGTTAAGAACGTGAAAGGTGGTGGTGGGATCCAGATGTTTCACTGCTGAAGAGGAAAGTGACAGATAGGCAAGAGAAGGAGGCTAGACTGATCTATACAGTGACTCTTTAGAGTTGGAGACATCAGAATAAACTCATTTTCAGCTTAATAAACAGATCTAAGTGGCTACGTTCAGAAATATATATAGATATAATACACACGAGTGTTAGCATACACATATATATTTCTTTTCTCTGTCAGCTGAGAGGAACTAGAAGTAATGATGCCCAAGACGCAATAAGCATACCAAGTTTCCAAACCTTGGCTGCCGATACTATTCTCCAATAACAGGAACCGAGACTCCTTGGAAAAATGGCTGATTCTAGGACCGGGGCAGATGGACAGATGGGAGTTTGAAGCACTTGGTAGTGCCAGAAAATAAGTGCTGAAAATCACAAAGATAGGGACACGGAAGATATAAGCGCCAAATGAAATAGCTGCCAACGGCCAAAGCTGGAATACTCTGAGCGACGAAATAAAGGAGTACTGGACTGTAACTCACTACACACAATAGAAGTCCGTACGTCCGTCATGTCAGAGATGAATGACTGCGTAAGTACGAAGTGGGAGAGAGGAGGCGCGTCTCTAACGCGGCAGCGTTCCACGTCGTTCATCGCATTCTCTACCAACGAGGAAGCAGAGCAGCATGCCCTGCTCCTTGAGTACGTGAGCTGTGCACAGTGACGTCCTCCCACATAGAAAATTATGGGAGGAGGAAATAAAGAGTAACTTAATAGTGGAGAAACCCAACAAGCACCGCCCCAGCCAGGTGATCAAGGTTAATGTCGGCAGTGATGAGTCGCGTTGATGGCATATACGCTTGAAATGATGTGATGAGACTGTTACTTTATCTCTGTGACCTTCCTCTCCACAACACATATTCCCAGTCAAACCATGAGAGAACACCAGATAAATCCAGGTAGCAAGACATTCTACAACACACCTAACTCAGTCAGGGTCATTAAAAAAGGGAGACTAAATGTCACGTGGTATCCTGGATGGGAATCTGGAATAGTTGGAGACTGGCTAAAAAACAAGGCAATCCGAATAAAGTGTGGACTTTGATTAATAAGCATGTATTAATATTGGTTCATTACTGGAACAAATATACTAGACTAATTAATCTAAGACGTGAATAATAGGGGAAACTGAGTGTGAGGTGTAAGGGAACTATCTGTATTATCTTTGCAACTTTTCTGTAAATTTAAAACTTTCGTGAAATAAAAAGTTTATTTAAAAAGAAAGCCAAATATTTATGCTACTTTCTTTGGCAAACAATACAGATCCACTTTTACATACCTTATCCCCAGCTGTGTAAGCCAGAGGCTGTCCCTCAGCATAACTATTGGCAATTTCTACTTTATTCACTCAAGTGAGTGCCTGCTATGTGTCAGAGATTTCTTTTGGCTCCAAAGCATAACTCAGAAAGGATGGAAGAAAAGGGGGATATTTCTTGTTCGAGAGGTATGAAATTAACTGACAGTCCACCCTCTCTCTGCTCAGGCAGGCTGCTCATTCTGGCAAAGTTGTGGAAACCATGGGCAAACACAGCAAGCAAGGTCACCAGGGCACTTCTGCAAGCACCTGATAGGCAGCCTTGACCTTGGAATGACCAAGGGGAGAATAAATTAAATAATGCTTTGTGGAATAAAAAGGAAGAAGCAATTAAGTTCCTGTTGTTGAAACAGGGCAAGGAGTAGTATGTGAGGAGAGGTACAGAATGACTCATTTAAGTGCAGTTATCTGAATGTGACTTTGTAGCTATTTGCAAGTGATTACTCGGGGCATTGTGGACTCCGCAGATATGACCGTCCATCATGGGAATAGCTGTAACTATGGAGGGAAGAAAAGCAGATAAAAATGAAGAAGAAAAAGAATGGAAACCAGAAGCCTAGATGGTTTTTTTTTTTTCTCCTCAAAAGAATATTTCCAATACATACAATCCAAAAAGGACATGACATAGATAACATGTTAACGAGCTAGCTGCGTGTTACGTTTTCCCCAAAGCAGGACTTTAACTGACGGCGCTCCTGTGTATCTAAAAAGGCAATAAATGAAGAATGTACAGCTTAATCTTTAAACAAATATGACCCTGCAGCAGCTGAATGGCTGCTCTTGTGGGTGGAGGTGATGAAGAACCCCATCCAGTCACTGGCTGTGAAGGCTGAGAGAGGAAAAGCTGATGAAGATTTATGAGCATGGCACTTACTCCAGAAAGTAAGCCTAGCTGGTTTGTTTGGCCAGTGCTGACAATCGATCAAAAGACTGACTTCGAATGCTAAGCTGAGCAAAATGCTGGGGCTCACCAAACCTCAGACAGCCACGAGGTCACTTTCTGAAGCTTTGGTCTGGAGAGGGACATTCACAGGAAATTCTGTCTTCCCTTCAGAGCCGGATAACCCTGGCTCGGCTGGCCTCCCTGACAGCGGGCTCGCTGCCCTCTAATCCAGCCCGTGAACTGCCAAAGCCCACTCTGCCTTAAAGGAGCTTCCACGAGCATGCACCCCGTCATGATTCTGGACCTGTTCTCACTTCAAGAGGAAGCTATGCTCAGCATTTAAGACCCCTATCAGAGCTCTGTGTCCCATGTGAACCTACTCCCCACTCTCTACTCATTCCTTGACTCATTTGGGCTAGTTTCACTGCCTCACAAACACACCTTCTGTGCTCACTTACATTAGGCCCCTTGCTTGGGTCACCTTCTCCTCTGCCTTCTCCATTTCTACATATCCTGCAATGGCCAGCCAAGGACCCACCTCTCGCCTGAGGTCTCTTGAATCCTCTAGCCCTCAGTGGTCTCTCTCGGCTCTTAAAACTGCAAATCTTCTGAACCATCGCATTCAGTGTTGGATAATAAACTGTCCTCTACTATTCGCGAATTCACTGGTGTGAGGAATTCTGGTTTCCTAACTAAGCTGGAAGCTCCTGAGAAACGGGAGCCATGCTTTAAATATCTTCTGCAACTCCACATACCCTTGTCTAGTGCTAGCACAAAGCAGGTGTTTTATCACTTAGTTTTATTAGAATTTCAACAGTGGAAATTACTCAACTGTGTCATTCACTTTTGTTACAGTAGATGTGTCAGACACCAGTCCATCTTAGAGTGTGCAAGCAAAAATAAAGTAGGCATGAGTTGTTGAGGATGACAGGATCCTTGAAAAGCACGAAGAGAAACAGCTGCTTTATTTGAACAGTTAATCTTAAAGGGCTATTTAACTTTCGAGCTGAGATAGTCATATTTCTCTCCTTACTTTCTCATGAGAACATGTCTGAGCCGGCACTGCAGTACCCAGACAGGGTGAAAATTACTTATGATAAGAACCTCCAAAATTCCCCAAGAACAGCAGCTCTCTGTCTCCACTCCTCTGGCTCCTTCCAGGAATTTGGCCAGATCAGCAATTCTGCTGCTCCCGGAAATGATAACGATCATTTGCTCGGGCTGTCGAGCTAGCCTTTTCTCTCTTCTTGGTATCTTTTGATGGGACTCTCTTCCTCTTTTCTAGTGTTTAAGGGAAAGAAATAAATCTGAAGATGCCTTTGTTAGCAAGTAAAGTCAAATATATTTCTGGCAAAGGTAGCTCTCCAAAGACCTGAGTGACAGTGTTGATGTAGTTCGGTCTCTATTAGCATAAGATAACACCTTCTCTTCCGCTCATCCCAGGAATGGGCCCAGGTAAGATCAAAACAGATAGCAGCTAACAAATGGCTCGAAATACTTACCCCAAATAAGCCCTGCTTCATAGAACAGTCTAGATGAGAACTGAGATGGCCATCGGTGGGCCTACCTTGACTTAGAAAGTAAATTCTGAACCCTAGTTTAAATCCCAGGGTGCATCCCTATACTGACATCATTCTGAAACAGCCTGGTGCTCAGACAAGTCTCCTAGTACCAAGCAAAGCTGGAAAGCAAGTGTCGCTGACTGTAATTACTTTCTCATTCAGCAGTCAGTCCCTTGTGATTCTCCTTTCCACATGGATAAAGACTTCCGGTTTGTTCTTTCTAAAATGACTTCATAACTCAGATATAATACATGAATTCTTAAAGAGTTGTATCTAAATTCAAATCAGTTTCAAACACATCATGAGAGATGATGGAGACAACGTTTGGAATTATGAATGACTTCAAAAAACACAAATTGAGATCACTAACGGTTCTTACACAATGTAAAAGGTTGGTTGCAGAGGATTTTCTGCAGACAAAAGAGAAACAAATTTCTTCATTTCTAGCCCTTCTGGGCTTCCTCCAAAAGCCTGGGTGACTATACTGTATGGTAGTTTACTATATATAGATTTATATTTGCTAAATATAGATCAATCACGAGCATAAACTGGTCAATTTCGTGTTCCATGACACTATTTAAAGGAAATGTTTAAATGGGTACTTTTAGAAATTGAACACTTTTCACAAAGCAACTACTTTCCCACTTTATTTATTTACGTTCAGATTTTCTAAGTAAGATATTAAAAACCTATGAATAACCCCGTAGTAAAGAACTTAGAGAATGACTAGGAATTCAATTCTGTGATGGCTGAAGAAGAAACAAAATCACCAAGTTTGCTTATGCTATGAAACAAATGTAGCAATGTATTAGTTGTAGAATCTGGATGGTAAGTGGGTGTTCACTGAACAATTTTTTTGAGCCCTTGTTAGCTGCTTAAAATATTTTCATAATAAATTTTAGAAAAAAAAATGTTGTCAGTTTCTTATACTGGTTATCTAACCATGTATGAAACAATATGTTGGTAAAAACTAGTGAAGCTCTTGATAAAACAGGAAACACATCGCTCACTTCTATAGCTGTTTTCTTTAAAATAATGATCAGTAGGCATGTGGACCAATAACAGTAACAGTTATGAAACAACAACTCAATATGTAGAGCAGTTCATAAAGCCCTGATGAACACCTGATCCCACTGAGCTTTCCATCTTAGTCTATGAGGTAGTTGAGCCAGCATCATCTTCACGAAGCTCAGGGAAGATAAGTGGCCTGGCCTTGTCTAAGGTCATTGCACTGAGAAGGCGACCTGATCCTCATTTTATATACTTTTCCTACCATGCCATGATGAAATTTACTTTAGTTATTTTCCTAAATGGCTATGAAGAATCACAACGAAAATTCTACAAACATTAAAATGCATTAGACCAGTAACAGAATTCACAATACAAAAACAATACGACTCAATAAAACAATTTTAAAGATGGAAGATAAATGTTATAAAATCCCTGAAGTCCCCATTGGTCACAAAAAATTTAATTTGCTCAGCTGTCTCAGAAGTGAACAGATGAGCATTGAAAGCTGCAGTGACAATCTAAGCAACCAAAGATGAGGATAAAGGCATCTTCTCCACTTTCCTAAATAAAACCTGAAGTAGTTACCAGTACTTATCTGAGGCCCCTCAGTGTCATGACGAGGCCGAATATTGCTAATGAATAAAATAAAATAATAAGAGTAAAATGTGAAGGAAGTCAAAAGTAAAATCTATGGTAAATTCGTATTTCTTTAGGTTTAGACAGACACTGAAGAATTATGTTAGATCCCCAAACATTTTGGTTCTAAGACTTCTTTTAGCACAGTGAGACCATCAGCACCACCTCTCAGAAGGGGGAAAAAAATCAAGTGATCGTCTTTATCTTTGATCACGATGCCTTCCAGCAGACCTTAAACGGGACTGATCTAATTAGGCTAATAAAAGCTGAATCTACTCTGTACCACCAAGTGGAACGGCACAACTGGTCGCCATGCAAATAGCACTCGAATGCAACGGTCTTCGTATGAGCATCATCCGATGTGAGGAGAGCAGCATGCTACTGCTGCCGACCACATTTCCTTGGGAATCCAGCGAGAGGCGACTGGCAGTACCTTGGCTTAGCAGGAGAGATAATAGGTTTGGGCGTCGGTGTAATTACCTCTAGCAAATCATCGCACTGCAAGTAGTTGTGTCTACGAACCTTCAATACGGCTTAACTACAGCTCCAGCGATCACTCAGCCTACCAAAAAAAAATTGTTTGGAATCTCGCTGATACTTAGAATTTAGACCTCCCTGTCCTTAATGCCTTAACAGCAATACTTCTATACCGCTTCCTGCAGAGAGTCTTCAAAGAAAACATAGCACGTTGAATCTATTTCTTTCTATATAACTTGTTTCCAATTATTAGTTGTAGTAGGTTAAACAGTGTCTCCCTGCCCCTCAATTCCACAGAGAACCTCAAAATATGACTTTACTTGAAAATATGGCCTTTGAAGATGTAATTAACGTAAGGATTGAGATGAGGTTATCCTGGATTAGTGTGGGCTCTAAATCTAAGGAAAGTGCCCTATAAGTGCCCAGGCCGCACTCCTGATCAACTGAGAGACCATGTGGAGACGGAAGCAGAAATCGGAGTTATATTGTCAGAAGCCAATAAACGACAAGGCCACCAGAAGGTGGAAGAGGCAAAGAAGAGTCCTCCTCTAGAGCCTTTGGAGAGAACGTGGCCCCTGGACTCTGAACGATGAGACTAAACCTCTGTTGTGTTAAGCGACCAAGTCTGTTACAGGAGCCCTAGAAAACAAACACGCTAGCTGAAATGGTCATAAACACTGCATACCGCTTCTGCTGCTAATAAATGACCAGTGGACACACTCCGGGAAAAAAGGCAGAGGAGGTAAAACGATACTATCTCTTGCTGCCACACTAGGGGGGCGGGAGGCAGGAAGCAGGAGTTACCACGTGGGCGACAGAGAACAGGAGTGGAGAAACGGCAAGTACTTGATGAGAGGAGATGCCCGCCGGCATCTAGACAGGGGCGGCAGTGGTGGAGCACACCCGCAGGAGTCAGGAGTCTGCGAAGGTGCGTTAAAGAGCAGGCGGGGGGCACATAGCAGAGGGGTCGACGCTGAAGCTGACGCACGTGACAGGGAAGAAAGCAGATACGCCTTCCGATCATTATGTCACCTAATCATTCATTAGAAATGATTCCTGCGTTCCTGCAACACACATTTCATTCTTCTTCTTTGAAAGAGGAGGAGGTAGGTACACAGAGGTCAGCAAATTGGTCAAGTTTCTCAGCTGAAATGCTGAGATTTAAAGCCATTTGTATCTGCTTCCAAAGCTTCGGTACCAAGCTTGGTTCAAAGTATCAAAGAGAGCCCTGTTACACACCTGACTGAATTAAAGTATGCCTCAGCTGTAACGTTCATATACTTCCTCTCAGGGCAATCATTGACTCTACGGCACAGAAAGAGCCAGGCCAGTGGCAGTGGCACAAATGCTGGCTGCACGCTGGGACCACCTGGCACCTTACAAACCTGATGCCCGGGCCCCACTCGGGATAACTGAGCCGAATCCCTGGGATGGGATCTGAGCGGTGGTGTTTTCAGAAAGCTCCTGGGTGATTCTAATGGGTATCGTCTTTGACGATCACAGCTCTAAACCCACAGGTGACAGTGGGAAGTGCAGCTGGCTAAGGAAGCGTGTGGTGTTTGTGGGCTGACTCTATAGCCATTTCATTCCTCAGAGGGACTGACAAATACTGGGGCAGTGAGAAAAATGAAAACACGCTTCAAATGTTTTGAGATTGCCTAAAATTTTTACTCGCACAGCTGATGTTTCTTCTTCCAGTGCGAGAATCTGAGCTTAAGCATTAGAAAAGCTGCCTCTATCTCACAGCAACCTACATGAGCCAGAAAATGTAGGCTCATCCTGTGCTGGGAAAGAACTCCGCAAAATCCAGCAATGTGCTAGACTAGGAAGCGGCTTCTGTTGCCACTGCAAATATTGTTTTTTCAATTTCTGGGCCTGTATGAAACAAAGCTAAATAGCTTTTTTTTTTTTTTTTTTTAAATGACTGCTGTTTTCACCACAACACTGAGCCCACAGTATCAGTTCCCGTTTCCTCACCTCGAGCTGGGCACGGTGGGGTTATGTAAGGCATGCTTCTAGAATCTTCGTCTCTATCAAAATCACCTGGAGGGCTGGTTAGAGCAAAGATTCCTGGGCCCCACCCCAAAGCAGAGCAAGGTTCAGGAACTTGCACCTCTCACGAGCTCGGAGATGCTGATGCTGACGGTCCATCGACCACACTGTGTCTTGCGCTGGTACAAGGCAGTGCTTCTCAGACTCTAACGTGCATACACATCACCTGGCGATACCGTACGAACGCAGATTCTGACTCAGAAGACACATGTCCTCCTCCACAGAACACTCTCTAAGTAGCTAGGGTATAGTGTATTCCCTCAAGGAGTAAGAGAAAAAACTACATATGATTCTATTCACACAGTTGGATGCCCATTCAGCAGGTTGACAGGTAAAAGATAAGCATCTTAAGCATTAGTCCCCCGCCATATTTTTGGATGGAGACACTAAAGAAGAAATAAGTCGAATGACATCTCCATATCAATAATAGAGAACTGAGTGGATGTTTCCTTGAGTGTAAGGAATAAACAATCTGTAGGCTCCTGTAGACATATGAGGCATGAGAGGGTATCAGCTTGCTTTGCCTTGCAACATGGGGAAACCATTTCACAAAAGAAAAAAAAAAAAGTGGAATCTCAGACAGTAAGACCATGAGGTACGTTCAATCCTGCCTTCATGCTGATAACACTACAGGCTTAAGAAGCGCGACATTTTAATTTAAGCTTTGTTAAGAATTTTGAACCCAAGACCATGACTCATACCATGAGCGGAGAACATATACGCATGTCCGTGTACTAAGGAAGCCATCGTTCATTCATTTTCATTCACTCATCCATCCGCCCATTTACTAAAGATTGTACAACTCCTCTAAAGAAGACACCATTCTTGGAGCTGGGATTTTAGGGGAGGACTCCCCACAAAAATACTCAAACTATTCCATCTGTTGGAAAGTACTTTGGGTGCTGAGGCGAGAGACGGGTGGTTCTGTGTCTTTACATCTCTGTGAGGCAATACGGGAAATAAGAGGTTGAGAGTAGTATGTCCCTAACTACAGCGACAGGCCAGGTCCCCTCCCGCCCCCCACCTGTCGTAGATTGATACTGTTATAAAATACAATAGAAGCTATTTACTAGAAAAAAGAAGTTTTAAAAACCTCAAAGAGACACAAAACACAAATCTCATTTTTTTTTTTTTCTACTATTCGATTCAACAGTGTCTAATTCTGCACAGCCCCTAGCAGAACGGTAGCAACTCCTTACAGACAAGCCCGCTCCTCAGGCTGAGCTTCGAAGATAACTCATTCAGAGCATGGACTCCAGGACTGGGTGCCAGGGTTTGAATTACACTTCTGACATATGCTAGCTATGTGACCGCGGCAAGTGATTCGGTTTCACTGTTTTTCAGTTTCCCCCCCATAATAAGAACATCGCCCTCACAAAGCTGCTGCCAACACGTGTACAGCGAAGTCAACACATATGACGTGCTCAGAACAGTGTTCCAGCGCACACGGAAGGCTACCAGAGTGCTCGCTGCTCTCACCACCGCTACCTACGTTATGGACGCTGTTGTCACTAGGGTTACTGTCCCGCTGCTGCAGCATTTGGGGCCGACACTTGCACGGCTCTTTCGCCTATAAAATGATGCTTGTAATCGCTCCCTTTTTATTTGCTTCTTTCCCTTCTATGAATTCTGTGCCTAGAAAGTGAAATTACTGATGCGAAAACACATTATCGCCCATGGAAATGGCCCTTATAACCAACTGTCTGTGCGGCCCAGATGCCATTTACGGAGGTAAGGACAGGTGTCCTGGGGTTCTCTGCATCTGTGCATCATCAAACAAATGACAGCAGCCCTGAGACAGCTGTCCCTCCACTCTTCCTGGAGAATCCAGCTGGACTGATGCTATATGACACTGGGTGGCCCCTCAGGGGACAGACACAATCCTTTCCTCTACTCTAGCAGAAGGGATGACCTTAATGGACATTTGTCCACTCCATGTACCTGAATTCTTAACTCATCTACATCTTTCACAAACATCCTTCTCCAAGCTCCCTTCTTAACAGTCGTGTTGGAAACTCGGCTAAGATGTTTTAGGATATTTCTTAGTTTTTCTTCAGATCAGTCACCTACAATTAGCCAACAAAAAAATATCAAGGTGACAAAGAAACACCTTTAAGAAACATTAAAACTTGAGCATGAGAAATCATGCTAGAAAACAATTTACAATCATTATAAAACAAGAGAAATGATCGACATGGGAAAGGAAAACAACCATTGCTTCATTTGCTTTTTAAATCTCATAACACCGAGAATATTAAACAAATTTATTGATATGGTCTAACGAATTTGCGTTCTCATATAATAAAATGTTTATGAAGAGAAGGCAACAAAATAACCAAATAAGAAAGCAGGTGTTTTGGTTCTGAAAGTAAATTTAGAGATTAACGACTTGTTTCAAGATTTACTCACTTACACAGAATTATCATATCTTGAGCAAGTCAATGCCAGAATGGGTAAAATTGGAGTTATTATCTAGCCTCAGAATGGAGTAACTGATTGAAAGAACAAGAGGCAGAGTAACATGTATAAGAGGCTGGTGGTGAGATTGGGTGTCATTCGAGAAGCACATAGGTAAAGTGCCCAGAGATGTAATTTAGTGCGTGGCCCTCACATGGCCCTGATTGAAGTTAACTAGTTATGAGGTTTAATGTGTCTCTGCTACTCGAGCTGAAAACTGTTTAATAAACCAGCATCTTTAGTTCACAGATTGACTCTGTAGCACATTGTTGTCTTGTGTTTTCTTTTAAATTTAGTACACTAAGCATATTAAAGTTGCTCTGTACAGCAGAGAACATGACACTTCAGGGACATCAATACTGAAAGGTTTTCTGATGGAGAAGAAGTTAATGATATGGTCAGACAAAAGAAAAATATAAACAAGTTCTTGTTATTTCCTATTTCTCGTCTTCCTACTCTGATTATTTATGACTCTCAAAACGTATTCACTGTATCTGTCCATCGACCCGCCTACCTATGCGTGTATGCATTCATTCCATAAATTATTTACTGATCACATTCCTGCCGCCTGGCACTGTACTATGCTTTTGGAACTTACATTCTCGTGGGAAAACACAGAAAATAAACAAGTTAGGAAATAATAATTACAGTTGTTGTATTAAGGAGGAAAGAAATCAGTGTTAAAATAGCAACTAACTGGGGAGATCTCTTCAAGATCCTGACCAAAAAAAGAATTCCATTCAGATGACTCAAATGAAGAAACATTAATAAAGAGATGACTTGCAGAGGTGTGGGCAGCACTGAAAGCAGCAGCAAGGGATGCTGAGATGCCAGAAACTAGTCAAAGAAGAAAGCTGTAATTAAGGGGTAAGGAGAAGGAAGGGCAGTGCTTGAGCTATGGAGGGAGTGTCACCTGGCAAGACTGTTACGGTATAGTAGGATGTGCCCACAGCCAGGACCATGATCCAAAATGGAAAGGAAGGAGGTAAAAAACAACCCGACCTCTTTCTCCTCTCACCTTCCGATCTGCTGCTAGTGCTACCTATTGGTAGAACCTGACTGTAAGTCACCTGGTAAGGGAGCTATGGTGATACAGTCCAGAGCCTGGTTTCAGTGTTGAGGATGGACTGGGGGGGATGGGAGGGGAAATGGAGAATAGCCAGGGAAGGGATGTCCTGAAGTAGGATAGTCAGAAAAAGTTTCCCTGTGGAGGTGATATTTGAACTGAGACTGAGAGAAGGTCCCAGCCATGCAGAGCCAGCGGAAGAGGAACGCAGTGGAGGGATCGTGAGCACGTGCCTTGGTCATTCTCCCATTCCATGCTCGGTACAGATTCCGCACGAGGAGCACATCTAACACAGACTCAGAGAACCAAAATGAGCCCTTTCCTTGGTGTGATGCTATAAGGCATGTGCTGGGAGAGGCAAATCCCTCTATTCTATTTTCTCGATACCATAGAAGAGTCTGCCCATTAAAAACAGAAGGCACCTAACCAGGACACTTCTCTATGAGGTGTCCAGCACTTCCATTAGTTCTAATGTACAAAGAAAGAAAAATGAAGAGAGACGTATATAAAGGCAGGTAAGGTCAGCAACGAAGTAACTTTAACTTCCTTCCATTTATACAATTTCTCTGTGAAGAGCTCAAGCTTTCCACAGTTTGAGATACCTCATATCATGAAACTTATGTAAAAAATAAACTTGTTTTCCTCTTAAATGAAGAAACATTATAAAAATTTAATTACAGTGTAATACTAGTTAATGTGCAACTATAATTCAACTCATACTATGTTCTTTTAGTTTTATATTTACCTTCAAGTCACTGGATCATATGAATATAAAATAAATACCTCAAGCTTATTCCTCCACATATCGACTGAGAAATTATTTCTGTTGCCCAGAAACCATTTCTTTACATATTCAAGTTAAAATTTTCAATACTAACAAGAAGATCACTTTAAGTAAGTGATTTGACTTTTAAAAGCCAGTTTGCTGATGGGTTCAAATTCATCACGAGCTGGCCAAGTTCTCAGCTGTAAGTCAGGCCTCAAATGGGTAGAGTTGAGGTTAGGCTGAGTGACTTCCTTCCGGGAAGTCCTGCATACTCCAGGCTGCATTCACCAATGGAAAAAGAATTCCTTTCAAGGGCAAATTCCAGGCAAATAATGAGAAGCTGCCGGAATGTTAATGAGACTCACTCCATCCCATGTTCAAAGCTAACCATGTTTTTCTTAAAGATCTTAAGGAATTTCTATTAACTCTACATTAGTTCTAAATTTCCCTAGTGTCTGTATAATTTATTTCTTATTTTGTCCCTGATGATACGGAGACAGATGGGTGATTCTTCTTCTTCTCTCCCCGCCACTCCCCCCTCCCGCCCCCAATTTGTGACTCTTGCCAAGGCAATGAAAACTGCTGATAAAAACAGTAAGTTCAAAGTATATTGTTACCTGTAGCAGAGGCCGCTGCACCCCCAGCACCTTCATGGTGTCTGCATTAGCCAGGATCTTCAAGGGGTCAGATGTTTTAGTGACTCCTTCAATCTCCTTGTTGATCTCGGCCAAGACTTGATGGAGAAAGATGTTTTTGATGTACACGGTGAGAAACTCTCGAAGAGGACACTGTTTGGCCGGGCCGAGTCCCAGGGCATGCTCAATCTCCTGAATAAATCTGGAAGACAGAGTACTATGGTTGCTAAATGTATCAAAAAAATTGTTATAGAAATATGACAAAACGAACATGAGTATCTCGAGGCTTCGGTTGTATCCATGGAGACATGTGGGAACATTCCCAGAATTCTTAACAAGAGCGAATTATCACTCTATAATACTCATCTCCCTATCTATGTCTATGCGCACAGATATTTTAAATACCAGTTATTTCACTAATTGAATAGAAATAGGATGAAATAGGAAACATGACTGCTAAACTCAAAGGGAGAAGATAAAATATTTTTATTAATTTAAGAAGGAAATAAGTATAAAAGAAGCAAAGGAAACCATGATAAATGGAAAACAAATTAAGATGCAAATTTAGAAGCGCACCCTTAAATACTACATCGTTCCCACTGAGATCTTTATAGATGTAGGTAGAAATGTTAGATAGATAGATAGATAGATAGATAGATAGATAGATAGATAGATAGATAGGATAGATAGATAATATAAAGAATACACATTTAATTCATAATGATATGGAACAGGATAGGAGGTGGGGGACAAAGGACGACTTCAACTTTATTTGTAATGATTTATTTCCTTTATTAAACACACTTAAAGCATAAATAGTGAAATGTTAATAACCATCAAAACTCAGAGATGAGTATGCAGATGTCGTTGTATTATTCTTTGTACTTTTCTACACTGGAGTTTTACTATGCATGGTTCTGATATGCACAAATTTACGTTACTGCAGTTTACTTAACACCAGCCCTCCAAAACCAAGGTTTAAATCCCAGTCACCCCAGTTTATTAACTGTGAATAATGGCAAAAAGTATAAACTTTGAGGCTAGCCATTCGGTTCTGAGACCTCTACATGAATAACTGCAGTTCATCATGATCAATGATCAGTCATGTCCCTACATTCAAAGTGTATCGGTGAGTGATCACCGAATGTCTGTTATTCAGTTCAGGTACAGGCAGCAAGGCGTGTAGCTGTGCTGTCCTCTCGTCTCCCAGTGATAAACCCATGTGACAATTTATACGGGGTAATTTAAAAAGGGAATGGGCCAAAAACAGATACAAGTACAGAAAAAACTCAAAGTGATAACAGTGGGAGTAAAATCTGAATTGAATGTAAATGGATTTGTAGAAGAAATAGCCGACCATGGAAATGCTGACACTGCCCCCATTTGAGAGGCAGATGCGGCCAGAGCGAGGGTGAACTTGTTGACCTACACGAAGAAAGTGGTTGTGACAAAAGGGATGAAGACCAGAGGAAGTTGCACATCATAGGAAATCTTGGAGATACTTCATGACGCTGACAAGTGAAGAATAAAATCCTGGTAAGTATTGTTCAAACTACTCGGTACGATTTTAATGCTGAACTAAAACACTTAATTTCTCAATGTTTCTAATGTATTCAGTCACAGTGGACTGAATACATTAGTTTTCTTATTGTTCATATCTGTATACATTTATAACAGAGTTTTTAATGTTTGATAAAAGTTTTTAAAGTCACAGAGCAACTGTGATTTTCCCTATTAAGATTGCTTTGCATGGTAATTTTAGTTCCACAGTGCTATGCAAAGCAAGGGCTACCTTGTACTTTAAAATTTTCTCAATAAAAAAGTTAGAAGGAAAAGGACATTAAATAAATGCAAAAAAAATGAATGACTAACTGGGAAGATATATCGGCAACTTACAGATGACGGTTAAGAAAAAACTAAACAAATTAGTAGAAAAATGATCAAAGGATATAAAAATTTTACAGTAAAAGAAATACAATGGCCATTAAACAAGAAAATATTCTTAGCTTCATTCATATGAGAAAAATGAAAAGTAAATTATACTGAGATGCTGTTTTTTTACAGCCACGCATTGGTCAAATCCCAGAAGTCTGAAAACACACTCCGCTGGCCTACGAGTAGGGAAAGAGGCATTCTCGTACATTGTTGATGGGAGTGAAAAATGGTACAAACATTATGAAGGGCAAGTTGGCACTATCATTCAAAATTACAAATACATTTCCTTTCGACCCAGAAATCCTTCTTCAGGGAAAAATTTGTGACAGCTATATCCGAACGTGATTACATAGATGGGTGTAGCATTATTTTAATGGCAAAGGACTAGAAACGACTCAAAAAAAAATCCATCAATTAGGGTTCAGTTTAATAAACTGTGGTGCAGAAACCCCAACCTCTCAAACATGGAAGCTGCTGGTGCCCTAACGTGAGAAGGTCTCCAGGATAATACCGGTTAAGTGAGAGAAAAAGCAAGGTTCAAATTGACACGTATTTAGTAGTATTTAGTACACTGACTTTTGTCTAAGAATCACATACCCTTATTTGCTATTATGAAGACACCCTGGGAAGACTCACAACAAACTGAGAAAAGCGGGTTCCTTTGGAAAGCAAGAGCGGGGGTGGGGTCAGCAAGAGGAGTGGGAACAAGATTTTTCAGTTATAAAATTGTTTTGAATCATCTGATTTTTAAATACCATGAATATATTAACTGCTCAAATAAAATAAAATTAGAAAATATAAAAGTTACCCTACACGTACCAAAGACTACAAATTGCTTTCTAATTAGAGCACAGTTTGTTGTATAAATGTTCCTTAAGTTTGGCTGTTCAGCTAATAAAGCGTTTCCTTTATTTAATAAATAAATAAATCATGATTAATCTTGCATAGCACCAGTTAAACACTCCATTAATTTCTGCGTGTGTGTGCGTGTGTGCGTGTGTGTGTGTGTGGTGTGAGGGGAAGGAGGGAGTATATACAGGATTATCATAATGAAAATGTAACCCAAAGGCTGTAGGGAAAAAAAGTAAAAATTGTGAAGCCATGAGAAACAGCAACAAGGCTTCTTAACTGATGTTATCAACATGGAAGAGGCAAATAAAAGCATGACTCCAAAGAAAATAAAATAAATCTTTAAGAACAGCGGAAGAAGGTAGGAAAAAAAAATGAAGAAATAAAAGTAGTTAACCATGGTCATAATTTTAAGATCTCTAAATCCTACATCCTACCATGTTGACCCCTACTGATTTCATCTCATATCCAGAGAACCCTCCCCCCGCCCCGGCCCTGCCTCGGTGCATCTTGGTCTCCCTGGTTGTCCTCTAAAAGAAGACCACTGTTATGCATTTGCTAATGAATAAATACAGCAAAGGCCTTTTTACTTTATTATCATTTTTCGATATTATGAGAATCAATCATCGGAAGCCATATTTATTCTTTTCACTGAGACTTGGAGGTTTCCGACCAGAAGTACTTCCTCCATTTTCAAAATCCTTAACATCGGAACAAAATTTTTAGTAGTTAGCCTGCAGTGACAGGAGGCTCTAAATGATTCCCACTTTCTTTTTTTTCGGGTCCCTTATTTGCCTTGGTGTCCCTAAAATGTGAGACTGCCCTGAGCGGCAGTGATGGAGGAGCTCCCAGCACTCCAGCTGAAGGGCTTCCTTCAAGTACGAACCATTTATTCCCTAAAGTGTACACATCGGTCTAAAATGACACATCCAGGTTGATGCTGTCATCTCTAACTCGAGGGGACCCATTCAACATGTTTCCAAATCTGCTTTCAGAGCTGAGAGGACCCTCACTGTGCAGAAAGCAGGACACGTTGGAGAGAGGATGAAAGAGAAAAATTAGGGCTGTCTTGCCCGCGCTTTTTTTTTTTTTTACTCTAGTCAAAAATGGGAAGCAAGTATACATTAAATGGGCAAACTGCTCTTTTTTGGGGGCAGGAAGGATACAGAATAGGAACTTTCTTAGGCACGCAGGAGGTAAAGCAGACTCCTGGTCACTTCGAGGAGGAATAATGTGAGAAAGTGGGTGGCCAAGAGCAGGACTTAGAGGAGGTATTCCTGAGTCTGAATCCTGAATGTACAGTCGTGCGCGGGTTATTCAGCCTCTCTTAATGTTACTTTTGTATTGTGTAAAATGGATATGGTAATACTCAGGACTCTTCTGATGATTAAACAAAAAAGAAGAAAGGTTAAACGCTCAGCACAGAGGTGGACCCATAGCAACTGCTAAGTAAATGGCAGCTGCTGCTCTCCGTATAACTGACCGAAACGCCCCGTGTGGCCAGGGGCCAAGTGTAAATTGCTCACTGCTGTATCCTTCGTGCCTAGTACTACTCTATGGCTAGCACACAGTAGGCTTTCAGAAAATATCTGATGAAGGAAGCATTGAAAAAAGTATTAACAGATCCTTTAACTTCAATTCACGGCTACTGACCTAGGGCATGTCCTCTCTGACAAATAATGCCCATTCCCAAGAATTTGGACTAGAGGTCCAAATGAAAAAAAAATTTTTGAATGAAAATCCAGAAAAAAAGAATGAAAGAAAAATGACCACTTTTTCTTCGCCACCCCAACGGTAACGGTTGCCTCGCACCGAAGGCACATCCTCTAGGCCGTGCCCTCATCCTCACATTGCTGTTCACTTTGCACAACACAGCTGCTCACACTACTTCGCATTCTGCTCTCTCGCAGAGTATCGGACTCATTCCGTCATGCTAATGCACACACTATTAAACCAAACAGTAACTAGGGAGCATTAATGATGCCTCCGGGTTTTATCATAGATAATCCTATTGTGAACATCTTCATTTTGTTTCTGCTGAATTATTTGTACAAGTTACCTGGAGTAGGTACTTATCACTTTTCATGGGTGAGTCTATATTTTGCACGCCCTCCCCTAATTCCCCCAGCATTCTGCATGGCTCCTTTTACCTATTAAGTACTTTAAAAATGATCTGTTGAATGGGAGACAGGAGAGAGTCTAGGGTTTAGAGAACCATCAGAAAGTCGTTTCCCCAAGAGCATTCCCCATCAGCTCTACAGAAGAAAGCAAGCATTGAATTTTTAACAGTCAAAAGAATCTCAATAGGAAAGAAAACACTTCACTTCAAAGTTAAGATGAACACAGATGGAACCCTGTCAAAAGGGTATTATTTCATCTCAGGAAGTGCTTCCACACTAGGGATTCCCTATCCTTGTAAATGATGAGAAAGCAAACACAAAGCCCAGGTACATCTGTGTACACAGAAGGAGAGTGAATGAGAATCAAAGGAAAGGATCTATATAATGTCATATGCACAGCATCTAATTACAGGATTTCGGGGAATCTTATTCACATCAGGCTCCTAAAAGTAAAGTTGTAAAGTAGATAAACCAAAAAACAAATGAGAGTACATCACTGATTCTCGTTGTATTTGAATATCGAAAGCATGAGTTTGATTTCCAAAATTCTAATTTTGCCTTTTGCAAATATTTAACCAAAAGGTTTCTTTTCAGAATATCATCAACTAGGGGGCATCCTAAACTATGTACACAGGGAGCATCTATATTTTAAGCTTACTCTTTATTATAACAAGTATGTACACAAGCACACACCATGTATGTTTCACCCAGTATTTTCAAAATTTTTACCTTGACTTGATTTCTACACAGAGAAATTATTAACTAATTAAAATGTCACTCAGGTTTCCCAAGCCCTTACTTAACCTAGCCTTCTCACTGCAAATTCTATTTCATTGCAAAGCTCCATTTCTTCCATTTTATCTCAGCCAAGAGTTATGGCTGCCACCAGCTGGAAATATCCTTGAGCACAGACGGCCTTTGTTATATTTTAGAAGCTGCAATGATATTTATTCATTTGAATAAAAGTAGTTGCTCATAGTAAATACGTATTCTTTACCTTCACCCTCTAATGAGTTTTTTCACTTCTACGGACAATATTACCAGTAATGGGACAAATTGATACCATGCGCCTCCTGATACGGTATAGAGAACACAGCATCGCATCTCTGATATTCCTGCCCAAAATACATAACCTCAATCCAATCATGGGGAAACATCATCTTTCCATAAAACTGAAATACAAAATCAAAGGTGAAAATCTCCGAAAATTCAAGTTCTGAATTCTGGCTTTTGGAGCAAAAAGAATTCATCCATGCCTCTCTCGTGAAGAGTGCGTCAGTGTTCATTGCTAATTACGTTTTTACTGTATGCATCTGTATATAATCTGTATCACACAACGAACAATATTTTAATTTTCCTTTTGAAATTTCCTGAGGTTGCTGTGCATTATTTTGGTAGTTTAGGCAGAATAATGTACATAGTATTTACCTGCAAGGCTTGGGCATTTGTCTCCTGATCCCATGCATGGGATCCAGCAGAAACATGTGACTGACCTCTCGGACCCATGTGTGATATTCTGCAGCTTCTCTCACCTGGTCTTGACTCTGCAGAGATGGACCGTGTTTGCCTCCACTGAGAAGCTCTGAATCTCTTCCACTGTATAACAGCTTTAAAGACATATTTAAGAATCTTAACCATCTTCTTCATTTTGGTCCAAGGTGCCTATGTGAAAAATTGCGTTAAGTCCGCAGAAGCTCTGCTTAAGCAGATAAGCATAAGCCAAGGTAAGTCACCATGACACCATCCTCATCATGTAGTACTGCACTGTCATCGCATTTAATGTAAATAATGTCGTATGACGCAGATATTTATGCGTATATGTTAAAAACTTTATTATCAATAAACAGTGATGCACTGTTCATGAGAGTGACATGAGTGAATTCTTTGTGCTCCAAAAGCCAGAATTCTGAATTTGAATTTTCTGAAATGTGCAACTTTGATCTGACGTTTTGGTTTTATGGAAATGATGCAGACGGCAGCGTAACAACAACCCTATATCATGAATGACACGTGACTCACAAAGACAAAATCAAATTACATCTCCCCTCAAATTGAGTAAACAACCCTTGGCCATAGAAAGACAATGAAACACTGAGTGCCAACTGCATTTCCCTGGACTATTATGGGCCCATGTAAAAAGGCGCCAAGTGGCACTCAGAACAGTCAGGCTCGCCGGATGATCAGTGCCTGCACATCGCTCTAAGGGGAAGAGCAGACTTGGATGAGAGCAAACTCAAAATCTCTGCCATAAGGAAAAAAGAGATCAATCTATAACGCATAATAAAATCCATTCCTATCCTTGCACAAAGAACTGGAACCAGATAGTTGTACCCAGGTAAATGGGCCTTTGGAATCAAACCCAAGTGAAGTCGTGCCAGAGGCCAAAAAGACTCAGCGTGCAGAAAGAAGCCGCCCAGCAAGCAAGGCACCTTTAAGACACGTTTCTTACTTATTTAGTCACTCTAAGAGATGACATTTAAGGCACCAAGCAAATTGGAAACAACTTGGGCAAAGCAAGAAAGGAATCTCAGGGGAATTGACTGGAGATATAGTCAACTTGCTTGGATTATTTGACTTGAAAAAGATCATTTAGAAGTGATTTACAAGAGACTCGTTCAGAAACAGCAGCAACAGGCATATTTAAGAACATAAATCAGTGGAACATGAAAACCAAAGAAAAATCCATAAAGGTTAATGCACTTTGGAGCACAGTTGCCTCTTAATTCCTGGACGTAAGTCATAGGCACATCAGGAAAAGGATCCCCCAACAGTCCATAATTTTTCATGCCAAGGGGGGATACTCTGTGTGCCTTTTCTGTACAGAGATTTCCCGGGTAAAGTGCAAAATAAGCTCATCCTTGCAGAGGCCGATCACGTCCTCGGCCCATACGCTAGGAGACAATTTGCTGAACTAATGAAAGAAAAAGCGATCTGGATGCTCTTATTTGTAATGAGTGAAATTCATGCCTAGGACGAGAGGAGAAAAGAGGCGAAAGCCATTAAGCAAAGGGAGGAAAGAATATTAGCTACAAAACTTGAACTCTGCAGGCTTGTAAACAAATTTAACTTTAAAAAAAACCTTACCATGAGTCTATTGCAAGTGATTTTCGACTACATTTAAGTATTCCCTCCAGGCTGAAAAGCACTTTAGGTAAAATAAAGTAAGCCTGTTTAAAATGACAGCTGTTTAATTTTTTTTAACCATAACTTGGAAATGGAAGTAATTCAAGCTCTAACTGTTACTACCTAGCAAAAAAATGCATATAAATAAATTAATATATAAAGGTTAGTAATACAAAACTCAGAGAGACAAAATAATAATCCTGCTTTTCCAATAGGCCTGGAATTATTTTTATCCTTTCCATTTATCTTATTTTTAGTAAAATAACCTCTTCTTTATGCTTTCTATGAGAGAAGGCTGTCAGAAAAATTTTCCAGAAAAATTGCAACTTCTTACAAAACGTCTATCAGATCGTCTGAAACTTATGTGTAACATATTAAATATGCTTTATTTTAGGTGTTCCACATCCGTCTAGCCTTTAGACATTTTAGTGCCAGATACAGGGGATCTGGCAAATCTTCAAGCTCCAGACATGCACTTTTAATCACCTGTTAGGTACTTTCGACTGGATGTCCTCTTGATAATTCAAACTATGTCTAAAATGAAACTCTTCATAGCTACCCTCCCATTATTATTTCATTGTCCTCTATTTCTGTATCATTCTCATTTCAGTTACCCAGGCTTAAACTTGATCATCTTTCATCCTTTCCTCTTATTTTCAGCCTTGCTACTAATGCAAGAAGCATCCAGACTTTGAGACCTTCTCTTTACATTATCTTTTATGTTCATGTATGTATTCGCTGTTCATTCCTTCAGTTATTTAAGCAATATTTCTGGAGTGTATACTATATGCCACATACTGTTTGGTACTAAAGCATCCACAGTGAAAGAATCGTGCCCCAGGGACTATCCTTCACATAGCATATGGTATGAATGGTGCCACCTCAATTAGTGCCACACTGGAGCCTGGGCCTCCATTTGTAATGTCCAGCACCACAATTCAGGCTTCTGTTAAACAAGATGGTGTAGATGAATAGATAGAACCTAATTGAAGATCATTTCTTCCCCAGACTTCCCTAAAATAATTCCATTTTTTTTTCCATCTTCAATCTCTTCTTCCTTTAATTTATCCAACGTACAGCTATTAATCTCACTAAGGCATAGAACACACACCTGCAGGTCATGAATGCACCCCATTTTTCTTCCTCCAGGCCTTTGCACTTACTGCTTCATTTGCTTAAAACATTCTTCCTATACTTTTTCCCTAACGGTTACCTGCCCTACAGCCGGTAGCTTAGACGTTACTTTCTCCAGGAGGCCTTCTCCCTTGAGTCTAGGCTGAATGCCCTTTCACTTTGCCCCACAGCACTCAGGGCCACAGAATATCCCTGACGAGGTGTCTGTATTTCCTGCGAGTCTGTAAACATCTGGGGGCGACAGACTGTATCTTATTCATTGTAGACAGTGTTTGGTACCTAGTAGGTATCGATAAGTCTAACATGTTTTTTACTTCTATTCATCGGTAAACTTTGCTTCCTGCGTACTCTTAAACAAAAATTCCATGCCTTTTCTCATATCTCTGTGGTCTACTTCTAGTCCACCCAGGCATTTTCTAAGTTGTGGTACATAAGCTAGAGTGGAGACTTGAAAAACTGTCATTTTCACTATAATCTTCCTTCAAAGACCAATTCAAAGCTCACTCACTCATAAAGTTTTCCCCGATCTCTTTTAACTACTTTATTAATTCGAACTACTTACTTCATTACATAGCATTAGTCATTTCTCTCCCTCTGTGTTTTCTCTATTAGAATTAAGCTCCTTCAGAGCAGCAACTGCGCTTTGTACATCTGTGAATCATACCTGACGCACTTAACACTATGTCAAGTACAATGGATACTGTTAATAAATGTTTTAGTAAGTGATAATATTATGTTTCTATCACAAACTATTTAGACTTGGTTTGAAAGGCCAGTGTTTTTTAAAAGGGTTAGAATGCACAGACTGTTTTAAGGCTATGTTTTAGAGAACGAATATGGCTGGTTAAACGAGGAGAAACAATGGAGATAGTGAAAGAATAAAGAGAAAGATGTGAAGTAAAATGATGCATGCGTTATGTTACATGTATCAATACGAGGTGTTTTCAGGCACATTAGCAAATCAAAACTTGGTCGCATTCCTGGTGATCTGAAATTTAGTGAATGTGGCCTCAGCTGAATACTACTTTCACATCAGTGACATGTCAGAGACTGGAAATATTTCATGTGTCAAAAACATGAATTGTGAGCCTGTTGGGAGAAAATTACAGTATACGTTTGCTGGAAGAAACAGGCTGGCCACTTGGTTCTCTCCTCCACTGTTCCTCAACAGGATGGATTTCACTGTATTTAATAAATAAATGCTTTGGATAACTCAGTTTGAATGATCTCTAATGAGCCTATTTGGCACCTAACCTCATTCCTGAATTTAGCTTATGATTGTTTCTTATCTCACTCTTATGTTTATTATCACCTGATTAACTGCAAAGTGCTATGAGAAAAAGTACCTGGAAAATAGAGAGTGATCCCCTAGTCAACAATTATGATGTATGTAAGTCACAGACATTTCCTGTCTGCCAAACTTTCATACCTTTATCTCTTTTATTCACATACTTGATTATTTCAATTAAACCGTAATAATCTTCTCACATTTCTGTTGGTTCCTTTCTCTGATCCCACAGCCACACTTTCCCAGACCAATATTTATAATTATATTGCAACAATATTCGCAAAGTGATTTCCATAAAGGCTCAAAGTCCTCCTCAAATTTACCCCCCCCCAGAGCTCGCTCCTATTTGGAGGAGATTATCGGCTTTGCAGAGACTCACTCTTGGCCATCTATTGTCATATTACACTCTCAGGGGTTCAACCTGACAAAATGGGTTGGAGTAACATCAACTTAATATCGAAAGTGAGCGAAGGTAAGCATTTTTAAGCCATCTCAGCTGGCATTCTACTATCGTTGTCTTTCTTTCTTTCTTTCCAGAGGCCTCAGAGTCATTTCCTTCTTTATAGTTAGTTTCATAAATAGGTCCACTTACTACATAGGGATTAAGGACATTATAATTCCTACCATTCTATTTTATTCAAGTTTTCATACCCTCTGTTGAGCTAAGTAAATGTTAAAAATTCTCCTACCAGACTCATAGGCATAGAGATCAAAATGATGGTTGCCAGAGGAAAAGAAGGTGGGAAGGTCAAAAATGATGGAGGGGAATAAGAGGTTCAAATTTCCAGTTATAAAATAATCAAGTCATGAGGATATAACATACAGCGTAGGGGATATAGTCAAGAATATCATAATAACCTTGTACGGTGAAAAAAAATCATAGAAAAATATAGAAAATTACATTTGTATATGGAATAACACAGGAGGAGAAAGGCTCCTGTCTAGATGACTACTTGGAGGTGAATATTTGTTAATCATATCGGCATTAAAATAATGAAATATACGACACTTCCAAAGAAAAACGAGACCCTATAAAGGAATTTCGATCACATGTTTACGAGTTCCTGAAGAACTTATGTCCCTCTGGACTACGTTGATGACAAACACCTACAACACACAGAGAATAAAACAGCTGCCCGAGTGTCCGCGTCGGGATTCCGGTTACTCTGCCCAGCGAGTTACACTCCTGGGCTGACTGCCGCTACTAGCTGCAGCTGAATGTGCGAGAGACAGAAAAAGCCTTATAGAGGCAGTTCAAACATAAAAAAATTCCAACGTAAGCCTTGGTTTCATCTGAGAAATGTCTCCTGTTTACTTTTCTTAAAAAAAATTTTTTTTTATTTTTGACATTCAATATTATATTACTGTCAGGTGTACAGCATAGCAGTTAGACATTTATATAACTTACGAAGTGATCCCCCCCAATAAGTCTAGTATCCTCCTGACAGTATAGTTATTAGAATATTATTGACTATATTCTCTATGCTGTACTTTACATCCTCCTGACTATTCTATAACTGCGAATTTGTACTTCTTAACCCCTTCGAAATGTCTCCTGTTTTCAAAGTGATGGAAAAAAATGTGTGGAGTATATGCTTTATCATAGCGCAGATATAAAATACATTTTAATGGGGAAAAATGTTTCAGAAAACTGCTTTGTCTCATATGCAATTTGTGAAAAATGCCTAGCCCATCAGACTGGAAGCTAGTTCCCTCTAATAGTTTATTTTCAATATGATAGCAGATATAAAACTGTCCATTTTTATGAGGTCAACAATGAAAACTTATAGCCTCAGATGACAGCCATAGGCAAAAGAGTTTTGCATTTAGCATTTATGTGTTCAGATTGTTACTATGTGCATTCATATATACTAGTACATGTTTTTATATAATTTCCCACATGCATATTTTGTTTTGGCAGCTATATACCAAACTCCTTTTGGATTGGAGGTATTAATTCTATTTCCTCTTTTTAAAATAATCATGTATACAAGATCCCAGCAATAATTTGAAATATGATGGTAAACTTCCCAAACATCTAACTAATTAATTCGACCAACATTTACTGACCAGGGATAAGGTGCGTCTTGTGAGCTAGGGGTGCCAAGTCTGATAAGTCGAGTGGACAAATGACCTCTCATACTTACTGTGCGTATTAGCACTTAACAAGGACATTCACGTACTTGAACCTCACTCTGCTCTGAGGGTTGTGTTGACGGTGATAATTATTTCCATTTTACAAATGAAGAAATTACAGTTCAGACAAGATAAGTAATTTGCTGAAGGTCACATTGCTATCAAATTTTAAGACTATACACCTTGAACCTAGATCTGGCTCCTAATTAGTTAGCCAGTCGCTACTACCATATACTACCCAACATACCAAAGCTCCTATGCACAGGAATTCAGAAGAAAGTTAAATAAATGGTCCTAGAGCCAATGATTCTAGAAAATTTCCAATGTGTTCATTTCCAAAGATGGAAAGGCACGTTTTTCACAATGGTTTTAGATTTTTGGTAGTTGTAAAAACACTGGCAAGGGCACATACAACTTCGATGGGAAAATGAGTGGGCGGAACGCAAGTACGAAAAAGGAGTGACGTGGCAGAAACCGCCACAGTTGGTGTGTTTGTTTCTACAGGAACGTATCTCAGAGTGGGCTACGGCATGACACCAACGCCATACACAGGCCCGAGGAACCGTGAAAGAGCCAAAATTTTATAAGACTTAAATACAATGTTAGGCCTACCAACAAATCTGCATCTTTTGCCTCTTAGCTCAGTATTCTATTCCTCAACGACAAAAAGTCAGAGAGTAATTAGACTATGTGGGTTTCTCTTTAACTTGGTTGGCCATTTCTCCTAACAATACAATTACCCTGCTAATGAGATTAAATTTGGTTTAACTAGAGGATTGTTTTACAGCAGAGCCTCCAGTGACTCCAGCTCCCATGGGGGCCATCCTTCCGTAGAGGCACCCATCTAACATTCATTTGCCTTAATGAAAGCCAGACGTAAGGATTGGGCCTGCACTGTTGTGAAAAACACAAGGGCTTTTGTTTATATTGAAGAAGAGCCCCATTTAGTCAGCCTGAATCTTCCTAATACCCGGTGAAATATTCATTAATGAGTATCAGCACAGCAAGCCGGAAAGTCTTATTTGCATTAATTTAAAGCATAAATAATTGAACGTAGGTTTCATTCTGTAAGTCTTGATTTCAGAAAAAAATCTTCAACAGCATACTGAATAAAAAGAAACCATTAGTGAAGGGTAGTGGATGTTTTGCATACCCATGAACTACATGGATAATTTCTCAGTAATATATAATTTATTATCCTGTTATAGTCACCTCAATAGAGGTGACAGAATGAGACACTGAAAATTTTTTCTTATTTCTGTAGGTCAAGATGATAAGGGCCTATATCTGTGCTATGCGTCAGGTTGAACCAAAAAGTAGTTCTCGGCAGATCTGGGTACTAATTTATTCACTCAGTGACCAAACATTTACTGTGCTTACTATATGTCAGGAACCACTAGATGATAAGAATAAAAAAAATGGACACAATATAGAACCTTCTCTTCAGATAGCTCAGGCTAACACAACGTTGAATCCAAAGCACAATTCACACTATCGGTGGCCATGAAATAAATGTAAAGGGTTGCAGTCAGCACTGAGAGGTGGCGGGAGGGAGGTGGCAGAAGAGGGAGTGGACTAAATAGGATAGAAAATATCTGAGGACATTACACGCTTTAATAGGAAATATTGATTTGTTTTGTGTATTTATTCATTTGTTTTTAAACGCATACATGTAGCAGCATGCTGAATCCTGGCATAAAATATAATTTTCACTGCGAGAGAAGGGGGTAAATTTGTTTAGAATTATACTCTTGACAGGCTAGCAGGCTCAAGGTACAGGCCATGCCGTAATTTGTTCACATACCTAGCCCCCTCCGTGACTCTAGGTTCTCTGAGAGTAGGAGATTTGTTAGTTTTATCACTGCATTCCCCTCAGCGCCTAGCATAAGGCGTTGGCAGAAGCCCAGTGCAAACTTCCTGTGTGAAGTAGTAAGTTAAGCTGACTCTGAAAACGGCCATGATGTAAACCAGTAACTTACGGCTGTGTTCAGCTGAGCGTATGTAAATAAAATATATATTCATTTGCTGTTGGCCGGTGTTAACAATCATGTTAGGCTTGTATCTTCTCTACCCATGACAATCAGAGCTAATGTTATATGTGCAAACTCTAATCAATTCATAGTTTCAAGTCTCTACCTTTAAAAAGCATTCGGAAATTACAAACATTGCTGCTAAGACAAATTCTGTCTCTTATTAGCTGGGGAATGTAATGTAGTGTAGGCAGAGGGAAGTAGGCCTATTAATTATTTATAAAGAGCACATACAACATACTCAACCAACAAAAAAACGTAAGCATGAGGGGATGCTAGTAAATAATGTCTATCTCTCAGCCAATAAGAACAAAATCATTTCCAAACATACTCCACATCTCTCATCTCATTGCTCCCCCACGGAAATGAGCACGGTAACGAATATTGTTAAGAAAGCAAAAATGAGCAGAAAGAGAGCCACCTTCATGTTTCCTAATCACCCTGGCCCCCCGTGGAATGCCTTCATCACCACTGCGTTAAAGTATCTGGTGGGTGTCTGTGGCTTTTGGCCGGGCATCATGTAACAATTCTTTTTTTCATCTGAAGAAAGATGTGCTTGATCAACTTTTGACCACATGGCTAAGCCATTCTATTCTCCAAGGTAATTTATGTAAATTACAATGCTGGAAAGGAACTAAAGCATGAGATGATCTTAAAATTTTTCTGTCTTGGTCTCTGACTTGAAGTTATGTATGCTTAACACTTTCCAGTACTGTTACTACGGACTAGAAACACCTACCTGTCTGTTAGGTGTCCACACTGGGAACCCTAGTTCGAGGGTTATGCTTTGAGTTACTTGGGTCACCTAAACCTTGAAAGAAAGCAACAAGCAGAAAATGTCCACGAAATGTTCCCATGAATGAACTTCTTTCTGACTATGGTTCCTAAGATTGTTTAAACTTTTGAAACAAAAGAAAGAAGACTATATCCTTAGAGACTGAAAATTCAGTGCAGGGATATGACTTAATATTGTCTTACGAGGAAATTAAAAAGGATGTTATTTAAACAAAATAGCAAAACTTTTACTCTTAGAGTTGTGACTCTTTCATTTAAAGTATCGTAAAGAGAACTAAAGTGATTATTCCAGGACTTGATAGAGAGAAAGAAGACTCTCTTCCTCTTCAGTCACTTAATTCTCTAGAAGGTACTGTTATAAAAATTCAGGAGGAATCAGAATAATTAGAAGGTGGATCACTGAAGGATATAGTTATTTGCAAATATACAAATACTACATACACCTACCTATCCGATCTAGTTTGAAGACAATCCCAAAGAGATGAAAACTAAATAATCATAATGTTTCAAGTTTATCTTGAGAATTTTGGGCTCACTTTCATATTCATTAACTAATTTAATGCCACCAACGTCTTACAGTGGTGCATTGGCACTGTTATCTGGGGAAGTAAAATATTTGACTATAAGTTTAAATTTAGAGAGGAAGGAAAGAATATAGGATGAATGGATGGGTAGACGGAGGGAGGATAAAGTACATTCCAAAAATCTATAGCTACCTGAGTCACTAATTTCTCGGTATTCAACATGCTCCCTTGAATGTGCATTATTCCCTTTAAATTGCTTTAATGAGATCAAATAAGGTGAAAAAGCAACAAAAGCTTCTCCACACAAGTCCCGTCACTGACTGGCCTGTAGTTCTAATCTATAACGTCTTCTATACCCTCCAGATTATTAAAACTGTCTCTGCACTGATATTTCCCATTCCCACTTCCTCATCTACCCGTTTCACCATGAGATTAATCTACACTAAAGATCCCTTTCACAGTGATAGATACTCCATTTCTCAGAAACCTTCAATGCTTTCTACTTCCATCACATGAACCTAGAATTCTCTCTGGTTTTCATGGCCCTCCTATGATCTGGCCCCATTACTTTCTCACATCTCCTCAGGCTGTTCATTTCCTTATTATTTCATAAAAAATTAAAAATGATTCCTGCCTGGACCTTTCACCTATGTTTTTCTACTCATTCAGAACATAGCTCATTTCGGTGAAGTTTCGGAACCCACATTTAGTATAGATGAAATCAATGACACATAGGCTGGGAGAGGGCAATGTAAATACAGCAAGGCACGTGGCCTGCCATTCTCCTTGATAGGACTGCGTCCCGGGGTGAGTAGGACGGGGAGACACAAATCCAGTTCCCTCACTCAGATCGAGCACTTCCAAATTTGAGTATGTAATCTAGTACTTTGAAAGATGCATTTTTAATACAAGATAATGCCTGTTATTCACAAGGTGAGCAGTTCTTTTGGAGCTTAACCAAAGAGGGGGGAAAAAACTGGAGGAAAATCTAGCTGCACTGTATTTACTCTGTTGAGAGACAGTTGTTCATTTTTAACTTGCCGAGTGATTGTCATAGGTAAACGTGATAACTGATTTTCACCTGAAGTACAGGAGTAGCTCATAGCTCATCTTTCACTGCCCTCTTTTTCTTTGTAGAACTTATCATAACCTGAAACGTCACATCTATTTACTTGCTTATTTCCCATGTGCCTTACTGGAATGTAAGCTCCACGAGGACAAGTACGTAACACACCGCAGGTGCTCTAGAGATCTTTGCCGAATAACCGTTAACTTGCTGGATTCCTGTCTTGTTCTTTCCATGAACACCAAGGACTAGAGACTCCAGAAGGTCATGGATCTCATCAAATCAGTGAATGCGTGGAAGCCATGTCTGTACTGCTTCTCCCCCATGAGACCCATTTCAGCTACCTGAAGGGAGAAGAACAAAGCTCTCAAGCCCAGCTCTGCTTCCAAACTCTCATGTCTAGCCCATCCCATGTGTCCTCTGACCATCAGAAGTGCCAGGTAGTTACACTGCAAGCTACAAAAGAAAAAAGGTACGTAGGTAACATGGCTTGAGACCCTGTCACCTTGCTTTAATGCTTCATTAAGACTGTTGTTTGATGAGCATACCTAAAAAGTTAAGAAAAGAATACGAGTCTAATGACATTACTGGGGCAGACTAGCTTTAAAAAATTTTTTTTTGAATTATCACCAGTAGCACATTCTTGCATGTTCAAATCCTGCAGCTCTCAATCTGGCCCCCTGTAAAAAGTAACATATGCTCATGATAAATCTTTAAAATGGCTCTATTAATAGAGTGGCTGTGGTGACAGTTTTATAAATGGGCCCCATCTTTATGCAAACTGTGTTTTATTAGATTGCATTATAATGATTCGGAATAAGAATACAGAGATGAATTGTGAGAGAAGGAACTCCAAACGTTCGTAAGCCAGTTGGGGTTTCGGAGCCATGAATTCTGTGTGGCAGACTGTGCATTCCCAGAACAACAGACATCATCAGATTAGTTTTGCTACAGTTGTATGCTCCTCCGCCTGCTTTTTCCAATCAGATAATAACAGTCTAATAACTGGCTTTGTGTCTGTCAATCCAATTACTTCCTATTTGGGATATGCTGACACTCCATTAAATCAGCAGACAGATGGCAGGGTCTTTCATTACCCTCCGACTGAATAATTAGCTTCCTAGGCACATAACTAGGGAAGGAACCCATCTCTGCAGTCAGGTGTCTTCCATATAAAACCAGAGATGCAGACCACTAAAAATAATCTTGTTAGTTTAATGTTATGTCGATGTCATGCCTGTAATAGGCAAAGCCATCTAGTTTATTCTTCAGTCAACTTAAGATCAAGGGTGGCCTTGATCAGGAGGAGTGGGCCTTTGGCCATCTTTCCATGAGAGTCCCTTTCCCCCATAAACCTGGTTGGTACCCAGTCTTGGAAAAATACAACCTCAGTCCGGGATCCAAATGATGCTGTCACCTCGGGAAAGCAAAACCATTCTTTCATCTGACCTGATCTCATTAAGAAATTAAAGGAGTATAATACTCACCAAATTAAGCTGCCTACATGGAGAAAGTGAAGTAGAATTTAACCTAAAATTTTTAGGCTAGAGGACTGGGTGCCTATGGTAAATTAAAATGCAATCATAAGGATTTTAATGAATTTATCTTATAATTATAAATCTTCATAGGAGGCTTACAGTACAATTAAGAAAAAAGAATTTAAAAGGAAGCATCACGATAAACCTTCCATATTCCCCACTCTATTTACCATAATGATCAGCATTTAACAGGTGTTCCATAAATTCTCCACAAATCAACTTATGGGTGTTTTAAAGAAGTTAATAATTAACGATAACTTTTAAAAAGAAAAACTATGATGTAGTTGGTGAAATTAATGTCCCCAAATATGAGATACGACTAAGAAGCTACATGGTTGACAGAGACCCTTTCTCACTCCTCTATCCTCCTCAGTAGCTTTGTCACAAATGTCTCACCATCGCGGCCAAATTCTAATTAGATTTTTAGCATTTCATGCTTTCAACGGGTTAGAACAAGAATATTTTTTAGTGTTCTATGTCTTTGGTTTTATTTGGAAGTTACGTAAAAGGCAAATTAATATAAGACAACATGATGTCATGAAAAGAATATGACCTGGGAATCGAAAGGTCTAGATTGCCACTTGGCTGCGCTACTTACAACTGTGTAACCCAGGGCCTCAGTTTGCTCACTAGATAAATTTTATAGAGCCTTTGAGGACAGCCCTCACATTCCGTAACTCTATATGAGAGGCTGGCAAGATTTGGCATCGTTCTCAGCTTTCCTTACTGCTAAGGACACTGAAACAAACCTGAATATTATTTTTATCTCATTATGAATATTCATTTCCAAAGGTCACAAAGACTAATAAACTCCCAGCTGCTGGGAACAGAAGGTCAACATACTAAAAGCAAGGCGACGTTAGTGTATTGAACCACTAAAGCAGACGACTTTATAGCACTTTAATGAGGATTATAGGTTTTCATGGTTGTGGATAAAGGGAGAAGCAGGGCCATTAACCACGGTTCTCCTTTTCTAAGTGTCTTCATTCCTTATTTATTGAGGGTAATAGTTATGGTCAACGGTAGTTGTATATGAACTTGCGCGATACCTGATTTTTTTAAAAGTTCTTTGAATACACAGTCTCTTCGATTAAACATTTAAGAAAGCTCTTACAATGAGTAGTTGCCCCTCCCCCACAAAAGAAACAGTGATTAGACTGAGAGAGGCTCAGTCAATGGAGCCAGAGTGCCGCTGCAGACAGAAGGGGACCGGGGGCGGTCGATTCTGACACGTGCGGGCAATTACCAACAGTCTGGAGAGCTTCCAAGGAAACATAAAATGACGGAAGGAACACTTGGGCTGAAAGAACTGAAACCTGGATGGCCTGAATTGATGGTAGTGCCTCTCAGGTGCTGAGAGAGGAGACGGAATAGTTTAGAATCTGAAGTGCAAAGTCAGGGAAAAGGTGATTTAACTTAGAGATTTTACCAACACTGAAAATTAAGGATTCCAAAGCAGAAGTGTGGTAGGCACCAACCACCTCGAGGCTCACGGAGGCGGCCAGGGAGTGTCAATATCATTAGCATGAGTGACAGGGGCTAGGCTGCAGTGGCTTTCTGAGGTAATTCACCATTTAAAATGGGAGAGAGACACTTAGTCTCCGACTTATCTGGACAGCAAAGATGAAATACCATCCTAATTACTAAAGTCACCTGAATGTATGTGATATGGGATCTCTAAAGAGTTATTTTTCCAACTCGGAGTCAAGAACACTAGAAATCTCATGAAGGATTCAAAGCTGATTATAGAGACTGGAAAGCAGTTTAAAAAAAAAAAAAGAAAAAAAAAGAGAAAGAAAGAAAGAAAGAAGGAAAGAAAAAGAAACACTAGGCAGCAAAATAACAGGCAAGACACAGGGGAAAAACAGCTTCCCACACTCAAGGTGCCTCAAATCCAACTCTTCAATCAGTCTCCCTCAGAATCCAGAGAGCCTAAGGAAGAAAAGGCCTAAAAATGCAAGGCAGACATTTTCATTGTTGTTAGAAGGATAATGTAAATCCGAAAGCCTTTTTGGAATTCTTTATTTGAGACTCATAGTTCAAAAGTTATGTGAGGTACCTGGTAAACACAGTCATGACCAACAGAGTACTACTGCCTTTATAGAGTCTCCTCCAATCACTAGAATTAAAGTCATCAATGATGATGGTAAAATTAGGTGAAAAAGCTCAAACTCTTCTTTGAGGATTTTGAGGCGTCGCTTTCATTAAGCATCTTAATTTGCCAACTGAACACACTGCATTTTGTTACTAGTCATGGACACGTTTTCACGGGTAATGAAGAACGGGGCGGGAGTAGGGGCGGGGTGGAGACGCTGCCTCCGAAAGGCCAAGTGCAGTCCACCGTTCTCTCTCGCACACCAGTCCCGATGGGCCACAGGCAGTGATGTTCCTGGGAAGATGACTCACTGTTTGGCTCTCTCTCCACCAACGGGCTTCCGAATCCACTCAGACGACCTAAAGTTGACTATTCCTTTTGATACTTCCTCTTGAAAACTATAAATGCATATTATTTTTATACACTTTTTTCCAGACTCACAATTGTCTCTGTTTTTTACTGTTCCATTTTGGGGTAAAAATGCATATTCTACAATAGCTCCACTTACGGCTTCATCATAGTTTAGTCATTTAGACTTTGTTCCTGTGAACAATTTTCTTTCATAGCAGTTTTTTTTTTTTTTCATTTTTTATAGGCTTAAAAGAGGAAAATGTCTTAGTTGTAAAAAAAAATAATCACTTTCTATGGACAACGTGAGAAATACCTTTTGGGGTGTTTTAAATGATGAAGCATTATGGTTAATTCTGATCTGAATCGAAGCAAATGTGAAAGTCCTAAAGAGAACATCTGAAACCCCCGAAGGGACAAAAGGCAGCAGATTCCCCACACCGGGGACTTCACCCGGGGTCTGTGAACTGCCCGATACTGTGTACAAAACTGCAGGGGTCTGGGGATACAAGTATTTCTCCATGGTCCACAGCTATCATGAGATTCTCTAAGTAAGGTAGCTGTAACCCCTCTCCCTGCCAAATTCCCCAAACCACAAAATTCCCCCTAGAAAGAGTCTCATCTGCATATGAAAAAAACAAAGTTCAATTCGTTTTCCACAGGTCATACAAAAGAATAAAAGTAAAAAAGCAATTATAGTGGTGTTTCATTTAGAGCCAAAGATATTTGATCTCTAAATCTTAGGCTAAGTCTTATGTCATAAAGATTAAACATATAAAGAAACCTGATCTGTTTCAGATAACATAGTTTGCGGTGGGAAGACTGGACCAACAACTCTGGCTTCTAATTCTGACTCTACTGCCACCCTGCTGCTCAGCTTGGAGTAAGCTAAGTAACTTCTCTGGACCCCTGTTCGGAACTGTGGGCAGTAGCTTACACACCGAGAACTCATTTTACTAATTCATTCTCACTGCGATTTTGTTTTGAAATACTTTTTACCAACCGAATTGTATTTATTAAATAATACTGCTCCTAAAAATTAATCTTAGTTTATGTAACTGCCAAAAGAACTTGCGATCGGTTCCTCTTCGATGCATGTGTGTAACCATCCAATCAACAAGTATTAAGTTCCTAGCATGTGTGAGGCCCTATTCAGAGAGCCCTATTCAGAGAGCCAAGGGCACATAACTGAGCTTAGCTGACCCAGCCCCTACTTTTTTGAAGACTGCATGTAAGTGCCACACTTTGAGCTGATACAAGTCCAGCCAGAACATAAACAAACTTATTTGTAATTTTGCGGCCATATCATGAGTGCATCCATACTCATGAATATACTGAAAATAACTTGTGAAGCTTATCATCAACTTCCCAGACTTCTAGAAGCTGAGACTTCTGAACTGGCAGCAGCTGAATGAGATCAGCTGTCAAACTCCTTCTAGTTCTAAAACATAAACATCTCACCATTCTAAGTGGAGAAGACAGGATCTATAGTTCTGGTCCCTGATATTCAGTCCTTATAAAAATGATACTTCAATTATTAAAACATTCCCACATCTCGCTAATCTACATAAAGGTCTTCTTTTACTGAAACCTAATTATGTCTACAACGAAAGTAGATATTTAATTCAATTGATGTAATGTACATCTTCCTCCATGCTTCAGAGAGTTGAGTTTAAATGCCTTTTTTGATTACTAATTATTTGCTAAGTGAGTTTAATGCTTGTGAAAGCTATTGGGACCACATGCCTGAGAATGAATGTTGTTTATTTGACAGGCAGGTTCCACAGGACCCCCAATCACATGACCTTCCACCAAGAAACTTCAATTTGGAAAGGCTTCTTTTGTAAAGGCAAAGAATATTTCAATTACAATATTGTCCCTTCAGATACCGGCTACTTGTAAATCTTAAAGAAGAAGATAACCCAGTTCTAACAATAGGGAATGAATTATATAAAGAATTTGCTTAATCATTTATTTCAGATGGAATGCATGTGGCCACTTACAAAATAAAAACTGCAGGAGCAGGTCTAACATGTGAATTTGTAATAAAGGCAAATCGCTTCCATGTATTTTATACCAATTGTGTAAGTTCTGTCACTCTGGTGCAGTTTGAGCTGTTACCGTAATCACACCCATAATTCCCGGAAATCGACTATGTTTTTGCATCATTTGTTTCAGCCTACTCAGTGCTTAGCAACATGTAAGTGCCCCCAGTGGGATGGGCAGAGACTCATTAGCAGCTTAAAGCTTCAGGACTACTAAGCAGTCTCAGGTAAAGACATCTCTCAGATTTTTCCAGTGAAAATCAATTCATCAAATTCTTTTTCCTGTCTACATACTAGTGCATGCTCTATTGCTCCCGTAAAGCTTGTCTCTCTTCCAGCTGGGGTAACTGCCGTTCACTCAGCAACCACTGATTCACTGACCATATTGCAGACTGTAAAGTAGGTTGGCTCTCATTTCTGCTGGGAAGATCAGGTTGTATTAGCTACGTGCTCATTATTTACCAGGCCGCAGGCAGATTCTGACTCCCTTAGGAGACTCCTAACACTAATGGCGTCAGGCTTGCTACATGAGAATATGTATTCCTTCTAATTATATGGTCAATGGGCTGAAGATCTCACTATTCAGAAAAAGTGGCAAGTCCTGGGACACTTCAGTCTAGACGATCAATACGCTGACTACATCTAAGATGAAGGGTTAGAAACTAAGTCAGTATAATATGGCTGTGATGGTTAAAATGCACAATTTACACATCAAGTCTTTTACTTCTTGCAAGTGTATTCTTAGAAACTGAAATAGAAAAGAGAAAGTCTTTTCCCATTATCCCCCACTATCGACATCAAAATAACACTTTCCCTTTGAAAGGGATAGACTTGTAGACTCATCAGTAAACCTACAGTTATTATAATGGTAACACAACCTTATAACTGAGCTAAGTACCTGAGCTTCGGAGTTTTGTCATTTGACCAGCGATATACCTGGATCAACACTGGGCTTAGCAGCTAGGACTTTTAAGTCCTCTACTGTTCTTCTTCCCAATACATTGCATCGTTTTGTATTATCAGCAAACAGTAATCCTGCATTCTTAGTGTGACATACTATAAAATTATATTAAAAAGCTTTCTGAAAATAAACAAATTAAGAGAAGTGAGAGGAAAATATATGCCATTTTTTAGGGGGGTGTGGGGAGGGAGAGGTGACATAGAACGGAAGAAAGGTCAGCAGAGTGGCACCAAGAGCAGAGCTTCTGTGCAGCGTTAAGGTTGAGGAAAATGCTCTTCTCCACATAGTGTTCCAGAACTTTTCGGATAAAGAAGTTTTTTTCTCTTTCCCTCTCTTCCTCCCTCCCTTCGTATATACTTGTTTTATTAAGATATAATTCGCACACCATATATTTCATCCATTTAATGTTTATAATTCAATGAGTTTTAGTACAGTCAACAGAGTCGTGCAGTCATCACCATAATTCACTTTAGAACATTTTCCTCTCCGCATAAGGAAACCCTGTATGTAACAGCAGTGACTCTCCGTTTACTCTGTAACTCCCCTCCACTTCCAAGCCTAGGCCACCTCTTATCTATTTCCCGTTTTTTGCAATGGCCAGGTCTAGAATTGTACAATAGGTGGCCCCTTGTGACTGGTTTCTTTCACTTAGCATAACATCTTCAAGGTTCATCCATGTTTTAACATGTACCTGAGCATCATTCCTTTTTATTGCAGAACAGTGTTCCATTATATGGATATACCACATTTTATTTATTCATTCATCAGTTGATAGATGACCTTTGCTTTCTGATGTGTTAAAAATCGTTCTCTGGGCTCTTCGCTAGCTTACGGTCCACTATTATTATTTTTCATTCATAATCATTAATGAAGTAGTTTTTGTTTTCGTTTTTTGTTTGTTTGCTGAGGGAACAAAGGCATGCTATGAATAATCATCAAATTAACTGCAAACCAGTAACCAAAAGAAAGTCATGCGCATCTCAGGAACTAGGTGAGATGTTACGTAGGAAGATACCACAGCATCTCCGCAGAATAGTGACTAAACGGAGACAGTGAATTTCTCAGAGCCTTCCTTACAATTTCTCAGTACTTCATCGGAAAAAGGCAATGTCACTTCTCGTGCTAGCTGCTCATCTGCCAGCTCCCCTGTCTTACACATCTTTGAACCTCTCAAAAGCCTAGAATAGCATCTGGTCAATCTGGAGTTAACAAATATTTATTAAATGATTACTTATTCCAGCTTCAGAGTTCCCTGTGAAAATGCCAGAACCCGTCCAGGCACTGGATCTCACAGCAAACTTTTATGGGACAAGCTCTTTCTGTCAATGCTGAGTATGAGCATACTGGATTCTTGGCATTGCACTTAAAATGACTGAATTACTTGGTGTTGAATAAACAGTTGGATCCAATTGCTAATCAATTCACAGATATTTGTTAAGTATCTACTATGTGGCAGGCATTGCCGCAGGCACTGGGGACCCAACAGCCAAAGCCAATGACTAATGCAGCTTCCATTCTAGTTAGGAGAGACGGACATGAAACAGACATATCTCACATAGTGACAGGAGCTATGACGTAAAATGAAGGCGACTGGGGCATGGAAAATGATGAGTGGCTGCTCTTCTACACAGGGTAGTCAGAGGAAGGCCCTGGAGAAGCAGATTTCTGGAGCTACAGCATTCCAGGGTGGGGAAACGGCAAGTGCGAAGATGCTGAGGAAGAACGCGTCCTGTGCATTTGAAAAACACCCAGGAGGCCAGTGTGGGTGATGCCGGAGGGAGCAATGGGCCATGACACCTGAGAAATCACGGCGGGGGGTGGGGTGCGGGCGTAAGGTCATGGCTTTATAGACCATGGTAAAGAATATGAATTTACTAATTGAGTGCCATGACCTAACTTGTGTTTCACTCTGCCTGCCATGTGGGCAACAGAGTATAATGGGCAAGAAAAGCAGCCAGGGCTTCAGCAAGTAGGCTATTGCGACAATGCAGATGACAGATTATGGTGGCCTGGGTCAGAGTGGGAGAAGAGACCTCTGAACAATACAAGTTTGAGCTGCACGAGCCCACTTATACATAGGTTTTTTTTTTTTTTTCAATAAATATGCATAGTACTGTAACTATTATGATTTTCTTAACAACATTCTTTCTCTTGCTTACTTTATTGTGGGAATTCAGTAGGTAATATATATAACATACAAAGTATGTGTCAACTGACTGTTTATCAGTAAGGCTTCCAGTCAACAGCAGGCTATGAGCAGTTTTGGCTTTTTGACTACAAGAGGGGTCAGCACCCCTAAACTCTGCATTGTTTAGGGTCAATGTTGTCTGAAGGTAAAACACACAAGATTTGTCAAAAACCCATTGTGTATGGGCGTAAGAAAAGAGGTGTCAAGCATGACATGATGAGTTTTGGTCTGAGCAAAAGGAAGGATGGAGGTGGCATTTACTGAGTTGATCAAGACGGTAACAGAAACAGGTCTGGGAGGAAGTAAGAGTTTTACTTCGGACGAATCTAATTGAAGATGCCAATTAGGCATCTAAGTGGAGAGATCAAGTGGGCAGTTGGATATATGAGTCTAGAATCGAGAGGAGAGATAGGCAGTGTAGAGAAAAAATATAGAAATTAGTGTATAGTTGGTATTAAACATCATGAGACTAGAAAGAGCATCTGAGATACTCTAATTTGGAGACAAAGAGCAGCAGCAAAGGAAAAGCAACGGCAGTGAGAAAGGAAAAGGTGAGAACCAGCCAAGAACCTAGCAATTACAGTGTTTTGAATATGTGTGAATTTAATTCCCTTTCCTCTAAGAAATTCCCTGAAATATGGTATATTCTAAAGAATTTATAATGATTAACAACAGGAGTACTGGAAAGTGCCTAGTTCATACAGTCATTACCTGTGTGACCTTGAACAAGATATTTAACCTCTACGAGCTTGTCACTTTATAATACCACTTATGTGTTGAGGAAGTAAACGGCACAGCCCATAAAAAATGCTCAATATACTACCTGACAGAAAACGCTCAATAAATGTTACTTATTATCGTTATTCATGAATCTTTTCCTTTTATGTCTAAAGCACTTTCCATTTATTTACTAATCATTTGGGATTTATTTACAACCTTGAAGCATAAAGGTAACTACTCCTGTGTTGACGTCTTATGTTGTCAACCAAAGCATAAGCTATTTGAATTCAGAAACTGGTTCAACTTTCTTATATTCTCCATAATTCTAGCACAATACTCTGAGCACAGCAGAAGTTAATATATGTTAGTGAACTAATTTTATTATTTTACATTTTTGACAAGGCAAAAAGAATATGGATCTTTGGGAGTTTTCTTCTCTATTTGCCTGGATGCTTAAAAAGGAAAATTTAATATGAAACGAACCATGTGTTCCTTGCAGATAAATAAACCATAAGTCCTTACAAGCCAGGATGACGAGGTCACCACTGTCGAATCTTCCCTGGCCTTTGTTGGGTGGGGGAGGAAGTGGCAAACAACTGAATAAAGGTCAGCAAAACGTAAAATGACACATGGATCTTTATGCGGTCCGAAGCCTGAACAAAAATGCTTTCTGGACCTACTGTTTCAAGCTTCTCAGGTCCTGGAAATGCTCTGAAAGCTTTTGTTACATTTCTGGAATGGGTGTTGGTCTAGAAAAATCTCTGACACCTGCTAAAATCAAGGCTTTGGCACCTTCTGTAATGACGTGAACACTTTTTGGGTAGCCTACCTAGTTCCCTTCTCAAAGAAGAATCCATAACCCCTAGAATGATAGATTCTTTGAAGTTATTTTTTCTGCTGCATGGCCTTGTCTTTGCACTAAATGGTCTGTACAGTGTCAAGAGCTCTCTGGACAAAGTGGGAGACTTGGGTCCTGTAATGGGAGCACTACTGAGAGAAGACAGATTCCTCTTGCTGAGGTGCCCAGAGCTGCTCTGGTGTCCTTCCAAAGCTCGGATTCTTGGGACACTACATTGTCCTTCAAAAAAAAAAAAAAAAAAAACTTAAAAAAAACCTTTCATTGATATACTTGGTATATTGGAAAGAGGGTGAGACTTGAAGTAAAAAGACTTTCGTGTTTCTAAAATAAAACAAAGAATATGGAACATATTCCGATTTCCTTACTCCATCTCTTCCTTTCACGTCTTGGTTTAATGACTGGAGGTAAGGGCCTTCTGAGGTGCCAAGGAGGAAAGGGGCCAGGCAGTTTCAAGAAGGTAAGTTCATTCTTAGTGAACAAGAAAGGAACATGGGGTGGTTTTTGTCCAAGTAATCTCAGGTCTCCCCTCTCTTACCACTCTAGCCCTACATTGCTCAGTAGATAAAATATGTCTTAAATTATGATACAATGTAATAAACCAGACACATAAGGAAAAAATCTATTGAGAACATTTCTCAATACTATGGAAGTGTCAAAGAAAATAGTTACTGAAAATGCTAAGACTTGATCAAGTGCTTTTATTATTATATTTAAAAAGGAGCATCAAACTGATAACTGAAAAAAATTAATGTACAAGTATGAGCCGGTTTTACGCACATTTCTGACACCCAATATGTGGGTTTTTTTCCCATACCTACAATCGATTCTCCAACTCTCTGGACACAATTGGATGTCCAACAATTCAATTAAATTCTGATACTAACTAGTGGGAATTAGTGTTAGATCCCACAATCTAAGGACTCAGTTCCACAAAACTCTCCCTACTTCAGACACTAATCACAAGCCCCATGCCTCTCATATTTGACTGACTGATCAGCTATAAATCAGTTTCCCACTACCTCCTCCTCAGATTCAATAATTTGCTAGAACAGCTCACATAACTCAAAGAAAACAGTTAACTTACCATTATCAATTTATCATAAAGGATATTATAAAGGAACAAATGAACAGCCAGGTGATGAGGTACAGAGGGCCAAGTCCAGAAAGGTCCCTAGCAAAGGCGCTTTTGTCCTGGTAAAGCTGGGGTGTTCACCAACTGGAGGCTCTCTGAATTGTATTGCTTAAGGTTTTTTTTTTTTTTTTTTTTAATGGGAGTTTCATTATGTAGGCATGATTGATAAACCACTGGGTGATTAACTTGATCTCCAGCCTCTCTCCTCTCCCAGGAGGCTGAGGAAGGAGTGCAGGGGCTGAAAATTCCAGCACTCCAATCATGCTTTGGTCTCTCTGGTGGCCGGCCCCCACCCTGAAGCTATCCGAGGGGACCCAGTCACCAGTCACCTCATTAGTGAACAAAAGACACTAGATCACTCCAGAGATTCTGAAGATTTTAGGGGCTGTGTGCCAGGAACCAGGAACAAAGACGAAATAAATATTTCTTGTACCGACAAGTCATGATATCTTAATCCTAAAAATTATGTTCTTAACTGAATACACGTAGAAGACATAGTTTTAAGGTATCATTCCAATAGTGGTGGCGCTTTTGGCCTGATCAACAGAGGTTCTTTTCCCAGATCCCCTTCTGCAATGAGGCAGTAATAAGGAAGATATGATGACTCGTGATTTAATTTAGTGGACTTAATTGGTCTTATGGGAACTGAACTCGTGGTACTGGTCTCAAACAGTGCTCCAATCAACCGCAATATACTATTCTGGGGCCATGTAGCTGCTGCTATCCGCCTGAAGTAGCGCAGCTGTTCAGAGTAAAAACCAGCAGCCAAGCAGTTAACTGGTTTGGCAAAGAAAAACGCATTTTTTAAAATGCCTTCTTTTTTTAAAAGTTAGCCCGAGTGCAGCTGTGATTCTTGAACAGCTTGTTCTGAACCACGTGGCCCTCCAGCCTCCCCGACTTCCCACTATGTTCCATGCTCAACTGGTTTTCAACAGCTTTCCCGAAGCAACTCTTCAGCATACTAAACTTGGGATTCTTTAACACCAAGTAACACTTTTCTCTCTTAAATGGGATAATTTAGCCTTCTGACTTTCACAGCAGATGCATTTAAGACTTTGTGATGTCATTTAATTACAGACTCTGAAGAAATCTGAAAGCATCATTACAACTAGCCTGTGCTGTCAGGTCCCTGATTGAGCCCACCAGCAATGTTATGCACAAGGAAGACAGACTTCAGGCAAGAAGAGGAGAGGGAACAGGCCAAGGGCCGAGCTCCATCACCTACATACTGATGTCCAAGATTCTCCATATATCATCGAGTTAAATGGAGATAAAACTCAGAAAGGCAACGACTGAGGGTCCAAATTAGAAGGCAAATGATAAGGTCAGTATACCTACTGAATAGTTATTAAGGTGCATTTTCTCAATTAGAGTGAGGAAATTTAGATATTAAAGGTACATTTTTCTGTCCTCTTAATGGTCTCTTGAAGTCTTAACCATTAGAGTTCAGTAATGACTATGCACCATTATAAGCACTTGCACTTGACCTTTTTGCCTAGTAAGAAAAAGATGACAAAGATAAAGGAAAAAAAATATGAGCTTTCTTTGCTTAGGGTTAATCAAATGAGAAAGTGATTTAAGAAAAAAATTAAATGGCATAATTAAAATTTTTATTGATTTGAATTAACATAATTATTATCATTAAAAATGAAAGGATAGTTAAAATGGATGTTTTAAACTAATGATTACTATTCTTTAAGAACATAAGTGACAAGAAAAAAAATCCTGAGATGTTCCAAATTAAATTACAGCAGGCCCGAGGGTAAAAGAGGCAACGGAAGTTAATCAGTTAGCAGCCATAGGCTGAAACCAACAAAAACTGCCCACATTCCTAAATGTTTATTGAAACTCCGATTCAACTTCCAGACAGCTCCTTCAACTATTATCCGGAAAGAACAGCCAACTATCAGATGTCACTGCATCCTGCTCACGCATGAACTTTCTAAACTGGTGCCCATGGCTAATGCGGAAGCAACAAGTACTTCTCCCTTCCAGACTGTCCACCCCTGAACTTGCCCCATGTCACCTTCCCCACCCCACACCACCGTCCCTTATCTATAGCCAATGTAAATTCTTTCAAAGAGACTTACATCTTTCTTCCCCAAACTCATTGTCAAAAAAAAGCACCATCCACCCCAGGACGGTGGACACGCCTTTTCCACGGAGCTATGCTGCTGCTGGTTTGGGCTGCAGCCCCCAGGACCTGGTCCTCTCTCAATTGAGCCATGAGTAAACTCTTCCTTTCAGAACAACTTTTGGTCTCAAAGGTATTTTATTGTTTCTTTGCTTAACACAAGGATAGGAGTGTGAAGAATGCATCACATTCATAAATTATCCAAAGAAAGCAAATCAGAACAAAGCAAAAATAAATATGCATTTCACCTACTGCATAAAATTTTCTCCTGATACTCACTGACATCAACTGAGAGTCTGAACAATTAAATTGCATAGAAGAACTATTAAATTGCATTTCAGCAAGGTTTGAAAGCATTATCGCCTGTTACTGAGAACATGTATCACCAGTATATCATAAGCAAAGGAAGAAAGAACTAAGCTATCTCTGTTAGTCTGCCAAAATCTGAACCTTCCTCCCTTTAAATAATTTAGAACTTTTAAAACTACCTATATGCAATAATCCCATGTACCAACTCTCCACACAGTTCACTGAATGTATACTTTATTACGCCACTTAAATGCAAGAGTTTAAGAGCACAAATGGATGAGTGTTTGGCATGGTGAATGAGAGGAGCATTCTGGCCTTCTGCCACAAGGAATCATATAAAATTCATTGTGCATAAAAGCAATTATGTCCTAGGGGAACTGAAAGTAGAATGGCAGAATAATGGCCAGGGCCATGGCTTAGTATCAATGTCACGCACAGCAGTGCTTCATATGTAAGCATCGCGGGTATGTGACTATGAGCCACCTTTCCAAAAATCAGCCATAGACGATCCTTGGTCTCTGGACATCCCCAATGAGAGTGGGTCTTGGCAGCCTATGGAGCAATGAGACTTAAGTATGCTATGAATATATGGATGCTCTAAGTTTCCTACTACATCTTCATTGACAGTTGGGTGTTTCCACTGTCACCTGCATTCTAATGGCTGAACAAGTGACCAGAGCAGAATCCACCAGGGGGTGACCCTGCAGCCAGGGGGCAGGTCTGTGGAGACTTCTGTCTTTCTGTACACTCCACACAACACCCTCAGCCTTTGAATCAAGCCCTTCTCCTCGCATGCACGGTACAATTGTAGTATGCACTCGGATCTTGGGAACATTTAATCTAAGGACAGTAATTCCTAGCATTCATTTTACTGGACTTTGTCTGCAAAAAAATGTGTTCCAAGGGATCCATTAAAGTGTGATTTGCCCCGGCTCCACTTCTGTTATGGATCATGCTGTGAAGAAGGCTCCCATGTTGGGATTATTTTTCTGCCCTGATTTGAAATTTATCCTTTGGCAGCTTTCAGCCTGCCTGATCCGAGTCTCATCTGTTCCAATAGATTACTGCAAAAGAGACTCCTTGCCTAGTAAGATCTACATGCAGGGAGCATCAGATAATTTCTAATTGAATTTTGCATCATTTTGATTAATGTCAATGCCCTCAAGGTCCCAAGAACGGGTGTATTTGTGTGATTTGAAATAATTTAACAATTTTATATAACCAAGGAGGGAGTTTTGCTTATTTGTAAGCCTAGAGGCCCAGGTATCTAACTAGTTTGGATCTTAGAATGATTGCATGCCCCCAGAGGTTACATTTATTTTAGTAAACCTAGATATGTATAAATATAACATTTCCCAATGTAGCATTCTGACAAATAGCAAATAATTTCTGAACTAATGACTTCCTCTGAGCTAGGGAAACTAACGTGTTCTCAGCAAAAGCTTACAAGATACCATGAACATAGAATGCTACCACCCTTGGCAGTCTTTTGATACTGATCCGGCATGGTTGTGTTCATCCCCAAAGATAAATTAAGTAGAAAGTCATACAGGCTAGGATTACAAAGGAACAATAAAAAAGTGTGTGTGTGTGTGTGTGTGTGTGTGTGTGTGTGTGTGTTAGAAGCCACAAGGGGATGATTAAAATTAAAAGAAGTTGATTTTGACACAACAAAAGCTCTTCTGTGTGTTTAAGGAGGTTTATTCGTGTTTCATAGCTGGCGAAACTAATGGTAAATTAGACAACTTGCCTAAAGGCATAAAAACTATGAGTAAGCCAAGAACACAATAGGGAGCTGAGGTTCTGAGCCCCTGCCTCTCACCGACGACAAGGAATTGATGCTGTCCCACATGGGAGACTCAAACAGGTGAGGAAGGCCCCATTCAAGACAAATTCTCTGGAGACATATCAAGCTCTCCCACCAGCTTCAAGATAGGGGAAGCTGGTCTTCAATTGTCTAGAAGAAGCCCCCACAATGACAGACTCAACGGATGTTAGAATTGGAAAGGTCTCTGCACTCACTGATACTTCGGCTCTTGTACTTTGCAGAAAAGGAAACAAACCCAGAAAGACTAAGTGAGACTGATGAAGGAAACAACGAGTAAGTGGCGGAGCCAGGCCCCACACTCAGGTCTGCCGACTTCCAGCCTGCTGTTCTCTTAGCATTGCCACAGCGTGGACAAACCGGCTTTAGATTTCAGGACATGCAGAAAGCCAGCTTATTTTTATAGTCAGTCCAGGAACCCCAAAACAGCTGGTCTAAGCTAGAGTTTAATAACCCTCCTCAAGCACCGGGGCTACCAGGACACCAACCAGATAACCTAAAATTGCCTTCAAAGTTTTCATCTTCCAACGGCTTTCTACATAGACTATTCTGAAGTCTGCATTTACAGGTTTTTGGACCCCCTCCCCCCACCTCCCGCTTCTTGATACTTTATATTTCCCTTATGTAGAAAGACATAGTATCTAAGAGATGTCATTTTCTTCTAGAACCACAATGCAAGTTGCAATGTGCCTCTCTCGTTAGTGTTGCTGACCCACTGGCCAGTGTCTCATGCTTCCACAGAGTAATAAAAGATCATATATCCAGTTTTGTGATGTCATACGTGGAGTCACCAGGAAGCACTGCTCTTGGGAATTATAAACAAGAATTCTGGTAGACACCTGGTAAATCTGGGACAGTTGCTAAGTTCAAACAAGAGGGCTGTCTCTGAACAAAGGACAGGCAAAAAAAAAAAAAAATTTATAGGAAGAAACTTGTTCAACACAAGCTCTTAAAACCAGTTTTTGGGCCCCCAAATATAAAACATCTCTGAAGCGGCTAGTATTATTAATGCTTCCTTTTTCCAAATTTACAAAAAAAAAAGCCAAAACAAACAAAAAACATTTCGCTGACTTGCTAACACTGCCAAACGAAATGCTAAAAGTGTGGCTTCTTCAGATTCTTAAGAGGCAATTATAGGAAGAAGAAACTATTTCAAATATGAAGAAAATGGATTTTTTTAAAGGCTCGTTAGGTATGAATATTAAGGCTTTTAGGATACCGCTTGATGACTAAAAATAAAAACATAGCAAGCTGTAAAAAACTGTTAGCGATCATTACTTTTATGATAGTATCACTTGTCAAAGAAAACCCACCTGTCCAGCATCCAATTCCTACTGTTCCAACCTCCCAGAACACACAGAACTCCACAGTGAAGTATCAGAATTGAGTCCTCTGACCTGGATATCACTCATGGAAATGTCCCAAATAATCCAAAAGCCTAGTGAGTTCTGAAAATATTCAAGGAACAGTTTCTAAGATGTTTCTTCCTTCTCTTTACTCTCCTCGCGCTTTGTTTTTTTTATAGTATTGTAAATCCACACGTCTCACTTAGCACAAAAGCCTGTGTTAGTTAGTAGTACTATGAGATGAGGGTTAGTAGTACTGTGAAAGCCATTAAAAGAAAAAGAACAACTCATTTTTCTAGACAAGGACATTAAATGCATAGTATTTAAGCCTCTCACTTACATGATGAAAATGTGAAGTAGATATAAATTTTATGATCTCTACAACCAAGACCCTGTGGCCTAACAAAACAAAATTACCTTTCTGATGTAACTTTGCAATGAAAATTTAAACCCCAAAAGTAATTCTGCAGCGCAGGTACTCATTGTCATATGAATTATACTCACAGAGATGAAACAACAGAATTTGTTTGCTTCCTCATTCCTCCATCATATTGAATCTTCTAAGGCAGCAGGAAAGATCATAAGGATGTTTGAGGATTGCTTATATAAAGATACAGAGGAGGCCAAATCCTATCATATCTATTATGAAATAGAGCCTGACCATGAAATCTGAATTAACACTGTAACGACTTACTTAAAATTCTCTGATGCAGACCCCGTGACACTAAATCGGAAAGGAAACACTGCTAGCATTTTAGAAGAATTAAAAGAAAAAAACAACATGGCAGAGACCGTCTAAGAAAGGATTAGATAAAGCAGTCGTTGCTGGAGTATTGCTTCTGTGTAATAAAATAAAGGGGAAAGCAGCTCTGAAATGCTGGTTAGACTGCGATAACTTCCCGAGTCAGTAATGGTGGGAAGTCAGTACAGTGGCCCACACACAGCCTTCAGACTCTATCCACACCCTAGAAATGGTGGAGAAGTCTTAAATGAAATAAAATTACAGATGACGTTCTGTTTAAAGTTAATAAGGCAATCATGAGGAACTTGGTTTACATTTCTTTTTTCATTAATTACTCCATAAGATCAGAATCAAGAGATAGAGGAGAATGAAGGGCAACTTGGGTTAAAACTCTTACTCTATATATTCTGAATGTTTCCTTTGTTTTAATTACAGCACAGTCCCGGGAAGTATATGTGCAGTTCTCATCAATCATGTATACTTTTATAAGCCTTTCAGAATATCTTTTTTTTTTTTAATAGCAGATAAAGAGTGAAAGTTACTAGACTCTAGGCTTCACAGAGGTATGGGGAAATATAGCTCCAGAAATATCAGGTATGGTACCAAGACAATCTTCATAATGACTCATGATAATGGAAAAAGCTGTATGTGATAGGTATTATCTATATGCCAGAGGCTGTTTGAAGAACTTCACATTTATTTCACAAGCTTAACCCTTACAACAATCCTATAAGATACTATAACTATCATCCTCATATACGAGATGAGTAAATTGAAGAACAGAGAGATTTAGTAATGCCCTCAAGGTCACGGCTAATAAACAACTGGGCCTGGATTTATACCTAGAGAGGAAAGTGTTTTAAAGTCTTCATTCTCAACCGTACACCACTATCTTCCATCTATATTACTCATTTGCTTCCTACTACAATTCCAGATCAGGCCACCCGATTCCACCAATGACCATGATACTGTTTGTTCTTTCAAATAACGTTCACTAAGAATGTGAGAGCACATTTCAGAGTAACAACTTCTCACATGACCCTCTGCAGGAAGTATTTTTACTATACATCGTGGTCCAAAAGGAGATCCTCAGATTGTCAGAATCAGACCTAGATAAACAATTCAGAAATAAGTTTTCCTGATAATTTCTTCTGAAGCTTTATCAATGAAGCGAAGTTAATTGACAAAAAAAAAGAAATGTATATATATTCTCAACAGATAAGCAGAGGCCTAGAAGAACAAAGTATATGTACATGGTTTCAGTAGAAAATCTGATAAATGCTATGTTCAAAGAATTCTCCTTGATAGGGAACAAGAATTAGTAAAGATCCTGGTAAAATCATTTTAAATTTATACTCTTATCAATTAAATATAAAAAAAATCAATAACGAATAATTATGAAATAATGCCTGAAAATATAAACGAAGTAATTTTCATAGCCCTCAATTGCTCCTATATTCAAAACAAAATTAAAGCTTGCATTCCTTTTTGTTTTCTTTTTTAGTTACTTTCCAGAAGGCTAGAGGGGCCTTCTTATTAAAGGACAGTTTTGTTTCATATTTTAATGGGATAGTGAAATACGCATAACTATTCTTAAATACAAAGCAATTAGGAGGATGTAAGTAAAGCAGGGAAGGAATCCATGGTTCATAATTTGCAATAAAGAAATACAGAAAACTACACTTTGTTAAAAACACCCATTTGAAGACTCAAAGAAATAGGTTTCTGAACTTAATCCAAGTTAGTTGGCATATGAATAGGCTTGCTCTGGGCCAAATGTTAGCTCTTGAAAATTTGATAACTCTTAAAAAATAATATGTTGATGATTTAAGAGGATACTAATCAAATATGAATTGAATTTTTCATCAATTACACATGATCTTAAGAATCAGAGAGGAGACTGAGTGAATCCTGTCCACATTGTCTGTGGAACCCAATTCATCCCTCACACTCTGCAGCCCTTCAGTCACAAAGAGGTCAATTAGCCTTCTTTGGCGGTCCCTTTTTCCACATAAAGGAATTGGGCTTGGGGCAACACGTGCCAAATACTTCAATAAGAGACACGATGTTCAATTAACTCCCGAAAGATGACTGAATAAATTAATACAGAACTGAAACTCATAATCATGCCAGTGCAGTTAGCAGCGGGAAGGGCGAGGAAGAGAAGCAGCCGGCAAGGAGGACACGGCGTGGTTGCTTCATTGAGCAACAACAGAAAGACGGCTCCATTCGTATCCTTAGCACCAAAGGGCAGAATCAGAAAACGGACTGTGACGATCAATAAAGAGACAGTGAAAAAAGAAACCAAAAAACTCAATTTCCTCGCGCAGTTAACCTATTCCTTAAAACCATGCTTACAACCTGAAGTTCCTATTTCCTTGAGCTTTCTAGCCCAGCTAGAATCAGATCTCTACCTTATTTTGCCTTATCTCTTTAAGAGTTCTTTTTCATCCACAGAACACCCAAGAATGTCCAAAGAACCTTACGTGCACTAAGGCAATAAGCAAAAAGAAGATTCATGTATTACCTGCAAGAGAATGGACAATGTGGTTCTCTTCTAGCACTGAGCCTCATTCTGCATTTTCCAGGAATCTTTTTCTTAAATTTCAAGAATACCAAATTTCAGTCCTTTTGCTGTAGACGCTCAAACATCCCAAATGGTCTACAGCCATGACTTCCGTGCATCGAGAGCCCAATCCCAGTCCTACTCTCTCCTACGTGTTACTGGACTCAGGACACGCCTCGGAAGAGTGAAGGAACAAGCCTGCGGGACTGTGGATGCCTCACAGGAGACGTGCACAGGGAAAAAGACCTCATGTATTTTCTTGGATATTTTGATGCCTTATCTATTTCACAGCCATCTCATATTGTACTAAATCCATGGGAAAACTATAGGAAGAATATATCCCACATGACATTAGTGTAGCTATCCATATATTCTGCCAGGTGTACCTGCTACCTGTTTGACAGACACAGTTAGTCTGTCTTCTTGCCTAACTTTAATAAGCATGATAAAAACTAAAAGAGCAAGGACAGTACCACATTGTGTACCTAGATTAAGAGAGCCGGGTGTCTGCAGATCGCCCTGTGCGACTGCCAAATTGACTGCTTTACTGAACGGCCTCACAAGTGGCTGGAAGTGACTGCTCCATAATGCAGGCTAAGGATGACCAACGTACACTCTTCTGGTTTATATCTTAAATCTTAACACACGGAGGCCACCCATTTCGTCCATGTTGATTCCTACTCCTTTCGCCCAAAGGATGGGGTTGTTGTAGATTAAAGAGATTAAGAAACTCTGGCACATGGCACTACACGGTAAAGAGTTTAGGGGGGAAATGGAATTCTTCGCTTCTGAAACGCAAGCTAAGAGAAAAAATGTAAAATATTGTTTACCTTTTTGAAAAATGCCACAATTGTGACTCCATAAAGAGTTAAAACCTATTAAAATCTATAGACCTGGAGCCCAGGGTAAAGGCAGAACTAACTCCATCTCACTGCCATATACTTGAGTTACTGCTGGAGGTGACAGACTTAGGTTAACCATATTTTCATCATCATTTATTCTACTAATGGGAGGGGTGGGGAGGCGATTAAGTGGAGGATTAGGATCTTTAGGGAAGAATAATCATAAAATTTGAATCGACATTGTGAGTTATTCATAAGCCTCGGTGATTCCTGAAATTAGTCCAGGCAAGAGCTTCAAACAGCCAATTTAATTCACCTAAAAATATCTAATTCACTAAATCCAATGGAAATAGGAACTCAGAAATAGTGGCCATAAGTTAAGGACCATATACCATAATATGCACAAATCTAGTAAGAAGTTAGGCTTGAACTAAGTGGATTTTTAAAACTTTTTTTTTTTTCTAAAAAATCAAGGTAAATGCCTTCAAGTTTCTATGCTTAATATCTATGGTCAATATGCCACTGATTATCAGCAATACCTTGAGTTGAACAGCAATGACATCAGAACTAACAATCTGAACTGGAGCTAACACTCATTAAATGTTTACTGTGTGCTGGGTTCCGTCGCAGCTAACTTTCTATGTGCATATATAAAACCTCATTATCTCTGCTTGCCTTCTTTTTTCAATATCTTTATTCAATGTCCTTCTACATTCTACCAGAACATCTTTAAACCTTTAAAAACATTGAGAGTCCACAGCTGGTGAGGAGGCTGCATTCATTAGAAAGCAAGTGAACCATTATAGTAACACGTATGCAATTGGCTAATCATACGCTTTCTGCTCAAACCTGAGAATAATTCAATATATCAGTCTGGATCTGCAGGGATGTCTGACGGACTGCTCTCCTGTAGCCTTCCTAACTCTGCACTGACTGGTTAGGTCACTGGTTAGGTCACTGACTGGTTAGGTCACTGGTGAGAGAATCACACTATGAGGCCAAGACTACGGCTTTGTTTGCTTTCTGATACCAGTTTATTCTGCACAGAGAATAACCACTCAATACCACACACCATACCCTTAACCTCATGTTTTGAAATACGTGTCTCTGATCAGGAGGGCACCAGGTGTGAGAGAGGGGGGCTTAATATAAATACAGCCCTATTATCAGGAGGGAGGGTGTGGGGAGATCTGAAACCAACGCCACCGCAAAACAAATCTCCAACATGTTCTCTGCTGGGAGTGGACAGCGGACCTGCCTTCATGGACGCTGGCTATTTGCTATGGAGTCCAGTTAGGTCCAAAGAGATGTGGACGAGGCGGTGGTAGAGCTGTGGGGCGGGGGCAGTGGGAACGGCAGCTCTGTGTACATGTGACCATATGAGGGCAAGGAAAGGAGAGCTAGCACCTCCGAGAATTTATATCATCAGCTTACTGCTGACATTGCAACCTTCTAAATGTACAAATTAATTAGAACTCATAAAAAAGTATCGGGAGATTTTAGCAGCTGTAGAAAGCAGCACAGTGTAGGATATGATCTGCTCTAGTGAGCAGCATCTCCCAGGCAGTCGTCTAGGGAGCTGAAAAAGCAAAAACAAAAGTAAAACAAAACCTAGCAAACATACAGATTATCAGGCTCTGCTGCAAACCCACTGCATTTGTTTTTTTTTTTTTCCTCATGGGGCTGGGGTTGATGGAGGTTAGAAATGGGGCAGCGGGCAGGAATCTGTACCTTTAAGAAACTCTCTAGGGAATTCTGACTCTGTCATGTTTGGAAGCCACCAGCCTAGAGACATTAGTGACGACCATTTGGGTTGAAAAAGTCTGAATTTCTGCACATGACGCAAGTGGCCATCTCTCTAAAACAGGAATGAGAAACTTGGTGGTAACCTGTAAGAGAGTATGGATTTCAACCAGAATGGTACTGAGAGCCTTCTTATGCCTCTTAGTGGGTCTTTACGAGGCCTAGACATACACTGGGAAAGACGACATGTGAGCACAGCAATCAGAGGGCCACACGAGATTGCTTGGAGTCCCAAAGATGAGTGGAGTAGCTTCCCCACTTCTGCTCACTGCTACCCTATGAGGTACGTATTAGTCCTGTGCCCGTTTTACAGATGAGGATACTCAAGGTCTGACAAGTCCTGTGAGTTGAGCAAAGTCGCCCAGATCGTAACGCAGGAGGCAATGCTTTAAAGGGAAGGGAGCAACAGGCTAGAAGTGAGGAGAACAGAGTTTCAGCTCAGGCTTGCCATGAAATTACTTTAGCACTCCGACCCTCAAGTGTTCTTGTTTGCAAGTGAAAAGATTAGATTAGGTCACTTCTACGGCCCCTTGAAATTTTAACAATCTATGATTTTAAGCTGTCACAAGCAGGATTTCTGCCTCATGGCTTAGCTTCCTTTATGCTATGCTTTACTGCCATGTTATAATGATGTTCAGCAAAAGAAGGAATTAAAAATCCAGGTTAGGTACCACTTTAGGAATTATCCAAATTTAAGGTTTATATATGAGAATAAATAATTTTCATTAATGAACTGCGAGTTCTGCTTTAGTAAAGCGGGAAGAGGGGGGCGGTGCCTCGTGGTTTGGTGACAGATCCTGTGTGTTCTAACACGTAAGTTGCACCTTTCGGTGGCGTCTTCCGTGAGAGCAGGTGTCAGAGACCGCTGTGTGAGATGTTCCTGAATGCTAGCTAGCGCGGCTGCAGGAACGACTCTGCCTGCAAAGCGCCTGCCCGGCACAGCCTGGGACACAGAGCACGTACTAAGGGGGAGACTCGACGTGCAGAATGGCTGTATAATTGTTGAACTTGTGCCTCATATATTCATAGTTAATTTTGGCAACCGATTTCAGTTACGGGAAGGGGGAAGAGAGGGAGGGGGTGACTTCTCCTGTCCTTCAACTTCCCAGAAATGTATTAGAAATGACAGCCTATGATTGCCGCAGACAGTATCTAATTAACTGTCATTATAAAACACATGTCAGAGCCTAGGGCCTATGAGGGATCTGATGTCTAATTCTCCCCAGAATAATAAGAGTCTCCCTTGAAACAAGCTGGTGAATGAATTTTGTTGTCTTATTAATCAACCGATTTCAACCTGCCCCCCCCCCATTTCCTTCCCGCACCTTATTTTTCCTGTTGCATCCTCTCCCCTAACTACTGCGGAACTCGCATTTTAGACAAGTGATGGATTTAAAACAACTTCTTGTCATCTTCTGCCGAGGCAATCACAATACAGAGCTACTGGAGAAATATGATATGGAAATGGAAGCTGTTTGTAAAAACTATTAACTCAATAATGAAACAATTACTCCTAAACAACCATGAAAATTACTTACAAGCCTTATTTTCTCTCATTTTGCCATACCACAGATTACGATTCTATTTTCATTCCTATTAATTAGAACAAAGAATTTAATCCTTTTCTCCGTCTATTATGCAAAAACAAGCATAATTATTAGGGAGCTATCTAGTTTCCAATTAATTTTTTTTAGGAATGAGTCGCAGAGACGGAATCATTACTGACGTCCTCTAACGAGGGTGTTAAGATGAGATGGGGCCTGAATCATTATAGAAAGTCGTTTCCCTCAGTTCATTTTTGCATTCACAAGATTACTCATCAGCTTTCCCAAACAAATCCATGACAATCTGCACCTAAACAAGGCACACCAGCAAATGAGGCTGAATGACACGCAAAAAACGTCAGCCGATAGAAGCTGTGTAAGATCCTGCATATAATACACCCGTAACTCCCACTCGCCCCCTCCAACGTTGTTGCAATGCGCATCCACAACCATGTAGGATTTTTCTGGAAGTGGGAGACAAATTCTGTACCCACTTAATCTGTATTACAGAGGATGACCAAAGCAGTGTTTTTCAAACTGTGCATCATAACCATCATGGAATGGATTGATATGCAATGGAATAAAACAGGAAACAAAATATCAGAGTGTATTGTATGTAGTGACAGATGTTTATATATATATATATATGTATGTATGTATGTATGTATGTGTATATATACACATATATATGTATGTATATGTATGTACATAAGTATCTATGTATGTATGCCTGTGTACTGTTGCTTGTGGCCAAATATTTTGAAAATCTCTGCGCTAAGGTAAAGAAATCAGTCAACGAATATTCATTAAATACAAAGATGACCTCAAAGCAAAGTGAATTGTGCAATGCTTCTCTGCTCCTTAATTTAACTCCGGGCTCTACTTGTTCAACACACCTGCTCCCGTGGTTCCTCCGCAAGGAGCAATCACACAGAGTGGGAATGATACTGGTACCAGAGGCCTAAAGACAAGCCTGTGACTCCTGGTAAAGTCAGTTCCAACGCCTGTTGAAGAATTAGCTGAGATCTAAAATGCTACAAATATTTAAGAAGCTCCATCATGTGAATTATTGAAATGTAAAATAAGCCATAATATTTTATCTAGGTGATCAAAGTAGATAATTATGTTCTATTGCTAAAATGCTACTATCTTGACCATGTAGTGAGAAGCAGTCGCTTAACCATGACATACATGGGAGCCAATAAAATCTAGTAATCTACTTGTACATCAGATATTTATTTACATCTGCCAGTGAGAGTACTGATAAGTAATTACCATATAAAAAGTCAAAATCTGGGTTTTCTTGTTTTCCTACATCAGCTCTGCTCCAACACCTTGCGCATAGTCTTACATGGCTCAGGCCTTAGAGGGAGTGCAGCTGGCCCAGGGGTTTAACAAGGCAAATGGGTTGCTGCATACAGTGTCAGCTCAAGACAAAATTCTTCATTTGTCCATATATCTATCCATCTATCCAGCTAGGATCTACTGAGTGGTAACTATGTATCAGGCATAAGGCTAGGTGCTGGGGGATAAAGGTATGTTTTTTTGTTCTCAAAAAAATTACCATCTAGTAAGAGGGTACCAACCTCTAAACAGATAAGCGCATTACATGTTAGAGATTCTGTGACTCAAATGTACATAGTGTACAGTGGCGAGGAAAGAAAGGAGCAATTAGTTCCCAGGAAAGGCTAAGCAGAGGAATGCTGGTATGTAAGCCAGACAATGGCTGGAGGAGGGGAGAGCGTAGAGCCTGAGTTCTCTGAGTGAGGCACAGAGGTAAAGCAGAGAGTAAGGCAAAAGCAGGCGGGGAAGGGTTGGAGGCAAGGCGACAAAGTCACTGGCTAGGTGTTGCAGGACGACTGTTCTGGGGAGAAAGGCTAGAGTTGCGAAGTTTATTTAGAAGTCGCTGACTTTGAACCCCTCAATTTGGGATTTATCTCCTCAAAATTATGCAATCCGTCTCCCTCAGCACTTAATTATTTAATACCTTCATGTTACTTCCTGTCTAGACTTTACCAACGAAGTACCTCACCTAAGAGCACTTTCTAAAAAGGAAAAATAAAAGTATGCCTCAAAATTTCCACTCACTTGCTTTATGCTGGAGTGTATTTATTTCAAACATTCACTATACTTCTATGTAACCAAAACACTGTGTAAGACATCCGTAAGAAGACACCTGCTTTCTGGATGAAAGAAATTTTAAATTTGGAGCACATGTGATATTTCTCATCTTTGATGCTCTACCTAAAGGTCATCTCCCCCAGACAAAGTACCCTAGACTCTTGGCTGGATGTATTTCTATCCCTCTCTGAACTGCCACAGCGTCTTATTCAAACTTCTTAATGCACGTGTTACACTCCACCTTTCATTGTGTGTCTCTAACTGGGTTATACGCTCCTTCAGGAAGCATTAACATAAGCTTTGGGGAAGACAGAACTGAGGCAGGACCTTAGTTCTGCCCTTGGTAGCTATGGGAGCTTGGGTAAGTAACTCTTCTGAGTCTCAAATACCTCACCTACAGAATAGACGCTATTACCAGCTACCCTTCGGGGTTGTTTGGAAGATTAAAGTCTCTATTATAGTGGCTGGCACATAGTTTCGGCTCAGAAACTGCTATTTCCTTCTCTCTTCCTCCCTTGACAAGGGGCTGGGCTTAGCTTTAGTTTTTAAAGAAAGAAGCAATACATGCCCAATGTATGCGATAAATATTTGATGATTGAATAGATAAATGAATAAATGATAAACAAATGGAAATAACGCATAACTCAATAAATCTCTAGCAGCAGAGAAAGATCTTGGGACATGGAAGTATCCTTGAAACCATCACACCAAAACTGAAGATGACAGTCTAGTGACTTTATGGTAGAACAGCCCTACTGTTAGGGCCACGGAGTGTGAAGAGTCAACCATTTGGTGTGATTTTGTGAATTTCTTGGGAGTGGTAAAACACGCTGCTGACTGGATGGAGAGTCACTGTGAAAAATCACAGTGAGACCGCCCACTGGGCGTGACTTATGAGTTCCAGTTGTCACCCCACCCCCAGGTCCCCTGTCACGGTGGTTCTGGAGGCTGCAAACTACAATTTCTATACCTCTGGCTGAGACTTAGTTCTTTAGAGTCAGTCAGTTTACCACAGGGGTCAGGCACGATATGTTTATATGTATCTTTCAGGATTTTTATGAGTAATTAATCCATGTAAGACATCTTGTTTACAAATAGCTGGAGAAGATGCATTTGGGCTACCTTCTCTAGCAATGCAGATAGGCTACACGGCAGAATTCCCTATAAAGATAAAACACAAATTTTTTCAGAGAATTGCTTTACATAGTATTTTCTATATATGAAATACTGTTCTTTAAAAGGCAAAAAAAAAAAAAAAAGAAAGAAAGAAAGAAAGAAAGAAAGAAAGAAAGAAAGAAAGAAAAAAAAAGCTCCTGATGGGAAGAGGACGAGTTAAGCGTCATTACTTTTGAGATATGAAGCTATGGGGACCTTTTGTCCTTTTTTGCTTTGGAAGCTTATTCAAGATCTTCTTCCCACCATCAAACTTCCACACCTTGTCTGAAAATATCGACGTGCGGCTGATACATTTTATCATCAAGGGGTAGAAGTTGCTTGGGTCATAGTTAAATACAATTCTTAAACATATACAATTCTACAAAAAAAACTTTAAAAAATAAGTAACAAATTCTAATTGGTACTTTGCTTGAGGATCAATCTTGGTAGCTTAAAATCATAATCAAAACATATATTTAAAAACTATACAAAAAGGTATCAATAAAGGCCATATATAGCCTGATATTCGTTCAGGTAAGGTATTACTGCTAAATGAGCCTCCCCTACACAAAAAAACCATTTTTCAGGGCTTTCTGGAATTGTAAATTTGTGTACACTTTGCCAACAGGATGTGACCTCCTCAAGGTAAGAGCTATTTTGTTGTTGTTGTTGTTGTTTTTTAAACTCCAATGCCTGACATAATGTTTAGTTTATTAACAGCAAAAGTATACTTACTGAATAAATATCTTATTAAATCTGCATTGGCTCCAGCCTACTTTTAGTGTTTTCAAACGGAATTATTAATAAGCTAACAAGCATGATCGTAAAAGATCAAGTAAACCATAGTCTACATGAGGGATTGCCATGTGGAAAGTCTAGAAGACCACGGAAGAATTAAACAGGTGCAGCGGAGCCCATGTCTGAGAGCCCAGGGTCTGGAGCGAGACAGGCCTGTCTGCAGGTCCCAGCTGTTAGCTGTAGGGTGACGGGCAAGATGTGTGATTTCCTGCTGCCCTAGTTTCCTCATAAATAACCTGGAAATCATGTCAGCATCTACTTGCTAGGTCTACCATAAAGATAAAAAGGATAACACGTGCTAGGTGCTTTGTATGAGTTAAGTGATTAAAAAAGACATAATATTATGATTATAAAATACAAGGACTTTTATGACATTTTTACTGAAATAGCTACATGAGGGATCGAGATTACATTCTAGCAAATATTTAACTACTGAATTTTACCTATATAAGTAAAATTAAATAAATGTTCTCTTTCCAAAAAAAAATTTACATTCTACATGTATAGAAGGGTATACATGTTGATTTTTACCAAGCTTATTAAAGCACTGATCTGCTCTATCTCCAAATAAAAACTGTCCACTTTCTCGATGTCTCATCTTGGCACAGGTGGACAGATTTAAAATAAAGCAGCTGAGGCCAGTGAAACAAAGGCACTTGCTATAACCACATGAAAAAAGATTCTGTTCTGGAAAAAAAGGGTGGCAGATATCATCGAAGTGGGAGGCTCCCTGTGGTGACTGCTAATAGTCCTTCAAACCTGGAAGCTAATTCTGTACAAAAATCAGCTCCTTTGGATATTAAACATTCATGATAAAGGGAATAAGGGAAAAGCTCAAAAATGTCTCAGATTTGCTTTGTTATCTAGGAAACAGGATTGATGTATTGTTTGGAGATTTTTTTTCTTCATTAGCAAATAACCAAAAGTTTCTCTCAAGTTGAGTCTTTTTTCTTAAATAAATGTTAACTGTCTCTCTTAGTTGTTAATAAAAAGAATAATAAAAAGAAACCATTTGCCCGTCTATGTGCTGTATGGCTCAAGGCACAATGTGTGCAGACAGACTTTAAAATTGGAATAAAAACCAGACACAACCCCAGGACAGAAAGATGTGATGGATCAAAACCATGTCTGTTCAGTCTCTGAGAAAAATGGTGCATTAATTGGGGATGAAACTTTCCATTTCAGTAGTCTAACCACTGTGTGGGTGGCTGGCAAGTTCAGCCAGGATCAAATGCCAAAATTTGGCTTTCTGGGTAACGAAAGTCAAATTTTCAATGTTTAAAGCCCAACCAACTTATTTCAAAACAAGTATGCCGCGGGCCTCAGCTATCTTCTTTATAAGCATTCTCACACTTAACTCTCCAGATGTTTTGTGGTAAACACTAAATGAAGACGTGCAAAGTGACGTTCAGAGAGGTGAGGTAACTGGCCTATGCACGATCACACAGCCTCGTGTGTGGCCCGCCCAGCTCCGGTGCAGCAGGTGTCGAAGCCCACGTGCTTTTCATTGTAACGGAAAGCACACAGGCCGCCCCCTCCCTGTGTCTTCGTCTGCCTCATTCCTAATTTATTCTGAAAGGTTCCATTGAAATGTCATGGTCTCTGATACAACATCCTCTTTGCTGTGTTCCCATAACCTAGGCTTCACATTTCTTCCGAAGCACTTATTACAACATTTTGAAATTATCCATTTACTGATCTGACTTCTTCACCAGACTGTGGCTGTCTGAGAAGAGGGGCCTTGGCTTTTTCCTCCTGGACAGTTCAGTGCCTGGAGGAAAACACACCAAAAACTGTTTGTTGCACTGACCTGAAAATCTGTCCTAAACATGGCATCAAATTTTAGGGAATTCATTAGAATGTTATCATGTAGCTAAGAGATATTACTTTCCCGTGAGCCAAATACAAATTTTAGATAACTAGGAATCCCTCTCAAAAACACTGCAATGTTTCCATTTTGCCAATGAAGGTTTATCATTTAACTTTGGTGATAACTGAGTTTAGATGCTTTACATGTGTCATGTCATTTAACTCTCTCTGTAGCACTATAAGGCAGATGTCACTGAGAGTCCCGTTTTATAAGTAAAGAAACCAAGGCTCAGAAAAGTGGCCATTTACCTGAAGAGGTGTGTTTTAAATCTGTTTCTATCTGGAGCTAAAACTAAAACTCTTAAAGTTTTTGACATAAAGCAGAGAGAGTAAACAGGGAAAATAAATTGCAAAGATTGTTAAGTTGGTATTTTAGAGAAAGAATTTAGTTTTAAACTAAATGAAGAGATAAGAATCAAGCCGTCAGAATAGAAGCAAGCACACATGCAAATCAAAGGGGAAAGTTTCATAAATAAGAATTCTCAGCTCATCACAAGGTACGGGGAAATTAAAAAAAAAAAATCTAGTGTCTGACAAAGACTGTGAGGAAGGGAAAACCTATGGAGGTAGAAAAATTTTGAAACTAAGAGGATGAAAAAGAATGAAATGGAAAAGACCCAAGTCTACTGGGAATCTTATTTTAACTCTAATGAAAGATCTGCAAACTTGGGAAAGCCTGTAAATATACTAAGTATCGTGAGTGATCATAACCAAGTGAACCGGGTGATCTGACATTAAATAAAGGCTTCGGAGAATATAGTAGTCTTTACTAATCATTGTCAAGTACTAATTAATTCTTTGCCTTTATCTTCTAGCGTAGGTGATAAAGAAGTTCGGAAAGGACTCTATGATTCTTAATTACAATCTGATATTAAAACACCTCTGTTAAATTTTAGCCAGTCCAAATCCCACGGAGGTAGATAAATATTTTCAACTACAATTCTAATGAAATATCACTATTATTATTTTAGGAAGCATATTAAATTGGAATTTAACTCAAATAGAAAGCATGTTGCTTTCCTTTAAAGAATTACAGTTTCCTGTGTTAAGCAAATAATAATTAACACAAGTACATAGTTATAATTAGCAGGGAATTTAATTAAACAAATATGCCAACATAACCAGATGCATGACAAAGTAATTGTAATATGCCTTGCCAACATATTCTTTCCCACTCCAGAGTTCTTACATAGTAATTATAAAGCTATCTCTGTCTTTTTAAAAATAAGCACAGAAGTTCCAAATATGAGCTTCTTAAAAGCTATATTTGAGGGGGGATAAAAAAAGTTAAAATCTTACTGAGGGGGAGCACTGGAGAATGAGATCATTCATTTCACTCAGCACTCCTGATAAAAGTTTCGATTTTGATTCTTTAGCTCCATCTGAACTTTACCAGATTATAACCTCACAAAACTCAAGTGATTTTGCATAATCTCCTAAAGTATACTATCCTTCCAGAAAGTCACTCAGAAATCATATGCCATTTGAGTCCTGAAAGAGCCCCCAAATAGGGAAATACATTACAAAAGGGAGGGGAACTATGACTCACGGGTAAAGTTTGAAGTATGATGATTATTAAACACTGAGGAAAGGAAAATGATGGACTAATCTGACAGTTTACTTACAGATAAGATTATAATACAGAGGAAGGTAATCAATGCAGAAAGGAGAAAATTTTAATTAGGTCATTTCCAGAATAACTCCAAGTGTAAACGTTAACATCACAATGCTATGTTATACAAAAATCTTCAAAAAAAAATTCCTTTTTATTTTTATCCTATACTTTAAAAAAATATGATTCGTTTAGTGATTAAGAAGTAAATGATTTGCCCATGGCAAAAGAGCACATCTAGAGACGTACACACAACTTCAACTGCAAGTCTACCCCGTTAGAAGGATTCCATTAACCTTGGGTTTTCAAAATAAGAACAAGCTATTTTAAAATCCTATTTACTCTGCATACAAAAAAGATTTAGCTATTCAGATTTTAAGTTTTTACCTCGCACAGGTTACATGTAATCCAGTGATAAATTCAATCACAAGGCAGGTGGGTTATAACTGTATCTGTTAGAGATCACTTCCATTCAAGGGGGAAAGATAGTGATCCTAATTAGATACAACACCCAGTTAAGTGAAAGTGTAAACACTTCCTAAGCAATAGGATAGGCCTATTTTATAGGAAAACAAACTTACCTCCACAAACAATGTAATATTAAAGACAACGGCCAATAGACTAACAAGTCCCACTTACTCCTATGTAGGACTTCATAGGTTATAAAATGTTTTCACACACTTCACCTTACCTGATGGCCATGACCACAGTCACCTAGTAAACAGTGTGTTTAATGCAGTTATTTGAGACTTGGAGAGGTTAGTGACCTGCCTCAGACCAGCTACCTAATAAATGGCACAGCTGGGATCAAAACCAGGTCTTTGGATTTTGACTTTATTGTCTTTCCCACCACCTTGCAGATGTCACATAAAGAAGGAAGGTCTGTATGTATGTATAACACATCTCAACACTCTCTAGATTACTGAAAGCTTGATCAGTATTAAGCAATGTCTGGCGGAGCTACTAATGGCAAAACAACTTACCAGGTTACTCAATACACTTGAAATTACTTACTTTCTCATTATTTCAAATATTACTAAAATAAATTAACTGGCATATCTGAGATATAATGTTTCTCCCCCAACTGTCTCACAGAAAATTCCTCTTCTGGGACTGGGAAGTTTTTGAACTGAAAGTCACAAAGCAAACAAAATGCAGTGGAAGGTCTGCCTCAGGGAAATGCCATGTTCATGGGCCAATCCTCTCAGCCCACGGCATGCTGGAGCTCTCCTAACAGAGATCGACGGACTTGTCCCCAGCTGAGAGACACCCCAACAAAATATCTGTCAATGCTCTTGCCCTGGAAGACAGAGAGGGCTTCATATTTTCACCGTATAAATTAACTCCTTAGACCCCATCTTCTCTTTTTGAATGGCAGACGTGTCAGAAGAATTATTATTTTAAATCTGTCACCTTTTAGGGCCGTTTTTGAAAAAGTATGCCAATCCTAATAAAAACATCTCCTTGACTTTTGTTCAACATTTAAAAACTACATAAGAATAACAGAATGCAGAGAGGTGAAGAGTGAAAGTGGGAAAGTAAAAGAAAATAAATTAACATTTATTAACAAGAAAAATCAGCTGTGTGCCTGGCGCCTTGCTAATTCATTTACCCATAATTCCTAATTTAATCTTCGCATGTAATTTACAAGAGAATCAGAATTATCATAATTAACATAAAAGACAGGGGCAAAAGTCACAAGGTTAAGAAATTCACTGACCCACAGAGAGTTATGTTTCTTTGTGGTTGATTTTTACTTTTCATGGCCACAAAAATCTAAAGAAAACTAAAACTCTGGACTTCTGAGAGGTCCTATAGTTGGTAAACCCCGGGACCACAAAGGCTGCTGAAAAGCATAGATGTCCAGTACGAATCTGCCATACTGCTCTCAGAGATCTGTTTTCTCCACAGTCCTTTCGCAAGTTTCTATACTTAATAAAAAGTTTATAATTTTCCTCCCTTAAGGGTTTGGTGTTATAATTTGTTTTCTTAATACCCAGATAACTTTTCTTTTCTGAAAAAAAAACATTAAAATGCAGGCAGTCCCATATGAAAGTAACAACAGCTGCTAACATTTAGTAAGCACTATTCCAAATCGTATGTATTATCTCATTTAATGCTCCCCAAGACCCCATGAAGTCATTTAACAGATGAGCAAACTGGGGCACCAAGAGGTTAAGTAACCAATCTGTCCAATATCACATCATTCATAAAATAATGAAGACAGGAGTCCAATTCCTTTTTTAATAATTTCAAAATTGTGCTTCCACCATTTACTTCATTCAATAAGCCAAACAACATAACTTGACATTTTTTTCTACGCCAGGTACTGTGCTGGGTGAAGGAGACATAGAAAGGAAAGGCACAGTATTGTGTCCTCAGAGCAGAAACATACTAAGAGAGTGAACAGACTGTAGCCCGAACCGTCATTTGTTCAAGCCTGATGACTTACAAAAAAAATAAGCATTTTATATTTGGGGCTCAGTCCTGTTTCAGACAAATGTAACCACCATTCATAGCTGTGTGGTGCCTAGACTACCAGCACCAACACCAGCTAGAAACTTGTTTAAAATGCATATGTCCATGGTTCTATGTGGATAGGCTAACCTTTGGCCCGGGAGACATCCTGACTTTATAAATTGGTATCCAACAAACGATTATTTGAAATGTCTTCCTACATTATACTAGCAATACATGTTAATTGCATAAGAAAATAAAAAGTGCAAAGTAAAGACTGGCTATCACCAATGTTTTGATATAATTTCTTGTCTTTTATCTATGTTTATAGACAGCTTTTTACATAATTAAGATCATATTGTATATACTGCTCTGACCATCTACCTAATATTCGCCTTTTATATTCTAGACACTTTTCAGTATCATTAAGAACACCTGGTAAATATCATTTTAAATACTATATAACACCACACCAATATGAATGTAGCATGATGAACTTACCACTCCCATATTGCTAGAATTTTAGTGTGTTTCCAACTTTCTACTGTTAAAATAAACAAGCTGAGAATAACATACCTGTACAAAAATATTTACTCACATATCAATATACTACCTTGGTATAAATATGTATAAGTAAAAAAAAAAAAAACACTACGTTTAAATATTTCCGTCCTTAGTAATTATATTAATCAATGATCCCACTGGCAGAGTACAAGAATACCTGTTGGCTCACCAATGACAAAGGTAAGGGAATAGTTTCTTATTTTAATGTTCAGTTTTTAGTTTCTAGTAATAATGAACTTTTATATATTCACCAGCCATTTATGACATTTTTGTACATAATTGATCTCGATTGTTGATTTTTACTATTTAGGGTAAGGCACATGAACTTGACCTCTTATAGGTAAAATATAGTTGAAAGTCAGCAATTTCCTATTTTCAAGCCTAGCAGCTTAACTTTCAGAATTTGAAGCTGTATCATTTATACAGTGATGGAATTTTTAGTTTATGTGGGACACAGGACAGGTGTAAATGAAAAGAAGGAAAAAATTCTTATCGCAACTTTCAAGTATCATCTTAGAGCTCTGCCTCCTCCTACAACCAAGGACCCAGTTGGATTATAAAATTTATAACCCCATTTTAACATTTTCCCTTAATAGGATGTCGGTTCCTGGAGTAAGGAGGAAGCGGGGATTATAAAACCACTGGAAACCCGCCCCCTTGGCATCTCAGTGCCTTCTTGGACAAGGCTTCACTCCTCACACCTGTGCTTTCTCCTGCTCCAAAGGTGTAGACAGAAGAGCCCAGTCATGAGAGAGCAGAGCTCAGGGAGGCAGTGAAGAGCATTCAAGTATCTGTTCACGTGCCTTTTTCCTCACTCCTTGGCAAGTCACTTCAGTGAAGTTTCACGGGAGGATGGAGAAGAAACACTACTTATAAGCCAATCTAAATTGTCCACTTGGTCAGTCCCTTGTTAAACAGAGATAAAAATCACTGGGCCCAGGTGAATGTGTCTGCTTTCTAATTAGTATTGCTAGTAAGTTGTACAGGGAGGTGGTTAGAATTGAACCACATAATACAGAGAACTCATTTATGAGCTTATTATCTCAGTCAAGAAAGTTGATTCCAAATTAACTACCAGCCAAGCAATATGGTGGAACTGTGAAGAACAGTGAACTTCTCTTTTTACCTTTCAGGCCATCTGGGGTCTAACCTTTGGTCTGTCACCTCAACTAGCTATGGGACCTTCACTGAGTCCATAGCCGATCTATGTGTCAGTTCACTCTTTTGAAAAGAGAGGTAAATTAAAAGAGCGCCAAAGTCTCTTTCTAGTTTTAAATTCTTTGGTGACATTGACAACTGGACAATACTTGAGGCAGCCTTTTCCTTATAACTCTGGCAATAGTACACTTTATCAAGGGAGACTCAGTAAATCTTTCAAAGTATGCTCTTAAGCACCCTTAAACTCTCACGTATGCTAGAAAAAAACATGGCTTTTTATGAGTTTCACGAATCTGTTTCAGATGCTTTAGAAGAAAGTGTTATCCAAGCTAATTAAGTTATTTTATCTGTGTGGCTCTACGCAACTGTTGGGACTTTTCCAAAAATGTTCCTGAGGGTATCTTCTGCTTACATTGTTTTATTTAAAATTACAGAGGTAAACATCGACAGAAAACGCTAATCTTCCTTTAAGACTTCTTAATTAGGGAAGGCTGAAGCCCCAGTTTATCTTAATGTATCAGTTTGTTTGTTCTCACTGATCGTTAATAGGCTGATACATGCTAATTTTGGATGCAGGATTGTGAATTTAGTCTTATTTTTGAAATCAAGTTGTGATGCTTGGCAGTACAGGTCAAATAATGATAATGTAAAGTCCAAGAGAGGATACATATCTGTTTATCCTGTTATAACTTTGTTGTAGCAAATATTCTTGCACTAAGAAAACCATTCCCTGAGCCTTGGAAATATTTTTGTCACACAAAACTTTCTGCTGTCTAGAAAAAAAAAAAAGACTTTTGACACTGGATTCTGAGATTCAAAGAGGACAGGTTTCCAATGATTTTATAGCCCTCCCCCACTTCCTCCTTACGTGGAACTGACATTCTATTACGGGAAAATATTAAGATGCTGTATATCTCTCCTTTTCCCATTCCATCACTAAAACAATATTTTGAAAAAAATCTCTGTGTTCATTAAGGGTATGACACACATTCATATGTAGTTGCTGTACAAAACTAAGTTAAAATGCACTCGCTTCCAAAGGACAGGGCCTTCGGAAAGTCTCTGCTGTCCGAAGCTGCCCTGACTGTCCACAGGCTCTCTGAAGAGCCGCACTGCACAGAACCTGACATCACGACGGCACAGGAGAAAGGAAGCCCGTCACCTCCCAGCGGTTTTTCCTGTAAGGGATCTGACTTGGACTTCCATCTTCACCTTTGATCCGACTGGTGCTGACTACTGTACTCCTCCCCCACAACAGTCAAGGACTGATGCCCTATCTCTTTACGCCCTTGCCTCTCCCTCCGTCAGAAGTCCAACTCAGCAAGGCCCTTCGTTCAGCTAGCTGTCATGGTGAAAGGAGTCGATAACTACATGATTCTAGGTTGTAATTATCTGATGACAACTTTATGTGTAGTATTACACAGTGCTGGTAAAATTAGAGGTGAGTCACTTTAGAGTCACACCACCAGGGCTTGATCCTGCCTCTGCCATTGACCAATTGTGTAACCATGAAAAGTATGCAATCCTGTTAAGCCTATATTTCTTCATCTGTAAAATGAGCAAGCTCTTCGGGGTGCTGTATTTAAATGAGATGATATACGTAAAGCCACTTTAGAGCTATATCTGGGAGACAGTTAATACCCAGTGAAGCTTAGGTATTATTTTTTTACATCATTAATATGCTATCATCATCTTGTCATTTATTAGCCTCTCCCAGATCCATTTGAATCTTAAGAAAAGACTGCTCAGAGAAATAATATCTTAATCCAATATTTCATAAAAAAAATTCTGTGGTCATATGAATATGGGAAGTACTATTATAAACAAAACCAAATAGTTTTTTTTTTCTTACTATAAGACTTCTTAGACTTTATTATTCTAAGGAGTAATGAAATGCCAACAATGGGATTAGCTGTAGTATTTTCCAATCTTACTCTTATTTGCTTATGGAAATTTTTGCCTGCCTAGGACATCTTTATCATCTTGCAAAATAGTAGAATTCTACAGAATACAATTTAGGGGAAAGTGCCTTAAGCCAGAAGTTTTTAACGGCATAATTTCAGGTACTTTACAAGCTGAAGGGAGGGGATTTGGGGCATGGGGGGCAACCCCTGAATCCTAGAAATTTCATCATATTTCAACTGCCTAGCTTATCGATATGCTCCTGGCCCTTCTCCTTATACTTCTCCATCTTCAAAGATTAATAAAGAATCCTTTTTGGTATCTGGGCAAGAAAAATTAATGCTACTTTATACACACACACACTTTTCGGTGTGTAACTGTATGACATTGTACACTATTAGAACGGTATACCGTATTTCCGTTTTACTTATTAAAATGTATATGCATACATAAAACGGAGATAAAAAAAAAAAAAGAGCATTAGTTCATCCCCAGTGCTCTCACTGCCTTTGCAACATATTCCAACACAGAAACCCTCTCATCCTAAATGTGCCTGCTGGTTTGCATATCTGCCTCTCCTAGACAGCGGGACGAGCCCCTCAGAGACAGAATCCTGGCCTTTTGACCTCTGTCTCCCAAGCGCCTGGCATGGTGCCTGGGAAATGATAGGCATTCTATAAATATCTATTCCATTCAACCAATAAATTATGCATTGATTTCATTACTTTATGCTAGCTTTGTGACTTTCTGCCTGGGTCATGGTCATAAGTGGGGCCATTAGAGATTGTTCCTAAATAGTCCAGCAAGTCAGAATTCCCTGATGGACAGAAGATAAAAGCAAGCATGGAAGTGGTCCTTCCTTCTCCACTAGCGAGAAATCAGGCTCTGGAGCCAGACAGCTGCCTCACCACTTACTTGCTGTGTCAGGCAAGGTATTTAACTTTTTAGAGACTCAAGTCTCCTCATCTGCTTCAAAATAGTTAAAATAGCACATAGCACATAGTAGTTAGGGTTCTTAAGAAAAACAGAACAGATAGGGTATGTGTGCATGTGTGCATGCGTGGATGTGTTTAATGATGTCACAGTTCAAATCTGAAGGCTGTCAGCTGCGGAGTTCATTTTTGGTTGGGGGAGGTCAGTCTTTTTGTTCTGTTCAGGTTTTCAACTGGTTGGATGAGACCCACCCAAATTATTAGGGGCAGTTCACTATACTCAAAGTTGACTAGTTTAAACGCTAATCTCATCCAAAAACGTCTTCATGGACACATCCTGAATAATGTTTGGGCACATATCTTGGCACCATAGCCCAGCCAAATTGAAACATAAAATTAACCATCACAAGTCCTTGCCTCACAGGAGTAAATAAGTTTAATATAAAAGCACGAAGAACAGCATCTGCCACACAGATAGTACTGAGGACTTGGGAAGAGACATTCAAAAGCCAACAGCTTTGGGGTCACTGACCAAACAAGTATTTAACTACCATCCAGATCCACGAAAATCCTGTCTTTATCCCGACCTGCAGTATTCTAGGTATTTTAAGATAAGAAAGCTTTTCCACAAATTAGGAAAGACATCTCTTCTTGGGGCTCTTGTTCTGTCTGAATCACAATTGAATGCACACTGGGATTCCATGGCATAAAAGCCTCTCTCAGAAGAATCAACTGAATAGTTCTGACACCAAGAATCTCTCAGGAAAAAAAGCTGTGTGATGATGGTCTTTTCTGCCACCTCAACCTAGGCATTTCCAAAGCTGATGTATCCTCATAACACTCTTTTAAACAGCTAAATCACAAGTCAAACACAGCTGACATCTTTAAAAATGAGATGCTTCATATTTTTTTCTAAAACGACTTTCTTCACCCATCTTCCTTAACTCAGCAGAAAAATCTTAAGAAATTTAACTGAGCAATAAAGTGCAACTCATGTTCAATGGCTTATACTCAACATTACATCAATTGACCACTATAACTGCATTTTAAAGTTGGGAGCCACATGTTACAAGAGGGCCCTGGAGGAGAAAGCGGCCTCATCTGTGTTAAGGCAGAATGCTAATATCTGCTTATGCTCTTTACATACAGGAAACAAAACCTCGAACAATCAATTTCACAGACAGACTTCATAATAATGTACCGTGACGCTAAGGAACATATTTAGACCTTCGATACAGATTTTTAAAAAGCAGCCGGCCAGTCACGACCTTGCCCATTTTCCCCTCTCGTTCCAGCAGCTTAGCTGTAGTATATTCCCATATACTGCTCCAAGAGTCTTCATCTCTGACCATAGTCACAATGATTCTCCTAATTTAAATAATCGGATCACACCCAAATATTTTAAACTCCTTTTAATCAATACTTTTATGCATCTTTACAATGTGTTTTATATATGCTTTTCAGAATTTCTTTCCATTTTCTGCTTCTTGGTTGCACAGTATAAGAGAAAAATGAACCACATCATTTCTACAATTTCTCTGATATGGAATATTTTCTAAAGTACATATCATATCCATAAATTTTTACTTCCTGTGTTTAAAGTAAAAGATTCTTGATCCTTCGCTAATCTTGTCTGAAATATTTTGTGTTTGGTCGGTCATAGGGGCATATTTAAATAGACTAGGTCTAAAGCTTTCGCCACATTTTTAATGGGCTGAATGACACGCAAAAAAGTGAAGAACTGCCAATACTATAGATACTTCTCAATTAAAAGAGTAACAGAATCATAGACTGGTTATAGTGTAAAAGGACTTTAAAGATAATCTTAGAGACAATCAAGTTCAACGCCTTCATTCTACAAGAAGTTCAGAGAGGGTAAGTGAATTTGAAAGAACTATTTTTAAGTGACATTATCCAAATAAAAAGAAAGTGACAATCAAGGCTTACTTAGCTATTTAATACATCTTTACCCTTCACTTTAAATTGCAACACAGGTACTTAGAAAAAGCAAGCAAGAACGGAATCATGGGAGATTTATTTTCTGTAATGGGGTAATACTGTTTTTATGATGAAAATAATTATTTAAATTAGATGGAAACATGAAAAAATATGATGTGTATAAGTGAGAAGCAGAATATAAATTAGTATGTGTAGTATTATATGAATATATATATATATGTATGAGGAAAATAACTGGAGGGTATGGAGCTAAAAAAAATTGTTATGTTGGAATAGCATGTTTTTTTTTTTCTTCACCTACATATCTCACTAGTATCACACTATTTTTCCAATGATTTCTTTGGGAAAGGAGCCACCACGCATACTCTGGTCAAACAAGCTGATGAAAGCACTGAAAGATGAAGAGGAGGGAGGGTAAGAATGCAAAGCAAACATTCCACCCTGAGTCAAGATGTGAAGAAATTAAAAACAGGGACATCTGGGAAAAGCGTTTAAGAAGTTCAGGGTACGTGAATACCAGCTGTGAGGATAAGAGAAAGACGTGAACTGTTCCTATTTGCTCAGAGCCTAGTGCATAGTAAGCACTCAGCAAATGAAATTTAGTGACACTGTTATTATAACTCTAAAAGGATCTACATAAAAGGCTTACTGATTGCTTCATATGGCTTTCCAGTGTTATGTGGAGAACTTTATATAGCATCAAGTAGGACTCGTGGTAATAAAACTGGTGAATGGATGATTTGTTAGCAGATGTTTTCTGGTGATCTTGAGCCTAACTGTCAGCCTCTGTCATTAGATTTTAAACAGACTACGTTGATGGAGGAAGGTATATGGGAGAAATACAGGGTCAGCCTTTACGTCGAGATTTTCTTTTTCTGTAGGAAAATGATCATTATCAACAAACATTTACTAGTCAGCAACTACATTACTGTGAAAACATTAACTCATTTTCTTTAAAGACCTGGATCTTTGAAACAATACTTATAAACCCCTCTAAACTCTAAAAAAGAAAGTCGGACTTAATAATTACAAAAAATGTTAAAGGGGCTTCTCTAAGAAGAAAACAAAATGATCAAAAATATGGATGATAAAAAGGCAATAACTACATATCTATCAACAATTACTTTAAATGTAAACGGAATAAATGCTCCAATCAAAGGACATAGGGTGGCTACATGGATAAGAAAACAAGATCTTTCCATATGCTGCCTCCAAGAGCCTCATTTCATATTGAAAGACACACAGACTGAAAGTAAGAGAGATGGAAAAAGATATTTCATGAAAATGGGGGTGGGGGCGGGGAAAGCTGGGGCAGCAATACCTATACGAGACAAAACATACTTTAAAACAAAGGCTACAACAAGAGACAAAGAGAAATGGAGGAATCCCACTGCTGGGTATTTATCCAAAGAAATTCAAAATACTACTTCAAAGGGACATGTACATCCATATGTTCATTGCAACAGCCAAGATATAGAGGCAACTTGGGAGTCCATCAATGGATGAATGGGTAAAAGAGGTAGAACATATACACAATGGAATATCACTCGGCTGTAAACAGAACGAAATCTTGCCATCTGCAACAACATGGATGGACCTAGAGCACATTGTGCTGGGTGGAGGACATCAGAGAAAGACAAATGCCGGAAGATCTCACATGTGAAATCTAAAGAATAAAATAAATGAGTAAAATGGACATTAACTTACAGATATAGAGAACATTTTGCTAGCTACCTCCAAGAGCTTGTCTAAGACCTGCCAATTCTGCTGACAAGACCCCTTCACTTCAGCCTTACTGAAACAGTCTTATTGCAATACCCCATTATTTCTCAACCAAACTATTATAATAAACTGTTTTCATTGCCTTTGTTTTTCTTCTGGTTCAAAACATTCTCTAAACCACTGACACATTACTGTGGGTATCAATGATGTGAGGGTTGAGTGGGTTAGCATACATGAGTCTAGAGTCTGTCTGGCACATTGTAAGAAATATACCATCCCCTCCTTCCATTCCTCCACCTTTTTGAGTTCAAATCACTTTTTTGACTTAAATTACATCAATGCTCCCCAACTCATAAAGTCCAAGTTATTAGCTTGGACTCTATGCGTGACAGGCCCTGAGCCCAGCCTTGGCCGGTCTCTGCAGCCTCATGCTCATCATGCCTTCACGCACACCCAGCACTCTAGATTGAATGAGCAACTGGTAGTTCTACAAAAGTGTGAGAACATTTCCAGCTAACGTTATGCTATTTACATGTTAAAGTCTCAGGCTAGAATGTGCTTTCTCCCTTGTTTATGTGGAGAAATCCCCGTCGTCCTTTAAGACATGCGTAACCTGAAAGTAAGCCCTCACCCACACATCCCAGCACCCTGATACTCTCCAACCTCCAAAACTGTGAGAAATAAATTTCCGTCATTTAATAAGCTATCCAGTCGGGTATTTGGTTATAACAGCCTGAAGGGACTAAGACAATGGTATAATGGTCCGAGAACCTTTCTGGATGTCCCCAGGTAGTCATTACTCCCTCCAGTGAATCTCTGCCACACTGATGCCAGCTGGGTGTGTCCATAAGATATCTGCATATCTCATTTCTAGAGTTTTTGTTTGTGGTTCAGATCTAATCTAAGCTCATCTCTGAGTGTCTGTTGACCTATACTTTTCTTAAAAACACCTTATCACGTATCTACTTGGATGTGCTAGTGCATCATTTCTAGTCCCCGCCTCAGTGAGATCACTGAAAGGTAGGAGATTTCAAAAATAAGTAGGTACAGTGAAGGCTACAGAACTGGTCTTGGGGGAAAATAGTTATGTCAGCTTCTTGGTGTTCTTATTTCTGACATATGAAAGTTTCCTATATTTATAAAGTTGACCTGAAAAGATTCAGAACATACAAATAAAGAGATTAAGTTCTTTGGTCTTTGAAAGAGATGGTCCACCTGGTAGAGAAAAACATCAAGAATATCCAGCAGGACAGGGATAAAAGGAGTGGCGGCAGAGAGGCACCGGCAAAACAGGGGGCCAGGTGCAGGCGATCGTGTGGGATAATGTTTGACAAAGACAGTTCAGAGGTCGAAGGCTGAGAAGAACTGGAAAACGAAGACCGATGAAAGACTCGCCCAAGTTGCTAAGGGCAGCAATGCATGGCCTATTTTCGCGTATCGTCCATGAAAACATCCATTAGATTAACATTTATTTGCTGAGCAAAGGTGTTATGACTCCTCTTCGTCTCCTTCTTCCTGTTCCCTGCCCCTTAAAATACTCTGATGACTTCTGTTACAGACTGAATGCTTGTGTCCCCTGAAAATTCATGTTAAAGCCTAAAGAGACTCCACAGAGCTCCCATAGCCCTTCTATCAGGTGAAGACGCAGCAAGAAGATGGCCATCCATGAATCAGGAAGCCGGCTCTCACTAAGGAGAGAATCTGCCAGTACCTTGATCTTGGACTTCCTCGCCTCCAAATTAAGCCACTCAGTCTATGAGATTCTGTTATAGAGCCCAAAGAGACTAAGACAGCTTCTCATTGCTTCTCCCCTGTAACGCTCCTAAGGCATTCTGAACGCAATCGTTTTTGCTTTTAAACAGTGATGATACCTGTAACTACTTGTTTAATGTCCTTTTTCCCCACTAGACTGTAATCATCATAAGAGCCTAGGCTATATCCATTTTGACATCTCTAGGGCTGGCACATTGCTCAACACAGAGTAAGTGCTCGATACATATTTCAAATGAATGAAAGAATGTACAACCCAAAGAATAAAACAAAAATTAAGATTCCAGAAAGACAGGTGCCATTAGGCCCATCCTATGATGAATATATTAGCACTTTGAAAAGTTAGTTGACCTGACCAAACTCACAGAGACAGTGAGCGGAAAGCCAGCTACGAGCCCAGCAGTACTGAGACTCACCACCCGTGCTCTCTCCATCCTTTTGGTTGCTAGCTTCCCGTAGATGGCAACACAGTAAGAAAAGCGACTGAAAAAATAAGTCCATAAGTGCTAGAGACTAAGCGAGTCCCCTGCAAAAGGAGGACTTACTGGAAGAAGACACTTTAAATGCTGGTCTTAAAGAAAATAAATGAGAAAATTCAAGAGAAGGAATAAAATAGCCATTCCAGGGGAAAACAGCAGTATGTAAGATGGTAGTTTAAAGGGCTCTTGAAACGAGTGAAAAATCAAAAAAATATTTCACAGGTGTGTTTTAAGACAATATGTAAAAACCAGCATGACACAAAGAGCTATATATAAAACTGTGCTTTTGCTGAAAAATAGAGAACAAAGAAGTAACAAACGCTCAAACCAAAACACCGTTATGTAGGAAGTTATTTGTTCACGTACATCATCCACCTAATTTTCACTTTCCTGCTTTAACTCGCTCCATGAAAACCAATTTTACTTGAATGAAATGGAAACCGAGCAGTTTCTCAGAAGATGTAACGCCCCCTTACATACTGAAAAATCGAATTTGGGTGGAGGCAAAGCAGCAAGGAAATTTCAAACTATTTTGGGCTATGTGTTTTCTTAGGTCTTTCCCTCGCTAACCCTTCCCAACCCAAATATTTGACTAATTGGAACTTGAGGTTTCAAGCAGAAGTCTTGGACTGTAATTTGGTACATCTGCTTAGAATTGTGACTAGAATCTGAAATGATTTAATTGTACATTTGGGAATGGCGAACACTAGTGCAATTACAAAGAACTGCCAGAAAAATGCTAATAAGTGTCACTTTGCTGGGAGAGGAGAAGGACATGATCCAACTTCATGCAAGCAGTTAAAGACGGCTTTGTAACCATGAAGTACACTGGCCTTCCAAATATTGTGATGGTTTTCGATACAACAAGGAACTTCAAGGACTCGGTAAACCAGTACAGGGGAGAAGTGCTTTCTGTGTGCTGGCCCTCCTCCATGCTAACAGACCTGTGGGTGTGAAAAACAAATGACTTCTCTCCAAGTGGCCTGACTCTTGCATTTTGGAAATATGTACATGCACCAAAAACTGGTTTTCCTATTGAAAAAGTTCAAAACAAGTCTATAATCCCCTCTCGTATAAGTTACCCATCTCTCATGACCCGCACAACCTTATTTTAAAATCGGATTTCCCACTGAATAAAATACCGTAGACATTCCTGCTTTACATACACATCCATTCCAGAGAAAATGTGATCTACCAGTGGTGCTGAGCCTCCATTCAGGGGAGAGCATGTAAACCCAAAACGGCCTGAGACTTACTGAGAAATGAGTTCAATGGATACACTGGAAAAAGTGATTTAGGTCAATGATCTTAAATGTATTGGGGTCTAAATATGCTTGGAATATAAAACACATTTCTGTCAACCACTAATAACAATGGTTCACTACTAAGGGCACGCAGAATTCAGATCTTGGGGACAGGAGACAATAGGGGGTAGATGTGGTAGAGAAATAAGCCCATGTATTCTGAATCCCCGGGTAATTCTAAGGTACAACATCCCCTTCTCTGCTGATAATGATAAAATCATAATAGGCCTTGTTGCTCTCCTTCACTTGAGATAAATTTCCATTTTGGTCTCAGAGGCTTATGTTTTGTCTTCATGGCACCAAAATCCACTGGTAAAGAAAAAGCCAACCAACCTTTAAGAAGGCCAACTAGGAAGGGCTAACATGTTACTTGAGTGGCTAGGATTCTTCATCTTTCCTTGAATCTTAAGGTACTGTGGAAGCAGAAGCACTTTAGTGGGGAAAAAAACTGATCACTGATTTGAAGTTAAAACACTAGTTTACACTGAAGCCTGCTCAGTGCTTAAATTACAGAATTTTAGACATAATATTATACCTTTGAAATCTGACCAGGTTAGAATTACTTATGACATATATTGGATCAAACTCAAACAAACTAAATTACATTTTTAGAGTTCTTCAGGCTGAATATACATGAAGTTTTTAACATGGGCCGCCATGCATCAGGACACAGACACATGGATAAAAGCATGAAGCGGGCCATCCGGGGGAATCTCTCTCCTTCCCATCATCCCTTTGGACTCCACTGAACAGTCTATAGGCTAGGATAGGGAGTCCTAAGAAAAAGAAGAGTATGACACTTAGGATCGCTGACTTGACTTTTCAAGTAATGAAGTTCCCCCAAATTACTACCACGATGAGACGTCTTTACTGATGTGAGGATGGAGGTATTTCTCCTACCTGCAAGAACACATATCTGACCTAAAGCCAACTGCTCTGGCTCTTGAGCCAATGCTGTCATTGTCACCCTTTAGCCATTTAGCAAAATGAATGAAGCTAGTCTATGTACCCTTGTGTTAAAAAGGGCTAACATAGCAAGCGCCTGAGCTGCTATCCTAAGAAGGGTCTGCCTGTAAAATCAGCCTTTGGCTAGAATTTGGGAATGTGGATTTTAAAACGATTCTCACCTTTCCCTAACTAATAAGGGTAGTCTATTGTGCATAGAATGTTTGTGCAAACAATGCGGTCTATGCTGAACACCTGCTTTCCTTCTTCGGGTCTGGAATTTTGGTACACACTATGCAGAGAGGGCCTACATGACCAGGTGACCAGCCAGGATGTAAATTCCCTTGTCGGTCAGCTGTGTGTTCTTACTACACCACTGTAATAGATCTTAGCCATGGGTATGACTACATGCCAAGTTCCACTAGTCTTTCTAGTGCATCTCCAAACATGTCAGTGATCTTGGAGACCTCCAACAAAACTACAAAATGACCTCCCAATCTGGAGCTCAGTCTTTCATAGGCTTCACATTACCTACCTCTCTAGTAGCTTTTGCTAGATTATCCATAAAGAATATTGATGGAGAAGAGAGCCACTGAAGATTTCTAGGATCTGAGTTCTTTCTTCAAAACTATATAATTTTTAAGGCTACCATCAATAGGACAAGAAATAACAACTGTTGGAGAGGATGTGGAGAAAAAGGAACCCTCATACACCACTGGTGGGAATGTAAATTAGTAGTTATTTTGGAAAACTGTATGGAGGTCCCTCAAAAAATTAAGGACAGAGCTACCATATGACCCAGCAATCCCTGTTCTAGGTATCTACTCCCCACCCCCCCAAAAAAAATTTTGAAAACATTTATTTGTAAGGATATATGTAACCGTATGTTCATTGCAGCATTATATGCAGTACTCCTCGAATGTGAAAACAACCTAAGTATCCTTCAGCGGATGACTGGATGGAGATGATGGGTTATATAAACACAACAGAATACTACTAAGCCATAAGAAAGGATGAAATATTGTCATTTGTGAAAACAGGGATGGACCTTGAGGGTATCATGCTAAGCAAAATAAGTTAGACAGAAAATGACAAGAACTATATGACTGCCTTCATATATGGGATATAAAACAGAAAGCAATGAAAGAAAAAAGCCAACTCATAGGCACAGACGATGGAAGGGCTGTTATCAGAGGGAAGGGGGTTTGGGGGCAGAAAAGAGGGTAAAGGGGTTCAAATTTATGGTGACAGAGGGCAACCAGACTTTGGGTGGTGAGCACACAATGCAATATGCAGATGACGTATTACAGACTTGTATACTTAAGCTTATACAATGTTATTAACCAATGTCACCCTAAAAAATTAAATTAAATAAACAAACTACATCATTTTTAATAAGAAGTCTTCTGAAGAAAATATTCTCAGGTTCATTTTATCTAATCCCCAGTATTAATTCTAGAGGTAGAAATCTAAGGCCAAGTAGAAAGATGTTAGTTCAATAACTGATCAGCATAACAAGTATTAGGGAGTAACACAGGCTTGGCGAGGTGTCAGCTCATACCACACCAGCAGTTCATAGGTCTGCAGATAGGCTTGGCCGAGCACTAGGGAGAGGGTTCAGGGACATACCCACAGGAAGAAAAAATCTACTGGTCTCCTGACCTCTCTGCCTGTCTAGATTCTTCTTTTTCAGTCAGTGCAAGAACAGGGAACAAAAAGTTAACGAGCCATTCTAAATTTGAAAGCCTAAATTTTCAATCAGGATGTAGATGTTGTAATTATGTGGTGATGGCTGATAGGCAAGAAAATTATTAATATTCTCCTTGGTTGCTGGTTTTTCTTGCTGAATTAAACAGATTTTAGACACTGTCTCAGAATAGGAACAGTTATGTTAAATTGGGGAGAGGCAGGAACAATGGATAGGCTAAATCAGGCTGCATGCTCAGTCTGATCCTATGAGGCTCAACTACCTTCATGTTTGAGCAGGTTAATTCGATACCTAAAGGGTCCAGATAGATACATCATCATCATCTTACTAGCTAGCATACATGTCAATGTATGTAAATTTCAAAACCATTTCACACATTATTTCATTTGACCCTCACACATACCAATTTCTGTAAATATTTCTGGTGTGATGTCAAGTAAATGATGTTACCACGAATCCTCTTGGAATTGTTACAAGTTAAACATACCAAGTCTCTTTCATGTAAGAAAACCAAAATAGCGGCAGTATCAACCACCACCGCCACCGCCATGAGAACGTTTATTCTTTCCACCAAGAGCACAGCTTTCGCTATTTTGGACTATGTTGCTTCCAACAGTAATTGCTTCTAGGTGTGTTCACTGCAAGGCATTCCAATGTTATATGAAAATAAAAACCAACAGGTCTTAATATACAGCAATAACAGTATTTCAGACAACTGAATAATTAGCAATTTGGAATTGACCTGACCTCAAGGCTCAGAGAAGAGAAGCCTCAGACCGTCAAGCAACAAAATGTTACTGGAAGATTCACTACACGCATCTAATTTTTCTTGCTTCTGACAAAGGCTTAGAGATGTAAACACTTTTCTAAGTGCTGCTTGAAATGTTATTTTTTCTCTTATCATACCTGAGTCCTAACATTCCCCAGGGATAGCTGTACCTTTAAAACTCTGACTCTCTCCTCAACTTTTCTTATTCTTTCCTCTTTATCCCCTTTGTTTTGGCTTTCTCCAAAGTGCTTCAGTGAGACCTCTTCAGAAAAGAGAAAACTCTGTCCTGACCTATAAGAACCATGGCAGAATTTATTGCTGTCAGTCTGGCAGCTGAATGAGGGATCATGGGAAAGATGGGATGCATCTCTGTGACTTTGAAATTTTTCAGCAATAGATAAAAAGGTTTTTGTATTCCGTTTGAATTCCCTCGGTACAAACCTGTGTGTATCATTACAATCCTATGTCGCTGAAGTTTACCCTTCAAAAATGAGCACTGGATAATAAAGCTACCAGAGAACCTTATGGACCTCAACACTGAATGCCAAGGCTAATGTTACAAAGCAAAATCCGTGGCACAGAAGCCAAGTGTCTCCCCTTACTGGCACAGCTGTATGTCGCTCAGGCGTGGGCAGAGATGTACCACGACTCGGTGGGTCATGAATAGGTAGAAACACCGTCATTGGCAACGTTAACGCTGAGTAAATCGGCAAAGGAATCTGTGACTTAATTAACCGGGGCGCAATTTTTTGAATAATGAAATTTTTCTTCATCTATAATAAGGCTTTAAAGTAACACTTAACCAGCAAAATAACTAAAGTTGTCTATATCACTTGGAACTGTCAAATTCCTCAGTAAAAAAGAAGCTTTTAGTACATTTGAAACAAAATAGTAGGATTTTCCCAGATCGATTAAAAAAAAAAATCAAAAAATTAAAACAAAGGGTGTGAGTTGAAAAAAAAATAGTAAACATGTAATGTGAGAAACATTTTCTTACTATTTGCTGTCTTATCATGAACTGTAGAGCAATAATATGTCTTTAAGAAGGCTGAGGTGTTTTTAAAGCAGCTTTCCCCCCATCAAAGCGGTCAGAAAACTTCTTTTAACATAATTGGAAAACACAAAAAAGCAAGAAGTTAACATATTAATTCCACAAGTATTTATGGTGGAGACACTCTCTGCCAGGCACTTGGCATTAGACCCATGACACACGATGGGGAAAAACACCAGCATGAGTCCTTTCTCATAAAATGTCTATTCTAGAGGGAAAAACAATCAAAACCCACGTAAACAGATCAATAAAGAATTGTATATGGTGATCAGCACCTCAAACTCACACAAAAATAAATATAGATTAACAGGAGGCAATGGCTCTAAAACGAACCACAATTAATATTTTGGTCTATTTTATTCCAGTCCTTTCAAAAATGTTTAAAGTGCTTGTTCTTATAGCTGTAATCATGCCCCTCTCTATCTTTATCTTGTTTCTTTGATTGAAAGTTTTCTCATGAACATTTTCTATATCATTATACATGCTTTATGAACATAAGCTTAACAGTTTTTATTATTAAAATAACATAGAGCACTGTATACAAGGTATTTATCATACGTTAGCTCATTTAATCTTCATAACAAGCCTATTAGATACGTATTTCTATTATCTTCATTTTATAGATTAAAAACATTGGACAGCAAAGTTTAAGTAACTTATTGAAGAGCGCATAATTAATTTAAAGCACAGCTAATATTCGGGGACTTGGACTTGGGTCTAAAGCTCTTATCACGTAACTAAACGGTATTGCCTTAATGGTTGACGAATATTCCATCATTCTTATTTGGCACTTGGTACACAACCTTTTTATAGAGTTAAAACAAAAAAGACGAAAAACATATGGAGTGGCAATGGAAGCAACAAATACAAGGGACAAAAAAAAAAAAGGCAGAAAAACGCTTCCTTGGAACATCTAAATAAAATGGGTCATAGGGAAAAGGAAAAATGAGCTTCCAAAAATTATCCTCTTGGTAAATTTCTAAACATATCTACTCCAAAGTGATAATGTATTTAGAATATTTTTTTTTTTAAGTAAAGGAACAAATCTTATTATATACTGTTTTCGCCATGAAGGCATCAGCTAGAATCTTCCAAATATTGGGGATCATGAGCAATAGGCAGCAAAGAATTCAGCCATCAGATGTGTCTAAGTTTAGCTGCATTTGGAATTCCCTGTCCTCAGCTAATCCGAAAGGTACACAGGATCTTCTGGGGGCATGACACAATCTTATAAAAATGACAGGCCCAAATCACCAATCAGAACAGGTTCTACATGTAGCAGGGACTCATGTGTGCAAACCAGCCAGCGGTGGAATAACAGAAGAGCATTTATAATAAAAATAATTAATAATAGTTCTCGCTAGCAGTTTCGTTCTATCCGTGCCGTCTCGTCTTACTTTCCGATGCCTTTGGGCGTGTATGTTTTATTCAGCACTCTCCCGTGGCCATTCCCTAGCATCACTACCATCAGTTCAGTGAGTTCAGTGAGTTCAGTGAGTTCAGTCCGTAAAGACCATGATTCGCTCATTTTATCTTCCCCTAGAGGGTCTTTTTAAATTAACCTCAAGTCAAAATTGTAATGTAACGCAAGAGTTAAGAGCACGTGCTTTGAAATCAAACTATCTGGTTTCAAATTTTGGCTCTCTCACGCACTCTTGGTTTACAAACTTAGGCTGGGGGAAGGGTGGAGACTTGGTGGTGACAGAGAATTTACTACATTATTTCTTATACCTAGGGGATCTTCTATAATGCTTTGTGCATAGCAGGGGTTCGATATATATCTTCATATTATATTCCCCCATAGCTAAAATTTCTCTGTATATTTAACAAGATCTAATTCTCTTCCTTTTTTTTTGCCTCTAGGAAATGTGTGCCTGGCAGATGTTTAATCGCTACGTATCGTGGTGAATGAAATGAGCCTGGTACATAATTTGGTTGTAAAGTTTACAAAGTGCTTTGAGCTGACAGAAACTGTGCAAATGAAGACTGTAAATGGTTATAAAACATGAAATACCTCTCTCACTAACCTGTCTTTTCTCCTTAGATTTATCCCTCCCAAAATAGGGATTCCTCTGTTTTTTGTTTTTGTTGTGTTTGTTTTGTTTTGTTTTGCCTTCCCCTAAGAGGCAGACACGCCAACCTAGAATGCAGCATTCAGAAACAGGGTGGCTCTGATTTATTTAGAACTTCCAGCATCAGGGCACGAAAACGTCAAAGATTACGAGCTCAAAAGCAGCTCGAAACCAAAGATTAGGCTCATTCACTTAATGCAGACAGCTCATTCTTTAAGGCCCGATAAGTGGACAGCGATCCTTGTCAATTATGGCCACAAAGACCAATGGCCAAACTGCGGTCCATGCGGGCAGCTATGAGGTTTGTCGTTTTATGGTTTTGTAAAGGGTGGCATCTAACTTCCACAAAGATCCTGTTTCTGGGAGAAATTCTTCCACCATCTTCCCCTGGAGCACTGACGCATGGCATGTCACAGTGCTTCTGAGCGGGCTTCTGCCAGTGGTGGGAAAAGTGATGACATGAACAGGTACCGACAATGGCACAGCTGCCTAATGGGCACATTTAAATCAACGTCTATTCTTCCCGAGCCGTCGTGCAAAGCCCCTTTTACTGCTCTAAAACAAATACGGCTTAATTTTATTTCCTGCCTGGCTTTGTATAATTTTGACATGTCCTCAGTCAAACACGACCCAGTCCTTCAATCAGGCCCTATTTTTCTGGAGATGGGAAAACAAGAGGAAGCTAAAGTAATTATCGAAAACTCATAAACAGCAGCTTTAGCCTAATTACCCTGACTTTCCTTTTTTTCCCTATCGATTGTCTCTTGTTAATATACAAGTATTGACTGAGCTGGTAAAGTCTGGTGCTACTGTGAGAAGAACAGGTGCCGGTGGGAAGCAAAATGTAATGAGGCCTCGCATCCTGCTCTCCCCCTGCAGAAGCACACATGTACAGCGCGGATGGCCGTGAGACCCTCTGAGGAATCACCAGCCGCACCCACGCAGCCTTTGCTATCTGTTGTGCCTTTGCCACCAGGGGGCAGCTAGGAAAAAGAAAAACAGCCCGTTTTGTTTCTCTGTTGATGTTAGAATGTTTCCCCTAAAATAGTATATAATCTATTAGGACTCCCAGGTCAACAACTCCAGAGAGATGAGCAACCCAAGGACGAAGGTGACATCCTTCTGAGCTGCATGTCTTGTACCTTTTAAATTCTGCTGTATGTTAAGTTTCAACTTAAAAATAACTAAGCAATATTGGGTGAGCTACCATGAATATTAATGTATCACTGACAAATGCTTTTAACAGTTCCTGATTATTTTGTCAGGGAGAAATCTGAAGTTTCCTTGCTGTAGAATACGAAACTTATTGAAAAAAAAATTATTTCTACAGTACTTTAAAACTCTTCAATTTCTCATATATCTAAGTTTTCTAGAACATTAATAACATATTGTAGGTTGAGAGTCTTAAATTGCTACCAAGATAAACCTTGCTATAAGCAAACACAACTTAGTAACATTATGTGGAAATCAGTTTTCTTGAAGTCGAAAAAACCCTGATAAACCGGGGTATCATGTCACATTCTGTTTTATTTATTTACTTATTTATTCAATATTAAAAGTTTTTAAAATTTTATTTTATTAGTTTCAAGTATGCAGTACATCAGTTAGACATTTATACAGCTGATAAAATGATCCCCCTGATTGCTCTTTCTCCCCTCTGGCTCCCTACCTAGCCATTACATTAATGCTAACGGCATTCTCTATGCGTGCTCCCCATCCCTTTGACCATCTATCAATATCTTTTAAATCAACTCTAAGTGAAAATAAATAAAACAGGAGCAGTTAGCAATTCTAAAAGCAATAAAAAATACCTAAAAGAGGGAGTTCTCAAGAATAAACCCAGGTTACAAATTCTACTACATATTCCAGAAGGAAGGAAACGTTCTTAAGGACTGCCAATAGCTATAAAAATCAAGTTAGTGGTAGAAAATCTAAGAACCATGGGGGAGAATGATAGGAGAAGGAAGCCAACACACACACAGGGAAAAATGAATGAAAGAATCATCAGACTAAGGAAGAAGGTTAAAGACTGGTATATGGCAGAAACAGTGCACTGAGCAGCAGCAGCAGTGGTAGCAAGTAGCAGAAATAGTTCAGTCCCTATAAAGAGTATTTTAATAGCAACAGAGGTACATCAACTATACAGTGATGAGTCTACAGACTTGGTGGGGGGCGGGGCAGTTAATGATAGGGCAAATGGATATCTATAAAAATAACTTCATCAGTCCCTGAAGGCTAGTCACAGGCATAAATATGTCATCAATCGAGATCAACGAATGGCATTCAATTCATTGGAAGATACTGGGAAACAAAGGCCCCCTTCAATCTGTAAAACAGTATACAACATCAGATAATATCACAGAGCTTCGTCCACAGTCCAGGTTTCAAACATGCTTTAGTGAAATATTGGTTCAGGTACCTCATATAATATTTAAGGTTCAGAAATGAAAGCTAAAAGAAATCTGTAGAATTTTGACTTAACTAATTCCAAAGAGTAACACTGTGATTAGAATATAACTGGATTAAAATACTCAGACAATGTGTCAACAGTTCAGGAAATATATTCTGAGTGTCTACTGTGTTCCAGACGGTAGAATACAAAGGGAGATATGACTTTGGCCTTTCTCTCTACAAAGGCCATTGTCTAGTAGAGATAAACACTCTAATTATGATACGCCGTGAAAGAAACGATAATTATGCTAGGACAAAGATGTTAAGCCAGAGAAAGAAAGGCGGAAGCTTCATTAAAAAACATACAGACACATATATTAAATTTAAGGTGTATCTTAAAAACATATTGGAAATGACCATGAGGAGGGCAGCAGGACTGGAGCAGGCAATAAACAGAGGCCCTGGCATCCTCCGGCCAGGCCAGGCCTCAAGTGGGGAGGGACAAACAGGTGTTGATAAGGGAAAAGCTATGTTTTTAGAAAGACAAGGGTGCGAGGAGAGAGAGAGAGAGACACCTACTGGGAGGCTACTATAGGAGACAAAGAGAATGGCAGACAAAACGAAACGGATACTGAATCACGGCTCTGATTCACATCCTAGACATGGTATGGAATGAGCTATGGATTTGTTGTCATGTGACTTGGACTGAAGTCTTAGCTCCACTATTTACTATTATGTGACTGTTTCGACCAAGCTTATTTCAGCTATCACTGATAGAAAACTGACTAAAAGCGGTAAATAGCTAAGGTCTCACTGTAAGAAAAAGAAACCACGTTAGTTCTTTTAAGCAGAAAATGATTGAACATAAGAAATTTGGTGCTTACAGTATCATGGGAAGAGCTGGCTGGTGGAGCTGGGTTGAAGCTGGGTTTCCAGAAATTATTCAAAAATAACACTAGAAAACAGACCCACAGGAGGAACTACTACATCTGTCATTATTAGGAAAGTAAGGAATTAGGAGGCTACCATTACCTCTTGACAGTCATGAAACTAGTGACTTTTAACACTGTTGCAAAAAAATATCATCTCCATACTTGCTCCCAGAAAACAGCAAAGTCGCAAAATACAGTCTGCACCTCAGGCTCACCTTCCAAATGTCACGTGAATGCATCCAATAGGAAGAACCCAGTTCATCCCTTAAATTCTGCAAGGGAGACCGGAAACTAGTTGTGAAAGCACACTAGGAGGGTCTGGAATGTTTTTGGAGTGCAAACAACCAGATTCACAAGCAGATTAAACAATAATAATTATCAGTATTCATGACACAAATTCCAAAGGCAGGGCATTTTCAGATTTGGTTAATTCAATGGTTCTACAATATCATTAAGCACTCAGAGTCTTTCCATTTTTCTATTCTTTGATCATCAGAGGCTTGTCCCTTTTTGACTATCACAGTCTAGGTTACATATGTACATTTGACATTGCTGACAGAAACGAATGGGCCTTTTTCTTTGCATTATATTATAATCAGAGAAAACCTTTCCCCAAATGTCTCGGTAGACTTTCTCATCGATTTACTAATCAGAATTGTATTACTTATCCACAGCCCAGACCATCACTGGCAAAAGAAACAGCATTGGCGTGACTGGCCTAGACAAATCATGATGCAACCCGAAGGGCCGGATGCCCACGCCTTGTACAGAGACAGCACCCAGGACGAAATTAGCCTTTGACAGCTAGGGCGAAGAGGTATGGCGTGGCAGGCAATCGACAGGTGCAGCAAGTTGCTTGTCTCTAACTCTCAGCGTCTTACTTTCCTCAATTCCAACACAAGGATGTTAACACCTGGCTGCTCACCTAACGGGGACATCGCTGCTATGGTCACCTGTGCCTATGATCTAACAAGGTCATCATTCCCGGAAGATCACGTGAAGTGACATGTGTAAAATCTCTGCAGACAATGTGAGATGTCATTTTATTACAAGTAGGGGTGACAAAGGGGACTTTGGTTCTCAGCAAGTACCACCCTTTCAGAATAGTGTTAACTTAAAGGGCAAATAATTGTCTGGAGGAAAAGCAATTTGCTGAGATGTGTGTTTTTGAAGCGTTTTATATTGTCATTATGGAAAAGAGGGCTAGATTCTATAGAGGGAGACAACCAATAAACCATGAAACTGCCCAACAGCGTTGGCGTGCTTCCAAACAACTTCATTGTTTTCAACAGAGACTCTCTTGAGGAGCATCCCTATGTTCTTGAAGCAACTATATTTATGAAGCATGTTAACCACTATCCCACTGGCGGGTAATGGATCCAAAGCCTGCCATTTAGAGAGCAAGGCTTAATACTAATGCAAATGTTAATATCCACACAGGCTCTTTACACAAAATGTGCAGATAATTGAAAATTTCATAGGACTAGGGTTTACAAAGGGTGATATGCTTACCCGTTGCTTACAGGTAACAAGCTAATGCATATCAATTCTGTCAAGTTCAAAATTCTTTTGTATACTCAGTGGAATTTCATTTCATATATAGGTGACCCTTGAACGTAGGTCCACTTTTTCGTACATTAAAAACAAATTTTATTAGTTTCAAGTATACAGTACATTGGTTAGACATTTATATAGCTTATAAAACAATCCCCTTAATTGCTCTTTCTCTCCTCTGGCTCTCCACCTAGCCAATACATCATTAATGCTAACTGCATTCCCTATACCATGTTCCCCATCCTTATGACCATGTATCAACTAGTAATTTGTATTTCTTTAACCCTTCACCTCATTCTCCTAGCTCCCAACCATCGATTTTGTTTAATAAATATGTATAGTACTGTAAGTATATTATCTCTTCCTTATGATTTCCTTAATAACATTTTTTCTCTAGCTTACCCTATTGTAATGCAGCATATAATACATATAGAAAATATAATTGTTAATGACTATTAATATTATAGTATCTTTAAGCTTGCCAACGTTAACTCACCAAATCAAATTATATTATTAAATCATAATAGAATTGATCTCATAAATTGATAAAACTTTTCAAAGGAATTTCCCCTAACAGTCTCACATATTTAATCTTAATTTTACTACATCGGAATCCTATACCCTCAAATACAGCCTCCCCCAGCCTCCCCTCAGCTGAACCTCCCCACCCCCATCAGTCCCCATACTGGATACTCAGCCCCAGAGAAACATTAACAATGCAATTATGTATACTGGTTATGCCTAGAATTTAGTCATCCAGATAGTATAAGAAGGTTAAAAAAGGCCTTGACCTGTAGAATATTACCCTTTTGAAGTGATAAAGAAGTTATACAGAAGGCTAATTCGTTATTATGGTAGCTTTCTAAATGTGTTGACTTGTTTAGGCTAAATTACATTTGCCTGAATTCCTTTCCTTGTGTTTCTGGGTAGAGTTGGCTACACAACACTCTTCGAGGGTAGAAGTAAAGCAGCAGCCACTGTATTTTACAGTCGGGAGGTTGGGGGCCTTGATCTTGCCGGTTCAACACCTTGGCATGAGGCAGCTGTTGGGCCTGCAACTGCTCCATGTTCTCCTGAACCCTCCTACAGCCTCCTCGACTCTTATGCCAGATGTGTCTTTAGCTCAATGATGAGGGTGCCAATGTCTCCTGCAGGACACTCATGTCGTCAGGGTCGGAGACAGCGAGAACTAACACGAATTCCAGTTTATTCTTATGGGTGCTACCTTGTCCTTACTCTCCCTAATTTTATATCCCTCTCTCCTTCCTGACCCACCCTGCAGACTTCAAATTACAACATGAGATCTAAAGAAATTGTTTAATCAGAACTCATAACTGCATACATTCAAGTCTCTAAAACAAATTTTTCATTATGTGTGTGTTTTTACATTACACGGAAACACTTAAACATGCTTCTGCTTTTCTGATTGAATGCCAGTATTTAATGCCATAATTTACTTGTTGGAATATAATTCCGTGGCATACTATCCATAAAGATCTGTGTTTTGAAGAGAAATAACTAAAGGCAAGCTTTTTTTTTTTTAATTTCTACAATCCAGTAATTGACAGGTGTGCAAATCATCAAGAAATGGAGAGTTAAAGCTTAAAGAGGCAATAAAAATTACGACATAGTTAAGAGAGATTTCAATTTTCAAAACTAAGTTTTAGAATTAAAAGTTAAGCCACAATTAGATCTCTAGAATTTTGCTTTAAAAACTTCTAATTCTCCAATCATTCTAGAATGATTGGCACTGCTATAGATGAAATTTTGATTTTACAAAACACATATAGTAGAGAAAATGATAAAGTGAAAATAACATAAAGAGAATGTTAAATACATAGATCTCAATATAATGGGGGTGATAACAGCAGCATCTATTGTGTGAAAGGGTAAATTATAGGAATCTTCTAAAGAATAATTATTATTACACCTAACATTCACATATATGGCTCTGAATGAAATTTCACTGAAGGTACAGACTGTTTTGGATATAATGTTCTACCTCAACCACTATTCCATAGGGACTATAAACTTGATGATACCTCCCTTGGACTGAGAAGGAAACTAAGACGAGAGAGAGAAAAACAACAAAAACAAAAACAAAAGTTTACCAGGATCACCTAATAGGAACGTGGCAGGACAAGCCATTTGGCAATTCCTGAATTCACACTTTCAGCCAAAATGTCATACAAATTTGAAAAATTTTAAAATAGAAATACTGCTTATAGTACTCAGTTATTCCTCATACGGTACCTCTTTCTTATCTTAAAGCCCTTACTCATATTTCCAAACCAAATCACGTAGGTAGAACAAGTTTTCTCTGATCAGAATATAAACTTCCTGAGGCCAGGTTCGACCTTATTCATGATACTTCAAGATACTTCAGAGTAACATGAATATAGTCATGATTTTTATGAATCAATGACTTGGAATATTCGAGCGCTAACTGCTATAAGCCTCCTGATGGTAGATATCATATCTTCTACTTCCCAGCATCCTCTCAAATGCCAGGAATAGCAGATACTCAATAAAGCCCTAAGAACTAAAATAATCAATTGGCTTTAAAATCTGGCAACAGAAAGCTATACAGATACAAAACCAGATTTTTTTTTCACTGAAATAATCTACAAAAATGATATGCAGACCTAGTTACCAAATTGCTTACCCCTACAGCAAACTTGAAACTTAAAGTTCATTTTGAAACTTAAAGTTCATTTCAGAACAAATCTAAAAAACCATTACAAATAATGGGTAGAAGATGTATAGAACTTGTTATTGTTATTCAAGGAAGCACCACGGATTCAAAATTATAAAAACTGCAGGAGGGTTTGGATAAATTAAAAGAACACATTCATGAAAAAGACAAGGAAGGTTGATGTCATGAGGTTCAATGCTGTCTTTTCACAAAATGTCTTTTGTTGCCCCGCTGAATAAGCCGAGTCCCTTGCTATGGTGGGTATTCTTAAAAAGTAGTAGAGGTGAGGACTATCACGTCCCAGGCCAGCACACATAATTTGCATTTATATTACACTCTATAGTTTAGATTGCACTTTGGGATCTCAGGTTTTCTGTCAGTCTCCATTTGGGCCAGTTAGTCTCCCTCTCTTCCACAGCTACAAACTATCAAAACAAGCCATCTATTTTATAAATGTGTTCTACATATAAAAAGGAAAACTAGTCTAGGGCATATTTATCTGGTACTGGAAAATAATTCAAATGGAATGGGAGTAACAATACGACTTGGGGCTGGAAGGGAACTACAGGCATGCCGGTTCATATGGTACCCAGGCTCCTCCCTTCTGCAGCATCCCTGGAGATGTCAGTCATGTCATCTTCAAATCAGAAGCAGCTAATAGCTGAGGCAATTTCTAATAATTACTACTTTAAAAAAGATTTTAAGGCATATTCTATGAAAGTGATGTTCTCAAAACACCAAAAATACATGTCCAAAATTATCTATGCAAAATAGATTATGATGACTAGAACAGCTCAGCTTTGGCAGACATGCAGAGTCTGCTAGTTAATCTCTAGAGAACGCATTGCGGCAGGAAGCTCAAATATCAAGAAGTTATCAGTTTGTCATTCCATTATCCACACCCTCAAGGAGAAAGCTCATTCTGCTAAAAGAATTCTTCTTGCCTTGTAAAATGTTGAGCTAAGCACGATACTATTTCCGAGCAATGCTAACCTCAAAGGTAATGATGCTGTACATTTAATTTTTCCAGCCTTCACGTGTCTGCCAGCGTTATAAATGAGTCATTAAGAGCCTCAGAGAGACTGACGTTGTTGTTTGCTACTGCTGAGAAATCTCATTTCTTTCAAGACAGTAGTAGGACAATTTGGATTTAATAACTGAGGGGCGTAGAAAGCTTAGAAAGTTAAAAGAATCTAAAAGTATACTGGTCCAGCTTTCTAGGAAATTTATTTTGTCACTGAACTCAAAGGCTGAATGGCTTATTTTTCATCAAATGGTCCAGGCTGGGAAGATAGACTCTAGCCCACAGAAAACATGGGATTTATCTCTAATAAAAAAGTATGGTCTGAAGGGAAGAGGAATTTGCTAGACAAAGTCCCAGGGTGCCCCATGCATCACAATCAACCACAAGCCATCTTCTATTGTACAAGCAAACTCCGGTTAAATGACATCTGAGTAACCAGAAACCTTAAGCTACTTAGTTCCACATTGTTTGGAGGTCGAATAATACAAAAAAGAATCCACACAGCCTACAACTTTGATGGTAAAAATCTTTCTTCCTAAGGGATTCAGACCAAGTTAATAAGTTTCACAAGGCAGATCATTTACACAGAAAAATAATTTCAGAAAAAAAGTTTAGAGGTGAGGAAGTAACAGACAGCTTAGTTTAGCTTAAAGCAGAGTCCCGTGGAAGAGTAACGAGGATGGACTGAAAATGCTGGCAGGGACCTATTACCGAGTGCCTAGGATTTCATAATAATTGTTTGTATTCAATTATAGTTAATAAGGAGCCATAGAAGGTTTTAAGGGATAATGAGAAGATTGGAACTCCGCCTGAAAATTAATATAATAGCACTGTGTAGGTCATGGTAAAGAGCAGCTAGTGGGCTTTTGTAATTGTTCACATGCAGCCAGAACAAGATTAATGACTGTGGAAATATTAGAAGAATAGCAAACTAAGGAGCAATTCTTAGGATGGAATCTATAGGATTTAGATAATAAATGTTAGTGGCAAATAGGAAGGAAAAATTGAAGATAAATATGATGCTTTCAGCATGACTGGTTAGAGGGGAAAAAAAACAGCTAAAAACGAACAACAACAAAAAAACAATTACAGCAAGATGATAAGCCCTTCTTTGGACATGAGTACCAATGGAGTATGCAGGTAAAGAAGTCTAGAACAGTGGTTCCCAACTTTTCTGGCATCAGGGACTGGTGCTCCTACGAGAATCTAATGCCTGATGAGCTGAGGCAGAGCTGAGGCGGCGATACTGGCGCTGGGGAGCGGCTGCAGATACAGATGAAGCTTCGCTCACTGGCCTGCTGCTCACCTCGTGCTGTGCAGCCTGGTTCCTAACAGACCACGGACTAGTACTGGTCTGTGGCCAGGGGGTTGGGGACCCCTAGTCTAGAAGGTAGTTTATAATGAGGATTCTGGATTTTAGGAGAGAGAGTAGGGTGATGGTATGTAAATATAATGGTAAAGCAAGGAAATAAGATCGATGATCTGGATTAATAGACTAGAAGACCTGCCTACGTTAATTTGGATAGAAGCAATATTTTAGGAACAGGAAGGAAAAAGAGGAAGCAAAAGAAGACGCACAAAAAAGGGAAAGTGGGAGACAAATGCAGCGCACTGTTCCAACTACGGCTATTCATGAGCATACAGAAGAGGTTTTCGCCAATTTTTAAAGAATTAGTAAGACAAGGAGGATAAGTGTTGGACGGGAAACTTGTTGAATTTAACAATTAGAGGGTTGTGACAGTGGTCATTAGGACCAGTCGTTCTTGACCCTGGCAGCACATCAAAATCTTCTGGGAAGATTTTCAAAATTATCAGTAAAGAGGCTTAGCGCTGACCAATTAAATCAGAATTTGTCGAGATGGTGACCATGCATTTGCAGTTTTTTTACAGCCACCCAGATGATTCAAATGCAGCCAGCGCTGAAAACCACTATTCTAGACAGAATTATGAAGAATATTAAAAAAGAAAATAAATGAACGAAGGATAGTATCTTGAGAAAATCATATGGCAAGAGAACGTATATTTACGATAAGGAGAGAGTGCCCATATTTGTAGGTAGAAGAAAAGAAACTGAAGAAGGACCCGGTTGGGACACCTGTTGCAGAGGCCTCGCAGTGTCCCCAGGCCTCACCTTTCCTTACCCTATAGCTTAACAACAGACTGTCCCCTGTGGCTTGAACCAGAGCTTGGAACATCTCTGCCAAGAAAGTTGCCCTGAAACTTATGATTGATGCCCTTATGCTGACTGATCACAACCCTTCCGGTATAGCATTCTTTGCAGACCACTCCTGTCCTTGTTCCTGGGTTGCTGATACCACCAGAGGACCACATCGTCAGAGGAACGGCTCCGGCTCCGTGAAGCACAACAGCCCCCGCCCCCACCTCAACCGGCATGTAGCTCCTAGAACAATGCACAGATTTTCCTTTAAACGCCCTAAGCCAGACTGAGAAGTCAATGCAGTTGTGAAGGTGTTAACCTGCTGCCTTCTCAGATCACCGAGGCTTTGACAATAAATGCCTTATGGGAACAAAGAGAGGGTTGAATTGTGGTGGGTAGTGGATAATGGAGCAAGATTCTGGAAAATTTAGGAGAGGATATGATTAAAAGCACAAGTGGGAAGCTTAGCTTGATGTGGTAGAAGAATAGTTTTTCCTCAAAAAAGGAATAGCTGAAGAGAGAGAGGTAAGAGAAAGATAATGAGGTGAAGTAGGAGGAAGATAAAGAGAAAATTCTGGAGTGGAACAAGAGCATGTTAAGAGAATCCTTTTTACATGATTTTAATAGTAAATTAATAGGGGAGAATTTGGGGCTTCAAGAAGCAGAGAAGGGCTCTAACACCTCAAAAGGTAAAGAACCTCAGATCCCATTTAACTGAGGGGGGTAAACAATCTTCTGATGTAACGTAGCCGTTTTCTTATGAAAAATATAATAGGAAGATGGCAGGAGTCCATGGAGAGGACTCAGATACACTTGTGAGTCAGCTGGTAGGGGTTCACAAACATGGCTCAACATGAGAAGTCAGACACCAAAAAAGGAAACAGACTCCTAGAACTAAAGTTTCAACTCGCATCTACAGTAAGTCTGAAGAAAGTTAGAGATCTCATCCAAGTTTTGAGTTAGGAATGGCTTTAAAACAGCTGGCTAACACCAAACTATACTTTACCCCTCAAGAAATACCGACAATGAAGTGAGAGTTACATTTATTAAATTCTTAAAATTTCAAGAAGTTGCATGAAATCAATAGAGAAAAGTTAGAATGTCAGGAAATCTCTGAATTTCTGGAAGACATACAAAAACTAAAAGAACCCAGAAATAAAATCTAAATATAACGTGTCCAATAAATGAAGTCTAAGGAGTTTCAAACTCATACCCAAATTGAAAAAACTGAAAGAATAATCACAAGATAAGTGAACTTAAGAGATTCCATTTATATTCTGCCAGGTTCTGTTTAAATAAAATGGAAAACCAATTTATGACCCATCACCACCATTTCCCTGCTTAATGTGATAATGACTGCGCAAGCTTAAAAGGTTTGATTTTCCATTCTTCCTAGTATTTGGGATGTTCCCATCTATAATTTGAGTTTTTAGGTGTCACCAGCCCTCATCCTGGGCTGCTCACAGAAGCTGTCCCAGTGATGCGATGAAGGTCTCCTGTAGACAGCAAACAACCCGCCTGCACAGATGTGATCTGCCAGAGGCGCTACTGTCTACTGCTTGGCAAATGGTTTGTATAAAAATCCATATATTGAGTCGAGCAGAAATGAAATAAAGTCTGAGCAGTGACAGAATGTCAATTATGGAGTTGGTAAAATAGCCCTTTTAAAAAGGTATTAATTTAGGCGCTTTTTGGATTCTAAGAATTTTATTTAAATAGCATGTTGCTCACAAGCCATGTTTTGAAACTGCGAAAAAAAAAGTGAACAGGGGAAAATATATTGTTAGGCCGCTATTTTCTTAGTGTTTCACTAAAGATAAGTTAAATTTTTCATTTTAAATTACACTGACACGACACGTTTGGAAGAGAGGGCAAACAGCCAGCAATGCCCGCTCCTTTTCCTGATGGCAACTGGTTACGTGTCTCTCATCTGCATAGTTATGAGGAAATAAATATAAATGAAGGACAGAGTCTCCACAGATCACTAGAAGATATCTACAGAGATGAGGTCGTTCCAAACACCGAAAAATAAGTCATTATAGACTCAAAAAAACTAAAGTTTAGGGAAAGTAATAATGAAAAAAATCAAAGTCAGATTTGTCAAACATAAATGACAACTTCGATGTAGGACATTGAGGCTTGGCAAGGAAAGGAAATAAGAGAAAAAACATTAGGCACATGGTGCAATAACATTTAAATTAACATTTGAAACGTGAGCTTTGATTTACACAATGCTTTGAAGGTAATTAACTCCTTGGTTCCTTACAATGTCCCTAGGAGGTAAGCAAAGCAAACATTGAGTTGAGGCAACTAAGGTTCAGAGGTCAAGTAAATGGCCTCAAAGCGACCATCTAGGGTAAGTGCCCGAGTCAGGACGCAAGCTGAGGTCCTGTCATACCAAATTCCGTGTGAGTCCACTGTACCAGTGAGTGTTTTCTTTGGCTGGACAAATTACTATTTTATTTACCTCTTTACTCTCTTTCTCTGCTGTTTTGCAAATTAAGTAGTCCTGGAAATTGGTATAATTTTTTTCATGATATCCCAGTAATAAACAGAGTCTTCAGTTAGCACTCATTATTTTACAAGAGTTGAGGAATAAAAGACGATCTTTTATTCATGTTCCATAAAAGAGATCAAAAGCAACGAAAAGGGGACTGAGGAGTATTATTATTGGATAGTACTGCAGTTTGGAAAGAGGAGAAAGTTCTGGAGATGGATGGTGGTGATGGCTGCACAGCAACATGAATGTACTTCCTATCACTGAACGGTGCACTTAAAAATGATTAAAATGGTAAACTGGACATTGTGCATATTTTGTCACAATAATAAAGCGATAAAAGAGTTTTAAAACACATTAAAACTTTGAAATATGGTTGCACGAAAGATACTTTACAGTATGAAATCTACTACTGCTGTTGATTGTTAAACATGCTTCTTTTTTATTTAAACGTGACTCATGTTTTAAGTAAAACCTGAAGTAAAAAGAAAAATCTTATTTTCCACTTCAACTAGATTCACTTTGCAATGACCATCAAGTGAGTCTTATGAAGTCAAAAAAAATCTGAGAGAAAAAAGAATATTTAATCTTACTGAAGGCTTATGTCTTTCACAGCATCCACCAAGAAATGACTAAAGCTCACTATACTAGTTAGTATATATCTGTTAATGTGACTTGATCCACACAAAAGGTGGGGAAAAGGCAATAAAGTGCATGATTCTAAAATGTTTAGTATTCACTACTGATAATTCTGGATACTTCTTCCAGAATACTTTGATTTGTAAGCTCCAACACACAGGAACTTGCCTTATTCTTTGCTGTATATTCGGAATTTAGCAAATAACAGACAGAGGGGAGAAAGGAAAGAGAGAGAAAACGAGAAGACAAATGGCTTTATCAACGCACTCACATAGGCATCTAGAAAACTTAGGATCTGCCTTGAAACAGCAGTTCACCAAGCAGGCTTGATTATATCAAAAAGCTCCCCCACCACCCCCGAGAACCATGCTCAGCAGACAGAGCAGCACCACTGATAACCCTTAACCAATCCAGCATCTGTTTGAAAGGAATAACAAGAATTTAGAACATTTCAGTGAAGGGTCATCACTGGCCATTAAAGCTAAGACTCTGTACTTGGGGATCCTGTGCGCTAAGTACTGGGATTTCCCATGTAAGGTCCCTGTCCAGGTAGAGAATGGAATTCCAAACTCATTTAACAAGACCGCCTTTATGGGCCCCAGTAACTATCACCCTGTTTCCACTCATCTCATTTGTACTATGTAGGTCAAAAAAAAAAAAAAAAAAGTCACTAAAATTCTGCTTTATCTGCCTTTGGAACCTACAGGGTATTTTGTTGTTGTTCTTTTTTGACCCATCCTTGCTTTGTGGTTTTTAGAAATAAGAGCAATATTATAATAACAGAAAATCAAAGCCCCAGTTACTTGGTCAAAAGCCTACATCATTTAGTCCCTTCATCTAAATCTAAAAAAAGCAATCACAGTAGTCAATGATTATTCATCTGAATACTATAACACTTAATTTTTAGAGGTCAATTACTTTATATCTTGCTCTGGGAGGTTTCCAGATTGAGATTTAATTAATTTTATTCCTTTGACTGAGACAGAGTTATTTTACACCTAGGAGTTTTCTTAGTCTTAGTAAAGGGAGAATCTGTCTCCTGAATCCATGGGAATATTTGGGAGAATCATAAAAACTGACTGTGACTACTTTCATTTTTTATCAAAAATATGAGTATGAAGCTTAGAAAAAGATTTACTATATCAAATATTAAACAGATATCTATAGCTAACTAAAAAAAAAAAAATTAGGAAAGCTTCAGAAAATCTCACTAATCTCACTACAGGACTCCCAAAACTATGCTGTAGGTAAGCACTCCCTTCTAAGTCACGCTAGAAAATATCATCGCAATAGGAAGCACAAGGAGCCTTTTTCAGTAAACGGACAGTATTGCTGTTTCTAGCTGAGTAAATATTTACCTGGCAGTTTCTCCCTTCTCTCAATCCTTGAACAAGTTTGTAGGATTTGCACAGTAGGTCAACATGAGTCCAAATCCACTGATCGGTGATGAATAAGACAACAGTAGAGCTTTAACAATCATACAGCACACAGTGCAATTACTGTCTTCTTGAAAATGTAAGATTTTTTAATGACATAAGCATATACTTACTCAATAGAGAATAACCAAGACAGTTGTCAATCATTCCCACATTTCCTCTTACAACCTACCCCAAGTCTGTAGTTAGCATTTAAGTTTTTTCTCATTTGCTGTAACTTTTCTTAATACTAATTCTAAGAATAAAGGGAGAAATTTCATCAATAACCTACATCATCTGAGAACCTACAGGGTTTATAGAACAGAGCTATATTCTTGTCACCCAAAAATCTGAAGGACTATTTTGTGAAAGAGGGATTAGACTATTTCCTTCAACAGCCAGAGGCGAGAACTGGAACGGTCAGGTAAGGCTGCGCTAACCAAGGCTTTCTAATAGGCTATTGCATTGAATGGAGAGTTTTCTATTACTAAAGGTTTTTAGTAAAAATGACCTATACATAATCGTCATTCTTATTGTTATTGGCTAACTAATAAGTGGTTAAGAGTCCAAAGAAGTTTAGAATAGAAAATTTTACATGTTATAGAGAAACATAGTATAGGTTACAAAAAGCCAGAAGGTGATGAAGCAAGGATGGTTTACACTTAATATCAAGACAAATTATCAGCAAATACAACCATGTTCCAAGGGAAGGACAGAAAATCCAGTTAAAATCTGACAAGGGAAGGTACTCTTTGGTTGATTCACTGTAGTGAAAAAGGCTGGAGACATTCTAAAACTCTCAATGTTATCTATAGTTCTTAAATAAAAAGCTGTCTTCAGCAAACGCTCTATGACATCAATGGAAAGTCTCAATAAAAAATGTCACCAGTACATACTGTCACAGAAACGATCCTTTCAAGACAGCTCCCTAGCAAATAGTTATTTCCGGGAAGAAGCAACTATGCTTCTTGTGGCTGAAGGTTCACAAAGCCACCAAACAGAGGTGTAGCTCCCCTTGTAACTTTCCCTTTCTCCACCTGACATGCTACCCTAAATTTTTAACATAACGTTTTAAGGTCTAATGACAAAGTTATAAGTGTTGACTTTAGCTGTAGCTTCTCACTCAGTGATGCTCTGTTGATTAACAAGAAAGGTGGCATTTCTAGGCAAAGGAAGAATCAGATACTCATGTGTTGTTATCGAGTTAATAAACTGCCAAGTGTCAATGATTTAAAAGAATTTGAACGATTGTCAAACGAAAAAAGAGATTTGCCTGTAATTAACTTAAGGAATAAAAGTTCATGCTTAATCCTTTTGATGTAAATAATTTAAGAGGAAGTATATACAAGAGAAAGTGTTAAACTCTGTAAGAGGTAAGAACAGAAAGGCAATCTCTTTATGACGTTCTTTGCACAAACCTGTTCGCTAAATTATTTACGTTAAAAAAATTAGCTTTAATCTGAGACGCATAAATGCACAGACAATATAAGTATTTCATTATGTTTCATGAAACCTTATTTGTTTTAATTTACGGGGGAAGAAACAGAGGCTCCATGAATTTAACTTACTCGGCAAAATCACAAGCCTGTAGTGGCAGAGCTTGTACTTAAAAACAGGTCTGCTTTAGACCACTCTCAAAGTCCATAATCACTCCACTCTACTGCTCCTTATAAAGAGTCTAAAATATCATGTGGAAATTAAAACAAACAACTGGCATCAAATGTAGAGTGAGAGGAATGTCAGCAGAGCCATGACAAGGGTTTAAGAATGGGTGAGGAAAGATGGAGGGAGCCAGAGGGGAAATTAAGGAAGTATTAAGGAGGAGGGAGCATTTGAACTGGCCCCTAATGGATTGATCACTACAATTTCAATAGGCAAAGAAGCACATTCCAGACATAAACCTTGAACAGAATGAGTAAAAAAGAAATGTAAAATTGCAGGGCTTTATCGAAGACCCGTGAAGAGGTGTTGTGGTTTGGCTCATGGCCATATTAAAATACCAAGTTCTGGTCGAGGACTTGGACTTTATTTCGTAGGCAATGGGGAACCATCAAAGGCTTCTGAACAGGGGGTTTGCAAATTGCATCTCGACAGAAGTCAGCACGGAGCAGAGATCCACTGACTCCACCTACACACACGTGCCCGTTTCGTCCCTGGGACATTTGATACGTACCGATGAGCCTCTCTGACACACTTCGTCCGGTGCTGGGACACCCCTTTCCGGGTTGCTCTCACCCTTCCTCGTGTCTCCTTTGCTGTGCTGTCCTTTTCTGCTTCATCTCTACACGCTGGAGTATGTCCGGGGACCAGTCCTCGAGCCTGTGCTCTTCATCACCACGCTCTCACTCTCGGAGATCTTCTTCACTCCCATGGGTTTAATACCACTCTTTTTAATGACTGTCAAACATGCCCCTGCAGTACATATCTCTATCCTCGACTCCCCTTGGGTGCCTACTAGATATCTGAAACTTAACGAGGCCAAATTTGACTATTTCTCTCCCCACAAATCTGCTCCTATCCAAGTCTTCTCCATCTTAATAAATGGCAACTTTATTTTATCGATTGCGGAGGACAAAGACCTTCAAGTTATTTGCTTGAAGCTTGCTTCTCACTACACTGTAGTCTCATAAACCCTGTCAGCTCCACCTTTGAGGCAGAGGCTGGTCCGAATCATATCACCTTTCATCCACATCGAGCAATGGCAAACTACAGACAGTCCAGGACCAAATCTGACCCATCTGTAAATAAAGTTTTATAAAAACACAACCATTCTAATTCATTTATGTTTTATCTGTTCTGTTTTTGTGCTATAATGGCACACTTAAGTAGTTGTAACAGAGACCACATGACCTGCAAAGCCTAAAATATTTACTATGGGGACTTTACAAAAAAATATTTGCTAACCCCTGGTCCGGATTATTACAAGAGCTTCCAAAGTCAGCTCCCTGCTTCTGTCCCTCTGCCTCCCTATATATCATTCCCCACAAAGCAACCAGTGAAAATTTCAAATGGTGCTGTCCAATATGCTAGCCGCTAGCCACATGTTGCTTTCAAATCAAAATTCTATTGAATGAAAAGTTCAGTTGCTTAGATGCATTAGCCCCACTTCAAGTGCTCAGTAGCCACGAGTGCTTAGTGGCTTATTGGACACTGCAGATTTCAGACCGTTTCCATCGTCATAAACTTCTGTTGTTCGGCACTGCTTGACCACCTAAGATCACTCCGCTCCACTGCTCTAAACTTTCCAGTAACATCCTTTTGCACTCAATGCCAGCCTTTGCTACGGCCTCTTGTATGATCGTCCTCCATCCCCGTCTCTCACCACTTCTGGCCTTGCCTCCTCCCGCGCCTCCTCACTCGTTCGTTGTGTTCTGATCACGTGAGTCCTCTCGCGGGGCCCTTCGAATGCCGAGCATGCATTTACCTCGGGCACTCTGCACTTGCCCGTTCCCTCTACTGAACATCTGCCTCCAAACATCGGCATGAATCACTCCCTCGCTTCCCTCCGCCTCTGCTCAGATAGCACCTTCGAAGAGACCCCTTTCCTCACTAGCCCGTTGGTCCACTTGACGCCTTTACCAGCTGACATGTTAAATCTATAGTTTATGATTCGCCAATAAAATAATAGGTAAGATATTAACATCTGTGTTTCTCCACTGGAGTGTAAGCTCCAAAAGGCAGGAATTTGGGCTGTTTTGTTCTCTGATGTATCTGCAGAATTCGGAACAGTGTCAGATACACAGCACACTCGATAAATACCTGCTGAATTACTGAGTGGGTGGGTGAGTGAGGGAATGAATGGGAACACCCTGCAGAAGAATTAAGAATCGGGCTCTGCTTTAAAATCTGCCTCGCGGACCTATCTTCCAGATGCGGATTTACAATGTTGTCTTTTACCTCCACCAAAGCTGTTTTTTCTCTCCTTTCAGTTGACTTTGTAATAAGGGATAAAGTGAAAGCTTCTCAAGGGCTCCAAGTGAGTCCTCTCCGCCTCAAGCTATTCAACAAAAAAGGCTCTAAGATTTTGGAAATTCCAGCTTGGAAAAACCAGATCTGACTTAACAGCAGAAGTCCTCAGACTCAACTCACCAGCCCAGGGGCAAAACCTGCCCTTGCTGATACTGCCAGGTTGGGATTAACAACTAACATTGACATGAGATTTTTGCCTCTTCCTTAAATTAGATTGGCATGACTAGCAATTACATATAAGACTGTTTATACAACTCAGGGCTTCACTTTTAATTTTGAATAAATCATTATGGGAAGAAATTAAACTTCTTTATTAGCTCAAGATATTTACGCTTCATCTAGTCAAGAGGTGCTGACGGGTCTCTGCCCAGAGGGAGACATTATTCCTCCCATTTTAACCAGAGTTCTGGCTCCCCCCTCACCGACTCCACCTAGGATTTGATGAGGAGACAGAGGAGTGGAAGGGTGAATATCTACCTCCAAGGTTTCGTGGAAATTGCCACGAGGCCAGCTGGTGAAGCCGCAGCATGGCCGACTTTGATAGGGACCATTCGACCTCTTCTCCCCTCTTTTGTGCCCTTCAAGACACTTTTTATTTTCGCCAAGAACCCCAATCCAGCTGCTTTAATGAGCAACAGATGAGTGGCATGAATATATTGGCTCATCTGACAGCTTTCATCTGGCAAATTTGTAACGTATGAATTCCAAAGCAGGTAAATAATTTACGACTACTAACGTAAATGGAGAAGTAACATTTCACTTATAAATAATACTCATAAAGAAAGGAATTTTAATTCTCTGAGGCATACGAATAAAAGCAAATCTACGAGATGATCGGTGACCCAGGAAAGGTTAAGAGCAGCTTAAATAATAAATGCAGAGAAATTCAGACTGACATAAATTTATTTTTCCAGCTACTGCCTCCATATGGCAATAATCCAATCTCAGAAGCTGAATTTATGTGGTAAGGGCATAACTCAAAGTCTGCTTGTTTAAAAATGCAACAATTTAGGGCAGTTTAGAGTAGTGATATTACATATCACTTTGCATTTTGAATGGCAGGAAAATTTTACATTGATTTTCACAGAAGACACTTAAATGAATGCTGTAGTAAAAATTAATGGATTATTTTCTCTTTCCCAATGACCTTTAAAATGCCTAGGATTCAAGCTAAAGTACCTAATAGTCATCACTTCTGGTTACTATACTAGTTATATTATACCAAAGGCCTAATGTTCCAATAATGTTTCCTGATTGGCTACTCATGGTAACATACAACTGCCTATAGCAGAGTTTAACAATAGCCAGCTTCCTTTTTCCTGTGAAAAGGATACATTTCTTCTTCTTAAACATCCCTTACATCGGCAGAATCTTGATTTTTTTCTAAAGGAGAAAAAATACTATTTTTCTCCATTTAAAGGGCCTCTGATTTCCCCCCGGAAACCCCAGGTAAATGTAAAAGCAATGGGAATTTAATGAACTCAGGTACAGTGGCTGAATGTGTAGAGCCAGAGAAACTGGTTTTCTCTAGTTTTACATCTTAAAACTCTCAAAAATCAAAGTGCATTATCAATAGATTTCCAACACTTCATTGTAATGAAAGAATGGTTTTAAGACTTCTAAGTTCCAAATAAGATAAAGGGTAGGGCCTATTTAACACAAAATCTTAAAGTTACATTTTATATCTTGAGGCTACATTTTATATGATTCTATATCTTTGTGTACCAGAAGTTGTAGGCAGTTGCCAAGTGCATCCAATATGTAACTTCATCAACTCACCCTTACTTTAAAATCGATATGTTTAAATTCTACTTTGTCAGGAACTGTGAAGGGTCTGAGTTTTTATTCTGTTTTGCAAGTTAACAAGTTAGCCGGCAGTTTCATGGATGCTGGCAAAAGTAAAAAAGCCTCCTGGGTGAGAGACAAAGGATATTTTGTTACTTTCAGTAATAATGTTAGCCAGATTATCATCATCTTCTCACTCTGGTTCTTTGTGGTTCCATTCCCACAGAGTCACAGGATAAGGATCAGGTGATGCACGACACAGAGTGGACTGTAGAACAAGAGAGGGATCCTGCGGTCTGGAAACCCCAATCCTTTATAATGGGGCTGCAAGCCAACCTGCTCAAACTTTGCACCCTGGAGGTAGACATTCTTTTCATAATACTGGACAGTAAATAAATTTGCCCTTTACTCCAGTGGGGAGATTCTATCTCTTCTTTCAAGGCTGTTCACTGTACAACCATCCTTGAGATGACCCACCAGAAAAAAAAAAAAAGAAAAAAAAAAGAAAAGAAAAAAAAAGGGTATTGTGCTTCTGTTCACAAGATGTGTAAAAAACAAAACAAAACAAAAAACAAGCAAACAAAAAAAAACAAGAGACCCACGGAAAATTGCCTCCCAACAGTTTCTTACCATACATACCTACCCAGTGGTTACATGTAAAAGAGATGACTGACTCAGTAGAAGATAATGAAAAAGACTTGGTGCTTTTAGTTAAAAATAAGGTTCAAAAGTTTACTGCATCTTATAAGCATCATATTATATCTGCATTTTTCTCTAAATCTTATAATGGCCTATGTCTAATGTGAAAAATGTGGCCTCTGATATAGTAACAACATTAGAAATAGAAATGAGACCTCTTGATTTTCAAACATATCATTTTATTTTGCCATATTTAAAGAGACTCTCTATCTTATTAATGGTTCTAATTATCAGTTCTGATTCCTGGTTCTTTCCCCAAGGATATTAGATGACCTCCCTACAGGTAACATTCAGAAAGTATGCTTGATGATGTTTCAAAGTATTTTTCTTTATAATAAGCTCCTAAGAGTATAGCAAAGAGTAACTGCAAGGCAATATCATTGTTGATAAATGTGCAAAATATGGATGTTTTTCTTAATCGTAATGAAAAAACTAAAATGAAGCTCTACATTTTCCCTTTTCCACCCCAAACCAGTGCCAGTACATTAATATAGTTACAAGAATGAGTTATTTGAATTTCGACTTCTCCATTTTCCCTTAACTGGATACAGATAGTGAATGTAAGAGTGAGTCCACCAGAAGCTAATGAAACAGAACAAAATGACACCTTATATTTACTTAGGAAAATTAAAAGGTCTTATTTAAGAAGTTCTGTTTTAGCCTGAAATTAATTTCTTCTTGAAATTATCATATAAGTTTCTGCACTGAAGAACACTCCACATCGCATGCATGATGCTTATTTAGAATGGCGGCCAAGTCAGTTTTGAGTTATCTATCCCTTCGCTGGAATGTTCACTGTCTACATCTCCAAGTGGCTTACGTTCTGTTTGGGGAGTCACATTAGACAATCCTTCAAAACCATTCACAACCCAGTGGATGAGGGCCAATAATTCTGAACTCCTTTGTAATCCACCAATTCATTCATTCATTCATTCATTTTTTCTTGATTAGTTTCTACCAAGCTCTATGCTAGGGAGGGTTGAAATACAATGCTAAACAAGACATTGCAAACATTTATAAAATTCTGGTCTTGCTATACTAAAATTATTTATTGAAAAGGGGGAGCATTATTTTTTAAGTTTCTGTCAATTCAATTTAATGAGAAATCACCAAAATCCACTCCGGAGAAATGCCTCTTGTATATATGTTGTTTTATAATACTTTTATTTGTTACTGTGCCTTATTAAAGTAATTTTAATTACTTTTTAAACAGTTTTCACAAAGCTAACCTCATGCGAACATTGAAGAACAGCAGCAGACAGACACAGCTCTGAAGCTGTACCACGACCAAGATTATAACTAACGGGATGGAGACTAATGGCAGACTGAATAGAAGTGAAAGTTCAAACAACTCAAATCTATGGCTTCCTGGAAAATAAATTACTTCTAGCCTAAAAGGTTAGAAGTGACCTTTCCATTCCTTTCACTTTCTATATACCTGAATGCCTACCACCACATTATTTTTCCAAAAAAATTCCTCTACATATCATGGCTTGACAAGAAAATCTTCAACGGCTCCAAACTGACTGGAGGATGATTCTTTAGTCTTACATTAAGGGCCGACCACAAATCTAGTCCAATCTCCCCAAATGAGCCCTTACTCCAACAAGACTGGTACATCTACTATCCCCAGAACATGTCTGCTCCCACACAAACATTCTCGCTACTCCTTTTTTTCTTTTTGACACAAAATGGTATTTTTGAAAATTTATTGCAGATTTTTTTGATGCAAACAAAATTGAGTGTGACCATATTTCTCTTATGAGTAAAATCCTTGTATTATATTTCATAACAGTAAATACGAAGCACTACTAAAGAGAAATGTTTATCAAACTGTGCCACATGGGACACTATTTTTAGGTAATGTTAATTGTATTTCCACTACAGAGTAAAATCTCGAATAATTTTGGAAAATACTGCAAACTCACTGCCTTCTTGAAATTTCAGAGTTCACACTAGCACATACTTTCTCAAATTTAGTACTAAAAAAAAATTCAATATTGCTAATCTGCTTATTTCCTAAAGTATTTTCTTTCTTCACTACGATTGGTTTATAATAGTGTGTAAGTTTCAGGTGTGCAACATTATAGTCCAACATCTGCATATACTGCATCGTGCTCACCTCCAGAGTCTAGTTTCCACCCATCACCAGGCAGTTGACCCCCCTTACCCATTTTAGCCTCCTGTCATTCCTTTTCCCCTCTGGTAACAACCATCAACCTGTTGTCTGCCTCTAAGTGTTTTTGTTGATTTTTTTTTTTTGTCATCATTTGTTTTGTTTTCATTTTTTTACATTCCACATATGAGTGAAATCATATGGTATTTGTCTTTCTCTGTCTTATTTCACATAGTATAATACCCTCAGGGGCCATCTGTGTTGTCAAAAATGGCAGGATTTCACCTTTTTTTTTTTTTTTTATAACAACTTAGAGGCATTCCATTGTATAGATGTATCACATCTTCTTTATTCATTCATCCACTGACAGGCATCTAATTGTTTCCATATCTCGGTTATTGTGAATAATGCTGCAATGAACATAGGTGTGTATATACCTTTTCAAATTATTTAACTATTATCTTTCTTGGAGAATCATTATTCTTCCTTTTCAGCTAACGTTCTCTGAACATTTAAGATGTGCTAAACATCCACTCTATTTAATCCTCACTACAATCCTATGAAGGGTAAATTACCATCTTCATTTCACATTTCAGGATACTGAGGCTTACAAAGAGGTTAAGGGTCTAGGGTCACATAACCAGTAAGCATGCAAGCTGGAATTTGAATTGAGGTGTCTACTTCCAGGGCCCAAACTCTTAACCACTGTAGAGCAATAAGCAGGATTAACTGATGGTGACCCCTAGAGCTCATTCAGAGTTGCTGGGACAGCAAACTAGTTGGGGCAGGTGAACGCCTTTCTCCTCACAGAAGGAGATGTATCCCAGATCGGCCCTCCACAGCACTGGTGGCTTACTCCCTAGGAGGAGGAAACAGACTTCCCATGATTCTGCAGGTATCCAGATACTAGACAGCTGCCAGTCTCAGACGACTTCTGTAGGCAGGTGGGATACCAAACTGCATGGCTTGGTTCTAAACACACTAAGTCCCCCAATTACGAGCGCGCTTTCTCATTCTTGCCTTACCCTTAGGCAGAATAACAGGAGAACTCAGATGCGCACTGCAGGCTCAGCAGAGCTCAAACCCTAGTACGTTCCTGATGGGATGATGGGAGAATTGGAGGGAGCTGTGCCTTCTTTCTTCTTGCTGATTTAGCCATGTGAGTGTTCCTTTTTCCAGTAAAACTTATCCTTTAACTCATGCTCAGTGACGCTGTACTGTCGGTCTTGAGGACTAGAGACCTAGATGGTACCTACTAAGCACAACCACCTCCACGTTTTGGTATAAATTTTACCCACTCTCTTAAGGTTGAACTAAAGTCCCATTTCTTCTGTGAAGAAGTCCCTGATTTTCTTTTCCTTAGTGAAGAGTGATCCTTTGGCCTTTGAACAAAGCACATCTTTGAGAGAGAGAGAAAGAGAGATACACACACACACACATATATATGCACACACTGATTTCATATATATATAATATGTATAAAACATATGTTATATACAAAATATATAATATATATAAAATATAAAATCAGTGTGTGTATATTTTATTTATCTATATCTATACTATATCTATATAACATTAGTTAAGACATCTTTTTCATGAAAATGCATTTTGATTCTAATGGCACTGTAAGCTTCCCAAAAGCAGAGGAGAGGCCCTGTAAATTCAGTACCTTCAACTGGCCCAGTTAATGCGTATTTGCTGGCCGTACGTGCATGTATACAGGTAAATTGGCTTTGTTCTTCAGAAGGCCACATTTCATCCACTCATTTGGTATATATGCCGAGCACTGTGTTGGGTATCGGGTTTACGAAGATACTATTCTGGCACTAGGAACTCCTGATCCAGAAGTAAGATAAATATGGATAGTGCATTGTAATAAAATTTATAGAGCACCACGGGGTAGAGAAGGGAGCACATGGAGAGCTTCGCAGACAGGAGTGGGGAAGAAGGAGGGTCACACAGGCAGAACAGTCACATCTCGGCAGGGCCTTGACGAACACACCGGACTAAAGAAGAACGAACTTCTACAACTGAATGGAGAAATACACCAAGTCTTTAGATATTAAATGAATACTAATTTAAATGGAGATGATTCCTATCATTAATAAAATTATAAAGCTCACTTAATGACCACACATTCGTGCACCAGTTATTAACCTTGCATTACACACACAGAGGCCATTTTACTGATTTCATTCTTTGGCAGGAGCCACCTGAGAGGCTAGGAGCGAGCAGGGGACCTTTCGGTGATAACAGGTCATCTTTGCTCTCCTTTTCTTCCTCCCTCACTTTCCTAAGAACTAAACCTGAATCTATGGGAAATATCAAATGGGCTCACTCGCTATAAAGATCTTCTTTTAAAAAAACTTAATGAATGAAAAATATAATTTCTTATTTCTTTGTTTATATCTTAGTCTAAGGAACATAGAGCTGGTGTGAATTATCGCCAGTTGCAGATTCTCTAAAACTAATGTAAAACGAGTAAGTGCTCTTTAATTACGAAAATACTCTAGAAGCAAAGAGCAATTTTGAGAGTATTTTCCCTTTTATAATTCACGGCAGGAGAGCAGATCTATATTAAAAATCATTTTAAGCCTTCAAGTCCAATAGGCAAGGCCAGATGTGAAAAGTGCATACTTACTCTGGAAACCTTCTCAAGCAGCGCTCTCCTCTCTTGAAATTTCCTAAATCCATGCTTATAAATAGGCTGTGTTCCCGCCAGAGTCTCTCCCATGGGCAGGTGTTTCTATATCAAGCCCTTCCCATTACTTGTTCAGTTTTTCCCCACCATACTGAAAGCCCCTGGAAGGCAGAGTACCATGTCAGCTTTTTGGCGGTTTCGCCTCCCCAGTACTCTACTGTGCTCTCCACATAGTATTAAATAAACATTTGCTGCATAAATGCATAGAATGCATCTAGAAAAAGAATATTTAACAAGTTTCATGCTAGAACAAACCTCTCTGAAGGCAGTAGTAAAACATAGTCTTTGAAGACCTTTCTGTATTTTTAAGAAGCAGGAAAAAACTACTGGAATGCGGTATGCTTTCCACATAATTCAAGGCAAAGCTAATTGCTTTAGTGATTCTGCATCACCTATAATTGGTTCTTGCCATTTAAACAGGAGTGACTGTTTGACAGTAACTTTCCTATGAAGAAATATGCTTTCCAGAGTAAGAATAGGAGTTACCATGAGAAGTAAACTGTCTGGTTTCATGTGTCTGTAATAAAAAATCCCTTCCTCACAAACTAAATAATTAGAGGCAATAGTGCACTAGCCCTTTCTTTTTCTCCCCTCCTATCCCTCTGAATGCCTTTAACAGTGAAGAGAAAACAAACAAAAAAAATGTCTTGTGAAACATACAAAATGCAGATGAGGTAAGGAGTCATCTTTCAATTCATCACAGTTAATTAGGACAGAAGGTCCCTAAGTAGCAGCTTAGGAATGAAGAGAAAAATGCAAAAGAAGAGCAGGGATGAGACCAAAAAAAAATTTTTAAAGCCACTATGTTCACTCAAAATATAGAAACCTGTATGTTTAATATTCTAAATTATGTTAACTTTTAACGTACAATTTTTAACCTAAGATATCTCTTAGCTCCTCAATCCTCCAGAGTCAGCTTGTCCTCATGTTACCTTTCCTTAAAACTGCAGAAGACAGAAAAACCTCTCTCCTACCTGAAGAATAAAAACCTTTCCTCTCAGTCTGATTAGTCGAGAAAATAATCTGGACTTTATCTTCTCCACTAGCTAAGCTCCAGTAAGAGCTACCCAACAAGCACAATTTTAGAAGTATTTAAAGGCAAGTATACCCCAGGCTGAAAGTGGCTGAAAATGCAGGAGGTCTTATCAGTATCTAACTGAGTCTATTTTCCCTATAAACATCCATGAATTGCTTAATAACGTGTACTTTTATGAGACACTCAAAAGTGATCGTGGGTATCTTATCAGTGGGTTTCAGTATGTGCATCCTTCTACAAAAATAGCCACAAAACTCTCTCTACTTTGAGTTTCACTAAATCAATTTCTCTCTTATTTCAGTCTGAGTATTGCAATCTGGCTCTACAGGTAGCAAATTGAAATGTTTAGTGGCCCATTGCAGACAGATTGAAAAGAATATGGCAATAAGAAAGAAGCAAGGCATCAATATCATGTCGTAAAGCTCTCACCAACAACAGTGATGATGTAGGTGAATGACTGAGCATTCGTTAAACTTCTACCGTTGTGAAAGTAACCTGTTATTTTCCTGGTTGTGCACTGAAATGCTTCAATCCCTGACAGAACAAGTCAGAAAAGAAATGACAGTTTATTTTATATTGCTCTTGTTATATGGGGACAATGTGGCATATTGTACCCTACACCTCTTAATCATTTTACCTATAGTGATTAATTTATTCCTCTCCCGCATTTTATAAAATGTTTGATGGACTAGGGGTGATGGCTTTTCATTTTCTGTTCTGTTCTTTTTGTTTTAAATTTAGTTGTTAAAATTAAGCCCGACATAATTTTATTACAAGTCTAACATGACATGGGGATCTGATTTAGGGTTATTTATTTGAGGAAAAAAAAAAAAGAAGAGAAAAAAAAAGTGGCAATCATGTAATCATGTCAAAGCAAAACAAAGGAAAAGAAATTAGTGACATTCTCCCTCGAATACGCTTTGTCTCTGTGCACAATAAAAACAGCTGAAGTTATAGGATAGGTCTCACGCTGCTGCATTGTGTATGTGCAACTACCAATTTACATCCCAACCAATTTCCACGTCCTAGTCATCTCACTACTGAGTGTCGTCCCCATACACTACATGAGCCACAGCTGACTCTGGGCTGGGAGCGAGAGGGGAAACGGGGAAGCACCCAAAAGATCTGGCGCAGAGGAGAGGAGCTCATCCCCCAGGGCTCCCTCAACCTGCAATGTGCAGCCTATTGTCTGTGCTGTTTCTGCTGTGCTTCTTCCCAAGTGCTATGGACTGAATGCTTGAGCACCCCCAAATTCATATGGTGAGGTCCTAATAACCCCCGCTGTGCTGGTATCGGGAACCAGGGAATTTGGAAGATAATTAGGTCCTGAAGGTGGAGCCCTCATGAATTGGATTAGTGCCCTGAAAAGAAGGGTCGCGACAGAGAAGATCTCTCTTGGCTGTGTGAAGATACAGCAAGGAGGCAGCTACCTGCAAATCACCAGACACCCTCCCGGCACCCCGACCTTCCACTCCCAGCCTCCAGACTGTGAGAAATAAATTTCTGTTGTTTAAGCCACCCCGTCCAGCCCCACCTGTGGTATTCTGTTATGAAGGCAGAGTGAATGAAGACACCGCCTTCGTACTCAGTCCCCACGGTCATTTCATTGGGCCTGAGAGTCTACAGGAGCAGAAACTTCCATCATGCAATCTCCTTTGAGAAGCAAATGACTCAGAGCACTCTGCACGGCCCCTCAGAGTAGCTTTGGTCCCAGCCCTGCACTCCAGGAGTGAAGGAGAGCTGCTGGCTAGCGGGGCTGAGGCAGGCCCCGGCGCAGGCAGGCGGGCAGGCTTCCTTTCCTTTCCAGCCTGACAGGGAACCAGCAAGGACTGGACATTTCTGTGGTTCTAATCCCCATTCTGAATGTGAAAACTGTTGCTTCTGTCAGCAAACAAAGAAAAATTGGGGCAGCTCTTTAGGCAGATATTCTTTGTGTCCACGGATATTTAGAAAGCTGTTCTTTTATTTCTTTTTTCTATTGGTGTTTTTTTTTTTTAAACTTTCTATAGTAAATAAGCGGTGATTACTGAAGAAGCTGTGAAACGATCTATGATTCTATCCTTATTTCATTATTTTGCCAGCCCCCACCCTCCTCAAAGATCACACCGGTACACATAATGACGAGCGTCTATCCCTGCACTGGCTGATTGTTTCGCTTTTGTTTTGGGGGAGGAAGCAAAATTATGCTCCAGAAATTGAATATGTCTTTGCCAGCAATTTCTTTAGCCCAGGTTCGCTGTGGGAATTTATAATAATTTCACAAGCCAATCACGTATGGGACAGTATCTCTTAATAAACCAGATAAAAAAAAAAATAACATACTCAAAGCAAATGACAGATTAATCATACCATTCTAGCAAGGGGAGATGAAAAATAAAGTCCAAATTTAATAGGAGGTGTAGTTTTTTACAGGAGGAGGCTCTCAGGAGAGAGAGGGATGCCAGGAGTCACTTTCCAGCTGCCAGTGAAAAAATAAGAATCCCCTGTCGCCAAGAGCGCACTGCTAGGGAACAAAGACACTGGTGTTGGCACGCGGGCTGACTCTGCTGGGCCGCTAGGCTGCTGTTCCCCACTGCCCACAAGACAGCAGCCCTTAGCAAGGCAGGACCTAATGTCCCAGGGGTCTTAGAGTTTTGAGGTTAACAGTCACCTCACCCAAACTGAAACTCTCGAACAGGCCTCATGAATCCTCAGTATTCACAGAGTAAACGTCCCTTTGCACAGTTGCTTCTCTGCCTGTTTTAATGAGCCTTCTCACTGAAGTGATTGCTGAGGATAACCAACGTGGAATGATGCCATCCTGACACAACTTACTTCATGCTTACGCCAAAGCAACGTTTTTTGCCTTTGTCATAAACAAGTGGATTAAAACAACAGCACTTAAGTCATAAATAAATGAATTTGAAATCACATTAAACCTATATGTAACGCCAGTAAGGTAGCCACGAGCCACTTGTAGCTGGCTATTAAGTGCTTCAAATATGGCTAGTCTAAATTAAGGTATGCTCTAACCATCAAATGCTCATTGAGTGTCTAAGATTCAGTATGAAAAGAAGAATGTAAAATATCTCATTAATAACTTTTATATTAATTACAGATTGAAATGATATTTTGAATGTATTAGGTAAAGTAAAATATTTGATTAAAATTTATTTCATCTGTTTATACTTTTTTAATGTGGCACATTTTTCTATTGAAAAATTTACATTTGTGGTTTCTATTTCTTTTGGAGAGTGATGATCTGTACATTTATTAATAAACTAAAAGATGTGTCTAATGTTAAGAGTCTGTACGTCAGATAAATGTGAATGTAAATACAAATACAAATATGTGTGTGTCTATCATCTTTGAAAAATGCTTTTCTGATTGATTACTGAGTTTGTAAATTTCCATAAAGTAGAAGAAAGGTACCATGCCTGAAATCGTTGAAGTGTTTTCATAAGAATAATTATATTGAGGCAAACAGAACTAATACAATAAAAAGACACACAGTTTTTCACACACAGAGATTGACACATGCGTACATACCTAATGGTATTTATCATACATAATAAAAGTGACATTAATTCAAACTAGTTAGGAGGGAAGTCCATTCACACAGTAGTAGAAAGGCCAAGTGAATACTACATTTTTATTTAAAATTAAGTCTGATCATTTCTAAAGTTATAAATACAATGGCACTTCTAGATAAATGCTGTGTAGTAGAAAGTATAAATTAATACACAAATAAAAATGATCCATAATCGGCACAGCAAAACCTCAGTGGAAGCAAGCTCTTTAACAGTGCCTAAAAATGGTTTGATCTTTCGCTTTTGATTTTGTTGATCTTGTTTAATTGTGTTAATATTCTCCTTCATTAAAAGCTTTAAAGTAGTATCATGCTTCACCTCAGCTCCAATGTGGATTACACAATCACGGATTGTGAATTATGCAATTCTATTATACACTGCATAGATCTTTTTGAGGATGTTTAAGAGCTATTCAGATAAAGAAATATTTCTAAAGTCTAGAACTACATTTTACTTTTGATGACTCAGGGAGAAATTCAACTTGGAGAATTAAAGACTCTCTAGGTGTTTTTAATCCTTTGGTAGAATACCACTTGCAAATTCAATATATTATTTATTTTCGCTGACATACATCTCTGCATTTTGATTCTCAAATGTGCTGCTTACCTGGTCCTTCTGTTTATTTCACCAGGTAAGAATATGCTATAAGATAATTCCTATTCTTAATAAACATATGAGAATGTACACGTCCGAATTAGAATTAATCTCTCCAAAATACTTGTCTATGGATGCTAGATATTTACTTCAGAGCTGCTGCCACTGTAAAAAATATTCTAGAATTCCACTTTAGGAACTTCCCTGAAAAAAATTTCAATGTTAACATCTTTCTTTGTGTGCTGAATATTTTCTGACCATTTAAAATCATTCAAACCTCAATCTAATGAAGAAGGAAACAAATTAGGGACTATCACTTGATATTTAAAATGTGTACATGTGAGTATACATATACACACACATAAAAAATATATATGTATATATAAAATACATTAAAAATATATAAAGCAAGTATACTTAATCACTAGGTCTTTGACTTTTCTCCAAAGTAATTCCAAAGAAATATATTATTTTTAATGTTTAAAACAATGGCAGCATTTTTATATATTTAAAAATTCTTAAGTATTTTCAGGAATAAAATTCAATTAGATGATCAAATCTGGAATATTCACTTAAAAAAAATCAGTCTCTCATGATCATGTTTCTAACATGTCAACTCAAAAACCAATTGCAAAGATCATTTACTTGTCTTTATTTTACATTCCTATCTCAGAACCATAGAATTAGTCATATTCGGTATGACCTTCTGTTTCCTCTCAAGTCCTAAGCCACAAAGCCAGACAATGGTAAAGGCTGGTGTCCTCAGTCACACTGCTTCTAGACCAGTTCACATCTAGAGTGCCCCCTGTGCTTTCTTATTCAGATAGGCCCACTGTTCTCATTCTTGTATTCAAAATATTTATTTTGTGTGGATTTTTTTCCCCCCTCAGACTGCATTTAACCAAATTAAGCTACTTCTTCCCTTGGGGAAAATATTAAAACTTAATTGTCCCTTTACCATTACCAATTCCAACAGTGACAGCATGAGTACTGCCTTGCACTGATTATCCTGGACACTGATGGGTTCTTTCTCCTTACAACTAGTGCTCCAGATTCTCTCCCCAAATCCGTCTTTATGAGCTTTCTAAGGTTTCCTTCTCAAATGACAGTATAACTACCTCTAACTGCCCTCTTGCAATTAAACTTTAATTCTTATTAAGCTTAGGATTCGAATTTGAGCAACTTGAATTTTCCTACAACAGATACTATTAATATTTAATATCAGAGACAGGCTCTTTTTTTCCCCTTTATTAACTAACAAACTGCAACAGAGAGCAGTCCCTGCAATTGTTGCTTGGACCATATTAGATACTGCAGTCTCCATACTGCAAACAAGTACCAAGCCGACCAGGCAATAAAACAAATTCAGTAAAATAAGTGAATGTTAATTGTCTATGGTTGTTTGTTATAATATAGTCTGACATATAGATTTCAACCAGGACCTACTAGCAAAACAATGGCTATAAACTCAAAATCATGAATTCAAAGGTTGAGTATGTGACCATGTGTCTCCTCAGCCTCTTACTAATGAATAAATGGAACAATATCCTGTGATTTCGGAATTTGTCCAAACTCATAGAGCAAATCAGAGACAAATGCAAGGAAAAAGACCACGACCAATATCTTTCAATTTCTTTTGTTCACATACAAAGTCAAGACGACTTTTGATATATAGAATTTGAATTGATATCTTTCTAAACCATTATCTTTCAAAAAACTAGTCTCTCTAGAGAAGATAAGAGTAATTTTAGAGAGGAGGTTCTGTTAACCTTTAACTGGAAAATACTGCATATTGTATCAATCACTTTAGCACATTATAGTTTGGAAACATCCTTAAGTAAAAAAATCTATTAGATTTGATTTAACCAAGGGTTCCCCCCTCCACCCCCGCCAAATTCCATCATCTCTCTGACTGGCCATGAACCCAGTTAAATTTCGTGGGGTACGGTGTCCTGTTTAGCAACTTCTGGATTATTAAAAAATATATAGGATTGAAAGACAAATATAGTGTCGGACTAAATTTAAGGAACATTCTGCAAGCAATCTAGCTACCTTGAATCTCAGTTTTCCTAAAAATAAGAGTCACAGAACACAAATATATAATGCAAAATCAATTGCTCTATTACATTTCCTATTGCAATGGTGAATAATAAACTTTATTCCTTAAATAAAAAATCAAACATTGAGTGAATGTGCAATGTTTGTAGACTCTGCTGGAGCTCCCAGAGGTGGTCCTTACATGAAGGAGCTCACATTTAGTTGAGAAGACATACACTTAAAGAAATCACTACAGGGAGCTGTTAGAGGGATAAATGCTGAGTCAGCCATTTTAAGGTCAGGCAGGGAAAGCTCCTCTGAGGAGAGGATTGCGGATGAATATCAATTCGTTTGAGGGGCTCAAGGTGAAGGGCATCCCAAACAGAGGGAAGAGTTTAATAAAATGAATCCCTTAACAGTCTAGATGTCAATATATCCCTATTTACAAATAGATTTCACACTAGCCTCTTGAATGTGTGTTCTAATTTCAAACTTGCAAATATTTATATCATACCTATCAGTGTGGTTCTCAGAAAGATGAATGCTGATATTAAACAATAATACTTTTAAAAAGCAACCTCGGATTAGTGCAGTTTTATAAGAAATAATACATGCATGGCATAGAACTGGTAAGCACATGCCTACTTGTAACAACTTACTTATTATTATGGCAACCAACAAATAAATCAACCATCAGCCTCTAAACGTTAACATTCTATGCAAAATCTCAATACATGGCCTCAAAAATCATCAACAGAAAAAAACAATGACCAACATACTTGATATAAGGAAAAAAACGGGACATTACATCCTGGTACAGAGTAACATGCCCACTGATGTTGGTAGTTATTGTCAATAGTTTAAGAGATATATAGTCTGTAGTGCTAAAAACAAAAGGTGTACAATATCCTGTGCATCTCCTTTAAGATTAATAGTCTCACCTCAAAAGTGAAACCACTACTTAAAACTATATGCAATTTAAAAAATAGCCTAAGGCTTTTTTTTTTTTTTTAATGGCGAGGAAATGATAAACAGGGCAAGTGAAAAAAATAAAATTAAGGGCAAAAATATAAAAGTGATCTGTTTTTCATTGAGCATTTCACCTTTTTTGAGAAGCATTCAACTTACTTGCATTTTTTCCTTTGTTATTACGACAGACCACATATGCAGTTAGCAGAATATGTTTTAAAAACAATTCATTTCAGTTTTCTGATACAGCTGGTTATAAAAAGGGAAAAGAACATGGACTCCTGAGTTCCAGGACTCTAGGTTCTGAACCACTCTGTACTATTAACTAGATGTGTAGCCTTGTGTTGTTTTTTATAACCTTCAAGGTTCTATGGGAAAAAAAGGAATAACATTGACTTCAGAGGAGTATTATGGGAGTTAAATGAGATAATCTGGGATAAAGTGCCTTCTCCTTCTTTAAGCTTTAAAATAAGCTACTTCACCTCCCCATTTTATTTCCAGTTTGTTTCAAGAAGGGAAACCGAGATAAAGAATAATAGAAACAAAGATGATAATAATAAAAGATACAGAAAAAGACAAACCAGTCTAGGGAAAGGATATCTTTATCTCTTAACCCTGAGGGAACATTAGAATTATCATGGAAGCTTTAAAAAAAAAAAAAATAATAACTTCCATGCCCCAGGCTTTAATCTATAGTATCAGGATCACCAAGGATGGAGCCAAGGAATGGGAACTAGTTTTAAAGTCTTGTAAGTAATTCTGAAGCAGCCAATTCTAGAAATCTGCTTTAGGAAATTTGTTCTAAGCAGAGAGCAGTCCTAACATGAAGCTTGTGCTCAGTAAATGTTTATTAAGTGAATACATTGCATACGATTGATGGAGCCATTGGTAATATTATTAAGGAAAAAAAAAAGCCTACACTAATAATGTTTCAGGCACAGGCACTGACAAATAAGACTTTTTGCCTTCAGAGTCTAATAAAGGAGTATGACACATCAACAAATTAAATAAATTTAAATAAAACTGTGATAAATAAATACAACAATTGAAACAGTAAAAAAAAAAACAGTGAATGGGATTAATGTGCAGCTCTAAAGTAAATAATTTCAAAAAATCAATAGATGATATTACTTCAATGTCAGCAGCAACAGCAAAAAACCCAAAGGTTACAAAGAGACCAGAACTAAAGGGGAAATATGAATTCGTTTTACATTTGTAATGCCACACTTTAAGTACTGCTCGGTCAGTAGTATATTTTATTTTTTTAATGACTTGAGAAACTACAAATAACCTCTGAAACATGAAGAGTACTTGACCTATATTTCTATGCTAATCTTCATAAGACAATATTATTTCAAGCAATCCCTAACTGTAACATTGCAATATAAGAAATGAATTTGGACAGCCCTTTGGCTTTTACTATAATAGGCTTTGATCCATGCAACATAACTGTCCGGATAAGCATAATTTGATAACCTGTACAACTGCATTTCAAACTTTTAAAATGCTGAGACAACTTAATGCACATCATTGATGACAATGACTGGAAAAGCTGCTGTCACTATCAACACAGACTTATTTGAGCTGTTAATGGCTTGGGTTTGCCCAGCCATTAAATAATGATAACAGCAATAACTCTCGAGACTGATCATTTAGCTGCAAAGAGGTTCAATTCTTCAGTAAAGAGCTGAGGACAGGGTAAAATGTTGACTCTTGAATCCACTAGTTGTTTCTGGCATACGGAAGATACTCAGTAAATATTATTAGTATTCTATTTATTCTGTTGTATTGCATTTACTTGGATTGTTAAAGACACTACTCATTATATTACATACAAAGTATTATTTCCAAGAGAAGCTCTAGGAGATATTTCATTCTCTGGAATAGTTACTTTTATATTATGGATATAAGGAATCACATGAGGGAAATACAGTAAGTTCTCATTTAACGTCATCAACAGGTTCTGTGACTTTTAAGCAAAACAATGTATAACAAAATCAATTTTACTATAAGCTAATTGATATAAACAAAAGTTAAGTTCTTAGAGCATCTCATGGACGTTATGATATTGGACAAATAGACGTTATTTGAGGATCTGCTGCTGCTGTAGATGAGCATCTCAACACATTCACTGCCCACCTCTGACCAGCGGACTAACTACAACTGGTTCTAACTTTCTGAGCCATGGTTTCCTTTAGTTTCCTATCTCTCATATATCAGTAGTGTAGCTTACTTAGTTGTATTTTTAGAAGCCATCTTAAATTGCATATAGAAGAAACTATGTAAATAGTAATATAACAAAATATGTAAGGAAAGAGGGTATTTGAACAATTTCAGTGTGTACAGAGTATTGCGAATGAATGCTTCACTGGCAGAGGAAATATCATTGCTTAATTCCCCTCCCCCCAAAATGGCATCCTTTATTGTTTTAAATAAGTTTTTATTTTTCTATGACAGTTGACATACAATATTATACCAGTTTCAAGTGTACAACATAGTGATTAGACATTTATATAACTTACAAAGTCATCACCCCGATAAATCTAGTACCCATCTGGCACCATACATATTTATTACAATATTAACTATATTCCCTATGCTATACTTTACATCTATCCCCATGACTATTTTGTACCTACAAATCTGTACCTCTTAATCCCTTCACCTTTTTCACCCATCTCCCTAACCCCCCACCCACGTGACAGTCATCGAAATGTTCTCAGTATCGATGGGTCTGTTTCTGTATGGTATGTTTAGATTTCACATATAAGTGTCTTTTTCTGTTCGACTTATTTCACTTAGCATAACAGCCTCTAGGTCCATCCATGTTGTTGTGTTATGCCCCGACTCGGATCTCCACGAACCACCAAGAAGCCGACACCCATGCAAGAGCAAGAGGGAGTGTATTTCAGACTCGAGTCTGGACTGCGGTCCGCACACCAACGCAGCAGTGAGTAGGAGGCGGTCCCGAACTTGGGGCTTCAGGGGTATTTGAAGGGAAAAATCGTAAGCATGGGGAGTGATGTCTTGGCGTTACAGGATTGGTACAACGAGCTTGTCGCTTAGCAGGATTGGCTGGGTGATGGCGCCAAGGAACAAGGCGGGGAATTTGGAGAGTCACTTTCCATAGTCGCTCTGATTGGCTGAGTCTAGGGTGGGGTGATCGTCTCGTTATCTGCGGCTTTTCGGGAAACTGGCCTGTGCTTAAGATGGAGTTACTTTGGTTGTTCAGTTGCAGATGGCAAGATTTCATCCTTTTTTATGGCTAATATTGGATTGTATATATGTAGCACATTCTTTGTTATGGCTGAGCAATATTACATTGTATATATGTGGCACTTCTTCTTCATCCATTCATCTATTGATGGACACTTAGATTGGTTCTATATCTTGCCTATTGTCACTAATACTGCAATGAACATATGGATGGATGTACATGTCTCTTCAAAGTAGTGTTTTGAGTTTCTTCGGATAAATACCAGAAAAGGGATTACGGGGTTCTTTGTCTCTTGTTATCGCTTCTGTTTTAAAGTCTATTTTATCTGGTATAAGTGTTGCTACCCCATTTTTGTTTGTTTTCATTTTCATGAAATACCCTTTTCTATTCCTTTACTTCCGGTTTGCGTGTATCTTTCTACCTGAAGTGATTCTCTTTCAGGCAGCAGATATAAGGGTCTTGCTTTCTTATTCATTCAGCTACCCTTTGTCTTTTGATTGGAGTATTTAATCCATTTACATTTAAAGTAATTGTTGAAAGATATGTAGTTACTGCCACTTCACTATTCTTATTTATTTATTTTTTTCTTCTTCTTAAAGAAGTGCCTTTAACAGTTCTTGCGATACTGGTTTGGGGGTGATGAACTCCTTTAGCTTTTTCTTCTTTGGGAAGGACCTGGCGTTCTTTCATTTCTCAAGTATTCAGAGTGTAATATAAATGTCAAAACATTCACACAGGAACCAATGAAGCATCTCTTGACAAAGAAAAATGGACTTGGATCATGAAGCTATGACTTCTGAGATGTTTCGAATGACAGAGAGCTAAATTATATTTGTAGGTTTTATTTTTCTAATGCCGACAAACTACATTTTTACTAATCCTGAAAGATAATTTACTTGCTGAAGAAAAAATATTCAGGACATGTTCTTTTAGTTCCAGAGCTACTCGTACTGTTTATAACAGAGAATACTAGTGACTAACAAAATTGGGCACCATTTCTTTTCTTATCAGTCCCAACAGAGCAATAATCATCACGACACTATCATTCTGATGTAAAGTAAAATCACTAATCCACTGGGACTCAAAGGAAAAAGCTGTAAGGCATTGTTTAACTGCTGCCACTTTTTCCAATACATAGTTTCATTTCGTGGAAGACTTCATTCTATTTAATTAAATATACACACTGATCAAAGAAAAAATGCAAGTAGACAATGACGTAATATAATGCCAGTTCTATACACAGTGTGCCTATATGTAGGATTCTATTTTCAGCTGGTTTCACAAAAAGACCAGCTCTTAATTATGATATAAAATGTACTACCTTCTTCCTGGTTTTGGTGAAGATCCCTATAAAATTATGCAATGACCTCAGGACATTTCTATTGCATTATAACATATCTAAATTATGATTCTAACTCTGAGTTCAATGGCACATAAAGTGATGCTAAACAGTTATACTTTAGACCAAGAACGATATCCTCTAAGCCTACTTTTAAAATTAAATTTTACATATGTATATATGTACAGTTTGACAGATTTACAATACTAGCATTTAAAGATTTAATGCAAACATTTATGTTAAATAAATACCTTTATCCAACAGGTTGTTTTAAGTCACATTTAATGGCAACTGATAAGTAGTTATGCTAAAATAATGAATAATTGCTTGAATATATTTTAAGGCCAGATTGAAGGATTTAACTAGGTTTGAGAAAGAAAGGTTAGCATTTGTATTAATAGGTCCTGAGCTGTGGGGAAGAAACATTATGAAGCAACAGAGAAAGCAGCAAACATTAATTAATACAGAAATTTAGAACTCAAAATACATGGAACAGTAAGCAGAGGAAGTCAATTGTTAAACTTAGTACCACCCCAAAGCATAACTATTCTTTGCCTACGGATTAATCAATACTGTAGCAGCCCAGTCAAGTCTCAGTTTGTGCTAGGTGATTAAATGGAAATCATACTCTGATTACTGTACATAGTTAGATATATTAATTAGATCAAGTAACTAACACAATCACTGAGTACACCTGTTCCACACACAGTCCCTGTAGGTGGGGTGAGACAGAGAACTTGTCTACGGCATGATTCCATCCCACCAAGCTGGAGGTAAATGGACCAACAACAGACATCTAATCCAATGGCAGCCAATCCAAAGGCTGGCTAGAAGTCAAGATTATAGTCTTACTTTCAGAAAGCTGAAATTGAAATGAGGTAGTTAACGGAGAAAAGAGCAACTAAAGGATCATGATGTAGAGAAAGACTAGAAATGCCATGATGTGTAAATTAAATTAAAAAAAAAAAACCCTGAATTGTGAGAAAATGAGAAAATGAAACTACAAGTAGGAAAAACAAGTATGAAAGTGAATCATTTACTGGAAGAGTATCATTCACACTCTGTTGCCCCCTTCTGTACAGTTTTACGTTTACTACCGTTCCTGTGTTTCCCTTGCGTTTTTAAAATAACTCCCAAGCACATCACGTACGTGCCATAACCTGTAATTATCTAAGTGAGCATTCCTTGCTAAGAAAAGATCCAACCACGAAAACTGAGCAAAAATTTTACCAGTGGATTTTAAAACTGAGCTCGATCTCCAAGTCACTGTCGTCTCCTAGATTCAGTCATATCCATTTGACCAAACTACCGTTAGCGAGAAGAATAAAGATGGTAGTAGCGGCCTTGCAACCACCAGTCTTAGCAAATTTATAATCAGGAACGACTTCGTGTCCCACCTGTCTTTCTTCTCTCCTCCTCACCCCCACATACATTCCCTCCTGTCCCATTTACACTCACGAGGACTTCATTTATTGTTGACAAATCAGACTGAATGCCGGGTGTCCGAGAAATGACAAGTAGTCATCTTCAATAAAATGTGGCAGACTATTCGTTACTATAGATACTCAGAAGATCAAAAGATTTTAAGAATATAAAGAATTTTCAATGGTATTCACCAATACTATAAAAGCTCAGAGTCCACCTTCCTCATTTTCAAGCAACATATACCATTCATAACAATTCTCAGACTTTAGCCATAAGGTTTCATATCTATTTCACTACTTTGCCCCCTCCACTCCAAGTGGCCCCACCGCCAAGGCTCAAAATCTCCCAGTCAAGCAAAACTGACTTCGTCCCACCTGTTTTGATCTTTTTCCAATGTGTTAAACTATACATTCAAAATAAAAGACAGATGGGAATCACTTTATCTCTAGCCTCTAAATTCTTTCAGACTATTTCCTTCAAGGAAATGTCCACAGCTTCCTCTTAACACCTGTTCGTTAAACATTACAGAGTTAAAGACTTAAGTGCAGTCCTTACTAATTACATTCCTTTTCCTTCTCCACTCCCACCCCCGGAAGTAACCATTATACGGACTTTACTGTCTATCATTCAAAATTGTTTTTATATTTTACGCATGCATGGCTTGCTAAAGGATACACACAGAGATCCATACATATGTACACTTTTTCATATTTTTAAACTTTTAAATGAATGCCATCATACTATATTCTTTGCTAAACATTACATTTGGGAGATTGATGCATGTGTATATGCACGGCTCCCATCAATTATTTTTTAATGCTGGATAGTATGAGTAGCTTTTTATCATTACGACATATCATAAAGCATTATCAATCCTTCAGATGAACAGTCAGGATATTCTATTTCTAGTTTTTCACTATACTGACTAATGTAGGTTGTACTTCGTTGGTAAGTAAACTATTTTTTTTTTCTGCTGTTAATGTCTTTTGCCTGCTTATAACATCTTATCTTTGACTTTGGTGTCCTACCGTTTTATTTTGCTGCATCTCGGTATGTGTTCCTTCTATCTTTCCTGCCTGAGATTTATTATGTTTCTGGGATCCAAGGATTTGTGTAATTTATCAATTCTAAATTTTCTCAATTTCTATTTCTTTAAATATTGTCTCTTTCCTACTCTTTCCATCATCATCTTTTGGGATTTCTTTTAAATGGATGTTAGAACATCTAATCCCATCTATTCCAATTACCTAGTTCTGTGTTAAAAAACAAACAAACAAACAAACAAACAAAAACATTCCAAAGCATAATGACCATTACTATTCTGTGGGTCATGAATTGTGATGGGGCAGAGCAGAGGTGAACTATGCTTGTTCCACGACACCTGGGACCTCAGCTGGGGATAACAAAATAACAGGGAGTCACCAAAAAAGCTGGGGCCGCACGCTCCAAGTGGTTTGGGAGTCTTCAAAACATCACGTCCTCGGGATACTGGATCTCTTTCAAGGACAGAGACTACGTCTCAAGATAGCAGTAGTATCAAAAAATCTGTGGTCCTTTTGAAAACTGCCATAGCATCCTACATATCTTCTGTTTCACGTTTTCTAACTCTTTTGTCTTTATGCACTGCATTTTAAGTAATTACTTCGGATTTGTCCAGTAGGTAGTCAATTTTCTTGAAGGTGTGTAACCTGATGTTTGAACCATAAACAATTCTCAATGTGGATTAAAATTTTCATTCCTAGAAGTCTATTTGGTCCTTTTTTCAAGACTGCCGTCTTTTTTTTTTTTTTTTTTTTTAATGGTCTCTTTTCTGTTTTGGATAAAATTTCATTTTTTAAAGGCTTGAAACTCACCAATTTGTAATTCCACTTCTAAAGTTATCGGAAACTAATTTACCTGCTCATTTTTCTGCTTCACTCCAGCTCACGGTTACATATTACTAGGAGTTATGGACTCATGTTTTAGGAAATTTTATCCATTGGAAGAACCAAGGAAGACTTACTTACATTGAGGGCCTGCTCCTCTGGGGAAGAATTGTTTGCTTTGCCAGGACAGATTTTCTTGTCATCTCCCTTTGCCGATGAGTGAGTTTTTTCTATTCTACCCTTTTAATGAAGGTGTAACAAACACTTCAAAACTCCTATGCTTTACATGGTGGTTTTAATTCTAAATTCCTTCCTGTGCAGGCCCAAGGTCCTGTCTCCAGTAGTGATGCAGCTGTTAAAACTCAAACCTCTTGGTTACTGAGAATGACAAATGCCCCCAAGGTAGCTACGATATCAGTATCAGTTTACTGCTCTGGTTTTTAGTTTTTGTTTTCATCCCTAGGAGACCTCTTATTCTCTAACAAGGTCAGCAAATCCATCTAAAAGGAAGTTTATTGCATTATATCTAGCATTTCTAACTGCTTTGTCCTGGGAAATTTTCCAGACTTTTTAGTTTTCAACCTTGCCAGGAATCAAAGTCCTTTCATTTTATTTTTATGTGGTCACTTCTAATGTTCTTTCTTCTCCATTTCTTATAATTTAGAACCCACAAATTTTTCCCATATTATGCAAAATCATTTTACTTCATCAAACCAAATTATTTTAAAAATTAGAGTAATTTGGTGTTTTTTAGTTGCCAATTCTTAAAATTGAAAGTTAAATAAGAATATAGTAATTTTGTATTAAAATTATTTGTCTTAATAAGCATATCAAGTTTACATACAGTAATGTTAAACCATAACTTGTGCATCATTTACAAAGTTAAAAGAGTGTACTAAAACTGACGCTTTAAAAAATTTATAAAGGAATTAATTTTAATCATTATGAAGGATGAATACTTTCTCTTTCATTTGTAAAATACTACTGTCAAAGGGCAGAAGAATGATATGACATCTAGAGACATCTTTTCTGAGCTATCACCAGTCTTCATACAAGTGTCTCATATGTATACTAAGTAGCATCCTCTAAAGTTTGTTAAGGCTGAGATGCCTCAACTGATTGAATAAACAAAACGTGTTATACTGTCAGAAAGCTATATCTTTAAAAAGCAAATGTGACTTTTGTGACTTTCTAAATGATTTAGGACTGCTAAACATATATAAACCAACTTGAGTGCACAATGCGATCACCTGCTCAAAAGCTATGTTAAATAAAAAATAAAAATTTCTATTTTCTAGGTATTTTATTTTATATGCTTATCTTTTGGTGTTTAGATGTATAGGTAAAATATTCATCGGCTTTTCATATTTTGATGTTAATACATATTACCTTTTTCCATATGAATGTGTCACAACAGTGGAAAGTATTTTAATAAAGCTAGCAAAATTACTTTTCTTGGTTCAAGAATACCTAAAATCTCATCTGAGTGCCCCAAAATTGGGTAAAAGAGATATGTGCTGTGCAGAGACCATAAAAGCTATACAAAGGCTAGGGCTTCTAAATGGGGATTTTATGGGAAATTATTTTCGTAAATTTTAATCTTAAATAATACTAAATAAATGATCAGTGAAAGAATAATAATCACAATGTATTTTATTTGATTCAAAAGCTACAGATATTAGTTATAATGGATCAGATGAGCAAATTACAAACCATTCATTCTTCTGTTGCCAGCCTCTGACAGTTTAATATATATGTTAGATACTGAGCCCTGAGATATGAACAAGTGCTGCATATAAAATTAGCACACTGAGTTAAATTAACAAGTCAGATGTAGAATAAACTGTGAACTTGATACTGATCAATTATGCCCCAAGCAGAACAATCAAGGAGTGCTATCTTCGAAAGTACACCCATTGACCTGAAAGAATGAGAAACAACATGCACAGTGATTTTACTCTTTCTAATCTGTCTGATAACACTAACATAATGTGTCAGCTGGAATGAACCATGTAATATAAACAGATAGGGAAGGAGAAGGGAGGTCCTGCAAAGCAAGCCAGGAGTAAAGGAGAGATGACATTCAAAAGAGTCACAAGGCTCAGAAAATCAAGATGAGAAGGGTGGTCTTTCAAAGGACCCCCATACTTCCCCCCTTTCAAAGAATGACAATGTCTCTGAAAGATCAGAATACCAACTTGTTTCAAGAAAAGCATTTCATGGTGTTCAGCACGCAAGGAAAACCCACAGATCCTTTTGCCCTGTGTAGACAAGCTCCTTTCCCTTAAAAGAATGAGTTGCTGCTTGAGAAAATAATGTTTCAGGACCCAGTAGGTGTAGGTTTTGCATCGTTTTGACTGAAAGCCTCGGTCCCTATGGGATGGGAAAGGGGTTTGCTCACAAATGCTACTGTATATCTGGTATAGGACTAGCAGGCAGTGGAAAGCTGGCTTATGGAATTGCTCAGGGCAAGCTCCTCTTCCGCAATGCCATGCTGGGTGTTCCTTAGTAAACTTTGTGTTCTGCACATAGTAAAATAATTCTTGGAAATAGAGCAAATGGTTAGTTTGTGTATTTTTAAAAATATGAGCTTTACCTCTCTGTCTCAATTTTCTCTTCTATAAAATGAGGATAAACAACAGTGCCTACCTCACAGGTTATAAGTTCTAGTTGTAAGGATTAAATAAATGAATATATGCTAAGTCTTTAAAACAATGCTAAATGCCATTTCATAAATATTAGCTATTCTATTATTATCTTAATCATGCTTAATAGATTATTTGTTCTCCTGACTCCTGTATCATTTATTAAACTTGTAAATTTTTATATTTTTAAGTCTCCTTCACAACCATTTTGATATAGCATTTCTCCCCCATAATACACAGAAAAGTATGTGTTAATGTAGATATTTAAATATGAACATCAGAATTAAGAAAATGTAAAAGTAGACCTGCCAGAAGAAAGAGAGCCAGTGAAACTAGAGAACAGCTTTTCTAAAAAAGGAAACAAAAGAAATTAAGTCAAAATTTCATATGGTGTCTTCAATAAATGGTGCTGGGAAAATTGGACAGATAAATGCAAAAAAAATTAAACTGGAACAGACTCAAAATGGATTAAAGACTTAAATGTGAGACCCAAAATCATAAAACTTCTAGAAGAAACATAAGCAGTAAACTCTCTGATATAGATAACTGTCATTTCTTTTCGGATATATCTCCTCAGGCAAGAGAAACTAAAAGAAAAAATAAACAAATGGGACTACATTAAACTAAAAAGTTTTTGTACAACAAAGGAAACCATCAACAAAACAAAAAGACAACCAATTGGAAGAAGATATTTGCTAATGATACATCTGATAAGAAGTTAATATCCAAAATATATGAAGAACTCATACAACTGAACAACAAAAAAACAAACAATCCAGTTAAAAAAATGAGCAGAAGACCTGAGCAGATACTTCTCCAAAGAGAAAATACAGATGGCCAACAGACATATGAAAAGATACTCAAGGTCACAATGAGATATCATCTCACACCTGTCAGAATGGCTATCATCAATAAATCAAAAAACAAATGTTGGCGAGATTGCAAATTGGTACAGCCACTATGGAAAACAGTATGCAGGTTTCTCAAAAAATTAAAAACAGATAGACCTTTAGACCCAGCAATTACACTCCTGAGTATTTATCCAAAGAAAACCAAAACGATAATTTGTAAAGATCTATGCACCCCTATGTTCACAGCAGCACAATTTACAATAGCCAAGATGTGGAAGCAACCTAAATGCCCATCAACAGATGATTAGATAAAGAAGTTATGGTTCATACATACAATGGAGTATTACTCAGTCATTAAAAAAATGAAATACCATTTGCAATGAAATGGATGGACCCAGAGGTTATTATGCTGAGTGAAATAAGTCAGAGAAAGATAAATACCATATGATTTTACTTATATGCAAAATCGAAGGAACACAAAGAATAAACTAATCAAAAATAGACTCACAAATATAGAGGACAATCTGGTGATGGACAGAGGGGAGGAGGGTTGGGGGGCTGGGCAAATGGAGTGAAGGGTTAAAGAAGTACACATTAGTAGTTGACATATGGCCATGAGGAAGGGGAGCACGGCACAGGGAATGCAATTAGCATTAATGTAATGGCCAGGTGGAGGGCCAGAGGAGAGAAAGGGCAGTTAGTGAGATCGTCTTATAAACTACATAAATGTCTAACCAATGTAGTGTATACTTGAAACTAACAAAATAAAATTTTTAAAAAATCAAAAAAATATTTGATGAAACCAAAAAATTTCCATATGGTAGCAAAATTGGATCAGATTAATCAATTTTTTTAATTATACGGATTAGATTTTTATCCCTTACACACAATTGAATATAGTACATAGCATGTCACCTCTTCTAAATGAAGTTGTCATACACCTGTATGCTGCTTCCCATGTCCTAGATGTTTTATCATTTTAAAATAACTGCACTTACAGAAGAGTTGCAGGCAGTACAGAGTTCCCATCTACACTCCACCCGCGTTCCCTTATTTAACCATGTAATTACCCAAACTAAAAGGTTAACATTGGTAAAATACCATTAACTACAGACTTTATGCTGAGTTCCCCAGTTTTTCAATTGATATCCTCTTTCTGTTCCAAGGTCTAATCTTTAATGTCACATTAAATTTAGTTGTCATATCTAAATCTCCTCTAATCTATGACAGCTTCTCAGTCTTTGTCTTTCATGGTTTCAAAACTTTTGAAGAGCAGTCACCAGTTATTTCATTTCTTTGATGTTTTCCAGAGATTAGACTGCAGCTATGGATTTGGGGTAAGAATATCACAGAGGTGAAGTGTGAAGTGCCTTTTTCACCTTATCACATCAAGGGATACAAGATATCAATAAGTAATACTAACGGTGACATAAACTTGGACCAAAGAGATGTCTGTCAGGTTTCTCTGCCACTGAAAAGTTACTCTTCCTCCCTTTCCAGATGTGACAGGTGTTGGACATAAGTCACTGTGTCCAGCTCATGCTCTAGGGCAGGGGAATTACTCTGCCTCTTAGAGGGAGGAGCATCAAAGAACTTCTGGACTTTGGTTAAAACCACCACGATAATTAATACTTTAGTAGAGACACACTCAGGCCACATAAATATCCTCTTTCTGTAACTTAGGTGTTTTCAAAAGTCATTTCTACATATACCATTTCCTTTGGCCTTCACAAGAATCCTTTACTTTAAAATAAACCTGAAAAAGATGGATGACTCGCTGTAAGCAAAAGGGAAAGTAGATTCCCAAATTCATGTTAAAATTGTAAACCTACGAGGCAGTGCTAATTATGTTGCTTAACATAAGTACAGACGAATTACACTGTCCAAACGGCCAATGAGGACATAAGTAGGCATTCCTCCTTATTTAGATTAACTCACTCTACTGAAGACTGAATTTGAATAATAGAAAATAAGGAGGATGGCTGGGTGGGGCTATGTCTGCACAAAATCACCATTCCTCTGACTAATGTCTACTTGACTTTCTTTTCCTATAAAATAAACTAGACTCTGAACTACCTTATCCGTTTTTCATAGAAGTCTGAATCCCAGCGGGGGATATTGTTTAGGCTTAAGCCTAAGATATAGTTTTAGATAAATCTATCTTCTAATTCTTGAATCATACCTCATTCATACTGTCTTAAAAATGTTAGTGAACATCTTTAGTTAATACTATACCTGAAAGTTCATAACATTTACATTCTTTAAAAAAAAAAGTCTAGATAGAATATTTTGTAGACTTTTAGATAATAAAGTATTTCACATATAATTCCTCATCCAATCCTTTTAACCACATAATGAGATAAACAGGCAGGGAAAACAGACCTTACTTTCATTTTACAGATGAGACTTCTAAGAGTTTAAGTAGTTTACCTAAGACCAAAATATCTAGTAACCAGTAGAGTTAGGCCTTAAAACTAGCTTTAACTATATTATGCTGTAAATCTATATTTGGCCTAAATAGATGAGTATTCACTCTATTTATATTTGAGTTTTCTAGGATATATGAATGTATCAGATCATTTCTTTTAGATAAAATGCATTCTTGGATACTATATCAGAACTCTTGATACTTTTTAAAATCACATTTTTTTTTTTTCAAATCATAAAGCATCTGCGCATCGGAACAAAAAATATAGAAACAAATTAAAAAATAGAAAAGAAAAACTGATACCCAGGGATAACTATGTTTATTTTTTGGTATATTACCTCCTAGTAATATTTTACATAATTAAGATCATATTATGTCTATAATCTCATGTTCGCTTGAAACATACATACTTCTCTTTGCTAATAAGAGCTCTTTGTGGACACAGTTTTAACATGCCACTAATAAAAATAGCAAACAGCCATATGCTGCAGACACGAGCAATCACTGTTGTCAATGCTTCACATGTACGAACTTGTTCAGTCTTCACCTCAGCCCTACAAGGTAGGTATGATTATCTCTGTTTTACAGAACAGGAAAGTGACCTAATGGCTATACTACGATACTACACTATCTGAAAATATCATAATTTAGTCTTCTCCTTATTTCTTGATGTTTAGGTTGTTTACAATTTATAAAATTGTAATGAACATGGCTAATGTTAAATTCTGAACATGCATGTATTATGAACGTAAATGAATGCTGGTTTGGCTACAACTGTGGATTAAGTAAGCTGAGAAAGAAACCCAGTCTTTATTAGACATTGCTGAAAAAGCGGTACCAAAATAAAAGGTCATAAAAAGCAAGGCTGCCTTTATATTTTCAAGTATGTTGAACTGCCTGTCACACTGACTGTGAGCCTCATGGCCAAGAACCTGCCACATCATCTTTTGCCTGAAGAACGGTCATCGTAGGTGACACCACCTCCCTCCATAGCGCACCATTCGGTGGTATGCTTTCGGAAAAGAAAATTGTGACAGAGAAAAACAAAATTACTCATGTATGGTCAGTCAACAAACAGCCTGCTGGATCAGAAACATCACGTAGGTTAACTGTTCTGGTCTGGCAGACAACACTGCCTTTCAACTTTAAAATTAAATGCAATGCTCTTGCGTCCTTCAAAAATGCTCTTCTAGACGCAGTGGAAAGACTGAAGCCTGTATTCCAACCACAGCGAGTGTAAGCTCAGGCCCAGTGAATGCGGACGCTCAGCTCTGCTCAGGCCGGTCTGGAATTGTTTATAGGAATAAGGGGGGTGGGGGGGGGGTCCTCTTTTATCATAAATACAGACTTCCCTTGGTTACAGATACAGAGAACACTTCTTAAAAACAATTTCCCCTTCGAAACAAGTCTCCATCACTCAAAAAGATATCTGGTGCTAAAATGCCCTTTACCCGCTTTATTTACAGGAGAAACAGGACAGAAAGAGACTTTATGCTCTCCGCAGTCTAATTTCTCTAAGCTGCAGCCATTGATTCTTTCTAAGTTTATTTATTCAAAACAAAAGCCCAAACAATTCTTTTTTCTTGGGTCAGCAGCTTACTGAATTAACATCAATCATCAAAGGAGACAGGGCTGAAAGAAGATGGAAGCCCATTTTCTCAGAGATTGATTTTTTTTTTTTTAAAGCCAAAACACACAGGCATAAGCAGGAGACTGTTTACCATCGAAAAGATTCAACTTGAAAGTCACAGCCAAAAACTGGGCACTCACAGAACTGACCAGGTTCCTTGAAATCTTAAAGAATTTTTTTTAATCACTTAAATTTCTTTTCTGATGGCCTGTGAAAGTTTGATTACTTCCCTGTATAAAGCCCACTTGAATAGCTAAAAACAGAGGGAGGGGAGGTTCCAAAAGAGAGAAGTAAATCAATGTTGTTGTTTATTATAATGATTTTCTAATGGCGTTCTCTACTTACTTTGATGTCTTTAAAGTGGGAAAAGTTCATCAAAGACCACTGTGATTAGAGGCTTATATGTATTTAGATACTACCTCTGGCATGTTTTAAAGGTGATTTGCTCCATAGGTCCTAGCAAAATTATTCTTTGAAAACCTCGATTTGCTTCTTGCTAGGAACTCAGCTCACTCATTTTTTCCTTGCAGGTGGGGTTAGAGAGTTCTTCCCTGAAAATGAAGTCAGAAGGGTCAGCATTCCTAAGACTGCTCTAAAAACTGGGAAAAGTAATTGGTTTATATCCATTTCACTTCCTGTCGCATCAAGGGAATGTGTTTTTTTCTTAGAGTTTTTCTTGTGATTTATGTAAGGTGAGGAGTGTATTACACCGAGCATGTATAAACTATTGGCCTCCTGTTTCGGGAGGATGTGCTTTATTCTTATGTTATTTTTAAATGTATGCCATATTGTTAAATTACTTTTAAAAGAAAATGTGGGATTTGCAGTCTAGGATAGAAGTAAATGAAGAAAAACGGGGGGCGGGGGAGAAAAAGTCCCATATGCCTTAGTTGGCTGGCAGAGACAACCCTGTGTTATCATTATTTCCTCTCAAATTGAGACAAAATTTATTTCAGTTAAGAATTTGATATCAAAGTCATGAATCACCCTCTTGTCTGAGAATGAAGCAGGGACAACATTTGTTCTCCAGATGTAAAATACAGATTTTTAGCCTTTAATGCACAAGGATTACACTGGGTAATAAAGGTGGTTCCTTGGGAGGGAGAAAATTCATTAAATAAAATCAATAAAAAGTATGAAGCATTTTTACTTAAAAAAAAAATCCTACTTTTTAACAATAAGATATTAAAATGTGTTAACCATTCTAAACTTTCATTGCTATTTACTCTCATACTTAGATCATGGACAAATTAACAAACTGGTATTATACTGCATATATTATCACCTAGGTGATGTCTGAGAAATCTTTTAGCTTTGAACTTCTACAGAACGTTGTACAATGAGAAGATGCAAACTCTAGAAGAAAAGGCTTGCCACAAATGATGAGTAGCAATGTCAACTGGTTATAAAAGCACTGTTGTTACTATACTGTCTACGAGGGGAAAGTGGGGTACACGTGAAGCAAAACACACCCCCCAGGGCCAGCTCCTGGGCACGGCACCGCAGTTCCGGTAGGAACGCCTGGAACGTCAGGCTCCGTGCTCTGCTCTGGGGGGTTCTGCAGTGCGCAGCCAGGAAGGGAAGAAATCTCAGACGCCTCAGAGCGCTGACAGCGTGGTGGAAGGGAGGACTGACTGCGGCCAGTTCTGAGAGGGAGACCTTAAAGACGGCATTATTGGAAACTAAGTTAAAAAGCATGATTTGAAACAAAGGCTGCAAAAGGGGGAAAAAAGGGGCTTTGTAAAATTCTAAAAATATTATTTCCTAAAGTTTTCAAAATGGTACATTTGCTTTCAGCAAAATGGTTCATCTCCAAAAGAACAATTTGTGGGAGAGAAGCATTAGGCTCACAGGGACTACTACCAGTAGGTGAAAACACGTCCGGCTTTTCCAAGGTCCGAAGTATTGAAAAACGACCCAACAACAAAGGAATTATTAATAAATGATGGTCCTGGAGTATTTTTATAAGACAGAAGTCCTGAGATTGGTTTGAACATATAAGGTACAACCAGAAAATATGAAAATAAAATATCTACATAAAAGAAGTAATAATTAAGATCGACCAGGAAGACAAAGGGTAGGAGCCATCAACAGCTGGTTTGGTGACATATGTGGAAATTTAAAAGCGGGGGGAGGGAAGGAAAATGAGACCAGGTGTGTGCCTAAATTTATGACCTCCAAAAAATAATTTCAAAATAAACATAACCTTGAGAAACTGGTTACTTTAATAAAGGGGTCAGCGTGAGGGAAACGGTTGGAAGTAAACTGTATTAAATTATTTCCTTGTGAGTGAACACACGGTGTAATAAGCTGTGGAGAGCAGACTTCTGCGCTTACATTGTGTTCTGCAAGCAAAGTGGGAGGCAGAATCACTGAACCTTGCCCAAGCTGTTAGCCAAGTGAGTGTTTCAATTAGCTAACTTGGGTTTCCCCACGTCGCAGAACTGGATTTAGTAGGTAGAATAAAGCAGTCCGTCTACAGGGCTGGAAAACAGCCCAGTAGGTTTGTTATGTGTGAGACTGAGTCTGACCAAAGTCGGCTCCGACTCCTGGTGACCCGACGAATGAGTGATGTCCGCGGCGTCCCGTCTGCAGCAGCCCTGCTCAGCAACTGGAGATCACGCCTAGGGCTTCCTTCTTTTATGAAGTCAACCCATCTTACGTTCGGTCCTCCCCTTTTCCTGATGCTTTCTATTCTTTCCAGCATTATCATCTTTTCCAAAGAGCTCTGCCCTCTGATGATGCGCCCAAAGTAGAACAGCTTCAGTTTTGTCATTTTTGCCTCTCTCCCCCAGTTCCTCTTTCCCTCCCTTCCTCTCTCTCAAACAGCTTTGCTGAAATACAATTTCCATACTATAAAGGTCATCTTTTTTTTTTTTAGGTTATTCTTAATCTGAACAAATATAAGAGAAAATAGTCTTATTAAAATCGGTCCGTGAAAGATTAAGAGTACAACCACACTGGTACATTTTACGCACAGTATGCTATTGAACACATTACGGGACATTACATAAACATTCTAACTCACTAAATAATGTAGGCTTCCTAAAACATATCTATCTACCAATGAAAAGAATTTAAAATATACAAAATCTTTCAGTTAAAAGTAACAAGAACCTAAAAAGTAACCTTCTGATGATTTGGGTACCTAGGGGTTCAATACTTGTTGCTCCTTTGACAATTTCAGTTATTAGATTGAGATGTAATCTGCCTTCTTGTAATTTTTACTTCTAATTTCTTTAACTTCTAAATTCACATAGCACTGTTTGGTTCACTGGCTGCTTCGTGTATCATCTGTACTTAGAGGAAAGCACGGCTCATCTCTGTTTGGGAAGGCTTCCTCTACTCCATAAGCCTATAGTTTTGAAATAGAGCACGAGTCAGCTAGATCAGCTGATGTAGCTCAGTCAAGGAGTATGTCACATGATCAATGAGGTGAGAGTTGTTGTCATTTATTCATTCAAAAAAAAACATCGAGTGCTTATTATATACCAGGCACTGACCCAGATACTAGGTGGCACTCATACTCTATCTAAGTTTATGTCTTAATTTTTTTTCTAGAATGTATACTCTATGAGAACAGGATTCATGTCCGGTTACCTTCATGTCTTCTACCTCACCTAGCATAGCACAGCACAGTACAATACATTTAGAATATGATCAAAGTTTTATTTTTTTAAATGAGTAAAGACCAAGGATACCTCTTTCGCGGAGTACCATAGAGTAGATCTAATACTTTTATGATAGACTCTAAATAGATCACAGTAGCCTAATGTCTAGGCTCAACAGCCCTAGTTCTTCAACAGTTTTCTCCTAAGTGGTTGGATTGCTCTTTTTTGGCTCTTCCCAAGTAGAGTATCTTTTTATGTGTAGGAACCAGGGCTGAATACAGTATTTGTACAGTATCTGATCTATACCAAGTGAGGGGGGAGGTACTATACTTTCTGGGATTCATTAATTTCCCATGAAGCATTTATTAACTACCACCTTCTTTTTTCCCTCAAGGCAGTCATACTTTCATCTCTTTTATTAAGTAAATATATTAATCAGGTATTATAAATCTGTGTCACATCTAAATATATATACCCTTGAACTCTTTGTTTTCCTATTTTCCTGATAATTTCATTAGTGAAACTAGTGAATAAGACTTTTTATTTGAAATAGGATGTTTTTTATGTATATTACAGAAAGTTTTTTTAAAAAGTCACATATAATTATCATTTGGGAATACAGAAATGCAGTTAGCACATGCGCATGGAGGGAAAGGGCCGGGGAGAGAGTGAATAAGAAGGAAGCGATGAATCTCCAAGGCTCGGAGTTCTCGCCCCCTTGAATGCACAGTGTGGACGTACTGCACAAAGGGATGAGTCATGCTCTGGGGAGGATGGCATGAGATTTCATCACACACCTCGGACCGGCGGGCACATTTAAAGCAAATTGTTTACTGAATTGTTTACTTCTGTAATTTTCCATTTAATATATCTGGACCACAGTTGAGCACAGGTAACAAACTATGCAAAGCGAAACTGTGGATGAGGGGGGACGACTGAATACGCTGGCCTCTTAGGATGAAACAAGGGTCCCGCGATTTGCCTAAGTCACTTAATTAGGTAAATCTGTGACCCTTTACTTCAGGGAACAAATGCCTAATGAAGAAAAATAAAGCAAAGAGATTACAAAAATAACTTGAATAGTCTCAGAATATAATCAGACTTATATTTATACACATGGTTTTGAATATTCACGAATTGACTCTTTCTGGACTTTAACCATGAAACAGAATGACCTACTGACCTATGACTACAACGAGGTTCCAGCTTGCAGGTATTTCACTTAGGGATAATTGTCATTTAGAGTCACCTTGAAAATCCCCAAACTGATCATGAATTGGTAATAAAGAAATTGTGAAATAATATCCCTCTACGTCCCCCGCACCCCGCCCACCCCCCAAAAAAAGTCCAAAGGGTTTTCCATGGAGGAAGATGGTGGAAAATACTAATCTAACATTTATTTAGCACCAAAAAAAATTAGGTGTTATATTCTTTTAAGAACACTTTCATACTTGAATTGCTAATTTGAAATTGATATAATCTTCTAAAATGTTGCTAAGGTGACTGAATCTTCTCCCTCTCCCAGCCTCATTACATTCAGATGCCAGTACTAAGTATAATGTTAAGCACTGTAATTCTGCCTTTATTATATTCAGGTATATAATGGCATCCCAGTGAGCATGGTAAATTTTGATCATTATTTCTCCACTCAAGTTGTGTTCATCTTCCTGCTGAGAGGATGATCACTGAGTTTTAGCACAAGCCCAAGAGACCCATTATTTATTATACTACATTTTATGTTGTGGAGTAAATAAGTAACATTAAAATGCTAAATTCATTCACAAAGATGAACTGTATTCGTAAAGTGAAGAAATTCTTTAAATCAAGCCTACGCTTCTAATGGGCTCTTCATGAAAATGCAGAAGCATTCATTGTAATATGGCAGCAATAAAGGGAGGCAACTGGGTTAACAAGTAGAAATATGAGAAGGCAAACATTCCAGGCAAGGCACAAAAATGTAATATAACCCAATCATGAGGTTAAACACACATACCCCACTTGGTGATCTGTCATTTTCACATAACTGGATTGTAACAATGCACACCTTAAAATAATACAATTATCGTAATAATTCAAATATTCGAAATAAACGAAGTATATGAATGCAGGAAGAAGTCAGCAATCTCGACCTCTCCTAAGATGTGCCTTAATTGGCGTGTCTGATATTAAAAGCCCAACCAGTAGGGAATGTGTGTGCGTTTGCCTTCCGTGTTACATATGATGCACTCTCATTTCCATCTCGGATGTTTAGGGTTTCGTGCAATTGTTTTGGTATAGCTTTTGACTATAAAAGATATTCTAGCCACTAATCCTTTGGGATTTTCGTTCCCCGCCCCTCGTATGACTTTGAAGCGTTTAAGGCACACTACAACTCTGCATTTTTCTCTTGGCGGATTTAACCTTGGTAGCACTTGAGAGTGACACCAATTCCGTGCCTCGCTTGGACTTCACCACAGAAAGTCACTGTGGGTCTGAAGGGTTGGGGTCCCCCCAACCCCGGCATCTGTTCCTCCCCGCTTGGCGCATTTTAACAACAGGAATAATAATGAATTTTCTGTGTCAACTATAACTTCCCTTTAGTATTTTATAATGGCACAGTGTCTATAGGAAGAACAAGGAAAATGACTATTAACAACAAAGTATCAGTAGTTATTTAAAACCATAGAAATTATGGCCAACATATAAAAGCTGACAAGGAGAAAAGTATGCTTGTTGTCTCTGTTTTGGAGATTTCTCTCCAAGCTAATCAGAGATCGATGGCAAGCAATGTGTCAGATACAGAATGGAAGCCAAGGAGCACAGAATGAAGTCAGAGGCCTGGAGGCAGGTGAGCAAGTCCAGATGAAATGTAGGAGGGCGCGGCGGGACAAAGCGGCGATGGGTGTAGTCAGGCCGAGCGACAGCCTCAGTCAGGCGGACCTAGAAACAATGCAGGGAACTTGGGAAAATAGGAGAATAAACAGAGACAACCACCACACACACACATGCACGGAAAGAAAAAACGCAGGAGACACAAAGTCATCTATTAACACTTCCGTGGTTACACAATTACATTTTACTGCAAATTTCTAACTTTTGAAAATATAAGTATTTAGAAGATTGAAGGTAAAGGAACAGACTGTGTTAAACAGTCGGGCCATTTAATAAACATGGTTCTTCATCTGCTGCGGTGTTTTGAATGTTGTTTATTTGGTTCCTAAAATCCAATATGCCATACTAAATTTTCCAGGATCGGTCACGAAACCACAAATTCGAATTCATCAGAAGAGCAGAGCGCTTCCCGTCGGCCCCCTGCCCCGCCACGGGACTGGCGCCGCCTCTCTCTCTCCCCGCCTCAGCATCGGCTTCCAGGGCACTGTGCCGTGGGGATCCCGCCCTGTGTTAGGCGGCCTCGGCACCTGCTCAGTCCAGCTGGGGTGCCACGGAAGCCCCTCTTCCTAACTCATTGCCAGAAACATCACATTCTCCCTCTTTCACTACAGCAGACCCTGCAACCACCAGAGTCAACTTGATTTTGCTTCCTCACTTCTTCCTCCTTGGAGTAAGCAGGGATCTGGTTTTGGTGCGCTGGGAGTGGAGGGGAGGGGAGACCGATGTCTTCTTGTTAAAAGAAAGGGGGTTCACCCAATATGCCTTACTAACTAGGAAGGGAAAGAGACAGTGCAGAATACAAGGAGAGACATGAAAAAATGGAGATCAATTCTGTTGTGCCTAACAAAAAAGGGCCCATACATCCCTCCCACGCACAGACCCCATCACTACTTCGCCTTCCCATGCCTCACCCCAGAACTGCCATCTGACCCAGGCCACGGATGACCTCACACACCAGTGTTCCCTGGAGACGCTGCCCCTCACCACCCAGCTCTCTTAGGAAAGAAACCTCTGCCCCAGCCCAGGCCTTGGTGAGCATAAGTGGGGCATGCTGAGGGCAATATCCTTATTCCCTCCAATAAGAGGGCCGAACTGGATGCCTCTAAGATCCTGCTATTTATCACATCCCGTCATTGCAGTTGAGCTTCTGACCCCAGTCCCAGGTTTCTGTAGAATGAGATGTGCTCCTAGAATCTCAAGTCTAGCTCTATATCCACTCCTAGGACACCTGCTTATTTTTTCATTAAATTTGAGAAAGCTACATTAAGACGCTAGAGATATGTTATGGATAAAACCGTTTTGTGAAGTTTGTAACAAGCAAGACTATATATATGAGAAAAAGCACTCTTGGTTCCAAACAATTAACAAATGAACAGATATATGAACTATAATCTAGTCACAAGCATGAAACTATATTGTTATGTTGCTATCAGATACCTTGTTATAGAAAAGCTTCAGAAAACAGGCAATTTGGCAAACAACCCTGAACACGACCTAAAGATACCCACGGACTGTTATACGACGTGTGTATATATTTTCATCTAACTTACATGTATTTCTAGAACACATTTATGAGAAAAGTAAGGCCTTCTTACAGCCTATTTTCCATTCACATATTTAATGGTTTTTATCCCCCTGCCTATATTTATCGCACTTCCTTTGGCACGAAACATTCAGAATATAACCCACACAGGACTTCTGGAGCACATCAGATTCTAACAGTGAGTCACTAGATTCATCTGTGGAGCATACAGGAGAAAGGCTCACCAGTGCCTCAGATGTAACATAGCTATTTAGGTAAAAACAACCTAAACATTCCGATGGGTCAGGCAGCAGATGAGAGAGCTACAAAGTAAACAAACAAAAAAAAGAACAGCTGGCTGATTCAGATATTTTGTGGGAAAATAGTAAAAGGCATTTGATTATAGAGGCTATTTTTAGCCTATTTGACAGTAAAGCCTATTTATGTAGGTGTTTATACTCAATGCACTTTGGCTGCTGGAGTTCGAAGTATCTGAAGTAGAAAACTTCTGATCTGGAATCATCTGAGACATACTGAGGAATAATGGAAGTCAGGAGACTTGAGTTTTTTTTTTAAGGCTCTGCTTCTGACTGGTTCTAGTGCCCTGAAGAGTTGAATACAGGGGCTGGGCTAGGTGACTGCTTATTTTTTAAGAGGCAGTCTCACACATAAAAATATCTTATATAGATTGAGCGTAAGTGTGAGTAGTAGGGAGGCAGTCTGGTTTTTCATAGGCTGCTACTCGATTTGGGGGAAAAACAGCTTTAAAGAGTGACTAGATTAAATCCTTAAGAGCTATTCTGGGAAAGTTAGATTATCACGTGGATGGTGGAAAATGACCATGTCATCAGTTCTCTAAAGTGTGTTCTAAAGGACACTAACTCCAAAATATACTCCTTGCGTGACGCATTTACCGTTCACAGAAGCTTAGAAAATGGTACAAAGGCTTCTTGTCTCTGGAAATTCATACTGAACCTTGTATAGTAAAGGCTGTGAAGAGTTCTACAGCAAAGAACGTTGTTTTAAACTTGAGCGAACAAAAAGTGTTATTACTCTTTTATGGTACTCAGAGGGATCTATTCAAATAGAGTTTCTTGGGAACAAGAACTACTTCCTAATTCACCTTTATGGCCAGGGCCCCTAGCACAGTATCTGATATATGATAGTGTTCCCAGTTTTTGAAAAACTGAATGACTGAACCTGAAAAGGCCTGGGACCTAGAAATATGGCTAATGTTCTTATTAGATCGTGTATACCTAAAGTAAAAAGTAAAATGCATTATTTAAGAACATGCAAATGTAAAAGTAAAATGTACAACAAGAAAACAATAGCTTCCATGAGGACAAAAGTAAATTCATGGCAATAAGTTCTATGGAATACTTTCCTCAAGCTAGAAACAAAATATACTGCACGAGGCTCGTGAAAGTATTATTCTCCACAGGGGCTCAATAAACATTAGCTGATGTTTCCCAGCAGCGTCCATAACTGATTTATCTACCCACTTACGTTCTCAATGCCTCAATTTCCCTGTCTATAAAATAAACAAATATTTACTGTAAAATAAAACAGCAATCCATACTCGCTGAGGAGTTAGGAGGCTTAATTTACATTTCAGAATCATTTGGAAAAAGGCAGATGATGGATTGGCGTGTCGATCATCATCACCGTCACGACTGCTATTGCGGGAAACAGGTTAGAAAGGCAGCCTGCCAGCTCTCCCGCCTCCTGTTTCCTGTCCAGGGAGAGGTGTCCTTTTCATAAAACCACACTTCTCAGTCTCAAGGTATAGAGAGAAACATGAGAATTGCTAAGGCAATATAACTCGATGACAAATATTACTGATGACGAAGAATAAACCATTTCCTAGGAAGAGCATAATAGAATAGAATAAATAAAAGGGAGAAAAAAATCTTTGATTAGGGTCTTGACTGTATAGCTCGGGTTCCTAATCCATTAGTTTGTAAGTTACTTGAGAGCAAGGATTGTGGCAATCACTCTAACATGCCTAGTGACCGGCACAGCGTCTGGAATATATTAGGCACTGAGGAAAGGTTGAATGAATGAACGGATGAATACCCATGCCTCATTGTTTTATCAAGCAATAATCAAAACCTAACTGGCTATGTAAAGGGTGACAGTAATGATTTAGTTGTTTGTAAAGTGCTTTAATATAAAATTGAAATTGTTTCCATCCCCATAAGCATAAGCCTTAAAGGGAGGAGGAGAGAGAGAGAGAAAAAAAAGACAGCATCCGTATATCCTACAAAATGTGACACGGCTATCAATCTGTATACCAGTCACCCCAATCCATTCTGCAGAAAAATCATTGCTTCCAACATAATACACTAAAACAAATTTATAAATGTTAATAAAATTTTTAAAAGGTCAGGTCACTACTTCCTATAACATATGTCAGAGGGAACCTAATACATCTCAGTATTAGGTCATTGGCAGGACAGCTATGACATTAAAGAATGGAGAAAATGGGATTTTTCTCTTTTAAAATTAGTTAACCAGCACATCTGTCTGTTTCCTTCTTGGCTGCCAGGTACGGAGCCAGCGCTGTAACGGGAAATTTATTAAAACATACCATTAAATCAATATGGCAGAGCACTCTACTTTACACGGGGCTGTAAAAGTCACGCATATGGGAAAGCTGAAACAAACTGGCACTAAAAATAAGAACAAAGTGTTTTTTAAAAGTAAATGGATTCCTAGAATTTTCAAATTTAGTGGATCAGGAAGCAAAACCAGGGTCTTGAAATCTGCCTTGTAATCCTCTCTTCTTAGGCTAAAATGAGAAGCCCCTTTATTCAACCATCTAGCTTGAAAATGACAAACAAAAGTGAGAGTTCTGGTTGGATTATCAGAAATTATTTTGGAGAAGGTAATAAAACTGGATTTATAGAAAAGCCATACCAGAGTTTTATTTAGTAACAAATGGAGATGCTATTTTTTGGGAGGAGAAGGCGGGCAGGGATAGATCATCCATAGAGATTCAGAGAGCAGGGAGAAAATGTGTTGTTAAATAATTCTGCAGTGGAGTAAAATGTGTTCTGAATATCTGAGAAGCAAACACTGAAACGTAGTGTGTGTAGGTCATAATGACATTCTGAATAGTAAAAAAAAAAAAAAAGTCCTAGGACAGATTATTCACACATAATGTAAAATCTGTGATTTCTAAGAGTTGAACATGAAATATTTATATATCCCAGTTACCAAAATTTATAATATATACTAGAAAGACTGCTCTTGGAAGTCTTAGAATAATTTAGTTCTACAAGTGAAAGGAGTCTTAGAGATCAACTGGTCTAATAGCAACACTGGCATCAACTTAAATGTTTGCATAAGTTTATAAAGCATATTTATACATATATATTTGATCCTCATAAGACTCACGTACAATAGAAAACGTTAATTGATATACTCAAGATCATTCGACCAACCACATGACAATCAATGGGGAGGAAAAGAACAGCCGCTCATTGCTGAACAATGGCATCGGTACCTTTGGCAGTCGAGATGCATGTGCTTTCAGAAAGGAAAAAGGAAAAAAAAGATACCATGAAAATCACCTTGAACTTGGACTGCAGGTTGTTTCTTTGCATCTTTGGATGTGATTTTGTTTTGCTGATGTGCTCCCCCCGCCCCCATTATCATTATCAAAAAGAAGGAAAAATCCCACCTTGCATGACAGTTGGGTCTACGGAGACCCATTTTGTCACAGGCCATTAGTGTTCATCACCACACAGCTTAATGTCGTTTTCTGTTCCCTTTGGTGAACTTGCGTGGATTTATCTTCAGCTAATGCAGCAGAGGCTAAGGGAAACTAGAAAGGTCTCTGAATGTGTTTGCCTTTATGGGGCAGCATTCTGAAATCACTCTGAGCCAAAAGGGACATGACGGTAAAATGTGCTTCTCCTGTCACACTGGCGCTAACGGGCAATGACTGTTCACAGGGATGAAGATCTAGGTACTCAGAGGCACCTTTGTTCAGAGGTGGAAAATTGTTCCCTTGGGACCATAACTCAGAAATCAAGAGAAACATTTTATTCACACATGTAATTGCATACCCTGACTCCACAACTGTATTTTAGACTCTAAAATTTCATTCATTCAACAAACATTGAGGGCCTACTATATGCCAGACATCATTCTACGTGATAGGGAAACAACGGTGAACAAAATAGACAAAAGACAAAGTATGTAGACAGCGATAAGGGCAATAGGGAGGGAAAAGCAGGGTGTATTACAATTTTAATAGGATACCGAATGCACTACTGTTCAAAGATTCAACAAGACCAGTGTGGCTGGAAGGGAGTGAGCTACAGAAAGGGCTGCAGAAAATGCCCTCAGTGTCTGAATCATCCTTAAGAATTCTCGTTTTCACTCTACTTGAATTTCTACTGGAGAATTTTTAGCCAAAAAGGTTACATAACGTGACTCACATTTTAACGGGATCACTACGGCTAAAAGGGAGAAAAAGAGATCACACAGGAAACCAGTTAGGGCCTAATTCAATCATGCAAGCAAGAGATAATGGTGGCTAGACCAGGAGAATAATTATGAAGGTGGGATCAATGGTTACAGTCTAGGTATTTTTTTTTTTGAAAAGTCAATAGACTATGCTGATGGATTGCTTGTAGGGTGTGAGAAAAAGGGATGACTCCTAGATTTCCAGCCTAGCAACTAAAAGAATGGTGTTGCCATTTATTGGAATGAGGAAGACTAAGGGACAGGGGTTGGTGGACAGATGGTGCAGAATACTGGGACCTCCGTCCTGGATATTTTAAATTTGAGATTCCCACAGGACAAAGCAGCAGAAATGTCGAGTAAGCTGAAAAACACAGAAGGCTGGAGTTCACCGGAACAGTCTGGGCTGGAGATGTAAATTTGGGAGTCATCAGTCTGAGATGGTATTTAAAGTCCTAAGATTAGATGAGGTTACCGGAGAAGTGAGTGTAGATTAAAAAAAGAGAAAGCCACCAAGAACTAAACTGTGGGTAGTGCAGGCTAAGAGGTCACGTAGGTGAGGGGGGCACTCGCAAGGAGCCAGGGAGGCAGGAGGAAAACTAAAGGGCCTGTAGTAAAGACAGTCTTCGGAAGAGGCGGCCATTGATTAGCTGCACCAAATTCCACAGACAGGTTCAGTAGCATGTCAAAGTGGCTGGTCACAATAGTGGTGACGCTTTGTGCTGACCAGCAGGAAAAATGTAGATCAGGAAAGAATGCGCGTAAGAGGAAAACCGGGTGTAATATTTGTTCCATGTCACCCATTTGTGTTTCAATTTCTTCAGGGCAAAAAAAGTAAAAAGGAAGAAAGAAATTAGCAATCTCATCCTTTCCACACATTTTATTTATGAAAACCGAGCAAGACTGTCTTATACGGTTTCCGTAACTGGCTTTCCTTCTATGCCCTTCGCTGTCTCATCACTCTGCTCCTCTGTGCAGAATAACACGGGAATTATAGAGTTTGGATCTAAGTATCACCAAGATTTCTGTCTGACTCTTACTCTAACAATTACTAGCTGTGGAAACAAAAATCTTTTCTGTGCCAGTTTCCTCATCTGTAAAATATGGATATTAATACTTTCTGCTGCATAAAGTTTTTATAAAGGTTCAATGAGCTATTCTATGTAAGACTGACAATATTAAACATGAGAAAACTGTTGGCTATTCTTGTGACTCACAAATGGAGATTGCTGCCTCCAGACTCTCTTTAGTTCAAGTTTAATTAACTTCTTTTGCCTACTCAAATTAGCAATTTGACTCCCTCAAACTCTTTGTGAACCAAAGACAAAATAATTTAGGGGTATAGTAGATTTAAAGAGATCTATTATATCAGTAGTAAGTCAATTATAAGCAAATCATTCGTCAATAAATGTTAGCCTAGGAGAGTGATGAATAAAATGGTGTTTCAATAGCGGAAACCTAACTAGCCTGTGTCTCCTGCAATGCGATCTTACTCCATCTTCTTTGCCTTGCTAGCCCACATCTGGCCAAGCTGCAATCCTACAGTTTTTATTAATAAGATGGTACATTTATTTAATCTATCATCCTCACCTTAAGTAAGAATCACTGGGCTAGAAAATGTCATATGGAACTTCAGGATCCTATGTTTCTGAGGAATTTTCCTCTTGAAAAAAACGTTAATTACTAAATGTCCACTTCAAATATTGCATCTTGTTATGCTAAGAAACGTTTTGGAAGTAATACTAATGGAGAACACTTAACACCCACACCTGCCCTATTCTCATCTGTAAGAACACTCACTGCACAGTATGTTGTCACACCAAACTCCTGCTGGACATGTAGCTCACTGCTTCTTTTTAACTGGATACTCTATTTGTTATTGAAACCTAAAGTGGTCATTAATCTGCTTTGAAATACAGGTCATCACGATTCTTCTATTTCATAAATGTATACCCCCGAACCATAAGCAGTTAATAAAACATATCCGCAGAGCCAATAAAATGTGTACTCTTCCATTTCTGTGCGAGCTTTCTATGTTCTTTGTAGCTGAAAACTTTTTACTTCTACCCAGAAGAAAAGGGCAGAATACCGGCACAGCTCGGGTTTTGGAGGTAGTTGTTACAATGCACAGAATCCCTCCTATATTGCTCAATGAACAAACACAGTGAGATGTGTATGTGGCTCAAGGGGATGTCACACTTCTCTCCCTCCAAAGGCAGCTCTCAGCGGTCACTCCCAGCGCCTCACTCTGCGCTACACAGCTGCTCAGCTAGCACGCAGCAATGGAGACCCAAGAGGACACACATGGAGAAGGAGCTGACCTCCATTTTGCCTCCCTGGGAGGAGGCCGAACCCCTCTGCCATTTCGGCAGCTATCTCAAGCGCCCCTCCTAACCCCAAAGATGTCCTGGCTGGCTTTAGTGGTGTGCTGGCAAGCAATCGAAACTTAGAGTCAGGCAAATGTGAGCTCGAACCTCGAATTAATCACCTGGCCCTGTATTCTATGACCTTGCGCAGATCTCTGTACCTCTTTCTCAGATTCTAGATTCTTAAAATCAAATGACTAGTAATGAGGATTAAGATTAGATAAGACATGAAAAAAATTAATTAATTTAAAAAATAGTTAAAAATAAAAGTAGTTGGTAAAAAAGCTGGGGCTTAATAAATGAATGACTGGCAGTCCCCTTCCTTTGGACTGTGTGCGGGCTTTGGAGGGGGCAGCAGATCCCAGCATGTCTACCCATTTTATCAAATTCTGCACTCAACTTTAATGAGGTATTTATCGTTTATCCCCCCTAGAATAAAACTGGCATTGGGTCTCACCATAAAGTAATCAGAGGGAAATGTTAAGAGAGGAATGAAAAAAATAAAATAAAATAAAATAAGAAAAACTAAATTGTACTCAGAGGTTCAATATTCTTCTCACTGGATGCTTTTAAAATTTGCAGAGTTCCACTAGGCCCATTTGGTGGGGAATATATCTTTTTCCATGGTTTATAAAAATCAACACAAAACAGAAACAGCAGGCACAGAAGTGCTACATGCCTGTTACCAAGAGGCCTTTCATAGAAGATGACAGAAGAGGTATCTTAGAGGCACAGGCATCTTCACCGCCATCCCTTCTGCCCTTCCGTTTGTTCTTTTTAAAAATGACTGCAGCAGACACGGGGTGACGGCTGTCTGTCGAGGCCTCCGTGTTTCCCCTCACCCTCGCTCACACACGGGAGTTTTTTTCTCGTGCTTTCCTTTGCTTGGAAAATATAAAGAAATGACTGGAAACAAATCCGTCATTCTACAGTCTATTGATTAAGCCACACTAAATCAGGGTCACACTGGGTGTGCTTTGGGGGAAGGGAAGCAATCGATTCAAGGATGCAAAAAAAAAAAAAAGAAAGAAAGAAAGAAAAAGAAAAAGAAAAAGAAAACACAGCTGTTTCAGCCCTTTTTTTTACCTTGTTACTAACATTCAGGCTGTGAGTCCTGAACATACTGCCCAAGGGCAATAACGAACCAGGGCTAGGGAAAAGGAAAGCAAGTTACTAACTACATCACCCTGCTTCTTGAGTTTGAGAGAAATGGGTGCTGGTAAAAGATTTATCCAGAGAGGAAGACAGTTCAGCTCTATCTCACTTATCTCTGGAAAAATGCATGTGAATGGAGGCTGCTAAATAAGTAATTTACAATTTCTCCATTTAAATAAAGCAAAGAGGGTTACATTGTATATAGTCAAGACTGACCCGTTTAGTTCCAATAACTGTAATTCATTATTTTCAGAAATACTTTCTGCTAAAGATGGAAACAATTTTAAACAGGTAGCTGGCTACCTATGTTTTTATTCTATAAGGGTTCACCACAGTTCAGATCTCTCCTAAGTATAACTCATGCTCCAGGTCTTCGCTAGGGCATTTTTTATTCTAAGAGGAATTCCCTGTCCCTCAAAGGCTGTGCTGGATTACTCCAGTCACCCATTCTCTATGGCACTTAACTGCCTTCTCAGGATTGTATATCTCCCCCACTGGCCTGTGAGTACCATGGAGTGTTATTCACTTCTGTTTTATTCCTAGTGACTTGCACGGGGCTCACATATTGGCCTCCCTGAAGCAACATAAAGTGCCTAAAAGCAAAAACCATGACTTGATTGCTTCTGGAAGGCCAGACAATGCAGACTATTAACAGATGCATAAAGGGAATCCACACCTCTCAGTAACAAGTTTTCCAGATAGCCTCTCCCAACGTTGATTCCACACTCAACTCAAGACAGAAATCACACTGATTTTTAAAACGATAGTATGGCTCTCCTTAGGAGAGAAGAAAATTAAAAAACACGCTCTCCCAAAATAATATGCTCATAAAATTGAAGATCATCTCTGCTTATAACTATAATTTATACTGAAGTATAATGACCCTCTTTAGTAAAACTATATTTTCAAATTTGGAACGTCATTGAAATACAATTGTGTCTGTCAAGGGGTTTGGGATGGATTAATTAACACAGAACTCCCAATGATGTGTTAAGATCCATGCTAAAAAGATGTTCTCAAGTAAAATTTTGATATTCATAATTTTATTTTTCTGTTCTCAATAACAAAACTAATAACTGCTTGATAGCTATGAATGGCAGGCTCTTTTTGGGAGCGAATGTTAATTACAAGCAGAAAAAAATTGACATCAGTGATTTTCTTTTGCTGGACTTCATTCATTACCATTAAGTTAATAAGAAGCCTAAAATTGTTTTTTATTTTAATCATGCCTCTCAATTCCTAGAAGAAATGACATTTTACCATACTAGACTAAGAGCAACAACAAAAAAGAGACAATACCTGCCGCTTCTGATGATCTCCCTGGCTGTTTTCCGATCTTCCTGCACACGTTAAATTAGATGAATGAGGTTTTTAAAATTTTTTTCCTAAGTGTCATTTGTTAATTGGAAATGCTCTTCTGTATCTATCTCCTTTCAAGTCCCCATATCAGATATTCTTCCTCAGGCTCATGGTTTAATTCCTAAACCTGAACTTCAAAAGTAAAATACAGGCAAATAAATAAAACTACAAATTGTACCACATCATTTCACAATAGTAGAGTCATCAGCAGTCCCTGACCTTTATTGGCACCAGGGACTGGCGCTCCTATGAGAATCTAATGCCTGAGAATCTGAGGTGGAGCTGAGGCGGTGATGCCAGCGCTGGGGAGCGGCTGCAGATACAGATGAAGCTTCGTTTAGCTTGACTGCCACACTCTCCTGCTGTGTGGCCCAGTTCCTAACGGGCCATGGCCTACTACCGGTCCACGGTCTGGGGCTGGGGTACCCCTGGTCTAGCTGATGTTAATTTACTGAGACACAACATATATAAAGAATCAGGCCTGAATCGATTAGTTTAAATAATCGCCAGTGTTGTTTTTGGAAATATTTTATGCTAAAGATGAAAACATTTTTTAAGCAGGTTGCCACCTACCTTCTTATTCTATAAGGATTCACTACAATTCTCACAAATTTGTTTAACCTAAATTTGTCTGTAACAGGTATTTTCATCTGTATTCTGCTGCCAATTCATTTGCACCGTTATTTTAATTAATAGGTCATTCATCATTTTACTAGAGCTTTTTCTGTATTTGAGGAGGCTATTTGTTACCTTCTTAGTATTTTTCGAACTTAAAAATAATTATCACTATTCCAGTTACATACTTTGGATACTTTACAAGGTGAAATTCATTTTCTATTTCTTCCAATCACCAATTTTTCCAATGTCTTTGCATAGGCAGAAAAGAAGGGAGCATATTCTGTGGATTATTATGAAAGCCCCCGAAATGATCACTTACCATTAAAGCTTAAAATTCAGCCCTTAATAATTTAGGTGTAAGCAATCTTTCCCTCAGTCCCTCTGGACTACAAATCCTGTGGTGGCGCAGTATATCCTATTACTTTACTATGAATGAACCCTGAGCAAGAAGAAAAGGAAAGAATGGCTAGGCCCAGCACTAAGATAAGAGGAAAGGGGCGGATAGGCCAACCCCCTTCAGTTTGTTCTGTCCATAACCAACAACCCCCAAATGCTAACACCTCTCAGATCATGTAAAAGTGGTAATCCATTTAGCCATTTTCAGTCTCTATGACAACAGCCTCTACAAATATCATTTATCAGGACCTCCCTGTGTTTCAAGTATAGTTATAAAGCAAGTTAGCTACATCAGCTCATCTTCTAACAACCCCGGAAGGCTAAGGGTCTGATTCCTATTTTCCAGATGAAGAAACTGAGGCTTATGGAAGTTCAGTGACTAAAAGAGGAACAGAACTTGATTGGTTCGACTCTAAAACCTGGATCTCAGTACTATATATTTCTGCCTTCGGGGCTAAACAACCTTCCTCACAGCTCCCAGAATCCTAATGAATTTAAGGTGCTCCTTTAAATTCCTACCAAGGCTTATTTTGCATGCAGGATTTTTATAATCCTTTACTCATACATGCACAGAACCAGTGCTGGAATGGCAGAGTGATCGCTCCATGCACGACTTTATTTCTTATTAAGAAAAAACTCCATGTATTAGAGACCTTATATTATGAGTCTCAAAGGGGAAAAAAATACATGATATCTATGAGGAAACTCATTTCTTCCCATGGCTGCCTGTATCTTTCCTGACTAGGTTTCTTAATTATAGTGAGACTTTCTTACCTCCCATCCACTCCAGCCTAACATATTTAAATTTCTCCAGCTGAATTCTCTGCTGTCCTGGGCATTATGATGTCTTTACTCTCTCCTCTCTCACACCAGGCGAGTATAAAGACAAACAGCCGTGGAGCAAGCAACACCGTTCTCACATCTTTGTATCTTGTTCACTGCGAACTCCGCTGTACGGTTCAGAAACGGGGAGGTTGTTTGGAGAGTGACAACAGAAAAAGATTCATAACATTGGACTTCATTTTCCTTATGTCCAAAGGCAGGAAGAGGGAGCTATACAGGGAAGAAAATTCAGCTATAAAGGGAAAGGTACTGGCTGAGTTTTAGAGGGTTTCCAAGGAATGGAGGAATGTTTGCAGAGCTGAAGACCCAGAGAAAGAAAAGATTAGGGGAGGCTATTTACCCTATTAACCTGCCAGAGAGAAGCACAAGTTCCACAAGGTAAATGTAACGTTGTGTTTGTGTACAAATGCAAGATAATACGAAAATACTAGAGCAGTCTGTATACCCTCTGAAAAATAACTCCGAACGCACAACTTTACAAATAAAATTTGTACTGTCTTGGTACAGTGGGCATTTTCAACTGTGACAGGCAAATACGAGAACTGTTTCACCATGGTAAAGTACAGAGGATTGTCTTGACCTTAAGGGAAAAACAGTTTATAAAAGCTGAGTTATAGTTTTAGATTTCAAACCAATTCAATGTAATAGAGAATCTGAAAATATAATATCTACATACACATATAAAACATTACTATTGCCAATATTAATAATGTTCTTCTCCTCTCTGAGGTTTCATTAGAAGACACCCTTTGGGCCATCAGAATCTGCAGGAAAATACTACAGACAACTGCTCCATTATAGATGCTAATATATAATGTCAGGTCATGAAACCCTTCGAGGACACAATCTTGCTTATTTACTAATGTTGCTCTCTTCCTAAAACTGACCCTAATTAGAAAATTTGAAAATAGTGAGCACTGCCATTGTTATAGTTTTAAATTCCTAAAAAAAAAAAAATTTGACCCTGAGGTTTGTACTCTTTTTCTTCTTTTCACCCTGGAAAAAGCAGGGTTAATATTTAAGACCAAATAGGGTCTACTTTAATACAATGCTCGGCATGTGAGTTTTTAGGATATTGCCACAAAAGCATAAAGCCGTTTTATTTTTACACATATAAGTAAAGATGAATATTATGAATGGGAGTTTGGAGAATGAAGACACTATCAAAATTCCATAAAACAGCAAAAACGGCCAACTGCTCCGAGGCTCTACCACGACTTCCTCTTCCCCCCACTATTCCTCCTTCTCGCTGGATGCAAGTCACTCTCTCTTTTTTCTTTTTCATTTTTTTGGTTTTCCTGGCCACTCTCCACGCCTTCCCTTTGCTGCATTCCCTCTGCTTAGTGGCTTAAATGGAACGTCAACGCTTTGAGTTGTTTTTTTTTTTTTAAACAACTGTTGTTTGTAGTAAACAAAGCAGTACAATCTCTATATTATGTTAAAGATAAATTAAATTGCTTATATTTCTCTAAGAAAAAAGGAAAGCAAGAAAATGGCATTTACCAGTATGTAGCCTTCAAGTTATTCTGAGATCATCAAAAGAAAAAACTTTCTACCATCTTCCATTTGTCTTCATTAAATATACACTACACTTCTAGGCTTTTGTGAAAGGAATCACAATTCATATTTTTTCACCAATAAATTTCAAAAAGCACATCCTTATAAGTACTTAGGTTGGTAGCTTTTCATCTACACTTAGAATATTCACTGTGAATCTCAAAGGAAGAGTGACAGTGATAAGCCATCGACATCACAGCCAAATTACCTGGAAAAGAAAACTGACCAACTTTTCTGTTTATCTCTGAGCTAATAATGATGATCAATCTACCAAACCACCTGCCTACTAGTTTCAGAGTTACCAAAAGAGGTTCTTGTGGGAAATTTTAATACCAGACAGTAGTCCTCAGAGTAACATGTCAAATGATCCTATGCAATGAATGAGCAATCTGCATTATGGTTTCACCTTACAAGGCTAATTCATATTATAAATGATCCAAAACCTATTTCTATTAGTGTCAACAAATCTTTTCTTATGATAATACAATAATTTTTCAGACTAATGAAGCAGGATGTTTATCTAAAAATGTTCAATTCAAAACAAATACAGAATCTGTAGTGCTAAGAAACTAGGTGTTGATTTTTTAAATTTTGTTTTCTGATTTTTTAATTTTTGGAAGATATGGATCCTTTTCCTCTACATTTATGCAAGTTTGATTGAAAAGTTTCTGCTTCAGTTCCGAGTTTGATCTTCTTGGCTATAATATCTTCCTTGGCCTAGACCCTAATGAGACTAAGTCTCTACACATGCTGTCAATCATCTACATCAAAAGCTTCAGCGAGGAGGAAGCTGCTTTTTATTATGGAACTCTGAGGCCCTCTTTGGGGAGAAAAATGGAGAAATGTGCTGTATGACTTCTTTCAGTTTTGCTTCTTTTTCACATGGGAGTACTCAGGACATATTCGAAAAGCCTCTCTGGGTCATTATAATTAAATTAGTAAAGAAACTCATTTGCCCTCCTTTTCATATTTCTTTGGGGATACTCAAGAAATGTCCATTCTAGAAGTAAAACTGACCAATCTTGATGCTAAGAAAGCTTTATGAACAACTTCTTTCTATTTCAGGATAAAATAATCTCGAAAATAAAACACATCTCCTGTTTTTTTTCTCTTTGAATTTCTTCTACTATAGTATTTTTACAGGTTAAAACAGTGAATATCCAGCACTGTAGCTTACTGATCATATCTCATGATCAGAATACTACTCCTGATTTGGGCTTTAATACCATATGAGAAGTTGGCCAGAATTATTGGGATCAAATGTTAATACGAGATTCACTTCTTTGTCCCAGGGCATAAGTACTAGAGTCAGGGACCTCAAAACAGCCATCCCATTAGTTTTAAGTGGTACTAGTTATGGTTTATAATTTAGAGCCTAAGTCATACACAGACAGAAACATGGACCATGTAAGGTTTTGGCTCTTTCTATAAGAAAACACCAACTTAAAGATTAAAAATAAGATTAAGTAGCCTTCAAGGGCAGAATTTTCATTCTAGAAAGGAAATAAGCAACCTCAAGTTACTGCCAGTGGGAGGAATGACAGAGTTTAAAGCTCCATTTCACAAATTAAATTCTGGCTGCATTTTAACATCAAGACTTCTTTTTTTCCCTTCACAGCGCCAGAAATACATTCCAGAGCCAATGTTCTCAAGTGAAAACATACAGTATTTAGACAAGCAGCAATTCGCTAGTAATGTTTCCACATAATCATTTCACACACGATTGCTAATCATGCCATGTGAGGGAAATCTGTAAACTAGGGAACATATATGTGGCCATAAAATTAAATGATCAAACTGATAAAGGAAAAATGGTCAAATAAAAGAGTGTCCTAGGCTAGTTCAGAGAATAAAGTCTATTTTGGAGAGTTTTTAGATACTCACAAAAGGGTTGAAATCTGTACGGTAACCAAATCTTTGGAATATAAATGCTCTCTTATTCCTGAAATGCTTAGCTAAAATTATTTTTCCCCAAAGTAGTAACATAATTTTCAGTAGTTTCCCATTCAGTCACTTAACATCGTAACTTCTAAGGAACTGAGCTCTTAAAAAAATCACTTCCTGAGGCCCATTCCAACAGTTCGCACTCCCCCGCCTCCCCCTTTAAAGCCAGCAAGGGAGAGCGGTGCCCATGGGCTGGGACAACATCACGGCTTCCCAGCGAAGCCTCTTGCTGAGGAGAGACGCATGGCTTTCTGAGCGGCTCCATTTTGCTCCTCTTACACAAAAGGAAAGACACAGAGGGTGGCGAGGGAAAGCAAGAGCGAGGTTTACGCAGAGGAAAGCCAAGAGAAACACTCTGACAGGCACACCAGTCCCTCCCGCCTTGAGAAACACAAATGAGCATGGAAGAAGTAAAGTTATAAATAATATTCAGTGTAAAAAAGTAGTAATGTTTCACACATGGCAGGATCTGGCAGAGTGTGTTACGGAGCCAGCTTATGAAATGCTTAGCTATCAAATTAATTCCAGTTGGCTGGGATATGAACCCTGTCACATATATTGAAAACTTGATGAAACATAACTAAATGTAATGATAAAGAGCAATGAAAGTGCTGCTGGAAAAGTAATCATGCAGCTTCGGGCTTGTTTAATGATTTTGTCAATATCTCGAGACGAGGAATTCCACGAAACCAGAAGAAACCTTCAGGGGGATTCTGCAAACATTAGGAAGAAATTATACAGAGTTTGTAACACCAGTGATTTTAAAAAGGCGAGGGGGTATTATTTTAAAATAATAAGCTCAAGAAAATGCTTAACATTAAATTTCGAAGCTTAAAATGGTTTTTCCTTTAAGAGTGGTACACTGAAGCTTAACACAATACAAAAAAAAAGAAAAAAAGTTTCAGGATCCATAGCAAACTACCACAGAGAAAAACCACCCCTTTCCTCTCTCTTTCTTCCTGTATCTAAAGCACTAGATGGAAAAGCGCAGGGATATTAAGAGACATTAACAAGCACAATTAAGTCTGTCCATTGCTTTCGTTTCATAAACTGGTCTTGGCGTTGTGTCCCCGTAAGTCACTGTTTTAAGTATTCCTCAAACAAAAGATGTAACAAACTGTCGCACATCCTTTCTAGAAAAGCATAAACACTAAATGAGCAAGTGAATTTTAAAAATAAAATTTCTGAATTAAACTGCTAACCATTTATTCAAACTTTTCCAAATAAATATATAGATGTTTATAAGAGTAAGGCCCAGCAAGATGATAACAAATGGCCCGGGTAAGTCCAAACTGTTTTTCTCCGGTTTTATGGCCTTGCTTTAAAAAAAGGAACGAGGACTATATCATACATCAGGATATATCTGTATTTAAAATCAATTCATAACAGCATCACAAAAACTAAAATATTTAAGAACAGTATTATACTTGTCATATATCATTGAAAAAAAGGAGAGCCCACAATGGCAGAAGTTATTTGAGAAATAATGTACTACCACGAAATATAGGAAAATGCATGGCTTCCAAAGATAATATTGACAGAAAATGTTTATAGAGAATACATTCCTGCAGGTAACAGAGGAGTTCATGTCACCTCATACCAAGACCCAAAGCTAACAGAGAAATCGCAATGTTCTATTTAAAGAATATTCAAGTGTTACTTCTTTCTTGCAATAGAGACATCTCTTTTAAGTAAATTAAAGCCCAATTAGAAGCATCATGGAAGAGTCTGAGTACCTGAGAAACCTCCTATTTTAAGGGTTTTGAATGGAGTCACACCCTGAAATACAGGTAACAGGAGGAGGTTAGAGTTCTGGAGTATCTCTGCCTCTCCATTTACAATAGTGTGATCTTGGTCAAGCTCTGTCAACTCTCTATGCCTCAGGTGACTTAGCTATAAAATGGAGATGATTAGAGTACCTACCACACAGAATTGAGGTAAAGACTAAATTAGATGATACGTTTTAAGCATTTAAAACACTAGGGCTCGACAAAATTTGTTTATATTATTACTTACTTGAGTTGACTGAGACCTTTACAATACATAAGCAGATTGCAAAAGTGAAACCCAGAACGTACACTTAGATGATCACTTCCATCCTACATTATCATTCTAACATTCCTAGAATTCAGAATGCTTCAAAAACGATTATTTACTCTCTTGTATATAATCCAAAATACAAGGATTCAAGACGTATGCTCATTACCATTTCTAGATACAAGTAGGGAACAATATTAATGTTCCAGAAATTCAATGTTTGCATGGCATCAAACTTTTGGTGGCAAATTGGATGTGAGCAATGCAAGCAAAATCACTATGATTGCATCAATAACCTGATTCCTTATGGGTTCAGTGATAGTCTTCCTGGAGTTTGCTATGATAATCAGTACAGACAGCATTGATCCATTAAGGACTATGCCTGCTGTCTTAATGCATTCCCTCAAATAATTCAATCGTGTCTGTTTAAGAAAGACTTTGCGTTATCTTAGGGACATTCAATTACTACCAGGTTTCTCAGGATACGCTAATACATTTAAATTATAGAGGGGCTTCCTGATTACATTAAAAATGCATCCATCTTCCCCCTTCTTGTCTTTGCAGAAGGCATGCCACAGGCTTTGTCATAACCAAATGAAACTTTTCCTAGGCTGGGGTTGCTAATTATATTTTCGAGAGCAACTGGTTCTTTCTCAGAGGTTATTCATCATCCATCAAATAAAATAATATCTGAAATATGCATAGCACACATAAATACATTTTATCCATCTCCTGTGTAAATACATGAAGACAAATCCCAAGAGTGGGTTTTAGCAGAGATTCTAAAAAGACTGGGAAGAAACTAAAAGGAAAAACAGAAATCTTAGAAATATCAAGATTATCAGAAAAAGCTCACTCTACAGAGAAAGAGGGAGAAAAGCATAAGATATAACTAATGTTTGGAAGAAAAACTATCTACTCCCTTAGTAGATTGCTAAAAAGATTTCATTCGAAATGTCAGCAGAGGCTTCCATCCTCTCCCCATTTCAAACTACAAATAAAACTTCCTGTAGAAGCATGGAAACCTATGACAAAATTCCTCTAACATTTACATCTGAAATGATTTTTCTTCTAGAGAAAAGAGAATGTATGGGGAAATGAAATTTTTAACAGCCTCTGTGATGTTCAGTAAGATAGCAGTATGTTTGCAAACCTCAAACCTGAGTAGCTTGTTGTAGCACCTTTTTCTGACAGGTGACATTAAACAAATGTCTCATACGGAAGGTTCCTCTGGTGTGAGAGCTCAGTTGGGGGAGGATAGGAGAGGGAAGGAGGAGCATCATATACTGTCATGGGAAATTAACAGTCTACCTTAAGGAGTTTTACAGACTATCATTTTTAATCAAACACGGGCAGCCTGCCAGCTAACGTAAGCACTAAAGAGAGCAAAATAAGTGACACTCTCTCTCGGCTTCATCTTCATCTCTACAACGACCTAAATAAGAATCAGCTCTCCTTAAACAACTGCACCACAAAACGCATTTGGAAATTTATCTTTGTAATTTATTTGGATATCAAAATTAATCCCGAGAAGGAAAACTGGATGCAAAATCTATTTTAGGGGGCAATGACCCTCATCACACAGGAGCAGAAAACCTGAACCATGAATTCTGCATCGTCACCCAACGACTACTTGTCTGTCCTCATTATCATTCTGGCAGTGAAAACTATAAGATACTATACTCTGCATGAAAAGCTTACATTATTAATTCACTCGCCAAGCATTTATTGAATCTAGTATGTGCTGGACATCATCAAAGTTCCAGGTATGCAAAGCTGATTAAAAAGATAAAAGTCACTAGCATGTTCTTTATGAGAGAGAAACCTATGCAACAAATATTCAGGGAATAATTATATGCTAGATGGACAAAGGCATAGAGAAAGGGGAGGAGTAAGAGAGGTATCAGATGTCCCAGAAAAGATGTTGCTAAGGGATGAGTAGAAAAATACCAGAAGAGAAGGAAAGGGCATCAAGTAGAGAGAAAACACATGCAAAGAAAGAGAGGATTGGCATAGCATCAAAGTTTGTGAAACTTCAAATCTTAATGTTTAAGATGGCTAAATAGACTACAGGAAGTAGACAGAATGACAGAGAATATCAGTTCAGTTTCAGAACTGAATCTGCATCCTGGACCCTGAGAGAGAGTTCAGGTTGGAGACAACAGTTTGAAAGTAATAGCTACGACTACTGCATGAGTGAGACAACGGTAGAGTGAGCAGAAGAGAGTTCGAGAGAGACTCAGTGGAGAACGTGGGTTGAGTGCGTTGAGAGAGCAGAACCTTGACAAGCCTGTGAATAATGGTCTGAAACGGAATTAGCGGCCACAGACATGATGGTGATGGAGGAGCAGAGGGAAAAGGTGGAAGCATGAAAGCATAGTTAGCTGTGTAAAAGGTTCACAAAATCAAGTGAGGGAAGACTGAAAAATACTCTTGAGATGAGGTGTGAGACGGTGACTGGTCAGTAGAATTCAAAGAATGGGAGGGAAGGGAAGGAAATGATGAGCAGAGAATATACTGGAACAGCTTGGGAGGGAGGAAAAGAGGAATCTAAGTGCTAGGTGGGAAGGTGTTAGGCATTTTAAGAAAAACAGATCTTGTAAAATGAGAGAGGTTTGAGTTGAGCTTATTTATAGGTCCCAGAGAGACAGCCATGAGAGAGAAAAAGAGTGAAGACACGGAAAGATTAGATCTAAAATAAACAAACAAGCAAACAAACAAAATACCACCACTACCCAAACCCCAGAGGGTGGGAAGGGCAATGAGAGTAAGACCAGAGAAAGAACTGCCTCTAAAAAGGAAAGGGCACATCAAGAAATGTGTCTCTACAACAATAAATTGCTAAGGGTAACGATAGAAAATTAGGGAAATTCAGCACTAGTGGAGTAAGGAAACTCTTTGTCATGGACTTTCTTTTATTCTCAAATTACCAGGATAACCTAATTAGGAACAAAATCTCCATAAAGGCCAGTACACTATCTCACACACAGAAAGCACTCAATATAAATATTTGTTGAAAAAATAAATTAAAAAATAACTAAATTAAAAAAATTTCCCCTAAAATTTAGTTTAAATACAGTCAACTCCTATTGTAGAAGGTGCATCTCGAAAACTCAATATATAAAAAACATGCCAAAGAGAAAATGTAATGAATTCAGACTTATAAAGCAGAGGGCCTTCCAAATTTCAGTGAAAAAAGTTGGTTCCTTTTTATTCTTCAGTGAAATCCTCATTTCAATTTTCTTGAAAGCTTCAAAATAAGGCAGAACTGCCGATTCATTCAGATGCATATCTGAGCACTGATGGGCCTCTACCGAACCTGCTCAGCATTTCTAATTTAATTTTAAAGAATGGATTTGGTGGTCTCTTTTCTTACAATTTTCTTTTCTATTCTTATTTCCAATTTACATTTAAAAAATAAACAAAATATGCAAAGCTATCGAGATATTGATAGCTTTGCTGATGCTAGCGCCCTGAGCACACTGGGCAGAATGAGAACGGCCTGTGGTCTGCACAGCATCACTGAGTAGCCACCGGGAGAGGCTGCAGATGTATTAAAACTCAGGGGAAAAAAGTGGCTATGATGAATGTGACCGTACAGGATATATTATCGTCTAACAGCCAAGTAGCTGACGTGAAGATGATGAACAAATATAATTAAAAATAGGCTCCAGATAGTATGAAGTGGTTAAAGACATATAGCTTTTAATATTCAAGAATTAAAATATAAGAATCTGAAAACCTATTTAAAGAATATTTAATATCCATCAAGTCTATTTTGTGCTTTTACAACCGGCCCACCTACTTACCTATGATTTGCATGCTCATTTACTCAAAATATTTTAACTTTAATGGACCAGAACCATGTGATTTACAGTCAGTAACTACTCACTCACTACAAATATGATAGAGCTTCCCAATTAGACCCATGTGTGCTCATTGTTTCCCGTGATAATTCTGTGGCCAGCAGGAGCTTATGGTTAGTCCCTCAGGTGACACTTCTCCTCTCCCTTGACTGAATTTTGTTGTTTCCAAATACTAGCCTACATATTGATGTATGCCGAAGAATATTGATTAAAGTTGTCAACTATCTTCCTTTGAAAAGAATGTTTCATAATTTTAAAGTACTGTTTTCTTGGTGTTGAAATTCCTTCTCTTCAATAAAACTGGCAACCAGTGTTAGCTGCCAATTATTTTTTCATTGATTGATTCATAAATCCCAAAGTCTGAAAAATAGAGTTAACTAATTTCAGTTTTCCTGGCTTTTATACCCAATGCTGTAGGACACAGTCTGTATTCATCATCTAGACCACATGGCTTCTGGGCACCCTGGCTCATCACCTGGCTACACCATGCCCCAAACCCCAAGACCTCTTACTTGCATGAGAGGTTCCTTGGCCCAACAAAACAGGAAGAAAATGAAAAGATTCTTAAAAGTTTGCTTTGAAGATGTTTAAATTATAAGCAGTTTTATAACTATACGATGCTAAAAAGTTGTCATTTATTCCAAAATAATGATTGAATATTGTTTTTATAACTGTAAATTTCAGTGGTATCTGACACGACGTAAATGAACCCATTGCTGCTGCTACTCCCAACAACGTGGGTGGCTAACACAGACATAATGTCACACGAGGAAACCATACACCAAAGACTACATATTGAATGATTCCATTCATGTGAAGTTCGTGCACGGGTAAAACCAATCTATTTATAACAACAGAAATGAGAATAAGAGTTACCTCCTAGGAAAGGGCATTGACTATCAATATGAGGAAGTCTCTGGGGCACTGAAGATGATCTTATTAATGTTTCATATTCTGATGTGAGCCACGGTTACACTTGTGTACACATAAGTAAAATTTCATACAAATATATTAATACATGTTTGAGGATTTATGCATGTTAATATATGTATGTCACCTCTTAATCAAAAAGAAACAGAATAGCTTTTAAAATATTTACGGATTCTGAAGTCAGAGAACCCAATTAAGATAGTTCCATATTCTTTCACTAACCGGTGATCTCCTAGAAACTTTCTGGCATTACACGTCTTCTTTCCATATCAAATGCTTTCTCATCTACTTACAATGAGGAAGCTTACAGGAGTAGGCTTTAAAGAATGCTCACTGAGTTTAACAATAGTAATCACCAAATATTCCAATTCTTCCATAAGTACTGAAAACTATGGTGAGGAAATCACAAACTCCAATATCTATTTCAATTGCAAAAGAAAAGCACAGACCCAGAACTTCCAAGTTCAAAACCTTACTAAAGGTTAAGCAAAAATTTGCTCTTACCAAAAAATGAAATTAAGGTAATTAAAAACTAAGTCTTCTATAAAACTTCCACCTTTGTTCTTTAGATCTCACTGCTCTTGCTTCTCTTGTTGGAATCAAAGAATTTCCTTTCTTAGTTATTAAATAACAGTCTCAAGAAAATATTGTTGCTTAGTTTGAGGGGTTTTTTGTTCATCTGTTTTTAACTACAAAAAGAAAATGGGTTTCTTGACTGTGAAATGGAAAATATTTCACCTGTGATATGACATATTTAAACAAACAGTAGGCAATAGTAATGATTAATGTTCAAATGACAATTACTAAATGTAAAAAAAGTTTAAAATGACAAAGGAAGAGCCCATGGTGTCATATAAAAGCCCTTGTAACAGAGTATACAAAGCAGAAATAAGAGAACAAAATGAAAAGGAGTGTGAGTGTGTTTTCTGACGGGCAAGGGGAATGTTAAAATAATTTTCCAAATCATATAGAGAAGCAATGTATAGCCAATACCCAAAGGAATATGTTATTAAGGTTTTTCCTCTAGGTATTCCTGTGATATTTTTGATACCAAATTACATTATCAATCTAGGTTTCAAAATCAGATGTAAATGGGCCTGGGGCTGGACATAAATATATTTCATCGAATGCTGAATAAGCATATTTTGGCTATTGCAGTCCGAGACAAATACATGTACGGAATACATAAAAAGCAACACATAAATTATGTAAACATTTTGCACTGAAAAGAATCTCCTCTACTGTCTTTTATATGTAAGTTTCCAATAAAGTTAATTAATAACTATAAAATTTAATTATGAAAATCTGCTTTGAAAATGTCAGCTTAAATTGAGGTCAAAATCACAGTTGTCATGATGGTTTTAGGTTTATTTGGAAATAGACTTTTAGTCTCATATTAGCTTTTACCACGGAAGCAAGTCAGCTTTCTTTTTGCCTTCAGAGTCACTGAAAGAGTTAACTTATACTCACCCTGTACCAGTTACTGGCACAGGAAAAGAAAAAATAATACAAGAACAGAAGTAGAGAAGGAAAAAAAGAAAGCACAGAAGGAACTCCATGGTAGGGAGGGGCAGCATTCCTCTCATACAGCTGTGACATGAGTTTCCCTCCTACCCTTGTGTTGGAAAGAAGTCAAAGCGGAAATGACACAGAAGTCAACTATAACTCCTTGACCCTGCCGAGGACCACCATCGGCATTAAATGAAGGAGAGGAAAGTAGCCCAAATGAGTAGCCCAAATGAGTGAGGAAAGTAGCCCAAATGGAAGAAACCTATCAATCCGGAGCTCTGAGTTTTCACAGTATAGTAGGAAGACTTATGATCGTGGATTTAAAGAATGTAGACCTGACAATTCAGCATCTAGTCAACTGCGTCTTGAATTCGGCTTCTGATTAAGCATTTCCAGGAAGGACACCACGTTCCAAGGCAAGCTTTCCTATTTTTGGATTGACTTGTTCATTAAAAAATTTATATAGAGTCAAATCTCTTTAACATCCAACACACTAGTTCTGATCCGGATTTATGAAACAAGAAAAAACAAACTGCTTTATTTCTTTTAAGGGATAGACATCCATATATTTGAAAACAGATAGCAAATCTTGTTTTCCTTCTTGTTTTCACTAACATTTTCGGTTTCTTACTATTGCTCTTCATAAGGAACGGCCTGTATGTTTCTGCTGACGCGACTTACCTTTTCTGACAGTGTTGTTGAGATGTGCAATGATAATGTGTTGTGGGTCGGAGCCTTGACTGACTCTCCATTTTACTCGGCAATAAAAAATTGCCAATTAGTTGCAATCAGTGTCCACTCATATATCACACATCATATTTTGAAAATACAAAAGTAAAAGCTTAGAAAAAAAAATGTTAATCTCCAAAAGTCAGCCAGTTTGAAGGTTAGAAGGATTTAAGATTTTTAATATGAATTCAAAAGCGGTTACTCAAATGTGGGGTTTGAAATCTAAATATCCCGCCACTCAGTTGCTTCATAGGCCTTCACAGGTCAGATAGTCTGAAGACAGCAATATTTTTCATAATTCTGGGGTCAGGGAAAAAAATGTTGTGTTTCATAAAAATGCAACAGGGTAGCCACATTTCCCCCCATGTATGAATAATGTATGATCTACAATGTTATTTTCCAGACTATCTAATCACCAGCATCTTTCAAAATGTCTATATAAGCTTCAGCTCATTAAGAACAAACATGTATCTGTATAAAAATATACCTGTGAACACTGAGGATATTCCTCCAAATACCAAAGCACACATCAAACTGACATGGTGGGTCAACTTTTATGCATTTTGCAAAGATAAAAATATTGGGAAAAGAAATATAGAATAATTATTCCAGCTTGTGACATTCATGCTTACCCTAAATAATAATACTTAAATCCTTCTTTCAAAATGAACCACACACACACATACCCCCCACACACACACATGCAAGAAATTATCCAAGAGCTACTGGACACGTTCTAAATAAAAGTGAAAATCTAACAGAAATAGAACAAGAAGCTAAATAAGAAAGCTTTTAAAGCAAGGTTTCTTCTATTAGAAAAGGTTTTATCATTTTAGAAAGGTATTCCACTATTAATGAAAGCTGATAAGCAAAACTTACTTTATGGAACCGTAAACTTTTAATGTAGTAAGAGAAAAGCAAAAAAAAAAAAAAAAAGTACCTAAAGTTCTACTAAATAGACTCAGATTTTGTTTTACAAAAGTCAGAGTTTAGAATTAATGTTATAAAAAAAGTAAATTTCTAAATTCACCTTTATATTCATTATAATTTATCCTATAGCATACTTTCTAGTTATGACAGAGGTAAAAAGACGCAAAAAAAACATGTAGTGCACCATTTTTTAGGTATGAAAGATTGATGTATTTCAATATCATTACTAAACTAAAAATAACTTTCCTTGTATTTTTATTCATATCTGATGAAAAAAAAAACATTTACTTCAACAAATATTTGCCAAGCACTCCTATAAGTTGCCTATTAATTCTTTAAACAAATGTTTATTGTATGCTCCATTCATACAGAAGATATATTTGGACCGCAATCCTTCCTTCATTGTGGAAGTACTGTTAGGAAAGATGCTGAGAATGAAAAGATCATGGGGACACAGCTCCAGGATGCTACAGGAATCGGGAGTCTGGAGACTAAAAACGGTCTCAGCAAACACACTCATTTGTAAGCGAGAGTTAGGGCCAGAAAATGTTGAAAAGACCTTTTGTGCTAGACTAATATATAGAATTCATATGCAGTTAAGTGATTATCACAGAATTATTTTCTATTAAAAAACAAAAGTTAGATTTGAACCAAAAAAGAAAAAAAAAAAACACAGGCCTTCTGCAAAGCAGCTGAGCAAACCATATTACTTCTTTAGGAGAAAACGATCTACACTTCAGCCACTTCAGCCACAACTCTTCTTTAGAAACTCTCATAAACCTGAAACGTCACACGGGATAACTCCTTAGGAACATCTTGATGGGCTTATGGCTTAACAATATCTGCTCGATATCTTTGGATAATACTGTCAAAGCAGGCTAGCTCAAAGATTTATTTTCCATTTTAGGACACATAATTGTTAAGAGTGACAGAGGATTTTCACTACACTAATTACAGTAGTGCTGATAACGTCACCCTTAAAAACAGGGCTTCCTGAGTGTCCTAAATCCAGTAAAGGAAGTCTAAGAAAACAGTTTTTCCCGACAGCCATTACATGAGGCAATCTCTAAGCCTTAGAAGTCATTCAAAGTTTCAGATCTAGTCCCATAAGTTTCTTGCAAATCTAAATATAACAGTCTCCTTTTTGTTTAAACCAAAAGGAGAAATTTTAGCCTTGACTATTGGTGTACAAGCTCCCTATTCGCAAGCCCCAACATGCACCTCAGCACCCCACACCCCTATTCACATTAGCCGGCTCGCTGTTGTTGAACGAATTCATCCTCTATTTACTTTCCATTTCCTCTGCCTCAGTCATTCTCCCCCAGATATACACATGGCTTCTCTCTCACCTTCAAGTGTAATCAAATGACACGTTCTCAGAAAGGCCTTCCCAGGTCACCCTGTCTAAAATAGTGCCCTCGACCACGGCCACCAGCCATTAATATCTAATTCCTAACTCCTCTGTTCTTCATGAACACTTCCTAAAACCTGATACTGTTACCCGCGTGTATTAGTCAACTTTTTTGGCTGATTTTTCCATTAGACTAACTTCCATTTGGGCAAAGACTTGTTAGTCACTAGATGCAAAAACTTGGCACAAAGTAAGTACTCAATAAATTTGGTTAAATGCATGAGAAAATGGATTTTTATTATGCTTACTTATAACAGCGAACATTATATGCTTTTGATCTGCTAGCATTGTCAACATGTGAAATTATAAGTACAATAATTAGTAAAACAAAAAATGTAAAATGAAAACATAAATCACAGTAGCTATTTACTTTGGAATATTGTTTTCAGATACATTGCCTACCATATTAATGGCATAATCAGTGTAGGAGCCTTTTATTTTTCCGGGTTTGGTTTCAACTACTTCTTGACTCCCTAACTTCAAGCACTCCTTAACAAATCACAGGCATTTCAAACTTATTTCACAACCAGGCCATGAGTAAATCTTAACCCACAACTTACACTGCTACTAACTGGCAGTTGGTATATCTGACAAAATTAACTTTTAGAAGATATTCTTCTCTACAATTAAAAACAAATATGATTAGATATGCTTACAGTTACGTGTTCTTACACTTAAGGCACACAGTCAATCAGAGATACTGTCTTTCACCAAAGCCCAAATTGCCAAGAAAATTTCATCTCCATAACTAACATAAATGCCAGCCTACCCCTTATTGAGCAATAAATATTTCATTTTTTGTTCTACCCAGTAAGCCTTAGTTGCTGTCTGATTTTAATGAAGTGTAGCTGATAATAAATAGTGAAAAAATACTCACAACCTGGATATTCAATAATCGAGTTGTGTTCAACAAAGTAAGCATCAGTGACATTTTTACAACTTTAAAAGGCATCAACATCCACCATGTCTCCAGCCTCTTACCCTCTGCCAAGTAACTCTGAGACTATAAACATCTGTTCAATTGTCTCATAAGAAACACCCTATATAAACAAAGTGTTTGTTACCCTAAAGAACCAAGTGCCTTTTAAAAGCTAGTTAAAGCGGATAAGCAAAAGAAACAACACATTGTCAGCTGGACTTTTAAATTTAAAAATGTCAAGCCTTTGGAGTCCCTAAATATTATAAAAGCATTTCTCAGTCACAAAATTACAATACTTGAAAAGTAAAAAGCAAAATCCAAACCAACCAATTCCTTTATTTTATAGATATGAAAATTAAGGTTCGGTGATTTTGGCCAATATCAAAAATTAAAATGTGGTCATTCCCCTCCCCGCCACCAGTCATTTTCAGTGGTCTAGCCTATTATGCAATACACAAACGCCTTTCCATTGAAACCATAGCTCCAGTGCTAAAAGAAGGAATAAATAATCATTTACTAAATTAATTTCCCAAGTGTGTTTAAACTGGAAAATTTAATGTACATTCTCCATGGCAGATAATTAAGATTAAATGAGGTCTTAAGGGTAAGACCTTAATCCAATAGGGCTCATATCCTAAGAAAAAGAAGAGGCCATATAAGGATACAGTGAGAAGACTTCCTTGGGGAGACATGTGTCCTCATTCCTGACTTGTCCCAGCTGTAAAGATTTGGAATTTCACTTTCCTCAGCAATGATGGGCAGCATGAAATCCCATCACCTATTTCTGAGGTTTATCCACCTTTGAAACCAGAAGCCTACAGCTATGAGATGGTGAGAACAACAGAGTCTAATAAAAGACTTTGTCTTCATTAGCAACACTCCTCACCAACTGGCCTCATTGGCCTGAATGCACATATAGATAAAAAGAGCAAGAATTAGTGTTTTTTGAGTACTTTAGTTAGATGCTGCAAGGATTTAGATTTTTAAAGAAATAACTTTTGTTGTCAACCATTTTCTGCTATGAGAAGGAATTATGCCAACAAATCTAAAGTATGATGTATTCTGTTTTTAGGCTTTTAGAGAATATAGAATAATGAGAAATAAAAAAAAAAAATACAAAGGGAAAAATAAATTCTCATTCCCTCCCCCCAAAACACCACAAATAGCAGGTACAGAGTAATTTCAAATTTCCTGAAAAGGCTACATCATATATTAATTGTAATTAAAAAGTGTTAAATTGTGTCAAACTGTGGTTGATACCTTAATAAAATGTACTTCAGTGATGAAGGTTTATTTATACTTAGATCATGGTTAACAATTACCATGATGTAATTATTCAGAAATAATATTTTTTGTAAACAAGATCTAATTTCATATCATACCTAAACAAAAGAACTATGCCATTCGAATATTAACATTCACATTTCTCCTCTTTGTTACCTAAATTCGAGACCTATAAAACAAATTTCATTCATCAGAACTAATCCGTCTATTTCTCTTGCATGTTTTCAGGGAAAGCTGAAAAACAGCAAAGATGTCGGTGGGGGGAGGGGGGAGGCATGAGGCCTACAATTTTCAGGGTTTACATTTTGGTGAAAGTGTTTTAGAATCTACCCAGACATGGCCAAAAACCTGTTTATTTCAATGTTTTTGTTTGCTTAGATCCACGGGTAAAAAAAACTGATCAGATGGCCCCTTATCATCCAAAACTCACATTAGGGGTCTAATTACACACAACTTTTTAGGCTAAGAGTGAAGCAAGGATAATACTATATCTCCTCTTTCTAAAATACAGCTCTCTAAGAGATAATATTCTGGTTTCTTAACCAAAAAGAGAAAATACTAAGGGAAAACATTAAATAAATCGAGGAGCCAGTGGAGTTCATGACTGAACAAACTGTAAGTCGGTTTCCCTGTCTCCAACGCCCTGGGAGATTTCCCAGTGATGAGATGGCGGCAGTTGAGAGACAAGTACGAAAATAAGTTTGCAACAAGGTTATCAGATCTAAGGGCCTCATGCAATAATTTTATGGGAGGACAGTACAAATAAATGGCTACTGAGAATATATAAAAGAGCATGATGGGAATCTGCTGGGTAGTGTTCTTAGCTGGTGCTTCAGAGTTTTCAATAGGGAAAACCTTTAGGCTGCAGAGAATGCACTGCAAGCTGAATAAAAACTAAGAAAAGAACAGTTTTAATCAGTGAAGTGTGGAAAAGCCATAGCCACAGTTTCTGGGAGACAGAATACAAGCATTGCTGGACACAGGAGATGAGCAACAAAGGAAAATTAAGGCCCCGCACACTTGAAAGGTTTTTCTTCCTTCCACTGAAAAACATTTGAGCGTTCCCAAAGAGAGTTTAAGAAAACAATGACATAATGTTTGAATAGTGTTGGCTTGTGATAAAAGTCAACTTGTGATAAGTTCCCTCTGAACCTACTTTTTGAATACATTATAAGTTATAAAAAAATAATAATAATTATAATCCATTAGAAAAAAAAAAGTTTGGAAAATTAGGATGGAAAATAATACGAGTCACTCCACACAAACTGAAACACCTTTGGAGGGGAACTGCTGGGTGACAGATACGTGGACAGTTCAATAACGTCAAACTGGGTCCAGCGGAGGCTGTGCTGATTTGCACACTAGGTGTAACGATCTCACTGATCAACCTCCTTTGCAATAATTGGTGTTTTCCAGCTTCCTAATTTTTGCCATCCAAGCAGCCACCAAGTGAGTACCTTTAAGCAAGGATTTGATATTACTTGTTTTGTTTCCCCAGGACCTGGCATAGAATTGGAGTTCAATACATAATCAGTGAGTAAAACTGAAGTGAAGGAGACTAGATTTGCAACTAGATAACTGGCTCAGGTTTTCATTTTAAATCTCAAATCCTGTGTTTTTTCCTAACTTTCCATTTTTTTTTTTTTATACTGCCTCTCTGGCTATGTTATATTGTCTTCTAAATAATAAAATGCTAAATCACATTCATTCTGAACTAGCACGAGGAAAAAAAGCAAGGAGCAAAGGCTAAAAAAATATATGTGTATATATTTAAATAATCCCATAAAAATAAGAGTGACTATTTCTAAACAAGAGTCCACATCTAACTCAGAGAAGAAAAAACATTCATCACAAGTAAGCAAGAAACATTCCATTTACTGAGTATAAACGAACAACTGAAGAAGAAATGAGAAAATTTTTAAATAACAATAGTAAAAATGAAATATACTAGTATGAGAAAGCACACTGATTCTTCTCATTACCAAAACTAAATTTCCAAAATTTAGAAGAAATTCCAATAATCCACAAATACTAAGTTGTAAAAACTGAAATTAAAAAAAAAAAATACTAAAAGATCTTAGTCATTTAAGTTCCATAAGCACATTATGAGTTTTCAGCTGAGTCTCTATAACAGGTTTGAGAATAAATTACAATTTAAGCCAAAGGCTAATTTAAAGTCTACAATGATCAGCTGCTTACAAAGGAATTGACTTACCTTGCAGACCATATTTTTGTTACTTTCATTAAGAGTTACACAGAAAATGAATGAATGAATGCTAAACTATTTAAATCATGCACCAAAACTTTCTCCAGTTCTAGTCAACAATAAATCAAAATTCTGAATGAAAGTAGAACCCAAACAAATGAGTAAAACTAGTAGGAATATTACACCTCCTTAAAACAACTCTCTAGTAAAGCAGTGTAAATATAATACTAAATAATTATCAAAAATTGTAATATATTAAATGTTTCCAGTACTTTACCAGAAATGCAGTTTATTGAGTGTGAAATAGTATACTTTTCCATTTAACTAACTTCATTCATGTCAAAAAAGAAAAAAAAAGTTTATGGCAAAATAAATCTCTTTAAATGTGGTTATTGACAACACTGCCAAAAAGTTTCCGAAGGGTTTGTTTTTTCTATATTTTAGGAATAAATGCAAGCATAAGGATTCCAGTTATCCAAGCCATAATGTAATTTACCAGTAAATTATGGTGTTAAATCTAGAAGATCCCTATAGTGATTTAGGTATTATCCCCACTTTCCTAACAATTAGCAGCACTAAGCAGAAATCAGTTGTAATTGGAGAAGACAGTGAGTATTAAATTATCAAAGTCATTTGATATATATGAGCATTGTTACTTAATCTAGAATTCTATATGTTATAATTTACCTAGAAGTTTAGAGGAATAGTCTTAATTCTCTTAACTCCATGATTCTTAAATCATATGAATTTACTTGCTGCAAATGTTTGCTAACACAGACTTTTTAAGGTTAATAAAATTTCTTTAAAAATATCTTATTTTTTACTGTGTCAAAGTGGCGAGATTTGTTGCTATTGTTTAATTTATATCTTTGTGTGGTTTTTTTAATTTAAAGCTAACAAGGTAAAGTAACCCAGTATAATTTTAAAAACTGGTTAAGAAAATAGAATTGAATTAGTTCTAATGATATCAATTTAGTAAGTCTTGGCTAATGAGATGGTAGGATATTGTCAGTAATAAACTTCAGACGTTTCATAAATATATACATAGTATTATCTATGGTCAAGTCAGTAGCATTTGTTTACTGTTAATCCAAATGCCTCAAATATTATGGGAATGATCCGAGAACGTTAAAGTGATAATAATATTAGGTGTCTAACTTTTAATAAACCCAAGGGTTTCTGGTCCAATATATAAAAATATAAGGAAATATGTATATTCGTTAGCTACAAAGGAAAATATACAATTAATGTTATACTGGATATCTGCGTCCAAAAGTATCCTTTTTGATTGTAGTCAAAAACACATAATTTACCATCTTACCCCTTTTTAAAGGTATGATATAGTCTCTAGAACTTTTTCATCTTACAAAACTGAAATTTTAGATCCACTAAACAAATCTGCTCCCTCCCATACCAAAAAGTACCTTCTTAAAGGTATTTAGGGCTCCGAAGCTTTTAAAATAGAATTATCATGGATTATTACTTTCTTATAATTATACTATCACAATAAACTGTAAGTATTATGATAGATGTCATTTTAGTCACCGTCAAGTTATCCTTCAGTACATAAAACCATATATTTGATTGATGTCTTTTTGTTTTTGTTCAAATCATATTTGTTCAGAGACTTGCCAATTCTCAAAGGATATATGAGTCATTAGTGTAAATTAGTGAGACAGATCATGGGTCTGCAATCTTTTTCCTGCCAAGGGACAGAGAGTAAGTATTTCAGGCTCTGTGGGCCATATGAGTTCTGCTGCAAATATTCAACTCTGCAACTGCAGCACAAAAGCAACTATGGGCAACACGTATAATGGTGAGGAGTGTGTATCAATATGATTTATTTACAAAAATAGGGAACGGGTTAGCTTTCTCCACTGGGCCATAGTTTGCCAACCCCTGAAATACATGGGAGGGGAGGGACAGAGAGCAAGAGAGGGGCAGGGGCAGGAAAGGAGAATAGGAAAGAAAATCTGAAATATTTATGGAGTTTTACTCGTAAGCACAAGTAGCTTTAGTGGTGTTGACATTATTTGTTCTATTGATTAACTTTGATAGTAAGGCTCTTGAAAGTGGAATAAGCTCATTTTTTTTGTTTTTTTGTTTTTTTTTATGACTTGTTTCAATGTTGACTGACCTATTAGCATTCACTACATCAGCATAAATAATGAAAATATTGATCTTCACTAAGTACACAGGATTTGACTTACCTTAATAATGGATGGAATATGACAGTAATATTTCTGGCTCCAGGTTTGCAGACAAATTTTGTTCCTCCACCTTCAATTAAATTGTCATCAGGGCCCCCTTTCAGGAAAAAAAAAAGAGAGAGAGAGAGATTTAGTTTTTAGAACTATAACAAAGAAATAAACTGAGCATAGCTACTTAAATGTTACACCAACATACATGGGACCATCTATGAAAACAACTGCCTTCAAAATCTACAAAACTATTCGGAATGACCTGACGTAGTCCTCGTTAAATAAACTGTGAATTATCATATTCACCCTGGAGCAAGAACATGAAAGCATGATAGGAATAGTATAGTTAAAGAAACAGTGCAAGAGTATAACTCAGTTAAGGTTAAACTTTTAATCTCTCATCATCAGTGTCTATCTTGGACAGTACGGTACATGGGACTGTGAGGGGAAGGAGGAAATGCCATTCGAAGTGGGCCAGGGCTGTATCAGTTGGAGCAGAGAACCATACAAACCTAACTGACCATACTGCATCAAATCTAAGAACCCATTACTTACAAGATACACTATTGTTTTATTTAACACAAAGGGAAAAAAAATCCTGCTAAGCAAACTACAGAATGCTTCCTTATTACTTAGAATCTTTGTTCTCTTATCGAAAAGCTCCTTTTTAAATAGATGTTTACCGTATGTCTCTCATACACATAAGGTGATACAAGAAAAATAAACTGGTTAAGGCATTCTTAAAACTATGTAATTTTCTGAGTCCAGCTCTTCTGAATGATTCAGAGTTGTCAATATCCTTGTTTTCTAAAGAATGTCAGCAAATGAGTTTCTCTGAGGAATGTATCAGGTATTTTATTTCAAGCTGCTGATACCCATTCCGCAAGGTTTAATGTTATGTTCTTAATGGTATCAGAAGATTTAAAGAAAACATGTTTTTATACCAACCAAGACTCATGCCCTTTCCTCAAATGGTCCTTATGAGGTTCATTAACTGAAATACTGAAGGGTCACAGTATGAGGTGTAAATACTCAGCTCTCACACACTGAGGCAAAAACAACTCGCATGGCTGTCTTCTGGTGGACAGCCATTAAGATGGCGTTGGTTTAAGATATGATCTAATTTCAGAGAGTTGAGAATGTGAAAAATTATACATTTTAGGATACTGGGAGAAATGCCCCCAACCCCTACTCATCTTTTCCATTAGCTTAATAAATGCAGCCCCTGACTTCTCTTCATCTTTTCCTCACTCCAAGGAAAGTGAAGTAACTCCTTTGGTAAAATTAAAAGGAAAAGCTCGGCATGCATACTTCAGCAACCCCGTATGCCACTTTAGACACCAGAATGCCTATATATAATAAGTGTGGTCTTGCTAAGCTTGCAATAAGGGTCCTGTCTTCTTAGAGGAGGACAAAATGGTCCAGCACCTTTTGTAAGTGGGTGAGTAAATTTGTTTAATTTTGATGTCGATTTAACAAATTCATTTGGCTCTCATACTAAGTTACATCATTCAGTCTAGTTTATATCAATATCGAGGTGGTATTTCACCTTCCATCTACCTTACTTGGATTATTTCTTAATAGTTTCAGACCTCTGACAAGAAAGGTACATGCCATATAAAAGGCTTCCTCAAAGCTTTAACAACCTATACTTATATTTCTTTCCTAAATTAAACATTTTCTTTCTAATTATAGCTGTTTGCATGATACCAAACACAACTAAGTCTCACCTGATTTATTATCTGTCTTAATGGTCTCTAAGGCATCTTGGAAATTGACTGATAAAAACATGTGAAGCTTCAGAAATCCATACCCCATGTCATCGAGACTCCCCAGAGGCATCAGAGTCTAGACAAATCCCATTTGGATCAGTTGTTTCCACCAACTAATCAGAGCATGGTTTGTCTCAAGAAAAACAGAAATTCCGATGGCATGTACAGCTCTTAATTCAAAATTATGAGCTGTTTTTTCTCTTTTGGAAAAAAAATTCCATTTTATGGTACTATATTTGCCACGGAGATGTGTTCTGCTAAATCAGAGCTTTTGCTGATTTAAAAGGAAAGCAAAAGGAGAGCATCAAGACCACCGCGAACACTGCTCGAAAGGTAACACACTATGGTGACAGGAAAAATAAGACAGAATGTCTTCTAACGCTTTAATCTACTCAGTAAGAGCGCATGTTCTAAGGACTATGTGATCTCCAATGGTTTCTGTGATTTTAGGTACTTGGTAATTGATCACAGATCTGATTAACCTAGCTTGTCATTTGCTCTAAATCCATGTTAGCTATAGACAGATGATTACTGACTCACACAATGGGGTTAAACTAAATAAAAAGTAAAGCTTGGGCAGAAATATGAAAAGAGATTCTGCCCGGCCCTGCCCTGAATCCCAACCAAAATTCCACATACGGAAACCTCGTATAATCTTCCAGTCCCACTACCAAGTGCCATCTACACTGCATTTGATGCGATTTCATTTTTACCAACCATTAGGTCAAATCTAGCTTACTGAATTACCAATAAAATAGCACCAAACCTGGGAAAATATTCTTGAAACTAAAGCTGTCAGAATCAAAAGTAAAGGCTATGGTTAAAGACTGTATGGTCTCTGAGTCTCCTTCCTCTGAGATTTATTACAGCACTTCAAGATTCTGGGTGAGAAACCAAACTCCCTGCTCCTCCCTTGCCTTCCCGTAATCAAGTAACCTGGGAGCTGCTGTCACGAGCATTCCCAAGGAACATGCTGTTCAGTTCTGAGAAGAACACGAAAAGGGCTGAGGTGTCTCCCGCCCCATCACTCATTATGCTCACAACAGTCTAATCCCGGCTGTCGGAGGCCAGGTGATAGGCACCAGAGAAAATGTGGAATGATGATGGATGTTTGGAAAGAAAGAGAAATGGATAATTGTATTACGAGTAGAATATATATTCTGCAGAAAGGAGGGGAAGAAATGCCCAGTCATATTTCCTGTTCCTCGCAGTCAGGACAATGGTTTGACGGGCTGTCAGATGAAGAGAAAGGGGCACGAAGGCCACCCAGTGTCTACAGGAATGACAGCATCTTAGTGTTTGCAAGCTAGTCCCTTCTTTTAGAATTTTATTTACTTATAAATAATTAGTTCCTAAACTTATTCTTCCCTTGGTTCTCCCAAATATAATTTGATGTAGTTTATAATAACATAGTCCTTTTAATAGAATAGAAAACCAAAGCCTCAGAAAGAAATGTAAAGAACTGTTTTCCTGAGAGGACTAGAGCTCAGTGGGAAGAATCAAGATCTGTACCAGAGCCTAGATCTGCTATTTCATATTATAAGTGTGATAAAAATTATTTAAATCCACTGAGCTTCAGCTTTCTCATTTATAAGACACAGACTGCAATAAACTCAAAGGTTTGCAGTGATGTTTAAGTAAGATGACACAGTCTAGGCATTCACTACATTAAACACCTGTACATCTCAATATAAATTGTTGCCTAATTTTCCCTTGAGAATTACCAAGCGGTTAAGGATCTGATTCCACACACACACTCACACTCACACACACACACACCATCACTGGAATATACATTTTTTAAAAAAGTCCAAATTTCAAAATATGTTATTCTTGCTACTTTGGGCAACATTGTACAACTCCATATCATTAATGAGACCAATTAAAACATGGCTGTCTTATTTGGAGGACAATATTTTGCAGTGAAACATTTAGAAAATTGGTGAAAATATAGTGTGATGGAGTAAGATTCGTCTTTCTCTACTCTTCATTTTTCAATTAAAAATAGTCAATATTAAATGTAAAGATGTTAAAATTATAAGTGTTTTGTGCCAAGTACTGAGATTAAAATAGTATAGTTTAATGGTCACATTTATTGAGCTGCACAAGCAGCACGCCTTATCCAATATTTTTAATGGGCGTGGACTGAAGCTGGCCTTTCCACTCAGATCCACGATGAAGGTGAATTATTTTACAGCAAACATTTGCTTCACTAATACGCCTTAAGGATTATAAGAATGCATTCAGTATAATAAATATGGAATTCCTGACTGCATCGATTAATGGGATCTTTAACTGGCTCTAAGAACCAGCTGAACGGTCTGAGAATCCCCTGAATTCACAGCTATCACCTTGCCAAAGATGTTCTCTTAGATCAAGTTCTTTAGCAAGCACCTATTCTTAAAGCACAAATTATCATTATGACTTAATTCTGTTGCTTTTGCTACCACCACCAAACTGTAGCAAGGGACTAGGTATGAGCTTAGGGTTTGGAACTAAATTAGGAAGAAAGCAAAAACATGTATTCTTACCCTCACATAACATAATTATAGTCAACTCACACAAATCAGGATCGGCGATAACATTCTATCGCTTGTGGGGAGTGCTATGGGATCTGGAGAGAAAATCCAGGCAGCGAGCCCCTTCGAGGAAAGGATCACCTTTTGCATTCAACTCTCGCCAAGTGTATTATTATAACAACAATACTATTTTGTTCATGGATGTATCCCATGTGCTTGAAATAGTTTCTGGTGCATCATAAATACTCCATAAAGATGTGCCCAATGAATATATGAATAAACAAATGAACAAACAATAAAACGATAATGTCTATATTAAACCAAGTGAATTCTACCTAGGAACAAATAGCAATCGTTTTTTGTATGCTCAGTAAGGGATCTGGGTTTCAATAAAGTCCTGAAAAAGTATATTGATTAGAATATTATTTGTAGAGACAATTTCCCAAATGAAATAAATTAGTTATCTCCACCATTAGAGAAACAAATTTCTTGCCTATAATTCAATGCTCAATTATATTTTACTCCTGGGTAACTAATGTTGTACTGAAGATAATGAAGACAGGTGTCAAGTACTACACAGGACATGCAGAAAAGGTCGAGAAGAAGGAAGGGGATTGGTGTTCTTTATTCACCTACTAGGAAACAGGTGCTATGCTGGACCCTTCACAAAAACTATCTCACTTCATCCTGGTAATAGCCGTGTAATATCATTAACACAGAGATTAAGAAATGGAGGCTCACTATTTTTTCCAAATATATATATATACTATGATGTGTTTAAAATCATTTTATGTTCCCAAGAAACTCACAGTTTGAACAAAATGACATAGATGATGGGTGATATAAGAAAATTCTAAAATAGGAAGCAGTAAATCCTGATTTTATGGTGGTTTCGACACACAAAATGCATTTTCCATGGAATCGACGCTAACGACAGAAGCTGGTTATCCAACTCAAAGAACAAAAAGCTTCTTTTATCAAAACTGTAGGTGAAGCTTAAGAAAAACAATATTCTCTAGATCAAACTATCATATACACAATGATTCTGGGGGAAATATATTTAATGGTCCTACTGAAGCCAGAAATAACACTTTCTACCATAATACAGTCCCAGCAGCAAGAACTAAAACTATCTCTACTTTTCCCCACCTCCTCTGACCTGCCAGTAGCAGGTACAAAGACCCCTCCGACCCCAAACACTGGTGGAGCCCGGAAACATGAAAGGGAGAAGAAATAGCTGGGACATTCAAGGAGGGAATTGGGGACAGTCTGCCTGCATTAATGCCCAAAGCACCTATAGAACCCTATTTTTTTCTGTGTCTCCTTTTAAGTAAAAATTTACAATAGCCCTCCCTTGCTATTTCTTTTATTGTTACCATAGTTTTAATCCTGAATAAATTTGTGCTTAATTTCCTTAATGGGGTGGAGGCTGAAGGTGAGTAGTGATGAACTCAACTAATCTTTGAAAGGAATAAAAAAATATACATATTAAAGATTCCTTGATAACCTTTTCATTCTGCTGAGGGCCCAGGTGAGAGAAAATAACTGGGATTTACAGCAATACCATATAATTCTGGAATATTCTGAAGCACAAGTAAGAGTGAAGATGAGAGACTTCAGAGCCAGGGTTAAGGATTTACCAGCGAGAAGTGGGAAAGAACAAGGGGTAAAAAGAGTTGAAGGTTTTGGTAGGAGAAATTTAAGTGATTAACCACAGAAGGGTCAGGCTTGATAAGACAATAAATGAGGTTTGGAAATGGCTTAAATGAAGAAAATGACAGAAGTTGACACTTGGGGGTCTCTATAAGGTCAAAGAGTGTTTATGGCTGGAGTCACAGTGAGAGAAATTGTTCTGAAAAATGGAAGGTTATAGTTAGAGAGGGACATACTTAGAATTATACCTCTCTTTGTTTTCTGTAGGTCACAGGCACAGAAAACTCTCCTCTGAAGTACAAATGGGGTGGGAACAGTAAGTTTAAAGTCCGATAGTTAGAGAATTAGGCAGCAGCCAAGTTTGGGGGTGGGGTAAGTCTGCGAAAAGAAAAGAAATCCCAAGGTCTCAGTCCAGGGTAAGAAGGGGACATTCCTTTTGGTTTTCTCTATAATCACTCAAAGGTATAAGGCATAGTGCAGAGAAAAAGAATCTCAGGGACTGCAGAATTATGGGTTATTGTGAGGACACGTTTTGAAGTATAAACGACAATGTAGTACATATATGTACAGTATTTCAATTAGAGCAGACTGTTAGGAAGAGAATACCTCACCTGAGATTTGCTTCAAGTAAGACCATCTCTCTGAGACTTTTGGTTAAAAACCATGAAATAATTTTTAAGAAGAAATAAAAATCATACTCTTTTGCAGTTCAAGAATTGAAAACATTCTAGCTCCTAATTAACAAATCAATTTTATAATAACGTATTATTTTGGGTTGGTCTCTTGGTTTGAAAACCGAAACCAAAAAAAGAAAAAAAAAATCACTTCCTAATTATCTTCCTAACAATAACTTATAATAAGAGGTTCTGGAGAACAGGATGACAAAGAAGAAAGATGAAGCAACAAAGTTCAAGGTTAATAATAACTCCTCCGGAGCCATCAGTAAAACATGTTCAAGTGGAACCATGAGTATAAGTCGAAAAAGGCCCCATTGGTAACAGTGCTGTTTCTGTAATGGAGTCTAAAACGGCACGTTCCATGAAGAGCAAAATGAGCTGATGACCAAAGGGTCAGCACATTACTGCATGCACATTTTTAAATGGTCCATTAATCAAGCACAAGGAAACTTTATGGGAAAGGGTGATATTTCTGGATGATCCAGATACTGTATGTGGAGTCTGAGGGTACTCTGTACTTGACTCCCCAGCTTGAATAGGTTCTGGGCTTTGTTCCTGTTCTCCTGTGTCTTGTAAGATCACTTGGGTTTGGCAAATACCCTCCAAATGAAACCTGACTTTAGTAGTAGTACTTTCTCCATTATTGTGCTACGATCCTTCCCCCTCGCCCCCTTTTCCTCATAATCCCAACTCATCAAAGAAATGTTTTAAGTATTTTAGCCAATATTTTAAATTTCCTCATGGGTGGATCAATGAAGGTATTAATCGTGCTGCTAGAAAAAGGTCTCCACACAACCTACTCCTTATGGAATCGTCTACCAATAACTTCCCCTCAGAATTTAACTACTCCAGTGTAAATGTCTTTGGATTCTACTCAGATAGCCCTGTTATTGTTTGTTTTAAATAAATTCTCATAGTAAACCTAAGATAATCATTATAAATAATACCAAAAAAATGGAGTATAATATAGTTGTCTTAAACATTATCAGTTAATTTGATATAGTGAAATAACAATGTATAATAAAAAATTTGATTTGTATTATAAAATCCGATATTAAGAGAATGAAGTTCTCTAACTTTGATATCAAGTTGGCGTATGGCACTAAATTGCTTAACCACGCTGAGCCATCTACTTCTTACAATAAAATAAGGAGAATGAACCAGGGAGTGTACTATTGAGAAACTCTTCGACCTATGAATTTTTACTTCCTAGATTATAAATTTCTTTTACAACATATTCTTCCCATTGGTTTTATTTACACTTTCTGATATGGTATAACAATATCATAGAAATTTATGCCAAATATTATAATTATTGAGATTTCATATGCAATTATTCTAATGGAATTTTAAATGAGAATGAACTATATTTTTGCTTTGGGATATTAGTTGTGCTTCAGGAAAAAATAATTAGTATCATTTCAGGCTGATATTTTTACATCATCTAATTAGGATTATCTTATTCTCTTTCATGGGAAACATCTTAGATTCTGCCCTGATTATCAGAAAATGGACAAAACTCATGGCATGTCTGTGGAATCTTAATCTAAATTGTTTCCCAATTATTTACCCCAAAGCAGGTATCAGAACTTTAAAAGAAAAAAATCCCTATAATTGATGGTTTTCAAAAAGTGATTCTGAAAAAATGTATGTATTTCATAGAAAACACTATTTAATTGAATTCCATCTATAATCAGTGACTTAGCATTTTGGTGCCTAGGAGTGGGCTCATGATGGTATAAATGTAACTAACGGACATAGTCTATGACCTCGAGAAGTTCACGTTATGATTGGGGTATAAAAAAGAATAAACCGAAATTCAGAGACAGACAAAGCTATTATAAAGTATAGCAAAAGAATTAAAAAAAAAAAAAAATAGCATTCCACCAAGATATAACTATTGCTCTTGAATTTGGAAACCAACCTATTATAAGCATAATAAAACCAAGGAAGACACGTGAAGTTATAGTTTGGCAGAGAAAATATACTATTGTTTCCCTGCAAAGTAGCCTGATATTAATAACACAAAAGAAAGAAGATTGGCGACGATAATACATAATACAAAATTCCTAATATTGGTATTCAATAAATACCCCATTTGGCTGATCAAAAATAGTGACTCAATCACATAACAAGGAGCCACTTATCAACATTTCCTAAACACATCATGTAAAATTATTTTAAAACCTCTTCCTGGAAAAGTATTTTTCTTTTGTATTTCTTTAAAGAGCAGTGAATCTGCTTTCTAAATGTGTTTTTTCAAAAGTCTAAAATATAGACAAGGCTTTTATTAAAATAAAATGCACAAAAGAATGACTTGTCAATTTAGCTCAGGAGGGAACAGAGATGGGAGGAGATTACTAACAAAAAGGCTCTGAAGATACCAGACAAAGCAACTTGGGCCTGGAAATTGATGGTCTGCAGACACAGCTTCAGCGTACACATTTTTTATCCCATCAGTCCAGCAACAGAGAACTGAGGACAGACTAGAACAAAAAGATGGAAGGCAGATTAAATTCAACAAGTTTTTATTACATACCAACGATGCGCAGGGACTGTAGAAGTTCCCGGCAGTAGTGAGAACACTACCAACTTTTGGTTGTTCATACCTGAAACAGTAGTCATTCTCACTCTCTTCTGCTCATGTCTCTCATCCAACCCATCAGCAAATCTGGTCGGTTCCGCCTTCCAAATGTCAAGGATCCCCGTACTTTTCACAATCCTCGCTGCTACTACTTTCCAAGCCACCACCAACTGTGTCCTAATTACTGGTGCCTGAACTGGTCCCCCTGCTTCCATCCTTGTCCTCTTCAGGAGATTCTCAACGTACGAGCCAGAGTGATCCTGTTAACGGGCAAGGCTAATCCAGCTACTCCTGTCTCCAGAACGTTCCAAATGCTTCCTATCCTTGTAGTAAAAGCCAAACTCCTTACAATGACCTGAAAGACTGTATACTATCTGCCCTGGTAACTTCCTGGGTCCAGCTCCTACTGCTCCCTGTCTCACTCTGCTCCAGTCACACGCGCCTGCTGCCTCTTTTGTGAACATGCCGAGTGCATGTCTGTCGGAGCCTCTGTTCGTCTTGTCCCCTCTGTCAGCCCTCTTCTGCTAGGTCTGTGCGACTTGCTGCTCCCTTACCTCCTTCACGTCTTTACTCAACTACCTCCTTCGCGGTAAGTCCTTCCCTGGCATGCAAAAGGAAGGCAAAATAAAATGTAAATTCATTTAAATATTAAATTTAGTCAGTAGAAGCATATATTTCTATATACCAGCAACAATAAGTCTACAAAAACTAAGTTCAGAAAACCGGCCATGATGATATAATTCCAAGGAAGATACTACACAGGGGATGCCCACTAAAATGACACATTTGCACAAGCGCACAACTAAAGCATACACGCAAAAACTTGAAACCACATATATAAATGCTTGAGCCAGAGTTTCCCTCCTAACACTCTATCCTGAGTGTTTTCCCATGTCATTAAATATTCTTTAAGAACCTGAGTATTAAAGATTGCGTAACATTGTTGGAATATGCCGAGCATTCCCCATCCGACGACTGTTAGAAAGTCCGCTGCGTGCCAGGCACTATGCTAGGTGCCGGGAAATAAGAGTAATCAAAAAAGACAGAGCCCCGCCCCGGCGGAGCTGAGCCGGCACACAAACGTGCTGCAATTACAAACTGTCTTCTGCGCTATGAAGATGGAACAAAGTGGCAGGACAGACGCTGATATCCCTATAATGTTTACAATAATCTCTATAATATGATCTCTTTAATAATTAGGTGCTAATTTACTTCAAGGCCAGAGAAAACCTCTTTCAGGGAGAGACACACACAGAACCCAGAGAATGAGTGGTGGCTGGTCTGTAAAAAGGGGAGGAAGGAGTATTTTAAGCAGAGGGAGGGAGGAGCATGTGGAAGACCTGGAGGCAAAGAGGAGCTAGGCGCTTTCAAGGCACAGAAAAGTTCACAGAAAAACTCAGTGTTAGTGGGCCAGTGAGGAAGGAAAGTATAACAGGGGAAAGTAGCTGAGCCGCCTCACACAAGGCGTGGTACATCATGCTAAGGAAAATAGTTTTTGGGGTTTTTTTTATTATTATTTTTTATCCTAAGTATACTGGGAAGCTATTAAAGATTTGGAGGAGAGTATATGATTTAATGCAAATCTAAGAAGATCATGATTTTAAAAACTTGGAATAATCTCCAACACCAGCCTCTCCTTAATTTCTATCCTTACATAAAGTCTTGCTTCAAAATGTCTCATATCTTCCCCAAAGCGAAGTCTCTGGACTACCTCCTTCAATTCTGCATGCCAACTAGCACACAGAGTCTTCAGCTTCTGGGATCACCAGCAACCAAGCTAAAGGTGACAAACCCTCTGGCCACTACACCCAAAGCCTACTGCACCTCTCATTCTCATTTCATTGGCCAGTCTCCTTGGACAGTAACTATCTAACCATTCCCACCCATCCTCTTCATCATAATATTTTGAGTTTCCTTGCTCTTGATTCAGATCCTACATTTCTCTGATCTCCAAAACCCCTATTACTCCTGGTTTTCTCCTGCAAACGCCATTTCTCTCCAGAGCCCTCTCAACAGTTAGTTGTTTCCTCTCAGAGGCAGGAAAATGGGTCGTCTACACTGGGCGGTATCCCAAAGCAGCTTCCAGACCACTACAACTCTAGAACTTGAATAATACAATATATTTAAAAAAAACAAAACACAACAAAACTGATACATAGATGCATATTCAGGCACACAGGGCTGAAATGGCATGATGGCTAGGAATTGCTTTCAAATACATCAGCAAAGAATAAAAAATAAAAATAAGAGATGAAGCAAATAAGGTAAAATCTTGATAACTCTTGAACGGAGATGATGAGTATCTGGGTTATAGATACAAGGATAGATATAAGTATATACTATTTCCCCAACTTTTGTATTTGAAATTCTTCCAAAAGAATAAATAAAGCTGCCAGAAACACATTAGTTATATTTAACACAGAAAACAACCATTTATTAATTTTCCTGGATCCACTAGAATCTTTTAGTAAAAACCCTCCTAAAACCTGTTTCAGCATATCTGAATACTAAACACCTTATCATCATTACTGACAATTGAAGGATAACAACAAAATGCAACTATTCTGACCAAAACTGTACCATACTTTTTAATTCAAAAGCACTTATATCAACGCATCAGGCCTTCCTGGAGTTCTTTTTGAATTTGCACAGACATCTCTCACTATACTTATAATATTAATTTTCCTCCTATTATAGGAAAGACACTCAAGGTAAACACTGCCTGTAGTTTTTTTAGATCCTTTTTGCTGAGTGCAGGCCTGGCAAATAGTACACACTCAGTAAACCACGATTTATGCTAAGTAGAAGGCTCAATGGCATGACTCTCAGTGTGTACTATTCTGTTAGACTTCAGGGTTGCTTAGTGGTGGCATTCAAAAGTATCTAAGTACAAGAATAACCTGACCTAGGATGCATACGCTTACGGTACCCCTAAGTACATCATAAGGCAGGCTAACAGAAAATCATCACAATTGGGTACAAGTTGCTTTCAATTCCTTTACAATTGGATAAAACCTTTACATTCTCGGCCCAGCCAGAACAAATGATTGTTCTGCCAAACTAATCGCATGCATCTCATGATTTAATATTTTATTTCATCTCTATTTTGCAGTTAAATATTTTGCTCTCTTCCTCTCCAGGAACTGTGACCATCTTGAAGGCAGGGGTTTTTTATCTCCTATTTTAGTACAATGCCTAAAAAGTTTAATATAGTATTCAGAAGTTGAGGAACACAACAAATATAAAACTGTTCTGAGAAGGCAGAAGGAAACTACTACAAATTCAAACGAGGTAATCAAACAAATTGTTTACCTAGATAGTTTTGAGAAATAGAAGATATTCATGAGACCCATCCTCTCATGTTTTATCCAAGGAAAAATAAATTTCCATTCCTGTTTTCCATTTACCCAACCAAAAAAGAAAAAAAAAAGTCCCAAACTCAGATTAAATTGTTCTATGTTAAACTAAAGATTAAAACAAACTCTTACAGAAATCCTGTATGAAACCCTGAAGAACTTCAAGTTGAAGCAAATTCTACTAAAAATGTCTTATTTCAAAACAGTAAAGAAAAAAATCTTCTTACTCCACTTATAACTAAAACATAGTCCATAAAAAATGACTTAAAATTATGTAACGATGATAATTTTTGCTTGCTATTTTCTCCGATATCTTTACTTGGTAAATATTAAATTCGAACTTCAGAGCCATACTTGTATGCTTTTCTAAAATCCATTTTTATATTTAAGTTGTATGTACTTTTACGCAATGGTCCATTTTCTATTACTCAGTGAACAAGAGCTGACCATACTGCAGACGCTCCAAGCTTAAAGCAAGACCGTAACCACTGATGCAAATGTGTCCATTATATCATTTGCATTTCTACTGTTAATGCTTCTTATAAGAAGTCTGTAAAGAGATTACAGTCTTCTGATCTTAAAGCACAATAGAGAAGGAAATATTAGAATGATCGAAGAATGATACACTTTCATGCTGATCTCTTTCACATACAACTCCACGGAGATCTTGAAGGCCCCTCTTGGCACACTATAATCACCTATTTACTGAATTTCTGACCTTCAGCCATGAAATGGATTTAAACATTCTTATGTAGATGCTTAGATACATTGTCCTCTGATGCTGTCTCCTCTATTTTTACTCCAAATATGATCTTGTCTAAGATCCAACACCATATGCATTGAGAGAAGTTGTTCTTCAATGTTTCAAAACCTGATTTATTAGTTGTTCACATTCCATCTGCCTCAGAAAACTGCAATGTGCCTTACTTTCACTGGCTGCACAAAAGGTTGAGGCTCAATTTTCTTTCACTTTATCATTTGATCAGCATATCTGACACATGTGGTAAGTTCTCCTTTCAACTATATAAACCACTTAAAATTCATGCATTTTTCTAAGAACATGTCAGTACAGCAGAAGCTTGACTAATGCATTTGCCATCTTCCATATTTACTAATGTTTCCAAAAAAAAAACTGGTCTCAAAAAACGGTCCTTGCTATTATAAAGTACATTAAAGCCAGGCTGTAACAATGATGGTTGCCCAAACTTGGCAAACCAAATACTTTGTTAGCAAAGACATACTGCATGATTTACAGCTAGGAACAAGATGGAACAATCGGAGGCTCTGTAAACATCTACAACAAGAAATAACAACAGACAGAATAATTTGACGGCATGAGAATTTTTAGTGAGAAGGAAAGAAAATGGTCTGGAAGAGGCAAGGAAGACACCAATCCTCTGTATGAGAAACAAGAGTCACCATTTAAAACAAGTAGCAAGGAAGCAGCACCTCAAAGGTGAGACAGGCTTTAGTTCTAATTGCTCTAAGAAGGAGGTTAATGGAACATTCAATGAAGATGTTTGAGATACAAGGGATTTGCAAAGAGAGACAGGTAAATTCAGACACTGGACAGAGGAGGGAAATGGAAATGTACAGAGTGGTATTGGGGATAAGGGGTCTGAGGATGTTGGAATCTGGCCTCTTTGTAGTAACTACTATGAATGAGATAAAGCATTTGATAAGATGGAACAGCTTGTAGAGGTGAGTTTGTGAGGTTTGTTGGGGATGAAGGGCCATGGCAACCTGCCAGAAATACACACAGCTCTGGGGCCCTCACATTCACTCTTTTGATAGTAGTGTGGAAGCTGCCATCTTAAAATGGTCTCATTTAATAAACAATTCTCAATCTGTATTTTTCTTATTAGATATAGAAACATCAATTGACATAACCACTCCTTTCCTAAAACAATTTTTTCACTTAGCTTCTAGGACTCTGTAATCTCTCGATTCTCCTCCTTACTAAGACATCTGTGAAGTGTCTTCCTTGCTTCTTCTCCATTTTTTTGCTGATTCCTCCTCATCTTCCAGACCTTATAGCATTTCAAGTACCCCAGGGGTCAATCCTGGAACTCCTTTTTCTGCTCCTGATACAGTCCCTAGAACATTTCATCTAACTCAATGGCTTTAAATATTATCTATACGTTCATGACACTTCAACTCAGTCCAGACCTCTCCCCTGAAATCCCGACTTATCTGTCCAACAGACTACCCAATATCTGGGCTTCTAATAGGCATGACTCTAATATAAAATGCCCCAAAACAAAAACTCTGACCCGGTTCTCATCTCCTACTTGCTCTTCCAATAGTCTTCCATATCTCGGTAAAAAGGAATAAAATACTCAGTACTGGATCAGCCTTAAAAACATTATGCTAAGCAATAGAAACCAGACACAAAAGACCACATGTTGTATATCTTCATTTCTACTAAATATCCAGAACGGGCAAATCGGTAGAGAGAGAAAATAGATTAGTGGTTGCCAGGGGCCAGGGTAAGGAGTGATGGGGCGTGACTGCTAACAGCTAAAGGTTTTTTGGGGGAAATGATAAAAATGTTCTAGACTTAGATAGTGGTGATGGTTGTGCAACTTCATGAACATACTAAAAATCACTGAATTGAACGCTTTATAATGGTAAATATCACAGTATGTGAATTTGATCTCAATAAAAACATTTAAAATAAAAAATAAAAAAATGCGGGAACTCTGTTTTGTTTGCTCTTGTAAAACATTATCAGATAAAAGCGGGGTACTCAGAAAGTATTTGATGGATGACTGAAGAATTCGTCTCTAAAGTTCATACATAAATAAACACCTACTATTATTTTGCTGTTCTCTCTTCTTCATACATCAATATCTAATGATGTGTAAAAGAGGAGCAGAGGTGAGACCCAAAGTCCATTGTTCTACCTTGAAATCAGTCCAAAAGTTAGTATAAATATGAAAAAAGATTCGAATAAGAAGTACTGATTGTGGTAATTCTTTAAGTTCAGAACTCCCAAGTTAAGATAACTTTATTTAGGTATTTGCATAACATCACTTGAGTTTTCAAATTATTTTTTTTGTAGAGTACAAATGGTAAATTCTAAATCAATTCACGGAGAGGTAACACAAAACTATTTTGTGTATGTTAGAGAAAACATATTTTGTGTATGTTAGTGAGAGAAAAGAAAAGGCTAAGCTGCGATGCCTTATCAATAAATGCATAACCTACATGGATAGAAGATATCCAAGTTCTAAAACATCCAAAGATCGGGCACTTAAAAAAATTTTTAAAAATAAAAATAAATAAAATTTTAAAATTTTAAAAAAATTAAAATTTGAAAAAATTAAAATAAAAATAAAATAAAACATCCAAAGATCAAAAACCAGTATGCAAAAGAATAAAATTATGTAGGACTGTAATTTAGTAGAAATTGAAAAAAAATTCCTATCCAATATTCTTAATTAAAAAAAAATTTTTTTGCCTATGCACAAAAGAATATATTAACTGGGGCAGTGGTAGATATTAAATGTTTATTTTTTTTGGTGATCATAACTCCAGAGTATATCTTAAAAACCTAGGTAACTGTCCCCCTCAACACACCTAGACATTTATTTTCCATTTTTTTTTTTTTTTTGACACATAATGTCAAAAGAGATCATTCCTAACAGCATAGGGTCCCCACGTGTGCTGCTGCCTGGGGTGCTCGTGCCAAGGCCCAGAACACACCTGTCAAGAAGACCTGGCTGAAGCCAAAATATCCAATTGCCTGGATTGCACCCTGCCATATCGTGTTCTTCAATCTGTTCACCCGTAATCTCTTTGAGATGGGGTTTCTCTCCCTTCTCATCATGGCCGCATTGTTTTGTCTGAAATTCAATCACAGACGAATTAGACTTCAGGAAACATTCCCATTCTAGCTCTGTAGTCACATCAGAAACCCTAGACCCCGTGTTAATTTTGTTACAGCTTTTAGTTCTCTCATTTCAATGCAAAATCACTTCCCTGGAGAATGCCTCTGATATTGGCAAGAAAGCACACGGGGCTGCCACACAACTCAATCGCCAATAACAACTGGGGGAACTCAACCCTCAGCAGACGTTAGTAATCACGGGAAAACAGCCAGAACTTTAATCACAATTCTTTCAAAAACAGCCAGGGATTTCGAAATGCTGTTATTCTAGGATATGACCCTAATACAGTGCTTAATCAAAGCCATTGCCAGTACAAGAATAACCTGCAGACTTTAATGAAAACCAATTTCATAAAAGTCAGTGTGTCAGCATCATGCTAGACCCAATATAGCAAAACTCTAAAATAAAGTTCACATACATACACACATTCTATAGATAAAATTTATTTGTGATACCCTACAGTAGCTCTATGTTTGGAACTGTGTATTTATACAAATACGCACGCTCATGCATACACTCACATACACTGACATTTAGGCATCCGGTCACACAATTAAGGTTATATAATCAATAAAAACACTGGAAGATGTGAACCTGTATAACTGGTGGCCAGCTGGGTGGGCAGGTGCAGGATCTGGACTGGATTGTCCCCACATCCCAGAGATGGTCTGGAGGCTTGCTTCAAAATAGAAATTTGGGATAGAGCATTTTTTGGTGCCAAGCCTCTGCTGGCAAAAGACATGAGTCCCAGCTGTTCTGGAAGCCATGAAGCTTGACTTAACTCTACCACCAGCTCTACAGAGGATACGTCCTGGCAAAATGGCGAAGTCCTTGATCACGCCTTAAGATAGAGCAGATGCCGTAACTCTTACTGTAGCTGGAGAAGGCACTGCAGAGCTGTCCTCTGTCACCAAGGGGGAGGAAAGAAAAGAAAAGCGGAACTGAGAGCTCATCTTGTCTGCTATACTGATAGGGCTTTTTCACCAGATAGGAGCAAACTGGAGAAAGCAGCAGGGGACAGAGGGGTACGGGGAGGGAAAAGCTGTACTGAAATGTGTGGTATATTTATAAAGATGATCTCCACCTAGGGAATGTGAATACAATGAAAGGACAGACAGACAACAATTCTGAGTTATTCACAGCCTATTAGAACTGTAGGGAATGAGTTAGCTCCTAATTGAAATTACAGACCCACACACAGATAACCAAACATTTCCACAGGCTGCTTTATATCACCAAATATTTCCACCAGATCTTCCCACAAACAAAAGGGGAGAAATTTCTCTGAATAGAAAAACTATGACTATCAATGAGTATTCCAACCACTAACACCAATAAACATCAAAATTCAGTATTTCAATTAACTAAAAAGAGCAATCTGGGACTTTTTACTCCTGAAAAATCACCCCAATTACAAAGAGGTTTATAAAATAAAAATTTTATAAAAAATTTTTTTAAATTATCTAATTTTTATAAAAGAAAAATTATAAAATAAAAATTAAAAATTAAATATGCCAAATAAACTATTTCTTAACTAAAACAAACAAACAAAAAAGTGGCGTGTAAGCAAGGGAGCGGCGGGGCACAGGGGTCTGTCTGCAGCTGTGGCAGTTCCCGGCCCTGTTGCGGGCCCTGGTGCGAGGACGATCTTCAGGGGATTATTCCCAGGACGGCGGGTTCACAGCAAACCCGCTTTCAAGTGTATAGTGACTCTTTAATTATGGCATAATCTGTATGTAGTTGACGTTGCTATAGAAGCTAAAGAAAAAAAAAAAGGATTATATTACAAATGTCTGGTCCCACCTGAGCCAAGGTTTGAACTGTTATGAAAATAAGCTAACAATGCTTTAAAAGCTGGAAACCTTCCCTGGTTAGAGACATAGATGCACTTCTGCCTCACACCAGGCTGCTGAGGAACAAAGGGATAAGATGGCAAAGTTGTAAAGTTTCCAATTTTCTTTTGAATCAGACTGACTTTGTGCTTTTGCCTTTTTGTTTTCTGAATCATAAATTCTTGGAACATCGGAGAGACCCATGTGTAAATATAAATGCTGAAATATTTTCTAAATGATTTTCTAATTATCTGCCTTTTTGGAAAATTCACAACATTGATTCTCTCCATCAATGCAAATAATAGAGGGTACAATGCACCTAGAAGATTGGGCAAGTGGAAAACTACAGCACCGTCGTTTCACTGAAGAAAAATAAGTCTACATAAGTAATACCACCTTACAATAACATAGCTACTAAAAGTCCAAATTACTTTTGCTGTCACACTCATCTGAGCCTCACAGTACTGTTATTGAAGCAACTGATGAGACTATCAAGATAATAAAAAGTGAAGCGCCTTGCCTAAGACCCCTGCAGATGGACAGTGGTTTAAAACAAAAATGCTAGGCCATACAAGCAACATTCAAACTTCTCAAAAGTCGAGGATAATCTGTCTGGTTTCCAATATCTGCTCTAATTAACTTGTAATGTGATAGGGAAACAACAGCTGGACATGAATTTGCACTTCGCAGAAAAAGAATCATCCACTTTCCCAACTGCATCATCATGCAGATACCAAAATAAATGAAATAAAGGACTTTTGGATACAAAACATTTTATACAATTTCAACATTTAACCTGCACCAGACTGGTTCCCCTTTAAGGCTCCTGACAATCCTGAGATCCTCAAATTCCTCTCTCAATTCGGGCTGTGATAGTTTTGCTTCGGTGACATCCAGAATGGGCAACAGGACTACCTCATGATGGAGGACAGTCTCAATCGTTATGTTCCAATTCTACTTGTTGGAAGAATATTATTTTCATCTAATGTTCAGGTAGGCATCAAAGAAATTTGTTTTGGATAAATGCATTTTTTAAAAAATTTATTAAATTCTACATCTTTTTGTAACCACATGAAATGTAGACTGTGATAGGAAATTAGAATGCATTTATTCTGTTTAAATATTTAATTAGAATAAAACACTACACAGGTTTATCTGTTTCTTTAATAAATTATTTTGTATCTTGTTTTTAAGATGTTGTATATTTTACTGTATTTGCTCAAATATGCTTTCTCATCTATTATAGAAACAAGAGAATTTTGGAAAAGTGAGGTGCAAGAGTGTGACAACTAGATGTTAATAAGGAAAGGACTGTCTTTTACATGAATCCTTTGATGTGCAGAAAACAGAACTGAAGAGTCTAAAATCAGCAGAGATTTCCGTAATTTAAGAACTTACATCCTAAAGATCTCCTATGATTATTTTCTACATAGATCTGACAGGTGGACTTCATTAGCTATTCTTCTCAATCTGGACTCCCAAAGACAACAGACTCCCACTGAATAACTGAACACACATTAGTAATTCAGGGAGCAAGATGGCGTAGGGTTTAAAGATTTCCAGCTAGATTATCTCAGGCTCTGAAGGTTCTGCTTGCTGGGTAAGGATTACCAGAGTTAATTTCAGATGATGCACTGCGGATACCAAGACTAATGAAGAAATGTCAAGAGTCCACGGCTGGAATAAAGCAGCATCTCCAATCTTGCCTTAACAAGTCTCTCCTTGCCTCTATGTTGTTCATCGTCCCGTTTCACTTATAAAAACCAAACAAAACACTACCATAATATTTATCTACAGAAGTGGTGACTGTTTATAGTCCTTTCTCTCCTGAGTTTCACAATGAATGAAGACTGAGAAAAATTACTGAGACCAAATGAAAGGCTTTCCTAATTTTTTAAAGACTCAACCCCCTCAATCAATATCTATCTGTCAGGAGGATCATTTAAGGCCTCTTCAGATAATCTCAGGTGTGAGTGAACCTTCCTGCATACAACATATTGGCCAAAAGAAAATATTTTCCAAAGGCTCCTTAGTTGCAAAGAACTCAAATCCAGATCTTGCCAGACTTTTGTTTGGGAAAGATTAATCTCAGCACGTGGATTTCAGAGTTCTGAATGAGAAAAATACAAAAACTGGTTAGCCTCAATGGACTCAGATTACACTCCCAGGATGTAACACACATCACAGACCCATATCTACCTCTCTGAATCCACATGTGGCCACAGAACTGGGCAAATGAAAGCAGGTGATCCACTTCTCAACCCTGCATTCATTCAATCCCCTCAAAACCAATGTCACCTTTTATAACCCAATAAACTGCCCACTCTGTCCAGCAGTGTGCAGACTAAGAGAACTCACTTCTGCAGGCAGGCTGTTAAATAAGCCCCTTAACAAATTCATATCAGCAACTTAGACCCAGAAAGTATATTTGTCAAATAAATATATACAGTGTTAAAAATGAAGGAAAGAAGGCAATGTTGCTAGAAAATATGATAACTACATACATATTTTTAATTATTAAAAAAGAATTACATGAAAACAGCTGAAAAAGAAGCGACAAAGTAGGAGGCTTTCATTCCCTTTATATTTAGACATCTCATTTTATATAAAACAACTGGAGGATAATGGCGTAAACACAATCCTTGCTACTATTTTACTTAATGGCTAATAAATTATTATTCTCCCAAACACAAAAACATAAATAAGCAAACGCGAAATACTGAAGGAAAAAAAAATGACACTTTGTTTTTTAAGATGCTATTTAGTGTTTGTAAAGGGCGGAGTAAGGAGGGTCTGGTGGGGTAGGAACAAAAAAAAGAAATTATTCGTTTTGTATATTTGATATTTAATTTCTTTTTTGGATTGAACTGAGGATCTGGGCCTCATGAATCTAAACACTGCCACATGGCCCAGTTCCTAATGACTGGTCTATCACACTATAGTTGGATTTATTTAAACAATTAAATGGCTGTCCAAATCAGAAGACATTCCTGCCTTCTAGAAGATAAAATACACGAATTCCCTTAGGGGATGAATACAGGGCAAGAATACAGAAGTGTGTCTAACAATGGTAAAAATGTCAGGAAACAGAAAATATCAAATCCCCAAGGGAAAAACAAACTCAAACTTTGGTTAGAGCTCGGGCACCACTTTTTTTGTGTGAGGAAATTGTAGTCTACAGTCTCCCCTAAGGGAAAACAACTGCTCAAACTAATCGAAGTGTAGTGTTGGGTGGATTTTCTTTTTCCAAAGTTGAAAACAAAAGCAATAGCAACAACATAGCTTTCATGCCATTGTTGGCAGAAAATTTAACTCCTCTCAGGATAATTTTTCTTTGGGAAAAAAAAAAAATTGAACCAGAAATGAGAGTTGCACATTCTGAGTTCCTCTTTCTGATTCCAATTTCCTGCCTGTATGCTGGATGCTAAAAGAATCTGGAGGATAAATTTAATGGTTAATTATATATTCAAGCCATCATCTAATTTTACTGATGAGTTCAAACAATGATGCCTAAACTTGGACATTTTACTTGATGAATTTTGTTCAGTCTGACATAGAAACACCTTATAAAATACCAAATGATTTGAATAAATTAGGTGTGGACTCCCCACCTTTCCAAAGCCAGTCTAGTTCAGTTTCGGTCTGAGCACTGGCGTTTCACTTAGTTTTGAGTTCAGGCAATTTCTTCTCAGGGACCCAGTTCCCACTGTGAAACCCAAAGGCACTGCCATCCTCATTCAAAGTCTCCAAAGAGCAATTAATAACGCCTGATGGAGCCAACTAGTCTTTATTCTTCTGGTTTTGACTTTGCAATCATAAGTGTCTGGTCTAATAATAATTACATTAAGTAAGTACTGAATATTTAACCTGCATGGAATTCCACCAATGTCCTCTTAGGTGTGAAGGCCTTGCCTTTTCTATCATTTCCAGTTATATTTTGATATTGTATCTATTCCTTGTCACGATGATATATTTCCTCTGCAATACAAGTGGGGTGAGGGATACGAACAGCTAATACAAACTGGCCTTCTGCTCAAGAATCCCATAACGAAGTTGAGACCAAAGCTGACTAAACATGCACATCCTGACGGACAAGGATTTTGGAAAACTTCTCAGAGAGGCCTAACCCATCCACCCCATCTAAAATTTCAACCTTCCATCTTGATATTTCCTGTCTCCCTTTCCTGCTTTAATTTTTCTCTTTAGCACTTGTCATTATTAAAACATTACATATCTCTTTTATCTTGTCTATAACCCATCTCCTCTTCTAAAACACAAGTTTCATGATGGCAGAGATGTTTGTCCGTGCTGTTCACTGCTGCACCCCCACTGCGCACAGCACTGCTGAAGCAACTATCTGGTGAATGAATGAATAAGTTAATGAACAAGAGGACCCAGAGGGGCAAAGATCAGAAATATTAATTACTGTGCTTCATGCTTTGCGTTTTTTATTAAGTTAATCCATACAATATCCTCTTTTACAAACAAGGAATCTGAAAGTCAGAAAAGTCAGTTGTTCGAAAGTTACAGAGATAATAGCTACATAAAGTTTAGCACAAAGCTCTTTATACAGCACCACACTGCCCCCTTTTAAAAGAGGAAATAAGGCCTGAATTGTTGAGTTGGGCCTCTGTATGAGTGAGGAGAGAAGGTGATAATGGAAACGGCATGAGAGCACAGACATGCAAACTCAGGAGGATCAAATATTGCAGAACGGCAAAATCCTAAAACTTACGCTGAGGTTTCTGTTCAAAAGGATCAAGATAAATTCTGTAGAGCCTTCCATATCAGGACCTGTGTTTTCACAAGTGAACACTTTCAAACTTTTTTCTTACACAGAATTTTTCTTTGTCATTTGAAAGCTTATTATAACATTCTGATATATTAAGTAGATAAAAGTCTGAGAGAGGCTTCCAGAGAGGAGAAGTTAAGCGAAAACTGTGACAGATTCAAAACGAAGGGCTGAAAAAAAAAAATGATGTAAGTGAAAAAAATAAATAAATAACAAATGCCAGATTTAAAGAGTATTGGAAAAGAAAAGACAAAAGCCCTTGGCGACAGATGAGGCAAAGATTACTGTCAGAGAAGAGCTGCAATTTTGAATTCTGACTACACTGACAATGCTATCATGAGAGGAAAAGGAAACTTAGAAAGAAAGGGGTTTTGAGGGGAGATGACGACTGTTTCTCCGGATAAGTACTGTTGGTTTCCTCGACCTCCATACATCTCCGAAATGTTGAGAAACTGAGTTTCTGTTCTCCAGTTCTTTGCTCTTCTTACTCTCTCCCTGGATGGTCAAATACACAGTAAACTACCACCTGAATGCTAATGAAGCCCAAATACATGTGTAGCCCTGACCTCGCTCCCGAACTCCAGATTTTCCCTGAATATCTCACACACTTCAAATTCAGCAATCTGAACTCCTCCGCTTTACACCCCACCCATACTCCCCTGAAGCTGGACCCTGCCCACCTAATCTGCCAGGCCCGAAGTCATGTCACATTGCTTCCTGCCCTTTACACCTTCTCCTTCCCCCACTAATCACAGAGTGTGAAGAAGAATTTTCAATTTACTTTATATCTTTCTGTATTATTTGATTCTCTACAAGTATATTTAAGTCCCATAACTTAAAATCCATAGATACAACAGAAAATAACAAGTGCTAGTGAGCATATGAAGAGACTTTCCTACCAGTGTGCACTATTGGTGAGAATGTAAAATGTAAAATGGTATGGTGATTCCCAAAAAATTAAAAATAGAATTGCCAAATGATCTAGTAAGTCCACTTGGGGGAATATATCCAAAAGAATTGACAGTAGAGTCTCAAAGAGATATTTGTACATCCATGTTCACTGCAACATTCACAATATTAATATATTACTTTTATAGCCAAAAGCAACTCAAATATTCATCAGATGAATAAAGAAAACATGGTATGTGCAATGGAATATTATGCAGCCCTAAAAAAGGAGAGAGTTGTGACACATGCTACAACACAAATGAACCTTTAATATATTATGCTAAGTGAAAGAATAGTCACAAAAGACAAATACTATATGATTCCACTAATATAAGGTAACTAGAGTAGTCGAATTCATAGCAACAGAAGGCAGAATGGTGGTTACCAGGGGCTGGGGGAGGAGGTAATGCAGTATTATTGTTTAATAGGTACAGAGTTTCAGTCAAGAAAGGTGAAAAATTTCTGGAAATAGATGGTGGTGAATATAACAACACTGTCTTGCACACTTAAAAATGGTTAAGATGGTAAATTTTATGTTATTTGGATCTTACAATTTAAAAAATTTTTAATAAAAATAAAGTTAATGAAGCAATTAGACCACATAATAAACAGTAGTGCTGAATAAATTAAAAAGGAGTATTTAAGCACCAAAAGATATCCATACTATGTCTATGGCTTACTCTATACTCAAGAATGGTCTCTTATATCAAAAGAACCAACGTACTGCAAAGATAAAGAAATTACTTACTCATTCATGTCAGGTACATTTTCATTTCAGAGACAAAAAGCCAATATTTTATATTTTATGCTAAAGTATTCCTTCACTGTTAATCAAGTTTAAATGAAACTCTTTATGGAGGGCTAGAGATCTAAAACTGAAGTATCAGTATACCATTAATATTTTAATTGAATCTATGAATATTCATAGCCATTTAGTTCTTTAAAGAACAAGATAACTAAATTATTCTAATATGCAAATTTCAGACCTGAGGAGACATCTTACATTCATCTACATTACAAAAACCGATGCATTCTGGCCCGTTCATTATTTACATAATCCTAGAGTTTTTCAGGTTAACAAGAGCTATTGAACATGAGCTCAGATGGAGGCAGAGTAATTGTGGTGTGCCTAAGTCATTCTGCCCTGGCCATCTGAAGAGCTGTGTTTTGTTTTTTCGTGATTCCAAACTAATTTCAACACCACCCCCAACACCTCCAACGCCCGTTCTTCACGACAAGCCCAAGAGAACAAGGAGAATGCCATGTCATTAAAGATTTATTTCTCTGCTTTTTCTTTCAATGCCCTGGGAAACTCCTGCTCTAACGGTGCAAAGAACTTTGACAGCTATGCCAATTGTTTTATAAAACTAATAGTGCATTACTCACTTTTCCATTATAAATAAATTTATGCAAATTGACTGATAGTTCCCCAAAGTGAAGCAACTCATGTTGATGTAACAGCGCAAATCACCTATTAATTCAAGGAGCTATCCAGAACACATCACCATGCCAGGGCTATGTATATTTCAAATCATGTTATGGTTTCCATTTAGTCATGGTGATAACTATAATAGCCAAAAATTCTATGAGCACTTCTTATTCTCACTGATTCTGAGATATAAAAATATATCCTAAGTTCAAAAACCATGTTACTAAAGAACAAGAGGCTGGATGTTTTGTCGCCCAATAAATAATCAGCAATGCGGGAACTGCACTCGAGGTTCTGCAGCATCAGGTAAAGCGAAAAGACTCCTTCCTACGGACTGAGGATGACCAGGTAAATCATAAAAATCCCACGAAGTACTTAATGAAAGATGAAACTCATTTCAAAAGACAGAAATATGGCCAAAAGGGGCCACAGAACCATGGACTGCCTTTTCTTGAAACTCACATGACAATCCCATTATCAGAGATAAGTACTACAATTTCAACAAATTTAGACAATAACATTAAGATCAACAATTTCAAATGTATGCTGAGATGGAAAAAATTTGCATCTACCTATTGGAGGATTATGAAAGCAACACCTATACACCTATTATTCTAAAAATTTATAATCTTACCATACAGATTTGTCTCCAATTACAAACACTTACTTGCATAATGTGATAATATCCTTCCAAATAAACCAGATGGATCCATCTCTGTTTCTTTTTTATGTTAACATTTATTTGAAGGAGAAGTCAGAAAAAATGCATATGCAAAACAAAACTACCAATTTCATTCAGTCGGTCAACAAATATGTGGTCAGCATTTTTTTTTTTTTTACACATAAGGCCTGTGGAAAATAAATCTGAACTCTATAGTTCTTAAATTTAAATTCTATAATTATTAAAACACGGATGAAAACGTTGATAATGACTGCGAGACTAAAAACTGCCTTTTCTTGACTTTTCCAGACTGAGAATGTCATGGGAGGCAGCACGATCAGTGGCAAGAATACTGAGCAGGAAGGAGGCGATCTAGGCTCTTCTCTGGGCTGTGTGACTTAATTTGTTGTATTCTCTTAAACAAGTCACTTAAGTTTTGGGGACTTCGGTTATCAGTAAAACACATTAGACAATTAACCAAGAGATTTTCTAACTTGATAATAATCATTTACACTAAATGTAGGAACAGATATCTTGGAAGAGTTATTACAAGAAAGAAAATGAAAATGCTTATGATGATAATCCATGAACTTGCAAGGTGGCATTTTATAGTTCTAAAAATTTTCATAAAGAAAAATATTATTAAAGGGAAGAAAAAGACAAGTATAAGTTTATTACTTCACCATATATTTGCTAGCTTCCTCAAGTCTGATGGATGCATTAAGTGGAGTAAATATTTAAAGGCAAGTGGAGGTAACACGTTTTACTTTTCTAATCTGAAATATTATTCAAACTTTAACAAAGGTATGTATGTCCCAGCTCCATCTTTTGTATAATTTATTCTTTTTGATTATGTCTCTCTTTAACTTATATTGTGAAAGAGTTTGCCAGCTTCCTATGTCTAGAAATATATGAGCATATTTCTTCCATTTATTAAGAAATGAAAATATATATCCAACTCTGAGCAAATTACATCTCTCTCTCATGCACTCACATACACACATATAACAGTGAATGAAAGTAAAAAATTAAGTTAATCTTAGTATCTTTTTTGTAAGCAGAAATGTCAATTACCATTGCAAGAATTGGGTGTTACAACAAGATTATTGTATAATGCCAATACTTACACAAATGCTGAATTAATCATTATCATCACTATGGATATTTTAAAGGTCATCATCTCACCTGTCATCACTGAAGTTAAATGGATGGATTAATCTGCCCTAAATCTCAAGAACCTCAGTAAAGAGCTGCTGTGGTATGAAAGGGCTGCGTGGGTGCAAAGGCCTCAGACTCAGCTGTCCCACAGTGCACTGCGGCCTGAAATATATTCCGCCCCACGTGGGAACCAGTCTTCACTGAGATGGTTTCCCAAGTCCCATTTCACTTCTGATAGTTTACTTTTCTACTGAGACTGTGTGAGATCACCTCTAGCTTTATCTGGGTGGTGACTATCCGCACCCCCCCCCCCCATTTAAGAAACCATCTCTATAGGTCTGAGATTATTGGGATCCCCTCTTTTGCTCATTTTGGTTTTGCTGCCTGTTACTAAATTGGCCCATGTAAGAGAATGTTTTAAATAATTCAGGCTCATCTACCAGATGCCCCTATAAATGGGTTAAATGGGTTTTTTTTAAAGGCATAGCAATATACTACATAATGGTAATTTGACTGTGATGGAGACAACAAATTAAAATGAAGGAGACAAGCCAACCAATCACTTTTCTTAAGGTGTGATCTGCCAATTATCTCAACCAACACAGATCCTAATATTATCATTCTAGGCCATATGTGTAATTCTCAGGCAAAAAATAAATCTTTTAACAAGTCTGTAAGAACTGTTGGCACCCATTCATGCCAGCCTGCACTAACATCTTGAGAATTTTCTTTATTCCATGAAATATATAGTGAGCGGGGTATGGAAGAGGTGGGAGAGAACCTAGCCATAAACGTGATTTAGTTGTAGGTTCAAAAAAAATATAAAGAGCCAAGCAATTCTTTTTAAATTCGCTAATAGAAAATAAAAAGCTGGCCATGCTCAGCACTCAGGAGCTGAAGTACGTGGAGGTCCAGAACACTTTCAATATTCACATGCCCATCTGTCAGCTACACAGTCACCGAACAGAACGAGCAATTACCAAAGCCCTTTTCAGATATAATCTGTCAACCACGTCTAGTCCTCCTGCCAAATGAAATCAGAACTGAGGAATGCAAAAACAGACTGGCCTTATGGGACCAAGGAAAGGTTCATTTAAGCTGAACTGGAGGTGAAGAAAGGAACAGACACTTAGAAGACGTATAACCACACACCAGAATATGTCTGAATTGTGTACACCACCAGGCATCGGGGAAGCATAGAAGGAGAGAAGCACTACTATGATGTAAACCCGCTTTGCTCTAATGTGCTGATTACAACTAAATTCAAGATATTGTCTTTTCATTCCCAGAGCTGGTGCTCTCTGGACAATGAACATACTGGACTGACTTTTTTCTACAGCCATCCCATTCTCAGACTCTACCACTAAGGCAGAATTTTTAAATCAAGGAAACTGTACCAATTCATCAAATATGCATTAAATGTTTTCAAGATTTAAGTGGTACTGTATGTGTTAGGGGCCAAAATTATGTTTAAGTTGGAGGGAAACTCTTTTAAAGTTAGTGCTCTACTACAAACCAATACGTCCCCTGTCCATGTTATGATTCTGCCTCATGGTCCAGGTATAAGTAATGGACACTAGGAATGCAGTGTACAGAATGGATCAGAATTTGAACAGACAGCATTAGGTGTACGTAGTAACTCAGGTGTGAGGCAAAGACTCAGGAAGTCACAGAGTTAAATCTAAATGAAAGAGAGAAGATTTGGAGACAGGTTAGCTCTAGGTGATAAAAGAAACATGGTACCTTCAAAAGCACATGTAATAAATACATACTGACTTCCCATGGGGGAAAAAATCACTAAGACTTTTTAAGTTGGGAACTGAGTATGTCTTTTTTTAAAAAAACAAATGTGTATAATCATAATTGATTATCGGTGAGCACTTCACCGACATAAGTAATATAAAGGCACACTAAACGATCAGGTCATCTGTTCTGCCAAGAGTATCATTTTTATTATAACACTCCTTTGAAAAACTTGTTTCTAACAGATTTGTTATGACCGCTGAAGATTAAGAATAATATTTTAACTCTGAAAATGTCCCAAATCTTCACAAATTATCGTCTCTGCAGGTGACATCATTTCAGATGCATTTGGGCAAAGAGCACAGGCAGAGTTCTGATGAGAAAAAGACGGAGACGAAAAGGAGAGCAGCCAGCATGAGAAACAAGTACAGTATTAACGAGAGTGAGGACACTTCCATTTCAGAGAAGCAGAGGTTACCCTGACCACGGGCGTCGTGTTTCACAGATGTGAAAAGCAGGCACTTCAGGAGAAAGGCAGTTATCAGTGGTGGCCGGCCAGCAACCCTTTTTGACAAACTGGCTGATATGTAGACAGAAACCGCCCTGACCTTAATTGTCCTTTAGAAAGAAATGCCCACCTTACTTAGTGCTAAAATCAGGGCAATCGACAAATATTTTCATTCGATGTCTATTAAGTGAGAGGAACAACAGAGTTATTTAAAAATTCCTGTTCTCAAGAAGCTTACATTCTAGTTAAAAGCCTGTAATCTAGATTAAGTCTTATTCTCCCCCAAAATATATCTGAAAAAGCATATATGAGTACATGTTATTTAAACATAGTTATATGTATATATATATGATTATATGTATAATTAAATTGTACCACTTTGAACCTTGAAATTAAATTGCACATACAAGCATATGTGTATAACTACATACATTTATATGTGTGCTCACTCGCTCGCTCTCGCTACCTTCAAGAGCCAGAGCTACTTCTTCATGTACTATCGCCCAGCCTATCAATAAGAGCAGGAGCTTATCACAAATTTTACCTAATAACCAATGATAAAAATTACATTAGAAACACAAAATGTTTTATATATTTTAAATAATAATGAAAATAATTATAACATTTGACAAAAGGTTTTTAAATTTTTATAAGACTGAAGAATATCTCCTCACAGCGGAAATAGTTTCCCAACAACTTCAATTCGTACTGAATACAAGAACAACCAACCTTGTCAGCCACGAAGCAAAACCACAGACTGGCAGTTAAAGGCCCGGCTCTGAGTCCATAAAGTTCTGCAGGACTGTGCGCCACAAGCTTCCTGGGTCCCTGACCCCCTCCTATCAATTGCCGTAAACGGACAGGCCTGAGTAGGAGACGGGAGGTGAAGACTTGCCAGAGGATGAGGGCGAGAGTAAGCACTGCCCTGTCTCACTATCAGTGAGACTAGACCTTCCTCCACCCTTCTGCGTAGCAACATGGCTCACCTCGACTGGTGCCCAAAAATCCTAGGTTCCCATTTATCTCTGTCAATAAGTAGCCAATTTACCTCTCCACATCTAAGTTTTGTCATTCTGTGACAGTGGAGTTGCTTCTAGCTCTATCATTCTCTGTAAAGTTATAAGTGTCACATACATCATCGACTAGTATCAGCTTTCTTTATTATCAGGAACTCCGAAGTCAGCTATGAACTATATTCAAGATTTGTCTACTCGCATATTATCACAGCTATATATGACCACACTCTTTTGTTTCAGAATTGGTATAGTTTCAAATTACCTATGTATATTAAGCACTTAATGATATGATCATATCCTAAAATATTATCTTAGAACCTGGCTACAAATTCCTGGTAAGTGGGAGATACATAATTGAAAAATTCAAAACTAATAGACTATTTCCCCAAAACGTTCCATTTTATAGTGAGGGAGCTAGTTTATTAAATTGGAAAATTTCTCATAGTTATGAGTAGGAGGCTGAGTCATAAATCTTAAGACACTATAGATCATATTCAGATATCACTATTCTTCGATTAATCAACCATCAAAATCATGCTGTTTCAATGGATGGCACTTAGAAATTTCCCAAAAGCTTCCTCAATATCTCAACAGCTCTTCAAACTAGTAAAATATCTTCCCTAGAGTTTTATTTTATTTTACTAGTGATTTTTGTTATGCCAGTAGGAATTGCTTTTTTTTTTTTTTGTATAAATTTCTTTTCCTGTACTATAACCTTCCAAATGCTAGAAACCTTTCATATACACACAGAAAAACTATTGGTTCTTTTTGCTTACATTGTTCAAAGTAAAACAATTATCCAAGCAACCTGGTTGTTTATTATTCTTGATCTATTGCTATTTTTATATTGAGTATGCTTTTACAAGTTTTTTCCTAAGCTTGTTGATTTTTCAATTCCAGTCTTCTTTTCCAGGCAGGTTTGTGTTTTAGTCTATTAAATAACTCACAGCTATGATTCAGATGGACTGTGTGAATTTCTGCAAATTTGGAGGAGAAATTTAGGCAGCATTCTTGACAAGAAGTTAAGCTATAATAATGTAAAAATGAAAGAAAATAGACTGGAATGTTATTTTAAAGTACCTCTAAGCAGAAACAACTATGACCACTCAAATACTTGTTTGGATTCTTTAATACCTACTGACACTTAAATCCTTTATTCATAAACATTAATACCTTCTCCAGTAGATTTTATCCATCGTCTCCTAGTTTATTTTCACCTGAAGTCTCATTAACAAAGAAAATCTCCTTATCTACTTTCTCAGTGAATTCTAATTTTTCATTACTCTTCAGTCTAAAGATATTCATTTTTATTAGTATTTTCCACACTGGCTCCCTTCTGTTTGATGACATTTTGTCTGTACAGACCATCAAAGGGGGTTACCTGGTCACTACTCTGACTCACACTTGTGCCTCCTCCTGTGAACCATTACATGACCCAGAGCCACAAAAGTAATCATTTAATAATCATCTTTTTATATTTTCCCTTAATTGTTTATGTATTTAAGTTGGACCTTCTGCAAGACTGTAAGTTTCAGCCTCGTAACTTACAGGGGAGGGTCCTGAAACTATTCTAAATTCCACTGTCTAGGAGGGAAAGTCCCCAGGAGTACTAAGCATGGAAATACCAATACTTAAATTGGCATCTCTGATCAGTTTCAAATTAAATCATTTTTAAAACTGTTATCACAGTCTTACTTCTTTTAAATGCCTATTTAAAGGTGGCTCATGTTGAACAATTTTACTTTGGTTATTAACAAGCATACATCACCCTAAGGAGTGGATCATATTGATTTCAGCTGCTTCCTAAATCTTATTCCAAACCTCCAGGTTGTCAGTCATCCTACTTTCCACAACACGAAAAACATACATCAAAAAGATGACGAGGAGTGGGTGAAAGTCCTGGTTTCACTACTCCCTAGAAATGTGAGCTTGGATTCTTGACACTGATATATGTCAGTTTCATAGGTGACATGGACCACCCTGTGAGAAGCTTGGCACGTGTACCATTTGCATCATGGTGGGGACTTATTTAAACCTGCAGATTTTTGGCCCAGAGAGCAGTTCTGTTGAATTAGATCCCCTGAGACTGGAAATCATGAATCTGCATTTTTACCAAGAATCACTTGGGGTACACTGAAAATTGAGAGCAACTCTGGCAAAGGAATAACACGTTAAAAAAACAACAAAACAAGTCAGAAAACCTAATTGTTAATAGCATCTCTTTCACCAAATTTGCCTTGTACAAACAGGAAGAAGCTCCTTTAAGTTTTACTCTCCTAAACTATAAAAATAATGTGACTGAACTGGATGATAACATTTACTGCTAATACCTCAGATTCCCAAACCCCAGTCTCAGGGGGGCTGATACCCGTTATTTCCTCATAGTATGAAGAGTCTGCAGAGGTTCTGAATACGTGAGCTTGTCAATACCCATACAGTGCTGCTATTACACATTATATACTGACACTACTAACTCAACTTTTCTAAACCAGATTTGAACTGTCAAATATTTCCAGTTAATCCACTGAGGACTTTCCTGACAGCTCACAATTCAGTGTCATCAGCACTGCCATCTTGGTACCTAAGCAGTTAGGCAAGTATTTGATATTTAATGTATTTTGTTATTATCTTATAAAAATTAGTGGTGCGGTGAACAGAAAGACAAAAGTGTATGCATTGGTAATAAGCATAGGTCTCAAACATATTCCGGTTGAGACACAGATGTAAAAAAGGACAATATCTCTAGCAGCCGCCACACATTTGCTGGGAGAAGCCTGAAAACGTAATGATTCGATGAATAAAAAGAACAATATTAATCTTCATGCATGAAATGCAGAAGACTGTATCAAAACTGAAGAATTATTAGATGTTTTATACTTCTTTTGGCTCTCTGAGAACAAAATTTAATATCTATGGGTGTGTCTATGTGTGTAGATATATACACATCTATATTTGAAATATAATCTACATATATTTTTGGCTTTTCCCCAATATTGGATCTTCCTCATTCTTTATTCTCTTAATAACACTGAGTTAATGCATGTGTAACTATACAGTTATATATCCCTACTCTGCTTTGAAAACAATTTGATATCTTCTCCACTTGAAAATAACTACATCAAATTTCATTTTTACTAAAGGTTATGTCAACTTACATATTTCATCTTACTTTCAAAACTTAAGCTTTTCTCTTATTACTTATGTATGTCCTTTGGATATATCTAACATTTTTGCTGTCTCCTTCAGTCAAGTCCTGTAGAGCAGTGGTCCCCAACCTTTTTAGCACCAAGGACCAGTGCTCCTATGAGAATCTAATGCTTGATGATCTGAGGTGGAGCTGAGGCAGTGATGCTGGCTCTAGTGCTGGGGAGCAGCTGCAAATACAGATGAAGCTCCGTTTGCTCGTCTGCCACTCACCTCCTGCTGGAGAACCCAATTCCTAACCCGTACCGGTCCGTGGCCCAGGGGTTGGGGACCCCTGCTGTAGAATGACTGAGAACTCTCCACTTATGTTCTTCCATCAGTTGTACAAAATGTTAAACATTTCCTCACATTATTAAGTTTCTTTTCCTATATCGCCTCACGATTTAGTCTGTCATCTTTCTAGTTATCTGAGATTCTTTTAAATTAATACTTTGGCCTTTGAAAAAAATCTTTATTAATTATTCTTGGTTCTTTCTCAAAGGCAGGTCCAAAATTGTAATGTTGTTATGTTATTGTTCTTGTGCTACCATTCTTTCCTTCACCTTGAAAACTGTCTCTCTCAAATTAGTTTTCCTAGTTGTTTTTTTTCCTGATATTTCTTCATGCTAATAAATTATCACTAAGGATGCCAGGATTATAAATGTAATAACATCAGTTAATCTATTCACATGATACATTCAACATTCTTATAACTCAGACTGTAAATCAATCTTTCAATTAGCACCTTATAAAACTAAATTATTTTAAGACACTGATCACTTTGAAAACTAGGATGATCTGCATATTTCCTTATTATGAGTCCTGTCCTTTCTTATATATGGAAAGAATCAATCAGTCTTTTCTTTGCATTCTCAAACATCTCTACCATTCTACTTATTATACTTTTTCATGTATAATTTGTTTTGCAAAACCTATAGATCCTAATAAGCTTTAAGACGTCCTAAAGAGGGCACCCAGCAAAGTTCCTTGCACATACATGGTACTCGATAAAAATTAGTTGAATTAGTGAGGTCACAAATAAAGCAAAGTCAAAGCAGAAGTCAAATGATTTTACATTTAGATAATTTCCAAATAGATTAAACTTTTAATGAAACTGGAAAATAGAAATCATGAGAAAATTCCTTATATTATGACTTCAGCCAGAAAAAAGTCTTTTATAACTGTGTTACAAAGAATCTGTAAAAGAAAAGCTTGTTTACTGACTAAAAGAAAAATCAAACAATTCCGATGGCAAAAACTGTGGTAAAGAAAGTCAAAAGATAAATAGGGGAAAAAATGCAAACTCATATCTCAAAGTGCTAAATTACCTGATAAAGAATGCCTACAAATCAATAAAAAGGGGGAAGTGAGGCAATTTAAAATTACTCAAAATAATATGCATAGGTCACAAAAAATATATGTAAAAAGTTCTTATATGAAATATATGAAAATACAAATTCCAACTAAAACGCAACACCGTTTTTTACACAGAATGCGAAGGAGTCGAGAGTTTGTTGATACCGTGTTAATAAGGACCTGAAGGAACGGCCTCTAGCAGAGCTTGGTGGAAGTATAAACTGGCACGACCACTATGGTGGTCACAGGGGCAGTGTCCTTCAAAATCACAAATGTACAGACCATGTGACCCACAAATCCCACTTCCAGGAATTGATCTTTCACGTGCATGAAAGGACATTTATATTGCAGCTCTGCTTGTAAAAGCGAAGAACTAAAAACAAACTGCCCTTTATTAGGGGAGTAGTTATATAAATCATGGTATATCAGTACAATGAAATACTCTCTCACCAGAAGAATGAAGAAACTCCGAGGTATATTAACTGAAAAAGAAAATGTTCAGAATAGTATTCAAAATGTGCTATCATTTATGTAAAATAAAAGAGAATATACATATATTTGTTATTCATGCAAAAAAAAAATCTCTGAAATAAAATACAAAAAAACTAATGACACCAGTTGCTTGTCGGAAAGATAACAGGGGGGCTGGAATACAGGGGTTGCAGAGAGATGCTTACCACGCACTTTAAAACTTTTAAATTCTGAAGCATGTGAATGTATTACCTATTTATGTTGACTTTTTTAAAATAATAAAATATAAATTTTTTAATGTAGCATAGTATATCAAAAGGTTTAAAAAAAATCAAGTGACCATTCTCACAGTACTTTCAAAGAATGCACAAACATATAAAAGCCTTTTCTTGACATTCTCTATGATTCTTATATATGCCCTAGTTTGTTATTTAGAATATTCTAAACCTTTAGTCAAATGTTATATCTACAGAAACAATCTTCAAATATAATAAGATTACCTATACATAACTAAAAAATCTTTTAAATATACTTTAAAAGCATTTGCCAGTGGTGGTCATCCTTCACTCTTTAAACAAATATTAACTGAGCACCTACTATGCATAAGATACTGTTCTAGGCACTAAGGAGAAAACAGAGAAGCATGGTCCTTTTCCTTATGAAGCTAATATGCTAGAGGGTAGGAAACCAAGTAAATAAGTTCAAATATGTATCTTTAACCAATGCACACTGACTGTGTATAATGGATTAATGATGTTTCTTGTCAAAACAACCCAACTTGATTCAAAGAATTTATTACCAAAGGCTTAAGAACTTACCTACTAAACTGAAGATTTCTGCCAATCCTAATGCTATTATAGCCGGAATTTAAGTGCTTACTACAGGCTAAGCTGTGCTGTATGTGTACTCTCGTGTGTCATGCTCACAACCACTCAATGAGATGGGTATTATTATTATTTCCACTACACAGAAAACTGAGTCTTAGATTGGGCTAAATAACTATCTACCTCTAAAGCTCATGAAATAATCTCTCTCGTACTGCTTCTGTGTGACTCTAATTTCTAGTCTCTGACTTAAAGAGAGATTACAGATAAAAGTCTAGATGAGTTTAAAGTTTGGCCCTTGGCCCTCACACTCCAAACCCAAAATATATTTCTTGGCATTAAAAAGCTATAAATCTGAAATTCATGAAGATATGGCTAAATTAGAACCATGCTAAAAAAATGGAATCTATTATCTTCTCTTCATTCAGGCCAATGCATTTACATACCCTTCATAAATGCTACTGAACTCATATTCCTTATTTTTAAAAAATTACACCACATATCTATACCCCCCACTAAATTGTCACTATTTAGACGTTAACATTATTTCATTGTATCTTCGACATCCTTGAACTTGCAGAGAACTTTACACCTTGTGCTACAGTTATTTGAAAACAACTGTTGTCACAGTTCTCAGTTCCACCAGCTGCAGATACTGAAAGGTTCTCAATGTGTGGTCCAGAACCAGCAGCAGCAGCAGCATCTGGGAGTGAACTCACTTGACATGCAAATTTCCAGGCCCCGCCCATACTAGAGTTGCCAGAGGTGAAGGAAAACAAAAACAAACAAAAAAATAACATATACCAAAAAAAAAAAAAAAAAAAAAAGATGTCTAGTTAAATTCGAATTCAGATAAACAATAGATTTCTTTTTAGGTCTAAGAATGTCCCAAATATTTCATGGGACATACTTTAAAAAGTAGTTGCTGCTCATCTATAATTCAAATGTAACTGGGCAGCCTCTGTTTTATCTGGCAGCTCTATACCAGAATCAAAATCCAGTCAGAAACTCTAAGGGGGGGATCAGTTTGAACATGTCTTCTGGTGCTCCCGACGCACGATTAAAATTTGAGAACCACTGGCTTAGACTTAGCTCCTTCACGAGCCATTTCTAACCAAGTCTGCACCTAAGTTAAATCTTGTGAGTGGGCAATATCTGTAATAGACAACATATTTACTGAACACTGTGTCCCAGACACTCTACATGGATTTCCTCTTTTAATTAATGCCTATGAACAACCTCATGAGGTGACTACAATGATTAACTGTCATCATTTCACAGATGAGAAAAACTAAGAATAAACGAGGTGAAGCCCAGGATCCAGCATGCTCGGAAGAAGCCACCCAGTTTTGATGTTCCCTATCTACTCCTCACATGTGGTCCAACCACTGGGATTACCTTCCCCCCAGCTCCTAAGCAGCTTTGGCTCTCCATCCATTGTGCTACGGTTCTGAATGGGAAAAGTCTCACCCTGGGCCACTAATTCAAACTAAAATGGTACAACTAGACAGCCAACACTACCACTCACCAAATTAGAGATTTCTATTGGAATTCCTCACTCATCAGATTAGAGCCCTGGGTTATCGACAGTTGTTTGTGTGAGGCTTGAGCTGATAGACCTTCTTGAACATTATGATTCAGGCTGCTAGAACCGACCTTGGCAACTAGTTCACAGGCCTCAACTTGCAGCCCCAGAACAACCTGCAGCTAAGCCTTAGGTTGGGACATTTACCAACTCATAGAGAATAGAATTCACATCTGTTTCCTCTTTGTCTTCACACTGCATAACAAAAGACTTACGTTTTGCAAGCCTTGATATATTATTAAAAGGAGAGTAAAAATCTTAGCCTATCTCCTACTGGTCAGTCACTGAAATTCAGCATTTTAACTGATCCTAACCTTAAAAATTGATAATTAGAAGTTGGTTTTGAAAGCTACAGTTGAAAGTGTAAAACATCTTTAATATATTTTTTATTTAAAATAAGTAAAAAAGAAGGCAAAAAGGTGGGGACTTGACTTTGATCTACACCTGAGTAGGCAAAACAGAAGATTCCCATGAAGCAAATGTCCTTTCCATAAAGCTCAATTTGAGCAATACCTATGCCAAGGAAAATTTTTAAAAATAAATTCGTACACCTTCATTTTTTTTTCCCCTCTAGAGTAACTCGAATTCTACAGAATCAGGCCTAGAGAGTAAATTCAACAGGAAAGTTCAGATGGACGAAGTGGCTGATGTCAAAAGACAGTGGTCTCAATGTGTAACTTATTCAATTCCTGGCAATTTTGCAAAAACAAATTTCTATCACCACCCAATTTTACATTCATACTGAAAAGTAGAAGCAAGTATATTTGAATCACTATGGTTTAGGGCTCTATTTTGCAAGGTCTTCATCTAGTCTAGGATTCATCCAATTTCTTTTCCAACAAACTTCTGCTACCTAGTTTTTTACCAAGTCCATTTCCGCAAAAACACAGACAGAAAAGGAGGACCGTGTATCAGACACCTCCCACGCAAACCACATATAACTAGGAAACAGCTGCTGCAGATTCAACTCATCTGTTAGGGCGCTTGGAGGAAAAGGCTGTAACAGATAAGCATGCTTGTATTTCTTAAAAATAACCAGGCAACTTCATTTTTCTACATAAGCAAACCCGTCTCACCCAGGCACCAGTAGGAAAGAAGAAATAAAGTCCATGTAACCATGGAGGAACAATGGAAGAATGAAACTACAAACCTCACAGCCGACAGCAGCTGCAGGGCAATTAAACTCAATACTTACAGATGTTCATGAGAGAGAGCTAATTTGCCCAATTTGGATTCACTTTTTAAAAACATACAGTTCTTGAGACTTAATTTTAAAAAGCTCATTTCGTTCTGGATACTTTCATAATTAAAAACATAATTTTCCTTCCTTCCGACACTTCAGTCTCTTTTCATTTCATATGCCGCTATAAAAGGTCATTAAAATGGCCACTACTGCCAGAGTGTGACAACCTTCCACTACGAATCAAACGAATGAAATGAAACACTGAACCTCCCAAATGCTGACCACAAATAGCCCCTTTCTTGGCCTGAAGAGCCATTATAAATTTAAAAAAAAAAAAAAAAAACTGCCACTGATATGACAAAAATGATTTCATCCTCTTCTCATGACTTCGAAGTCACCAGTCTATCCCAGCAGACCAGTGCGTTCCTAATGAGCCGCTCTATTATTAAAATTAATTAGAGAAGTATTCAGTTTGGCCACAGGGGGGCTAGCAATGCGAAAATGTGGTGACTCGGGGACTAAAAATTAAAAGCTCTTATTAAGAGGCTTGAGGATTACTAAGGACACATTAAGATCCTTTTATTTTAGATTTCATAAGTAACAAGGTCTCAGTATGATACATGAACCCCATAATCCATTAGTTGTATCATTAGAAACTACAATGACTCAATGCCCTCAATCCTTCTTTCAATTTGTTGCCTTACTAGAAAATAAGAATATTTTAGCTGTGCTTATCTGAAACTAATTGTAATTTTCCAGCTCTTCACACACTATAAAGACAGCTATGGTTAAAATAAAGTTAATATTTTTCCTAGGTAAGAAAGAACTCTATTTGTCAAGGGGTATGCCATAACTGCTAAAGAAATGAGACCTAATAAAAATGACAAGTCTGGAAGTAGCAGATGAATGGGATTTAGAAAACTATATGAACCAGAAACAGAAGGCTGCAATGTCAGAAGCAGAGGAACCTAGTAAGAGAACCCAGTATTCAAAGAAGCACCATGAGTCTAATCCAGACATCAGGTGTGGCCCAGTGACACTTCTGTTGCCTTCTTGTCATCAGAGCAGAAACCAAACCTTGGGGAGGGGTCACCTGAGCAGGAGAGCAGTGTTGACTAAGAGAACAAAGGCACCCTTCACAGAAGTTCAGCTATTTCTTGACAGTAAAAACAAATCAACAAAAACAGAGTCACCACTCCAACTCATGAGGACTGGCCAAGGCAATCTGGTCTTAACTAGTCATGAAATGGCATTTAAAACCGATGGAAACAAAGTATAAAGGATTTCCGGGGTTTCTAGGACTCCATTTTCTGCACTGTACAGGTGGCAGACAAAATCATTGAGGGCAAAAAATAAAGAATTAAGGGGTATAGAAAAACAATGGTTAAAGATGTGGAGGAACTTAACTATCTACAGTACAAAACTGAGTTTCTATAATTTAATATTTCCAAAGGTGATTTTCACCTTATTTGCAAAAACAGATGCAAAATGCAATTACTATCATGAAAATGCCCGCTTCTGCCAACCTTATCTGCATAGAGAAGTGGTCATGTGACCAGACATACGCCAGTGTGACCTGAAAACACTTTCGGCAATCTGATAATAGCCAGACACATCCTGTCCCTTACCCTCTTACCTCAAACATGAATATAATGACTGTCATTGCAGCAGCTACCTTGTGACTACTAGAAAAAGGCCAAAAGAATTGTACAGAATGAGTACTGATTCCACTGAGTCATTTAACCAACTGCCTATCTTCAGACTTTTTACATAAATTCCTGTGTAATCAGGTTACCTGTTACTTACAAGTGATGCATTCCTAACTGAGACAAGTGCCACTTCACTGTACCCCCAAAATTTAATCCCTGTGGAAGGTGCAGCCCATCATGTGCTTCAATGTAAATAGTTACCCCTGAGTGGCATGATTATAGAAAACCTTTATTTTCTTCTTTTGTCTAAATTATTATTTCATAAATCTGTATTTGGTTAAACAGAAATTAGAAATGAATTTTTATTTGACACTAATATAGCAATGTAAGATAGTTTAACATAAAAGATTGAAAAAAATAGAGAGGCATACCATAATTCTGGAAAGTTAGTTTCAAAATAAGAAGCCAATTTTCTGCTTATAAATCTATAAATTCAATATATTTCCATGAAAGAAAATCAATGTGATGTGTAATGGAACTTGATATACTGATTCTAAATTTCATCTAAAAAAATAAGTACCAGCCAATAATACTTTTAAAAGGAAAAAAATGAGAAGTTACTTCTACAGTTTTCTAAGAACAGTACAGAGTGCTAAATGAAACAGGCACTGGTAAATAGTTAAATTTCTAGAGAGCCCAGAATCGAATCCTCGTCCAGTGGACAGCTAAGAAAGTATTAGCTTTTTACCAGTCGCTGCACCTTTACCTACCTGGGTCCGGTCAGGACTGGCTATGTTCTTACATGACTTCATTTCCATAACACAATGAAGGGCAGCTGGCCCCAACTGAGATTTTTGGACTCGAGACTAAGAATCAGTTTCTTTCTACATAGGTAAAAAGAACAGGAATCATTTAGGAGGGGGAAAAAAACCGTCTAGAGTGAGAAAGAAGAATGAAGCCAAAACATAGAGACAAAAGCAGATAAGAAACAAAGAGAAAGGAAGAAAGAGAATAAGAACCTGATGGCATTTGAGACCCTGGTCACAGTTGTCTGTCCAAGACTCAGTCACATTTCCTGTTCTGTGGTTCTGAGGGACAACCCACTCTCCTTAAAAATTACCCCCTTTTTGCTTAGACTCACTAAGCTGGCTCTTTTTCACCCGAAATTTAAAAAAAAAAAAAAGCTGAATATACAAACAGAGATTAGTATATATTTCAAATCACTGGATAAATGACAGATTGGTCACTAAAAGGAGGTGGGACCTGATTTTACATCTAAAAAAAATTAAGTTGAAGTTCTATATTTTCATAAAAATTGATTCTATGTGGATTAGATATCATAAGCATTATTAAATATTATTGATTAGATATCATAAGGAAAATTTGAACTACTAAATTATAAGAGTTTAGAAAAAAGCATTTATATATATATAAAAAGCATATATATATATATAGAAAAAAAGCATTTATATATATATATATATATATATTGGGGTAGGGAAGGTTTATTAAACAAAACTAAAAATGAAGCTGTGAAGGAAAAAATCACAGAATTAACACACAAAATTGTAAACTTTTGCATAATGATATTCAAACAAGATTTAAAAATAAAACAAGCAACAAACTTGGAGAGAATTTTGCAATACTTAAGAAGGAAGGATATCCATGATCTATATAAATCAATAAGTACAGAAAAAATGGTCCAGGAATAAGAACGGGCAATTTGGAAAGAAAAAAATAGAAACACATCAAATGCAAACCAAGGTTTGATTTAAAAACTTTAAAATCAAAGATCTGATAAAAATTTTGCATAATGATTGTATATTATCATCTATTTCTCCTCTTATGCCCTTTAGTCTTAAAATAGGAAGTAATGAGGGTTAATGTGGTCGGTCATACGGCACCCCGGAGATGCTAGAGCTGGGCACAGGATTGTTCTTCTGTCCCTCACACTTCTCTGAGAGGCGCTCAACACCAGCATTCGCCTTCCAAACAATTGAAAGCTGATTTGGTGATGTGAGGAAGCATCAATACTGTTCACTCTGATATCTCAAATGGTATCAGAAAAGCAAAAAATATTCCTTTTAATATTCCTTTAAATTCCTTTAAAATTGGGAGTGGGGGAAATAGGAAAGAGATTTGAATATGTACATTTGTTTGTCATTTCCAAAGTTATTGTTCTAATTTAAAAAGGGGGAAGGATTAGCTTAAACATATTTTTCCTGTTAAAGTAGTCAATGTTTACTTATCCTCGAAAATGCCTCAGGTATTTCATGAATTTAAAATAAAGTATATTTATTATTCGCACATTTAATTTAGAAAATTGATTATTATGAAGTTATACCCTGAAAATGAATATAAAATATGTAGTAACTCTTTTAATTTCAACTTATATCTGAACTCTAAGAAGCCACAACTGTAATGCTCTTATTAGATTTCCCTTTTACACATATCTTGGGATTTACATTTATAACAGATTTCAAGGCAAAAATGTTTTTACAAAAAAAAAAAATGGAGAATCAAAATGCCAGCTAACATCCCCTTTCAGGAAGCATTTCACCACGGGTGTTTTAATAGGCATATTTCTGCTTTGATCAAGGAATAAAGAGTGGCTGAATTAACAAACATATGACATGGGTCAGAAACAATGCGTGGTAAACACTTATCATACTAATTCCCCATGCTGGCATTCTTTTAAGTACAATAGGCTGTTGGATTTGGGCAGTTAATATCAGGAGAATTTTCTTTACTATTCACAGCTCCATAAAAATCATGCATGTTTTATGTACTTCACACCTGCATCATAACATCCTGCCAAGTTCTAAGAGTATGAATCTAATAACTCTATTTATTCAAAATAAAATTCTAATTTATTTTAAAGTTCATGAAAAATGGAAAGCATTGATTTTAAAATAAAACCTCTAGCACTGGGCTCATGAATTCCCTAGGCCGTTTACAAAATGCATACAGTATGTATCAGTTAAGTGGTGGAGTATCAATATGCAACTGAAAATTTTTGTGTTTGTTTTACTTGAGACGGAGAAGAGGAGGGCAGGTGGTATTTAAAAGAGTGATGACTTTTAAGGTAGTCAAGTTGAATAGAAGCTGCATTACTTATGTGGAAGAGATGGATGTCTGTCTCCTTGGTCAACCACAGTTAACTGCTTCAGGTTAGCTGCTCTGTTCTGAAGAGTTCAGTGATCAACACTGAGGTAAGAGGCACTTAAAGACTCCGAATGGGGCCCACCCTCTGCCTACCTAAACTACTCTCTTTCTCTGACCTACTTCATTCACATTCATTCACTCATTCTGAACAGAGGGAAGCAGAAAGAGTCGAAGAAAGTCCTGGGCAGGGAACTCGGCCCAGTCCTGGGTATCACGGTTTCCTTACTGATGGCTCCTTTTCTTCTCCCTCCTACAATACTGAGTCTTTAGTACTCTACTCTTGAATCCACCCGCTCTTTCACCATTTCATTCATCGTTTCCACCGATACCCATAAAACGTACTCCATTAATGTTTTATCTCCCTTGTGTCTGGTCCCTTGATTCTTCCCAGAGCAGTTAATTCCTATCGGAATACTCCCTTAATGGGAATGCTTGTCTTACCCACCAAAACGCGTCCTTCCCATGGTACCTCTTATTTAGTTTCTTTAAAAACCTGACAGAATATTCTGTTGAAGTTGGAACTTGACCTTTCCTTTCTGGACGGTGTAGGAGTCAGGAATTTTGGCAGCAATGCGAGGACTGAAGATGGAGGTGAGCGATAAGGAAATGGACAATAAAATAAGGCTAATCTCAACAAAATGGGCTGGAAAAAGTAGGACGAGACATATCCTTTCAAAATAAGAAGAATTAACTCTATGTATGTATGGAAATTCCATTTAGGATAAGGATCAGCGACAGAACAGCCAGAAGGGACTATTTGTACTGAAATACAAGCCATTAACTTGAGCCAAGCTAACAGCAAATGACTGCAGTGGCAACTGCTGGCCGCAGATAATTAGTTTAGAACCTATTTTAACATGAATATTTTATCATGACGCACAAAACTCGTTATGGAGAAGAATTAGAGAGCCGGGACGTCTGAAGGCTCTGGAGAGGTGATCTGTCAGGTCCCAATAAAGAGCCTTCTAGGAGAAAGCAGGGTTAGTGATTCAGCAAGACTGGATTTCATTAAAGTTACAACAATCTATTAAGAACATACCCGGTGACAAGTTAAAGATTATAGGTACCAGGCCACACTGTAACAACTTAACTATCAGCAACAATTGAGAGCAAAAATGAAGTCAATGAAAAATCACCTCGATTGATTACAATTCTCTCAGTATATACACAACCCATCTCTATCAGAAACAACCTAATATGTCTGGCCGGTTCTGTCAATAAGAGCATGATTAACTTGTGTGTTACATATAAAAAGTAAAATTTCAAAATTCTGAAAATTTAAATTTGCATTTTGCATGCTACCTAGAAATGTGTCACTATTATTTGTACTTCCAAAACAGTTGCATATCGAGTGTGTGTCCTAATCTCTAACAATCATAGGTAAGTCTTACGTGCATTATTTCATTTAATCATCAGAAGTACCCTAAGGTAGGTACCACTATTGTCCTTATTTTCCACATGATGAAATAGCAAAGAGATGCTAAAGTAAACATACCTAAAATCATCCAGTGGAAATAGCAAAGCCAAAATTTAAACCTAGGCAGTCTGATTTTAAAGTCTATGCTCTTTCTATGCATGTGACTCCAAAGCTCCTGAATAGAAACCTAACTTCTTAAAGGAAAAAAGTTCATGTCTTTGACGTTTATTTAAAAAAATAAATAAAAATAAAAACAGGGGCACATGGATATTACTCAAAATATTACTATTTTATAGAAAAAAATGTAGCTAAAAAAGAATAAAAGTTATAGGTTATCTTTGAGGATGAGACCCGACATGTCCTACCTGGGAACATGTAGCTAAAATATTACCATCCCCTAAACCACTATACACTCAGGGACCAGCAAAGCAAATAGGCATTTTAATTATTGCTAGTTTTAAATCTATTTAGATACCTTACTCTATATAAAGAATAGCCAAATCTAGCATAGTCCCTTAGACTGAGTAAATATTTGTTATTTAGATAAATAACTTACTGCGGCAATTCTGTGTTACAGGAATTAATCCATACCCTAAGGGCAATACAGGCTAGGTTCATTTTTTTCCAATAACTTCTAATCTACTGCTTTCCATCGGTAGCAGTCTTGGAGGTTTCTATATACTTTGTAACATACTGCTATACCTGAAGGGAACTAGAAGATGAGGAATCTCATAATTGTTAACTCATGTTTTGATTCCATAAACATTTACACTGCGTGTAAGCTGCAAGGATCAGAGTTATAAAAAATCAGTAAGATGCTGTTCCTGGTCAGAAAAATCTGTTAGGGAGATGAATACATAAACAAAAAATTATAAGACAATGTGATGGTTGTTAAGGTATAAGGAGATAATAGAATAAGAATGAGAAGATATTAAATTCTCCCTGAGAGGTTGGGTGGCTTTCCATTGATTTAAAAAAAAAAAAAAAAAAGGTGCCATGCAGGATGCTAGACTGTAGCATGACGGGCAGGCTTAGAAAAAGAGCCAGTTCAAGTACAGCAACGAAGAGGAAATGACAGTGGCCACAAAATCTAAAACTTGAATGGGCCCTGTGATTAGATTCTGATACACAGCAGTACTGTTGGAGGGAGAAATAATTGATTGGCTGTGTTTGGAAACACAGAACAGGCGAAGCGGTGCGGGTGCTGCCAGAACGATGGGCGGAGGGCGACACGGTGGGTTTCTCTACTGGGGACCAATTTACTTGGAAACTGATGAAAATTATAACGATTTTATTTTTGCTGAGAGCTCAGGAACTTAGAATTTAAACATTTGCAAGATATTTGTTGCTCAACCTTTATTAACAATAAAGATTTCTAGAGAACACTATTAAATTATTGAAAGCTGAAGCTAAAAATGTGATCAGCCAATGGGAGTGCGCCTGCGCGGGTTTCACGGCTTTCAGAAGCAAGCCTCGGCGGCTTCATTCGTACAGATATTGCCACGTGGTATAAAGTATGGCTTAAGAAAAGTTGATAACCGGAAACCTAAATTTATATGACAGATAAACTGTGAACTTTTTTGATATAAAAATTGAATTTTCACTTTCAAGATAACGCATCTCTGAATGGCATATTTCCTAAGGAAAATGGCATTCTTCTAAATGGTATAGTTCCTAAGGAATTTATATAATGAGATATAGTTAAGATATTCCTGTATATTACATACAATAGAAATATTTATAGATCTACATAAATCCACAGGAGGTAAACAAAAATTGAAACATTCCAGAACCGACACGGGTCGAGGCAGGAGGCACTGGTCGCACGCTACTTGAGAGAGAAAAACCTACCACGACTTCTAATTTCCCAACAACAAAATAAAGCCTGGATCACCTCTCACTGTGTTGGTAACACGAGAAAATGAAACTGGGGCGTTCTGCCTCCCCATGGATGCCATCCTCTATTCCTGGCTCCCTTCACCTATTCCATTTCTATTAAAGAAAAATTGGGTCTAGTAAAGTGGGGGGCGGGGAACTTAAAGGTAGAAAATCATTTTTGAGATAGAAATTGAAAGACAGATTGGATTTACTCGGTAGAGACCAAATGAGGTTAGAAGGGAGAAAGGATTCTAGGTACATGCAAAGGCACATAGGCGGCAAGTGTAAGGAGCTTGAGGCGCGCCAAGTAGTTTTACAGAATGGAATGAAAAGAAGAAAAAGGACAAAATAACAGTTGGAAGAGTAGACAGGTGGCATAGTAAACAAGCCTTGAAAAGAAAACTAACATATTTCAAATATTATTCAGGGCTACTCAGCACATTCTATAAAAGCCAGAGACAGGGTGTTCGTGGAGTGGAAAACAGACATAACCCAAGACTGAGGTAGCAAAAGGCCTGAGTGAACAGCAGCGGGAATGAAAAATATATCATGCGCAGACACACGGCAATATAATCTTTTATGTGCATATCACACTTTATAAAACACTTTGTACCCATTATCTTATTTGATTCTCATAATAATCCTGTAAAGTAGGATATGTAATACTGTCCCTACATTATCGATAAAGAATTAGTCCCTGTGATACTGGAACTTGCCCAGTGTCTCCTACCCACTAGTAAATGGCAAGGGAAGGATTAGAGCTCAAGCGCATTAAGCAAATGGCCCTTCGACCACACCGATGGCAAGCAGATGAGACATGAGGGAGGGTAAAGTCTCCCCCTTCCTTTCTTTGTTATTTCGTCAAATGCGCTGTGTTCAAAGATTTAATAAAAACTTGTGAAGATGAAGGTAAACATAAGACGGTAATGGTAACATGTGCCTCGACTGCAGAAATACTTAACGTGAAAAAAGACGATTTTTTTTATTATTATCATCAAGAAAATATGGTGTTTAGTACTCTGCAACAGACACTGTGCCAGGTGCTATGAAAATGATGGTGAATACGTTCACGCGGGCAGACTGGGCTGACTGTGTGGATGAGACATGCTAGATAAGTTCTCTCACCAGCTGGGGGACAATCCCTCCTCCCCACCCCGACTCCAAGTCACCACTAAGTCTCAGCAGAAGGGACCTGAAATAACTGTTCAATTTGCCATACATTCCAGGGATGGTTATGGTTGAAAGGAGATAAGGACTAACATATCTGACTTTCAAAATAACTTCAAATACCAATAATTATGCCTCGATTTCCCTAACATGTGAGTATCAATAAAATATCTCCAGTTAAAAGTATCAAACATACGTTAGATTGTGTATCAGAAGTATCTTTTTGCTTTTACATGACAACAGCCACATAAAGACATCTTTGGTGATTTCTGCCCTATTAAAACAGCTGCTTTCAAGAGAAGCTGAAATGTTTTCGATGCAATGTAAAATAATGCTAGCTGACACATAAACCAATAACTCTGTCTGGGGCTCCAAGAAGCATTTTTATGAGGTCTAAAAACCATGGTCCACTGGAGCCATGTTTTCCTTCTTTCATTTCTGAAATCAAACGTTCTTAATGATACAAAACAACTGCAATATCATGCAGTCAGAATGCAACCAGTTTTATTACTTTTTATATCCAATCAAAATGCCAAATGCCATTCACAATACCATTATTCCTGAACCATGAAAATATATTTAAATTCATTATTATTATTACTTTTAAAGATGTCGAAAATGATCTTCTCATGAAGACTCAATAAAATAAAATTAATTTCCCACTCCACTCCACAAGTCAGAAATGGATACACTGCTCCCCGCTGTTAATGAGGTGATAGAAACACTACTGCTTATTGTACTAATGGACTCATTTAATGAATTATTTTTTTCCTGGTAATTACCATAATAACAGTAACTTATCCCAAACTTCAGCACTTAACTCTGACATGTTATTTCCATTTCCATATTTACTTTGCTTACCTCTGGGACAAATTGAAATGAACAAAAATCAGCTAGATTACAGGTGGTAAAAACCCCAAAAGAAACAGCGTATGGAGATCCATACGCTTGGGCACTATATCAGCATGTGATAGAATCCTGGAATATAACTTCAGAGCAACTGACATCCCCTCTGTATCAACTTCCTGTTCTGGTGCTCTAGAAGATTCACATTTCAAACCTGTATAAACCTAGTCTACACCTAACTAGGGAATACAGTACATTGAAATGCTCAGCGGCTACTTTTTTCCTTCCTAAAAAGTAAACAGAGCAATTTTGAAACCACCCAAATTTCAAAATCATTATCTCCCTATACTCTAGACCAAAAAATCACAAGATGAAACTTTCCTTCTAAAGAAAAAGTACTTCTAAAGAGTAGCTACAACAGTAAAGTTTACGGCAGCTGTGCAACTGAAAAGTATGCAAAACACAGGCATTTCTCACATAGCAAAGGTCTTTATAACAAGTAATATAGGACAAGCGAATGAATTAAGAACCAGGCTTTGCATCACGCTATTCATTATGAACCTATCAGGGACCACCTCTTCTGATGGGGAACTGCATCGGCTCTGGTTCAACCAGAGAATCAGAACCAACAGCAGATACATCTTAAGATTTTGGAATTGGGGGCTGACTAGGCAAGTTCAAAATCCTTAGGGAAGGTTGTGAGGAAGGGTAGGCTCTCATGCTAGGGCAAGAGCTAGAGCTGTTGTCCACAGACAGAATTTCCTCTGCAGGGCTGCAGCTCTGTGTTTAAGGCCTTCAGCTGATGGAATCAGGTCCCCCCAGATCATCTAGGATAATCTCCCACATTTAAAGTCAACTGTTTATGGACTCTAACCACAACAACAAAATACCTTTCTGGCAACACCCAGATGAGTGTTTTATTGAGTAACTAGGGACAGTAGCCTAGCCGAGCTGACACATTAAAAAGACCATCACAGGTAATAATTTGGAAGATGGCACTAAGCTCTCATTTGTGGGGTCAGGGAACAGTGGACAGCCCTCACACTACTGCATTTCAGCTAACTTTGGTGCTTCTGCATCATTTTTAACTCACGAAAATAGGTGAGAAAGGACAAAAAGCCTTTCACTAATAATGACAATGCTCAGGGTAATGAAAAACAGCATGGTCATTAATACTCATGGGGAAAAGCTAGATGTCATTAAATGCTAGGATTGCTCAGAGATACAGGTTTTACAGTCTCAAACTTGGAACGATATTTTTTTTTAAAAACCTTCATTATTTAAATTTATACAGGAAAAATAAGTGTTATAAATGATGACCATAAATATATAATAAAATAAACCTAACAGGGCCCAATATTTAATACAACTGAACACAGTTCTCTCTGCTATGAAAGAGGTTGAGGCTAGACTTAAAGATTCTCATTTCCAGAGCACCAACTGTGTCTGGCATTCTGCTTCATGTTGGGGCCACAGTGGTACACAAAGAAGACACAGTGCTTGCCTCGGAAAGCTTATTTTGTAAATATAAATGGTTCACTACATAACATTTCTTCCCTACCAGTTGTTTAATACCTAATGAAAGTGATGAGAGATTCATAACAGAAACCATGGCTTCAATTCAAATACAAATTCTTAAAACATAATTCATAAAAGTTTTGATTCATAAGAAAAAGTCAGTGGAGAAACAAAATTCATTAGTTTCTTACCACTTATGGCTAATGGAAAGTAAAATGCACATAAATTTCAAAATTAAAACTGACAAAGAACAGGAATGACAAAGTGAAACATGAATTTTAATAAACAGTGCTCCATATGATAGTCTGAACGTCATGTTAGTAGGCAGAAAAGGTTACGACTATTACGTAAGTGAAAATCCAGGGTTAAAATTGTGTTCCAGACTACAACGAAGTATCTGCCAAGATCTCTTATGCTGCCCTTGGTTAAAATATATGTATAAATATAAGCAGGACAATAATATACTTAGGTAGATTAAAATACAACACCAAAAGACATTGATAAGTGAATAAATTAGAGAATTTATTCAACTTAGAGAACATTCTCTAGTGTCAAACAAGGAGTCTGCCCCCTTTGCTCTTGGTTTGGTAACCATTTTTTCCCCCAATAACATGGAAGAAAAATACAATCCAAATGCATATCACAT